>NC_133826.1:35319125-35944125 GCF_047830755.1 Zonotrichia albicollis
CTGCGGGCCTGCGCTCCCGGCTGCGGAGCTGGGGCGCCGCGAGGGCTCTGTGGCCCTGCCTCGGGCCCCTGCTGGCCCACGGAGGCTTCGCTGTACAGGGAGGGAAACGAGCCATACAGGAACTCCGGTGCCTGCCTCTCAAACCAGACCTCCTGAGGGGCGGGCAGCTCATCTGCTGCAGGATCTGGCAGCCTTTGGGCCCTGCCTTCTGCTTCATACATCTCAAGGACGCTGATTTCATCCCAGTCGGCCTCGTCCTCCTCCTCCCACAGCAAGGGAGTGGGCCCGAAGCTGAAGACGCTTAGATGGTCACTGCAGTCCTGTGGGAGGTCTGTGATGGTGCTGTCCTCCTCCACGGAGTCTCGGAGATCTCTGAGCTCCGGTTCACTGCAGTCGTCCCAGCTAGAGAGGTCTTGGGAGCTGCTGAACTCTCCTTGGGATGGTTCTTGCTCGACCTCACCTTGGTGGTCTTCGGAAAGCTCAGTCTGGCTGCAGTATTCCCAGTCTGAGCTCCCGTCCTCATTCTCCTCCTCTGCCAGCAGCGACCCCTGCTCTGCCTCTTCCAGCTGCTCCCTGGGGGTTTGGGCTCCCAGTGGGCTGCGTGAGGGGCTGGGGGGGCAGCAGGGGCTGTCGGGAGCGGAGACTGGGCTCTGTGTCCCTGCTGATGGCACCTCTTCACTGCGGGCAGGAGAATATGCCTGCTTTTCCCGGCTGCTCACGCTTCCTTCCCCTTGCTGGGTCAGCTCTGGGTCAGTCACCTGGTAGGGTTGTTGCTCTGCCCCATCTCCCCAGAGCACCCTCACAGCTGCTTCCTTTGCTGTCATTGCTGGTACCAGTGGGTAGAATTCACAGCTTCTCATGTCTTTGCTCAGATGAAGCTCTCGGGCCTCAACATCTCCCCACTTGTCAGCCATGTCGTGTTTCTTCTCTTTGTGATGGGTCTCTCCTCCTCCTCAGTGTCAGGCTGTGGCCAGACTGAGGCACCCAGTGCCCCCACCAAGTGCCTGCTGAGGGCCTGGTCTTGACCCCAGCTGGACAGGGGGCTGGGTGACTGGAAGGAGTTGAGGTTTCTTGTTGTCTTCTTGCTGTACAGGGAGCTCCTGTAGCAGAGACAGAGACAGAGACAGATCCCGGGAGCTGCTTCCTTCGATGAGAGTGGCTCTCACGGGACTGGGCCACCCCAGGGCTCCGCGCCCCTTCCATACACCCTCAGCCACGGTGGAACCCTCTGATGTCACAATGGTCTCTGGGCACCACCATGTCCTGCATCATCAAGGGCCACACCCAGTGCCCCTTCAGCAGCTGAGCCCACTGGAAGCTGCATGGAGCCCAGGCCCTTCCTGCAGTCCCACAGTGCACCCACTGTGTCATGGTCCTACTTGACAGCCTGACCTGCACCCTGCAGAGCCCTGCCTTGGCAGAGTGGGCTGCTGTGGGCACGAGCCCTTGGCCAGATGGACGCAGCCAGGGACTTGTGGGCAGTGGCTCCGTGTGCAGGATCAGACTGGGCATGGGGAGTGTCTCTCTCAGGGCTCTGCCTTGGCCCTGGGGCTCTTTTGTGGCTTCCCCAATGACACAGGCAGTGCATCAATCAGCATGTTTGCAGGGGATGGGGGAGCTGAGTGGGGCAGGGGCACCATGGCAAGATTTGGGCATGCACAGGAACCTGGACAAGCTTGAGAAGTGGGAGACAGCCTCATCTGACAACCTCACGAGGTCCCACAAGGCCAAGTGCCAGGTGCTGCACCTGGCCTGGGACAATTCCTGAATCCATCCAGGCCAGAAGAGACGTTCAGATCTGTCTGTTTGGTGCTGCCTCCCTGGCTGCTCCCAGCGCCTCCAGAAGCAGCACTGGCTGGCTCTTGGCCTGGCCCGTGCCCACCTCCAGCAGGGCTGGCCAGAGGGGAGCCCCCCCAGGCTGTGCCTCTGCCCCCCAGCCCCTGTGGGCAGAGTGGGGCTGCTGTGGGTGGGCTCCAGAGGGGAATGGCCTTGCAGCAGAAAGTGCTGGAGAGAGCCCAGGGACCTTTATGAAAATGAGCACAAATAAATTCATTGTGATTTACCGGACTCAGAGTAAAAGGGATGAAATTCAGGTTTGATATAGAAAATACTTCCTCCCTGTGAGGGTGGTGAAGTCCTGGCACAGGTTGCTCAGAGGAGCATAGTAAATAAAGTTTCAGAATTCTTCATTTCTGTCCCATTTGTATTCCATAAGTTCAGGTTTAGTTTTCAGAGTGCCACCTTCTCTGCTGCTTGTCATTTGTGTCCTTCTGTCTCTCGTGCCTTCTTTTGTCTGCTCTTTTTCCCTTCCAGGGTCTCTTTTTACCTGTGGCAGCTCCCAGCCAAAGACCCTCCCCTGACTTTTTTTTCCCTTCCCAATCCAGGTGCTAAAACAGCCCTGGATGAAATTATGGAGGCTGGCAGTGAAATGTCTTTGTATTATCTTGCTCCACTTGTGTCTTGGCCCCTTCAGAATTTTGCCCTGAAGGGCAGGAACGTATTTTCCTTGCTGGCAGCTGGAATTGCAGCCCATGGCAGTGAGTGCCAGAGATGTCAGAGGGCAATTGCTGAGGCTGCCAGGGCGCTGCTCCTGCCGTGCCAGCCAAGGGAGCTGTGCAGGGCAGGGTCAGGCTGCAGCAGCTGCAGACAGCAAAGGCGGCTTTGCTGCACATTCTGCGGCTGGAAAGCAGAGGGAAGAAGGAAAGGGAGTCCCTGACGGAATCCTGGAATGCTTGTGGCTGGAAGGAACCTGGCTATGGTTCCATCCAGGGTTAAGGTGCCATGAGGGAGAGGTGCCTCTGCCCCAGTAAAGGCACAAATGAGACCATAGGAGAACAAAACCAGATTTTTTTGGACATGGATTTTATTGAACAAGAAATGGGAGCTAGGGAGATAGAAGTACAAAAGAGGTCTTGGAGAGAGAGAGCTTCTTATTATCTCTTCTTCCTTCTTTCTCTTCTTCTTTCTCTTCTTTCTTCTTCTTTAAAATATTCTTATTTTCGTTCTAATGAAGCTTATTCACTTGTTATGCTTACTTACTATGTCATTCTTATTTTCTTAATATTCTTATATTCATTACTACTTTCTCATCTTCTTATTCCTATTCTTCTTATTCTTACTAAATTTGCTACTACTATTTCTTCTTCATCTTCTTATTCCTACTCTTCTTATTCTTACTAAATTTACTACTACTATTTCTTCTTCATCTTCTTATCCCTATTCTTCTTATTCTTACTAAATTTACTATTTCGTCTTCTTCTTTTTTTTTTTTTTTTACTACTACCATTTCTTAAATGGAACTTTAACTTTTTTTAGAAGAATGGTACGAGTCAAAGTCCTGGCACTGGGTGAGCGTCAGGGTCTCTTTCCACCTCGATGACTCTGTGGATTCACTGCTGAGCGCTCTGGCACCAGTTGTGTCCCATGGGTGTTGTTTGGGGCTGGTCACAGCAGCGACTTTGGCTGTTGGGGAGATGATCGAGGGCAGCCGAGGCTGCGGGGCCGTGTCCAGGCCGAGGCCGCCCGTGTGGCTCCGTGGGGCCCCGCGCGGGGAGCAGCCGCCATCGGCCGGCGCGGGCTGGGCAGGGCCACGGGCGCTACTCCTGCAGCTGCCGTGCCAGGCAGGGCCAGCAGAGCAGCGCCCGCAGCGCCCGCAGCGCCCGCCTCAGGCGGCCGGGCCGTTTGCTCGGGGCAGGCGGCTGCTGCCTGCGGGCCTGCGCTCCCGGCTGCGGAGCTGGGGCGCCGCGAGGGCTCTGTGGCCCTGCCTCGGGCCCCTGCTGGCCCACGGAGGCTTCGCTGTACAGGGAGGGAAACGAGCCATACAGGAACTCCGGTGCCTGCCTCTCAAACCAGACCTCCTGAGGGGCGGGCAGCTCATCTGCTGCAGGATCTGGCAGCCTTTGGGCCCTGCCTTCTGCTTCATACATCTCAAGGACGCTGATTTCATCCCAGTCGGCCTCGTCCTCCTCCTCCCACAGCAAGGGAGTGGGCCCGAAGCTGAAGACGCTTAGATGGTCACTGCAGTCCTGTGGGAGGTCTGTGATGGTGCTGTCCTCCTCCACGGAGTCTCGGAGATCTCTGAGCTCCGGTTCACTGCAGTCGTCCCAGCTAGAGAGGTCTTGGGAGCTGCTGAACTCTCCTTGGGATGGTTCTTGCTCGACCTCACCTTGGTGGTCTTCGGAAAGCTCAGTCTGGCTGCAGTATTCCCAGTCTGAGCTCCCGTCCTCATTCTCCTCCTCTGCCAGCAGCGACCCCTGCTCTGCCTCTTCCAGCTGCTCCCTGGGGGTTTGGGCTGCCAGTGGGCTGCGTGAGGGGCTGGGGGGGCAGCAGGGGCTGTCGGGAGCGGAGACTGGGCTCTGTGTCCCTGCTGATGGCACCTCTTCACTGCGGGCAGGAGAATATGCCTGCTTTTCCCGGCTGCTCACGCTTCCTTCCCCTTGCTGGGTCAGCTCTGGGTCAGTCACCTGGTAGGGTTGTTGCTCTGCCCCATCTCCCCAGAGCACCCTCACAGCTGCTTCCTTTGCTGTCATTGCTGGTACCAGTGGGTAGAATTCACAGCTTCTCATGTCTTTGCTCAGATGAAGCTCTCGGGCCTCAACATCTCCCCACTTGTCAGCCATGTCGTGTTTCTTCTCTTTGTGATGGGTCTCTCCTCCTCCTCAGTGTCAGGCTGTGGCCAGACTGAGGCACCCAGTGCCCCCACCAAGTGCCTGCTGAGGGCCTGGTCTTGACCCCAGCTGGACAGGGGGCTGGGTGACTGGAAGGAGTTGAGGTTTCTTGTTGTCTTCTTGCTGTACAGGGAGCTCCTGTAGCAGAGACAGAGACAGAGACAGATCCCGGGAGCTGCTTCCTTCGATGAGAGTGGCTCTCACGGGACTGGGCCACCCCAGGGCTCCGCGCCCCTTCCATACACCCTCAGCCACGGTGGAACCCTCTGATGTCACAATGGTCTCTGGGCACCACCATGTCCTGCATCATCAAGGGCCACACCCAGTGCCCCTTCAGCAGCTGAGCCCACTGGAAGCTGCATGGAGCCCAGGCCCTTCCTGCAGTCCCACAGTGCACCCACTGTGTCATGGTCCTACTTGACAGCCTGACCTGCACCCTGCAGAGCCCTGCCTTGGCAGAGTGGGCTGCTGTGGGCACGAGCCCTTGGCCAGATGGACGCAGCCAGGGACTTGTGGGCAGTGGCTCCGTGTGCAGGATCAGACTGGGCATGGGCAGTGTCTCTCTCAGGGCTCTGCCTTGGCCCTGGGGCTCTTTTGTGGCTTCCCCAATGACACAGGCAGTGCATCAATCAGCATGTTTGCAGGGGATGGGGGAGCTGAGTGGGGCAGGGGCACCATGGCAAGATTTGGGCATGCACAGGAACCTGGACAAGCTTGAGAAGTGGGAGACAGCCTCATCTGACAACCTCACGAGGTCCCACAAGGCCAAGTGCCAGGTGCTGCACCTGGCCTGGGACAATTCCTGAATCCATCCAGGCCAGAAGAGACGTTCAGATCTGTCTGTTTGGTGCTGCCTCCCTGGCTGCTCCCAGCGCCTCCAGAAGCAGCACTGGCTGGCTCTTGGCCTGGCCCGTGCCCACCTCCAGCAGGGCTGGCCAGAGGGGAGCCCCCCCAGGCTGTGCCTCTGCCCCCCAGCCCCTGTGGGCAGAGTGGGGCTGCTGTGGGTGGGCTCCAGAGGGGAATGGCCTTGCAGCAGAAAGTGCTGGAGAGAGCCCAGGGACCTTTATGAAAATGAGCACAAATAAATTCATTGTGATTTACCGGACTCAGAGTAAAAGGGATGAAATTCAGGTTTGATATAGAAAATACTTCCTCCCTGTGAGGGTGGTGAAGTCCTGGCACAGGTTGCTCAGAGGAGCATAGTAAATAAAGTTTCAGAATTCTTCATTTCTGTCCCATTTGTATTCCATAAGTTCAGGTTTAGTTTTCAGAGTGCCACCTTCTCTGCTGCTTGTCATTTGTGTCCTTCTGTCTCTCGTGCCTTCTTTTGTCTGCTCTTTTTCCCTTCCAGGGTCTCTTTTTACCTGTGGCAGCTCCCAGCCAAAGACCCTCCCCTGACTTTTTTTTCCCTTCCCAATCCAGGTGCTAAAACAGCCCTGGATGAAATTATGGAGGCTGGCAGTGAAATGTCTTTGTATTATCTTGCTCCACTTGTGTCTTGGCCCCTTCAGAATTTTGCCCTGAAGGGCAGGAACGTATTTTCCTTGCTGGCAGCTGGAATTGCAGCCCATGGCAGTGAGTGCCAGAGATGTCAGAGGGCAATTGCTGAGGCTGCCAGGGCGCTGCTCCTGCCGTGCCAGCCAAGGGAGCTGTGCAGGGCAGGGTCAGGCTGCAGCAGCTGCAGACAGCAAAGGCGGCTTTGCTGCACATTCTGCGGCTGGAAAGCAGAGGGAAGAAGGAAAGGGAGTCCCTGACGGAATCCTGGAATGCTTGTGGCTGGAAGGAACCTGGCTATGGTTCCATCCAGGGTTAAGGTGCCATGAGGGAGAGGTGCCTCTGCCCCAGTAAAGGCACAAATGAGACCATAGGAGAACAAAACCAGATTTTTTTGGACATGGATTTTATTGAACAAGAAATGGGAGCTAGGGAGATAGAAGTACAAAAGAGGTCTTGGAGAGAGAGAGCTTCTTCTTATCTCTTCTTCCTTCTTTCTCTTCTTCTTTCTCTTCTTTCTTCTTCTTTAAAATATTCTTATTTTCGTTCTAATGAAGCTTATTCACTTGTTATGCTTACTTACTATGTCATTCTTATTTTCTTAATATTCTTATATTCATTACTACTTTCTCATCTTCTTATTCCTATTCTTCTTATTCTTACTAAATTTGCTACTACTATTTCTTCTTCATCTTCTTATTCCTACTCTTCTTATTCTTACTAAATTTACTACTACTATTTCTTCTTCATCTTCTTATCCCTATTCTTCTTATTCTTACTAAATTTACTATTTCGTCTTCTTCTTTTTTTTTTTTTTTTACTACTACCATTTCTTAAATGGAACTTTAACTTTTTTTAGAAGAATGGTACGAGTCAAAGTCCTGGCACTGGGTGAGCGTCAGGGTCTCTTTCCACCTCGATGACTCTGTGGATTCACTGCTGAGCGCTCTGGCACCAGTTGTGTCCCATGGGTGTTGTTTGGGGCTGGTCACAGCAGCGACTTTGGCTGTTGGGGAGATGATCGAGGGCAGCCGAGGCTGCGGGGCCGTGTCCAGGCCGAGGCCGCCCGTGTGGCTCCGTGGGGCCCCGCGCGGGGAGCAGCCGCCATCGGCCGGCGCGGGCTGGGCAGGGCCACGGGCGCTACTCCTGCAGCTGCCGTGCCAGGCAGGGCCAGCAGAGCAGCGCCCGCAGCGCCCGCAGCGCCCGCCTCAGGCGGCCGGGCCGTTTGCTCGGGGCAGGCGGCTGCTGCCTGCGGGCCTGCGCTCCCGGCTGCGGAGCTGGGGCGCCGCGAGGGCTCTGTGGCCCTGCCTCGGGCCCCTGCTGGCCCACGGAGGCTTCGCTGTACAGGGAGGGAAACGAGCCATACAGGAACTCCGGTGCCTGCCTCTCAAACCAGACCTCCTGAGGGGCGGGCAGCTCATCTGCTGCAGGATCTGGCAGCCTTTGGGCCCTGCCTTCTGCTTCATACATCTCAAGGACGCTGATTTCATCCCAGTCGGCCTCGTCCTCCTCCTCCCACAGCAAGGGAGTGGGCCCGAAGCTGAAGACGCTTAGATGGTCACTGCAGTCCTGTGGGAGGTCTGTGATGGTGCTGTCCTCCTCCACGGAGTCTCGGAGATCTCTGAGCTCCGGTTCACTGCAGTCGTCCCAGCTAGAGAGGTCTTGGGAGCTGCTGAACTCTCCTTGGGATGGTTCTTGCTCGACCTCACCTTGGTGGTCTTCGGAAAGCTCAGTCTGGCTGCAGTATTCCCAGTCTGAGCTCCCGTCCTCATTCTCCTCCTCTGCCAGCAGCGACCCCTGCTCTGCCTCTTCCAGCTGCTCCCTGGGGGTTTGGGCTGCCAGTGGGCTGCGTGAGGGGCTGGGGGGGCAGCAGGGGCTGTCGGGAGCGGAGACTGGGCTCTGTGTCCCTGCTGATGGCACCTCTTCACTGCGGGCAGGAGAATATGCCTGCTTTTCCCGGCTGCTCACGCTTCCTTCCCCTTGCTGGGTCAGCTCTGGGTCAGTCACCTGGTAGGGTTGTTGCTCTGCCCCATCTCCCCAGAGCACCCTCACAGCTGCTTCCTTTGCTGTCATTGCTGGTACCAGTGGGTAGAATTCACAGCTTCTCATGTCTTTGCTCAGATGAAGCTCTCGGGCCTCAACATCTCCCCACTTGTCAGCCATGTCGTGTTTCTTCTCTTTGTGATGGGTCTCTCCTCCTCCTCAGTGTCAGGCTGTGGCCAGACTGAGGCACCCAGTGCCCCCACCAAGTGCCTGCTGAGGGCCTGGTCTTGACCCCAGCTGGACAGGGGGCTGGGTGACTGGAAGGAGTTGAGGTTTCTTGTTGTCTTCTTGCTGTACAGGGAGCTCCTGTAGCAGAGACAGAGACAGAGACAGATCCCGGGAGCTGCTTCCTTCGATGAGAGTGGCTCTCACGGGACTGCGCCACCCCAGGGCTCCGCGCCCCTTCCATACACCCTCAGCCACGGTGGAACCCTCTGATGTCACAATGGTCTCTGGGCACCACCATGTCCTGCATCATCAAGGGCCACACCCAGTGCCCCTTCAGCAGCTGAGCCCACTGGAAGCTGCATGGAGCCCAGGCCCTTCCTGCAGTCCCACAGTGCACCCACTGTGTCATGGTCCTACTTGACAGCCTGACCTGCACCCTGCAGAGCCCTGCCTTGGCAGAGTGGGCTGCTGTGGGCACGAGCCCTTGGCCAGATGGACGCAGCCAGGGACTTGTGGGCAGTGGCTCCGTGTGCAGGATCAGACTGGGCATGGGCAGTGTCTCTCTCAGGGCTCTGCCTTGGCCCTGGGGCTCTTTTGTGGCTTCCCCAATGACACAGGCAGTGCATCAATCAGCATGTTTGCAGGGGATGGGGGAGCTGAGTGGGGCAGGGGCACCATGGCAAGATTTGGGCATGCACAGGAACCTGGACAAGCTTGAGAAGTGGGAGACAGCCTCATCTGACAACCTCACGAGGTCCCACAAGGCCAAGTGCCAGGTGCTGCACCTGGCCTGGGACAATTCCTGAATCCATCCAGGCCAGAAGAGACGTTCAGATCTGTCTGTTTGGTGCTGCCTCCCTGGCTGCTCCCAGCGCCTCCAGAAGCAGCACTGGCTGGCTCTTGGCCTGGCCCGTGCCCACCTCCAGCAGGGCTGGCCAGAGGGGAGCCCCCCCAGGCTGTGCCTCTGCCCCCCAGCCCCTGTGGGCAGAGTGGGGCTGCTGTGGGTGGGCTCCAGAGGGGAATGGCCTTGCAGCAGAAAGTGCTGGAGAGAGCCCAGGGACCTTTATGAAAATGAGCACAAATAAATTCATTGTGATTTACCGGACTCAGAGTAAAAGGGATGAAATTCAGGTTTGATATAGAAAATACTTCCTCCCTGTGAGGGTGGTGAAGTCCTGGCACAGGTTGCTCAGAGGAGCATAGTAAATAAAGTTTCAGAATTCTTCATTTCTGTCCCATTTGTATTCCATAAGTTCAGGTTTAGTTTTCAGAGTGCCACCTTCTCTGCTGCTTGTCATTTGTGTCCTTCTGTCTCTCGTGCCTTCTTTTGTCTGCTCTTTTTCCCTTCCAGGGTCTCTTTTTACCTGTGGCAGCTCCCAGCCAAAGACCCTCCCCTGACTTTTTTTTCCCTTCCCAATCCAGGTGCTAAAACAGCCCTGGATGAAATTATGGAGGCTGGCAGTGAAATGTCTTTGTATTATCTTGCTCCACTTGTGTCTTGGCCCCTTCAGAATTTTGCCCTGAAGGGCAGGAACGTATTTTCCTTGCTGGCAGCTGGAATTGCAGCCCATGGCAGTGAGTGCCAGAGATGTCAGAGGGCAATTGCTGAGGCTGCCAGGGCGCTGCTCCTGCCGTGCCAGCCAAGGGAGCTGTGCAGGGCAGGGTCAGGCTGCAGCAGCTGCAGACAGCAAAGGCGGCTTTGCTGCACATTCTGCGGCTGGAAAGCAGAGGGAAGAAGGAAAGGGAGTCCCTGACGGAATCCTGGAATGCTTGTGGCTGGAAGGAACCTGGCTATGGTTCCATCCAGGGTTAAGGTGCCATGAGGGAGAGGTGCCTCTGCCCCAGTAAAGGCACAAATGAGACCATAGGAGAACAAAACCAGATTTTTTTGGACATGGATTTTATTGAACAAGAAATGGGAGCTAGGGAGATAGAAGTACAAAAGAGGTCTTGGAGAGAGAGAGCTTCTTATTATCTCTTCTTCCTTCTTTCTCTTCTTCTTTCTCTTCTTTCTTCTTCTTTAAAATATTCTTATTTTCGTTCTAATGAAGCTTATTCACTTGTTATGCTTACTTACTATGTCATTCTTATTTTCTTAATATTCTTATATTCATTACTACTTTCTCATCTTCTTATTCCTATTCTTCTTATTCTTACTAAATTTGCTACTACTATTTCTTCTTCATCTTCTTATTCCTACTCTTCTTATTCTTACTAAATTTACTACTACTATTTCTTCTTCATCTTCTTATCCCTATTCTTCTTATTCTTACTAAATTTACTATTTCGTCTTCTTCTTTTTTTTTTTTTTTTACTACTACCATTTCTTAAATGGAACTTTAACTTTTTTTAGAAGAATGGTACGAGTCAAAGTCCTGGCACTGGGTGAGCGTCAGGGTCTCTTTCCACCTCGATGACTCTGTGGATTCACTGCTGAGCGCTCTGGCACCAGTTGTGTCCCATGGGTGTTGTTTGGGGCTGGTCACAGCAGCGACTTTGGCTGTTGGGGAGATGATCGAGGGCAGCCGAGGCTGCGGGGCCGTGTCCAGGCCGAGGCCGCCCGTGTGGCTCCGTGGGGCCCCGCGCGGGGAGCAGCCGCCATCGGCCGGCGCGGGCTGGGCAGGGCCACGGGCGCTACTCCTGCAGCTGCCGTGCCAGGCAGGGCCAGCAGAGCAGCGCCCGCAGCGCCCGCAGCGCCCGCCTCAGGCGGCCGGGCCGTTTGCTCGGGGCAGGCGGCTGCTGCCTGCGGGCCTGCGCTCCCGGCTGCGGAGCTGGGGCGCCGCGAGGGCTCTGTGGCCCTGCCTCGGGCCCCTGCTGGCCCACGGAGGCTTCGCTGTACAGGGAGGGAAACGAGCCATACAGGAACTCCGGTGCCTGCCTCTCAAACCAGACCTCCTGAGGGGCGGGCAGCTCATCTGCTGCAGGATCTGGCAGCCTTTGGGCCCTGCCTTCTGCTTCATACATCTCAAGGACGCTGATTTCATCCCAGTCGGCCTCGTCCTCCTCCTCCCACAGCAAGGGAGTGGGCCCGAAGCTGAAGACGCTTAGATGGTCACTGCAGTCCTGTGGGAGGTCTGTGATGGTGCTGTCCTCCTCCACGGAGTCTCGGAGATCTCTGAGCTCCGGTTCACTGCAGTCGTCCCAGCTAGAGAGGTCTTGGGAGCTGCTGAACTCTCCTTGGGATGGTTCTTGCTCGACCTCACCTTGGTGGTCTTCGGAAAGCTCAGTCTGGCTGCAGTATTCCCAGTCTGAGCTCCCGTCCTCATTCTCCTCCTCTGCCAGCAGCGACCCCTGCTCTGCCTCTTCCAGCTGCTCCCTGGGGGTTTGGGCTCCCAGTGGGCTGCGTGAGGGGCTGGGGGGGCAGCAGGGGCTGTCGGGAGCGGAGACTGGGCTCTGTGTCCCTGCTGATGGCACCTCTTCACTGCGGGCAGGAGAATATGCCTGCTTTTCCCGGCTGCTCACGCTTCCTTCCCCTTGCTGGGTCAGCTCTGGGTCAGTCACCTGGTAGGGTTGTTGCTCTGCCCCATCTCCCCAGAGCACCCTCACAGCTGCTTCCTTTGCTGTCATTGCTGGTACCAGTGGGTAGAATTCACAGCTTCTCATGTCTTTGCTCAGATGAAGCTCTCGGGCCTCAACATCTCCCCACTTGTCAGCCATGTCGTGTTTCTTCTCTTTGTGATGGGTCTCTCCTCCTCCTCAGTGTCAGGCTGTGGCCAGACTGAGGCACCCAGTGCCCCCACCAAGTGCCTGCTGAGGGCCTGGTCTTGACCCCAGCTGGACAGGGGGCTGGGTGACTGGAAGGAGTTGAGGTTTCTTGTTGTCTTCTTGCTGTACAGGGAGCTCCTGTAGCAGAGACAGAGACAGAGACAGATCCCGGGAGCTGCTTCCTTCGATGAGAGTGGCTCTCACGGGACTGGGCCACCCCAGGGCTCCGCGCCCCTTCCATACACCCTCAGCCACGGTGGAACCCTCTGATGTCACAATGGTCTCTGGGCACCACCATGTCCTGCATCATCAAGGGCCACACCCAGTGCCCCTTCAGCAGCTGAGCCCACTGGAAGCTGCATGGAGCCCAGGCCCTTCCTGCAGTCCCACAGTGCACCCACTGTGTCATGGTCCTACTTGACAGCCTGACCTGCACCCTGCAGAGCCCTGCCTTGGCAGAGTGGGCTGCTGTGGGCACGAGCCCTTGGCCAGATGGACGCAGCCAGGGACTTGTGGGCAGTGGCTCCGTGTGCAGGATCAGACTGGGCATGGGGAGTGTCTCTCTCAGGGCTCTGCCTTGGCCCTGGGGCTCTTTTGTGGCTTCCCCAATGACACAGGCAGTGCATCAATCAGCATGTTTGCAGGGGATGGGGGAGCTGAGTGGGGCAGGGGCACCATGGCAAGATTTGGGCATGCACAGGAACCTGGACAAGCTTGAGAAGTGGGAGACAGCCTCATCTGACAACCTCACGAGGTCCCACAAGGCCAAGTGCCAGGTGCTGCACCTGGCCTGGGACAATTCCTGAATCCATCCAGGCCAGAAGAGACGTTCAGATCTGTCTGTTTGGTGCTGCCTCCCTGGCTGCTCCCAGCGCCTCCAGAAGCAGCACTGGCTGGCTCTTGGCCTGGCCCGTGCCCACCTCCAGCAGGGCTGGCCAGAGGGGAGCCCCCCCAGGCTGTGCCTCTGCCCCCCAGCCCCTGTGGGCAGAGTGGGGCTGCTGTGGTTGGGCTCCAGAGGGGAATGGCCTTGCAGCAGAAAGTGCTGGAGAGAGCCCAGGGACCTTTATGAAAATGAGCACAAATAAATTCATTGTGATTTACCGGACTCAGAGTAAAAGGGATGAAATTCAGGTTTGATATAGAAAATACTTCCTCCCTGTGAGGGTGGTGAAGTCCTGGCACAGGTTGCTCAGAGGAGCATAGTAAATAAAGTTTCAGAATTCTTCATTTCTGTCCCATTTGTATTCCATAAGTTCAGGTTTAGTTTTCAGAGTGCCACCTTCTCTGCTGCTTGTCATTTGTGTCCTTCTGTCTCTCGTGCCTTCTTTTGTCTGCTCTTTTTCCCTTCCAGGGTCTCTTTTTACCTGTGGCAGCTCCCAGCCAAAGACCCTCCCCTGACTTTTTTTTCCCTTCCCAATCCAGGTGCTAAAACAGCCCTGGATGAAATTATGGAGGCTGGCAGTGAAATGTCTTTGTATTATCTTGCTCCACTTGTGTCTTGGCCCCTTCAGAATTTTGCCCTGAAGGGCAGGAACGTATTTTCCTTGCTGGCAGCTGGAATTGCAGCCCATGGCAGTGAGTGCCAGAGATGTCAGAGGGCAATTGCTGAGGCTGCCAGGGCGCTGCTCCTGCCGTGCCAGCCAAGGGAGCTGTGCAGGGCAGGGTCAGGCTGCAGCAGCTGCAGACAGCAAAGGCGGCTTTGCTGCACATTCTGCAGCTGGAAAGCAGAGGGAAGAAGGAAAGGGAGTCCCTGACGGAATCCTGGAATGCTTGTGGCTGGAAGGAACCTGGCTATGGTTCCATCCAGGGTTAAGGTGCCATGAGGGAGAGGTGCCTCTGCCCCAGTAAAGGCACAAATGAGACCATAGGAGAACAAAACCAGATTTTTTTGGACATGGATTTTATTGAACAAGAAATGGGAGCTAGGGAGATAGAAGTACAAAAGAGGTCTTGGAGAGAGAGAGCTTCTTCTTATCTCTTCTTCCTTCTTTCTCTTCTTCTTTCTCTTCTTTCTTCTTCTTTAAAATATTCTTATTTTCGTTCTAATGAAGCTTATTCACTTGTTATGCTTACTTACTATGTCATTCTTATTTTCTTAATATACTTATATTCATTACTAGTTTCTCATCTTCTTATTCATATTCTTCTTATTCTTACTAAATTTGCTACTACTATTTCTTCTTCATCTTCTTATTCCTACTCTTCTTATTCTTACTAAATTTACTACTACTATTTCTTCTTCATCTTCTTATCCCTAATCTTCTTATTCTTACTAAATTTACTATTTCGTCTTCTTCTTTTTTTTTTTTTTTTTACTACTACCATTTCTTAAATGGAACTTTAACTTTTTTTAGAAGAATGGTACGAGTCAAAGTCCTGGCACTGGGTGAGCGTCAGGGTCTCTTTCCACCTCGATGACTCTGTGGATTCACTGCTGAGCGCTCTGGCACCAGTTGTGTCCCATGGGTGTTGTTTGGGGCTGGTCACAGCAGCGACTTTGGCTGTTGGGGAGATGATCGAGGGCAGCCGAGGCTGCGGGGCCGTGTCCAGGCCGAGGCCGCCCCTGTGGCTCCGTGGGGCCCCGCGCGGGGAGCAGCCGCCATCGGCCGGCGCGGGCTGGGCAGGGCCACGGGCGCTACTCCTGCAGCTGCCGTGCCAGGCAGGGCCAGCAGAGCAGCGCCCGCAGCGCCCGCAGCGCCCGCCTCAGGCGGCCGGGCCGTTTGCTCGGGGCAGGCGGCTGCGGCCTGCGGGCCTGCGCTCCCGGCTGCGGAGCTGGGGCGCCGCGAGGGCTCTGTGGCCCTGCCTCGGGCCCCTGCTGGCCCACGGAGGCTTCGCTGTACAGGGAGGGAAACGAGCCATACAGGAACTCCGGTGCCTGCCTCTCAAACCAGACCTCCTGAGGGGCGGGCAGCTCATCTGCTGCAGGATCTGGCAGCCTTTGGGCCCTGCCTTCTGCTTCATACATCTCGAGGACGCTGATTTCATCCCAGTCGGCCTCGTCCTCCTCCTCCCACAGCAAGGGAGTGGGCCCGAAGCTGAAGACGCTTAGATGGTCACTGCAGTCCTGTGGGAGGTCTGTGATGGTGCTGTCCTCCTCCACGGAGTCTCGGAGATCTCTGAGCTCCGGTTCACTGCAGTCGTCCCAGCTAGAGAGGTCTTGGGAGCTGCTGAACTCTCCTTGGGTTGGTTCTTGCTCGACCTCACCTTGGCGGTCTTCGGAAAGCTCAGTCTGGCTGCAGTATTCCCAGTCTGAGCTCCCGTCCTCATTCTCCTCCTCTGCCAGCAGTGACCCCTGCTCTGCCTCTTCCAGCTGCTCCCTGGGGGTTTGGGCTCCCAGTGGGCTGCGTGAGGGGCTGGGGGGGCAGCAGGGGCTGTCGGGAGCGGAGACTGGGCTCTGTGTCCCTGCTGATGGCACCTCTTCACTGCGGGCAGGAGAATGTGCCTGCTTTTCCCGGCTGCTCACGCTTCCTTCCCCTTGCTGGGTCAGCTCTGGGTCAGTCACCTGGTAGGGTTGTTGCTCTGCCCCATCTCCCCAGAGCACCCTCACAGCTGCTTCCTTTGCTGTCATTGCTGGTACCAGTGGGTAGAATTCACAGCTTCTCATGTCTTTGCTCAGATGAAGCTCTCGGGCCTCAACATCTCCCCACTTGTCAGCCATGTCGTGTTTCTTCTCTTTGTGATGGGTCTCTCCTCCTCCTCAGTGTCAGGCTGTGGCCAGACTGAGGCACCCAGTGCCCCCACCAAGTGCCTGCTGAGGGCCTGGTCTTGACCCCAGCTGGACAGGGGGCTGGGTGACTGGAAGGAGTTGAGGTTTCTTGTTGTCTTCTTGCTGTACAGGGAGCTCCTGTAGCAGAGACAGAGACAGAGACAGATCCCGGGAGCTGCTTCCTTCGATGAGAGTGGCTCTCACGGGACTGGGCCACCCCAGGGCTCCGCGCCCCTTCCATACACCCTCAGCCACGGTGGAACCCTCTGATGTCACAATGGTCTCTGGGCACCACCATGTCCTGCATCATCAAGGGCCACACCCAGTGCCCCTTCAGCAGCTGAGCCCACTGGAAGCTGCATGGAGCCCAGGCCCTTCCTGCAGTCCCACAGTGCACCCACTGTGTCATGGTCCTACTTGACAGCCTGACCTGCACCCTGCAGAGCCCTGCCTTGGCAGAGTGGGCTGCTGTGGGCACGAGCCCTTGGCCAGATGGACGCAGCCAGGGACTTGTGGGCAGTGGCTCCGTGTGCAGGATCAGACTGGGCATGGGGAGTGTCTCTCTCAGGGCTCTGCCTTGGCCCTGGGGCTCTTTTGTGGCTTCCCCAATGACACAGGCAGTGCATCAATCAGCATGTTTGCAGGGGATGGGGGAGCTGAGTGGGGCAGGGGCACCATGGCAAGATTTGGGCATGCACAGGAACCTGGACAAGCTTGAGAAGTGGGAGACAGCCTCATCTGACAACCTCACGAGGTCCCACAAGGCCAAGTGCCAGGTGCTGCACCTGGCCTGGGACAATTCCTGAATCCATCCAGGCCAGAAGAGACGTTCAGATCTGTCTGTTTGGGGCTGCCTCCCTGGCTGCTCCCAGCGCCTCCAGAAGCAGCACTGGCTGGCTCTTGGCCTGGCCCGTGCCCACCTCCAGCAGGGCTGGCCAGAGGGGAGCCCCCCCAGGCTGTGCCTCTGCCCCCCAGCCCCTGTGGGCAGAGTGGGGCTGCTGTGGGTGGGCTCCAGAGGGGAATGGCCTTGCAGCAGAAAGTGCTGGAGAGAGCCCAGGGACCTTTATGAAAATGAGCACAAATAAATTCATTGTGATTTACCGGACTCAGAGTAAAAGGGATGAAATTCAGGTTTGATATAGAAAATACTTCTTCCCTGTGAGGGTGGTGAAGTCCTGGCACAGGTTGCTCAGAGGAGCATAGTAAATAAAGTTTCAGAATTCTTCATTTCTGTCCCATTTGTATTCCATAAGTTCAGGTTTAGTTTTCAGAGTGCCACCTTCTCTGCTGCTTGTCATTTGTGTCCTTCTGTCTCTCGTGCCTTCTTTTGTCTGCTCTTTTTCCCTTCCAGGGTCTCTTTTTACCTGTGGCAGCTCCCAGCCAAAGACCCTCCCCTGACTTTTTTTTCCCTTCCCAATCCAGGTGCTAAAACAGCCCTGGATGAAATTATGGAGGCTGGCAGTGAAATGTCTTTGTATTATCTTGCTCCACTTGTGTCTTGGCCCCTTCAGAATTTTGCCCTGAAGGGCAGGAACGTATTTTCCTTGCTGGCAGCTGGAATTGCAGCCCATGGCAGTGAGTGCCAGAGATGTCAGAGGGCAATTGCTGAGGCTGCCAGGGCGCTGCTCCTGCCGTGCCAGCCAAGGGAGCTGTGCAGGGCAGGGTCAGGCTGCAGCAGCTGCAGACAGCAAAGGCGGCTTTGCTGCACATTCTGCAGCTGGAAAGCAGAGGGAAGAAGGAAAGGGAGTCCCTGACGGAATCCTGGAATGCTTGTGGCTGGAAGGAACCTGGCTATGGTTCCATCCAGGGTTAAGGTGCCATGAGGGAGAGGTGCCTCTGCCCCAGTAAAGGCACAAATGAGACCATAGGAGAACAAAACCAGATTTTTTTGGACATGGATTTTATTGAACAAGAAATGGGAGCTAGGGAGATAGAAGTACAAAAGAGGTCTTGGAGAGAGAGAGCTTCTTATTATCTCTTCTTCCTTCTTTCTCTTCTTCTTTCTCTTCTTTCTTCTTCTTTAAAATATTCTTATTTTCGTTCTAATGAAGCTTATTCACTTGTTATGCTTACTTACTATGTCATTCTTATTTTCTTAATATTCTTATATTCATTACTACTTTTTCATCTTCTTATTCCTATTCTTCTTATTCTTCCTAAATTTACTATTTCTTCTTCTTCTTTTTTTTTTTTTTTTTTAGTACTACCATTTCTTAAACGGAACTTTAACTTGTGTTGGAAGAATGGTACGAGTCAAAGTCCTGGCACTGGGTGAGCGTCAGGGTCTCTTTCCACCTCGATGACTCTGTGGATTCACTGCTGAGCGCTCTGGCACCAGTTGTGTCCCATGGGTGTTGTTTGGGGCTGGTCACAGCAGCGACTTTGGCTGTTGGGGAGATGATTGAGGGCAGCCGAGGCTGCGGGGCCGTGTCCAGGCCGAGGCCGCCCGTGTGGCTCCGTGGGGCCCTGCGCGGGGAGCAGCCGCCATCGGCCGGCGCGGGCTGGGCTGGGCCACGGGCGCTACTCCTGCAGCTGCCGTGCCAGGCAGGGCCAGCAGAGCAGCGCCCGCAGCGCCCGCAGCGCCCGCCTCAGGCGGCCGGGCCGTTTGCTCGGGGCAGGCGGCTGCTGCCTGCGGGCCTGCGCTCCTGGCTGCGGAGCTGGGGCGCCGCGAGGGCTCTGTGGCCCTGCCTCGGGCCCCTGCTGG
The DNA here is from genome assembly GCF_047830755.1 of Zonotrichia albicollis. Classification (NCBI taxonomy): domain Eukaryota; kingdom Metazoa; phylum Chordata; class Aves; order Passeriformes; family Passerellidae; genus Zonotrichia; species Zonotrichia albicollis. The sequence continues at coordinate 35,337,613 of NC_133826.1, forward strand.
CCCACGGAGGCTTCGCTGTACAGGGAGGGAAACGAGCCATACAGGAACTCCGGTGCCTGCCTCTCAAACCAGACCTCCTGAGGGGCGGGCAGCTCATCTGCTGCAGGATCTGGCAGCCTTTGGGCCCTGCCTTCTGCTTCATACATCTCGAGGACGCTGATTTCATCCCAGTCGGCCTCGTCCTCCTCCTCCCACAGCAAGGGAGTGGGCCCGAAGCTGAAGACGCTTAGATGGTCACTGCAGTCCTGTGGGAGGTCTGTGATGGTGCTGTCCTCCTCCACGGAGTCTCGGAGATCTCTGAGCTCCGGTTCACTGCAGTCGTCCCAGCTAGAGAGGTCTTGGGAGCTGCTGAACTCTCCTTGGGATGGTTCTTGCTCGACCTCACCTTGGCGGTCTTCGGAAAGCTCAGTCTGGCTGCAGTATTCCCAGTCTGAGCTCCCGTCCTCATTCTCCTCCTCTGCCAGCAGCGACCCCTGCTCTGCCTCTTCCAGCTGCTCCCTGGGGGTTTGGGCTGCCAGTGGGCTGCGTGAGGGGCTGGGGGGGCAGCAGGGGCTGTCGGGAGCGGAGACTGGGCTCTGTGTCCCTGCTGATGGCACCTCTTCACTGGGGGCAGGAGAATGTGCCTGCTTTTCCCGGCTGCTCACGCTTCCTTCCCCTTGCTGGGTCAGCTCTGGGTCAGTCACCTGGTAGGGTTGTTGCTCTGCCCCATCTCCCCAGAGCACCCTCACAGCTGCTTCCTTTGCTGTCATTGCTGGTACCAGTGGGTAGAATTCACAGCTTTTCATGTCTTCGCTCAGATGAAGCTCTCGGGCCTCAACATCTCCCCACTTGTCAGCCATGTCGTGTTTCTTCTCTTTGTGATGGGTCTCTCCTCCTCCTCAGTGTCAGGCTGTGGCCAGACTGAGGCACCCAGTGCCCCCACCAAGTGCCTGCTGAGGGCCTGGTCTTGACCCCAGCTGGACAGGGGGCTGGGTGACTGGAAGGAGTTGAGGTTTCTTGTTGTCTTCTTGCTGTACAGGGAGCTCCTGTAGCAGAGACAGAGACAGAGACAGATCCCGGGAGCTGCTTCCTTCGATGAGAGTGGCTCTCACGGGACTGGGCACCCCAGGGCTCCGCACCCCTTCCATACACCCTCAGCCACGGTGGAACCCTCTGATGTCACAATGGTCTCTGGGCACCACCATGTCCTGCATCATCAAGGGCCACACCCAGTGCCCCTTCAGCAGCTGAGCCCACTGGAAGCTGCATGGAGCCCAGGCCCTTCCTGCAGTCCCACAGTGCACCCACTGTGTCATGGTCCTACTTGACAGCCTGACCTGCACCCTGCAGAGCCCTGCCTTGGCAGAGTGGGCTGCTGTGGGCACGAGCCCTTGGCCAGATGGACGCAGCCAGGGACTTGTGGGCAGTGGCTCCGTGTGCAGGATCAGACTGGGCATGGGGAGTGTCTCTCTCAGGGCTCTGCCTTGGCCCTGGGGCTCTTTTGTGGCTTCCCCAATGACACAGGCAGTGCATCAATCAGCATGTTTGCAGGGGATGGGGGAGCTGAGTGGGGCAGGGGCACCATGGCAAGATTTGGGCATGCACAGGAACCTGGACAAGCTTGAGAAGTGGGAGACAGCCTCATCTGACAACCTCACGAGGTCCCACAAGGCCAAGTGCCAGGTGCTGCACCTGGCCTGGGACAATTCCTGAATCCATCCAGGCCAGAAGAGACGTTCAGATCTGTCTGTTTGGTGCTGCCTCCCTGGCTGCTCCCAGCGCCTCCAGAAGCAGCACTGGCTGGCTCTTGGCCTGGCCCGTGCCCACCTCCAGCAGGGCTGGCCAGAGGGGAGCCCCCCCAGGCTGTGCCTCTGCCCCCCAGCCCCTGTGGGCAGAGTGGGGCTGCTGTGGGTGGGCTCCAGAGGGGAATGGCCTTGCAGCAGAAAGTGCTGGAGAGAGCCCAGGGACCTTTATGAAAATGAGCACAAATAAATTCATTGTGATTTACCGGACTCAGAGTAAAAGGGATGAAATTCAGGTTTGATATAGAAAATACTTCTTCCCTGTGAGGGTGGTGAAGTCCTGGCACAGGTTGCTCAGAGAAGCATAGTAAATAAAGTTTCAGAATTCTTCATTTCTGTCCCATTTGTATTCCATAAGTTCAGGTTTAGTTTTCAGAGTGCCACCTTCTCTGCTGCTTGTCATTTGTGTCCTTCTGTCTCTCGTGCCTTCTTTTGTCTGCTCTTTTTCCCTTCCAGGGTCTCTTTTTACCTGTGGCAGCTCCCAGCCAAAGACCCTCCCCTGACTTTTTTTTCCCTTCCCAATCCAGGTGCTAAAACAGCCCTGGATGAAATTATGGAGGCTGGCAGTGAAATGTCTTTGTATTATCTTGCTCCACTTGTGTCTTGGCCCCTTCAGAATTTTGCCCTGAAGGGCAGGAACGTATTTTCCTTGCTGGCAGCTGGAATTGCAGCCCATGGCAGTGAGTGCCAGAGATGTCAGAGGGCAATTGCTGAGGCTGCCAGGGCGCTGCTCCTGCCGTGCCAGCCAAGGGAGCTGTGCAGGGCAGGGTCAGGCTGCAGCAGCTGCAGACAGCAAAGGCGGCTTTGCTGCACATTCTGCGGCTGGAAAGCAGAGGGAAGAAGGAAAGGGAGTCCCTGACGGAATCCTGGAATGCTTGTGGCTGGAAGGAACCTGGCTATGGTTCCATCCAGGGTTAAGGTGCCATGAGGGAGAGGTGCCTCTGCCCCAGTAAAGGCACAAATGAGACCATAGGAGAACAAAACCAGATTTTTTTGGACATGGATTTTATTGAACAAGAAATGGGAGCTAGGGAGATAGAAGTACAAAAGAGGTCTTGGAGAGAGAGAGCTTCTTATTCTCTCTTCTTCCTTCTTTCTCTTCTTCTTTCTCTTCTTTCTTCTTCTTTAAAATATTCTTATTTTCGTTCTAATGAAGCTTATTCACTTGTTATGCTTACTTACTATGTCATTCTTATTTTCTTAATATTCTTATATTCATTACTACTTTTTCATCTTCTTATTCCTATTCTTCATATTCTTACTAAATTTACTACTACTATTTCTTCTTCATCTTCTTATCCCTATTCTTCTTATTCTTACTAAATTTACTATTTCTTCTTCTTCTTTTTTTTTTTTTTTTTTACTACTACCATTTCTTAAATGGAACTTTAACTTGTGTTGGAAGAATGGTACGAGTCAAAGTCCTGGCACTGGGTGAGCGTCAGGGTCTCTTTCCACCTCGATGACTCTGTGGATTCACTACTGAGCGCTCTGGCACCAGTTGTGTCCCATGGGTGTTGTTTGGGGCTGGTCACAGCAGCGACTTTGGCTGTTGGGGAGATGATTGAGGGCAGCCGAGGCTGCGGGGCCGTGTCCAGGCCGAGGCCGCCCGTGTGGCTCCGTGGGGCCCCGCGCGGGGAGCAGCCGCCATCGGCCGGCGCGGGCTGGGCAGGGCCACGGGCGCTACTCCTGCAGCTGCCGTGCCAGGCAGGGCCAGCAGAGCAGCGCCCGCAGCGCCCGCAGCGCCCGCCTCAGGCGGCCGGGCCGTTTGCTCGGGGCAGGTGGCTGCTGCCTGCGGGCCTGCGCTCCCGGCTGCGGAGCTGGGGCGCCGCGAGGGCTCTGTGGCCCTGCCTCGGGCCCCTGCTGGCCCACGGAGGCTTCGCTGTACAGGGAGGGAAACGAGCCATACAGGAACTCCGGTGCCTGCCTCTCAAACCAGACCTCCTGAGGGGCGGGCAGCTCATCTGCTGCAGGATCTGGCAGCCTTTGGGCCCTGCCTTCTGCTTCATACATCTCGAGGACGCTGATTTCATCCCAGTCGGCCTCGTCCTCCTCCTCCCACAGCAAGGGAGTGGGCCCGAAGCTGAAGACGCTTAGATGGTCACTGCAGTCCTGTGGGAGGTCTGTGATGGTGCTGTCCTCCTCCACGGAGTCTCGGAGATCTCTGAGCTCCGGTTCACTGCAGTCGTCCCAGCTAGAGAGGTCTTGGGAGCTGCTGAACTCTCCTTGGGATGGTTCTTGCTCGACCTCACCTTGGCGGTCTTCGGAAAGCTCAGTCTGGCTGCAGTATTCCCAGTCTGAGCTCCCGTCCTCATTCTCCTCCTCTGCCAGCAGCGACCCCTGCTCTGCCTCTTCCAGCTGCTCCCTGGGGGTTTGGGCTCCCAGTGGGCTGCGTGAGGGGCTGGGGGGGCAGCAGGGGCTGTCGGGAGCGGAGACTGGGCTCTGTGTCCCTGCTGATGGCACCTCTTCACTGCGGGCAGGAGAATGTGCCTGCTTTTCCCGGCTGCTCACGCTTCCTTCCCCTTGCTGGGTCAGCTCTGGGTCAGTCACCTGGTAGGGTTGTTGCTCTGCCCCATCTCCCCAGAGCACCCTCACAGCTGCTTCCTTTGCTGTCATTGCTGGTACCAGTGGGTAGAATTCACAGCTTCTCATGTCTTCGCTCAGATGAAGCTCTCGGGCCTCAACATCTCCCCACTTGTCAGCCATGTCGTGTTTCTTCTCTTTGTGATGGGTCTCTCCTCCTCCTCAGTGTCAGGCTGTGGCCAGACTGAGGCACCCAGTGCCCCCACCAAGTGCCTGCTGAGGGCCTGGTCTTGACCCCAGCTGGACAGGGGGCTGGGTGACTGGAAGGAGTTGAGGTTTCTTGTTGTCTTCTTGCTGTACAGGGAGCTCCTGTAGCAGAGACAGAGACAGAGACAGATCCCGGGAGCTGCTTCCTTCGATGAGAGTGGCTCTCACGGGACTGGGCACCCCAGGGCTCCGCGCCCCTTCCATACACCCTCAGCCACGGTGGAACCCTCTGATGTCACAATGGTCTCTGGGCACCACCATGTCCTGCATCATCAAGGGCCACACCCAGTGCCCCTTCAGCAGCTGAGCCCACTGGAAGCTGCATGGAGCCCAGGCCCTTCCTGCAGTCCCACAGTGCACCCACTGTGTCATGGTCCTACTTGACAGCCTGACCTGCACCCTGCAGAGCCCTGCCTTGGCAGAGTGGGCTGCTGTGGGCACGAGCCCTTGGCCAGATGGACGCAGCCAGGGACTTGTGGGCAGTGGCTCCGTGTGCAGGATCAGACTGGGCATGGGGAGTGTCTCTCTCAGGGCTCTGCCTTGGCCCTGGGGCTCTTTTGTGGCTTCCCCAATGACACAGGCAGTGCATCAATCAGCATGTTTGCAGGGGATGGGGGAGCTGAGTGGGGCAGGGGCACCATGGCAAGATTTGGGCATGCACAGGAACCTGGACAAGCTTGAGAAGTGGGAGACAGCCTCATCTGACAACCTCACGAGGTCCCACAAGGCCAAGTGCCAGGTGCTGCACCTGGCCTGGGACAATTCCTGAATCCATCCAGGCCAGAAGAGACGTTCAGATCTGTCTGTTTGGTGCTGCCTCCCTGGCTGCTCCCAGCGCCTCCAGAAGCAGCACTGGCTGGCTCTTGGCCTGGCCCGTGCCCACCTCCAGCAGGGCTGGCCAGAGGGGAGCCCCCCCAGGCTGTGCCTCTGCCCCCCAGCCCCTGTGGGCAGAGTGGGGCTGCTGTGGGTGGGCTCCAGAGGGGAATGGCCTTGCAGCAGAAAGTGCTGGAGAGAGCCCAGGGACCTTTATGAAAATGAGCACAAATAAATTCATTGTGATTTACTGGACTCAGAGTAAATAGGGATGAAATTCAGGTTTGATATAGAAAATACTTCTTCCCTGTGAGGGTGGTGAAGTCCTGGCACAGGTTGCTCAGAGAAGCATAGTAAATAAAGTTTCAGAATTCTTCATTTCTGTCCCATTTGTATTCCATAAGTTCAGGTTTAGTTTTCAGAGTGCCACCTTCTCTGCTGATTGTCATTTGTGTCCTTCTGTCTCTCGTGCCTTCTTTTGTCTGCTCTTTTTCCCTTCCAGGGTCTCTTTTTACCTGTGGCAGCTCCCAGCCAAAGACCCTCCCCTGACTTTTTTTTCCCTTCCCAATCCAGGTGCTAAAACAGCCCTGGATGAAATTATGGAGGCTGGCAGTGAAATGTCTTTGTATTATCTTGCTCCACTTGTGTCTTGGCCCCTTCAGAATTTTGCCCTGAAGGGCAGGAACGTATTTTCCTTGCTGGCAGCTGGAATTGCAGCCCATGGCAGTGAGTGCCAGAGATGTCAGAGGGCAATTGCTGAGGCTGCCAGGGCGCTGCTCCTGCCGTGCCAGCCAAGGGAGCTGTGCAGGGCAGGGTCAGGCTGCAGCAGCTGCAGACAGCAAAGGCGGCTTTGCTGCACATTCTGCGGCTGGAAAGCAGAGGGAAGAAGGAAAGGGAGTCCCTGACGGAATCCTGGAATGCTTGTGGCTGGAAGGAACCTGGCTATGGTTCCATCCAGGGTTAAGGTGCCATGAGGGAGAGGTGCCTCTGCCCCAGTAAAGGCACAAATGAGACCATAGGAGAACAAAACCAGATTTTTTTGGACATGGATTTTATTGAACAAGAAATGGGAGCTAGGGAGATAGAAGTACAAAAGAGGTCTTGGAGAGAGAGAGCTTCTTCTTATCTCTTCTTCCTTCTTTCTCTTCTTCTTTCTCTTCTTTCTTCTTCTTTAAAATATTCCTATTTTCGTTCTAATGAAGCTTATTCACTTGTTATGCTTACTTACTATGTCATTCTTATTTTCTTAATATTCTTATATTCATTACTACTTTTTCATCTTCTTATTCCTATTCTTCTTATTCTTACTAAATTTGCTACTACTATTTCTTCTTCATCTTCTTATTCCTATTCTTCTTATTCTTACTAAATTTGCTACAACTATTTCTTCTTCATCTTCTTATTCCTATTCTTCTTATTCTTACTAAATTTACTATTTCTTCTTCTTCTTTTTTTTTTTTTTTTTTACTACTACCATTTCTTAAACGGAACTTTAACTTGTGTTGGAAGAATGGTACGAGTCAAAGTCCTGGCACTGGGTGAGCGTCAGGGTCTCTTTCCACCTCGATGACTCTGTGGATTCACTGCTGAGCGCTCTGGCACCAGTTGTGTCCCATGGGTGTTGTTTGGGGCTGGTCACAGCAGCGACTTTGGCTGTTGGGGAGATGATCGAGGGCAGCCGAGGCTGCGGGGCCGTGTCCAGGCCGAGGCCGCCCGTGTGGCTCCGTGGGGCCCCGCGCGGGGAGCAGCCGCCATCGGCCGGCGTGGGCTGGGCAGGGCCACGGGCGCTACTCCTGCAGCTGCCGTGCCAGGCAGGGCCAGCAGAGCAGCGCCCGCAGCGCCTGCAGCGCCCGCCTCAGGCGGCCGGGCCGTTTGCTCGGGGCAGGCGGCTGCTGCCTGCGGGCCTGCGCTCCCGGCTGCGGAGCTGGGGCGCCGCGAGGGCTCTGTGGCCCTGCCTCGGGCCCCTGCTGGCCCACGGAGGCTTCGCTGTACAGGGAGGGAAACGAGCCATACAGGAACTCCGGTGCCTGCCTCTCAAACCAGACCTCCTGAGGGGCGGGCAGCTCATCTGCTGCAGGATCTGGCAGCCTTTGGGCCCTGCCTTCTGCTTCATACATCTCGAGGACGCTGATTTCATCCCAGTCGGCCTCGTCCTCCTCCTCCCACAGCAAGGGAGTGGGCCCGAAGCTGAAGACGCTTAGATGGTCACTGCAGTCCTGTGGGAGGTCTGTGATGGTGCTGTCCTCCTCCACGGAGTCTCGGAGATCTCTGAGCTCCGGTTCACTGCAGTCGTCCCAGCTAGAGAGGTCTTGGGAGCTGCTGAACTCTCCTTGGGATGGTTCTTGCTCGACCTCACCTTGGCGGTCTTCGGAAAGCTCAGTCTGGCTGCAGTATTCCCAGTCTGAGCTCCCGTCCTCATTCTCCTCCTCTGCCAGCAGCGACCCCTGCTCTGCCTCTTCCAGCTGCTCCCTGGGGGTTTGGGCTCCCAGTGGGCTGCGTGAGGGGCTGGGGGGGCAGCAGGGGCTGTCGGGAGCGGAGACTGGGCTCTGTGTCCCTGCTGATGGCACCTCTTCACTGGGGGCAGGAGAATGTGCCTGCTTTTCCCGGCTGCTCACGCTTCCTTCCCCTTGCTGGGTCAGCTCTGGGTCAGTCACCTGGTAGGGTTGTTGCTCTGCCCCATCTCCCCAGAGCACCCTCACAGCTGCTTCCTTTGCTGTCATTGCTGGTACCAGTGGGTAGAATTCACAGCTTCTCATGTCTTCGCTCAGATGAAGCTCTCGGGCCTCAACATCTCCCCACTTGTCAGCCATGTCGTGTTTCTTCTCTTTGTGATGGGTCTCTCCTCCTCCTCAGTGTCAGGCTGTGGCCAGACTGAGGCACCCAGTGCCCCCACCAAGTGCCTGCTGAGGGCCTGGTCTTGACCCCAGCTGGACAGGGGGCTGGGTGACTGGAAGGAGTTGAGGTTTCTTGTTGTCTTCTTGCTGTACAGGGAGCTCCTGTAGCAGAGACAGAGACAGAGACAGATCCCGGGAGCTGCTTCCTTCGATGAGAGTGGCTCTCACGGGACTGGGCCACCCCAGGGCTCCGCGCCCCTTCCATACACCCTCAGCCACGGTGGAACCCTCTGATGTCACAATGGTCTCTGGGCACCACCATGTCCTGCATCATCAAGGGCCACACCCAGTGCCCCTTCAGCAGCTGAGCCCACTGGAAGCTGCATGGAGCCCAGGCCCTTCCTGCAGTCCCACAGTGCACCCACTGTGTCATGGTCCTACTTGACAGCCTGACCTGCACCCTGCAGAGCCCTGCCTTGGCAGAGTGGGCTGCTGTGGGCACGAGCCCTTGGCCAGATGGACGCAGCCAGGGACTTGTGGGCAGTGGCTCCGTGTGCAGGATCAGACTGGGCATGGGGAGTGTCTCTCTCAGGGCTCTGCCTTGGCCCTGGGGCTCTTTTGTGGCTTCCCCAATGACACAGGCAGTGCATCAATCAGCATGTTTGCAGGGGATGGGGGAGCTGAGTGGGGCAGGGGCACCATGGCAAGATTTGGGCATGCACAGGAACCTGGACAAGCTTGAGAAGTGGGAGACAGCCTCATCTGACAACCTCACGAGGTCCCACAAGGCCAAGTGCCAGGTGCTGCACCTGGCCTGGGGCAATTCCTGAATCCATCCAGGCCAGAAGAGACGTTCAGATCTGTCTGTTTGGTGCTGCCTCCCTGGCTGCTCCCAGCGCCTCCAGAAGCAGCACTGGCTGGCTCTTGGCCTGGCCCGTGCCCACCTCCAGCAGGGCTGGCCAGAGGGGAGCCCCCCCAGGCTGTGCCTCTGCCCCCCAGCCCCTGTGGGCAGAGTGGGGCTGCTGTGGGTGGGCTCCAGAGGGGAATGGCCTTGCAGCAGAAAGTGCTGGAGAGAGCCCAGGGACCTTTATGAAAATGAGCACAAATAAATTCATTGTGATTTACCGGACTCAGAGTAAATAGGGATGAAATTCAGGTTTGATATAGAAAATACTTCTTCCCTGTGAGGGTGGTGAAGTCCTGGCACAGGTTGCTCAGAGGAGCATAGTAAATAAAGTTTCAGAATTCTTCATTTCTGTCCCATTTGTATTCCATAAGTTCAGGTTTAGTTTTCAGAGTGCCACCTTCTCTGCTGCTTGTCATTTGTGTCCTTCTGTCTCTCGTGCCTTCTTTTGTCTGCTCTTTTTCCCTTCCAGGGTCTCTTTTTACCTGTGGCAGCTCCCAGCCAAAGACCCTCCCCTGACTTTTTTTTCCCTTCCCAATCCAGGTGCTAAAACAGCCCTGGATGAAATTATGGAGGCTGGCAGTGAAATGTCTTTGTATTATCTTGCTCCACTTGTGTCTTGGCCCCTTCAGAATTTTGCCCTGAAGGGCAGGAACGTATTTTCCTTGCTGGCAGCTGGAATTGCAGCCCATGGCAGTGAGTGCCAGAGATGTCAGAGGGCAATTGCTGAGGCTGCCAGGGCGCTGCTCCTGCCGTCCCAGCCAAGAGAGCTGTGCAGGGCAGGGTCAGGCTGCAGCAGCTGCAGACAGCAAAGGCGGCTTTGCTGCACATTCTGCGGCTGGAAAGCAGAGGGAAGAAGGAAAGGGAGTCCCTGACGGAATCCTGGAATGCTTGTGGCTGGAAGGAACCTGGCTATGGTTCCATCCAGGGTTAAGGTGCCATGAGGGAGAGGTGCCTCTGCCCCAGTAAAGGCACAAATGAGACCATAGGAGAACAAAACCAGATTTTTTTGGACATGGATTTTATTGAACAAGAAATGGGAGCTAGGGAGATAGAAGTACAAAAGAGGACTTGGAGAGAGAGAGCTTCTTCTTATCTCTTCTTCCTTCTTTCTCTTCTTCTTTCTCTTCGTTCTTCTTCTTTAAAATATTCTTATTTTCGTTCTAATGAAGCTTATTCACTTGTTATGCTTACTTACTATGTCATTCTTATTTTCTTAATATTCTTATATTCATTACTACTTTTTCATCTTCTTATTCCTATTCTTCTTATTCTTACTAAATTTGCTACTACTATTTCTTCTTCATCTTCTTATTCCTACTCTTCTTATTCTTACTAAATTTACTACTACTATTTCTTCTTCATCTTCTTATTCCTATTCTTCTTATTCTTACTAAATTTGCTACTACTATTTCTTCTTCATCTTCTTATTCCTACTCTTCTTATTCTTACTAAATTTACTACTACTATTTCTTCTTCATCTTCTTATTCCTATTCTTCTTATTCTTACTAAATTTACTATTTCTTCTTCTTCTTTTTTTTTTTTTTTTTACTACTACCATTTCTTAAATGGAACTTTAACTTGTGTTGGAAGAATGGTACGAGTCAAAGTCCTGGCACTGGGTGAGCGTCAGGGTCTCTTCCCACCTCGATGACTCTGTGGATTCACTGCTGAGCGCTCTGGCACCAGTTGTGTCCCATGGGTGTTGTTTGGGGCTGGTCACAGCAGCGACTTTGGCTGTTGGGGAAATGATCGAGGGCAGCCGAGGCTGCGGGGCCGTGTCCAGGCCGAGGCCGCCCGTGTGGCTCCGTGGGGCCCCGCGCGGGGAGCAGCCGCCATCGGCCGGCGCGGGCTGGGCAGGGCCACGGGCGCTACTCCTGCAGCTGCCGTGCCAGGCAGGGCCAGCAGAGCAGCGCCTGCAGCGCCCGCAGCGCCCGCCTCAGGCGGCCGGGCCGTTTGCTCGGAGCAGGCGGCTGCTGCCTGCGGGCCTGCGCTCCCGGCTGCGGAGCTGGGGCGCCGCGAGGGCTCTGTGGCCCTGCCTCGGGCCCCTGCTGGCCCACGGAGGCTTCGCTGTACAGGGAGGGAAACGAGCCATACAGGAACTCCGGTGCCTGCCTCTCAAACCAGACCTCCTGAGGGGCGGGCAGCTCATCTGCTGCAGGATCTGGCAGCCTTTGGGCCCTGCCTTCTGCTTCATACATCTCGAGGACGCTGATTTCATCCCAGTCGGCCTCGTCCTCCTCCTCCCACAGCAAGGGAGTGGGCCGGAAGCTGAAGACGCTTAGATGGTCACTGCAGTCCTGTGGAAGGTCTGTGATGGTGCTGTCCTCCTCCACGGAGTCTCGGAGATCTCTGAGCTCCGGTTCACTGCAGTCGTCCCAGCTAGAGAGGTCTTGGGGGCTGCTGAACTCTCCTTGGGATGGTTCTTGCTCGACCTCACCTTGGCGGTCTTCGGAAAGCTCAGTCTGGCTGCAGTATTCCCAGTCTGAGCTCCCGTCCTCATTCTCCTCCTCTGCCAGCAGCGACCCCTGCTCTGCCTCTTCCAGCTGCTCCCTGGGGGTTTGGGCTCCCAGTGGGCTGCGTGAGGGGCTGGGGGGGCAGCAGGGGCTGTCGGGAGCGGAGACTGGGCTCTGTGTCCCTGCTGATGGCACCTCTTCACTGGGGGCAGGAGTATGTGCCTGCTTTTCCCGGCTGCTCACGCTTCCTTCCCCTTGCTGGGTCAGCTCTGGGTCAGTCACCTGGTAGGGTTGTTGCTCTGCCCCATCTCCCCAGAGCACCCTCACAGCTGCTTCCTTTGCTGTCATTGCTGGTACCAGTGGGTAGAATTCACAGCTTCTCATGTCTTCGCTCAGATGAAGCTCTCGGGCCTCAACATCTCCCCACTTGTCAGCCATGTCGTGTTTCTTTTCTTTGTGATGGGTCTCTCCTCCTCCTCAGTGTCAGGCTGTGGCCAGACTGAGGCAGCCAGTGCCCCCACCAAGTGCCTGCTGAGGGCCTGGTCTTGACCCCAGCTGGACAGGGGGCTGGGTGACTGGAAGGAGTTGAGGTTTCTTGTTGTCTTCTTGCTGTACAGGGAGCTCCTGTAGCAGAGACAGAGACAGAGACAGATCCCGGGAGCTGCTTCCTTCGATGAGAGTGGCTCTCACGGGACTGGGCCACCCCAGGGCTCCGCGCCCCTTCCATACACCCTCAGCCACGGTGGAACCCTCTGATGTCACAATGGTCTCTGGGCACCACCATGTCCTGCATCATCAAGGGCCACACCCAGTGCCCCTTCAGCAGCTGAGCCCACTGGAAGCTGCATGGAGCCCAGGCCCTTCCTGCAGTCCCACAGTGCACCCACTGTGTCATGGTCCTACTTGACAGCCTGACCTGCACCCTGCAGAGCCCTGCCTTGGCAGAGTGGGCTGCTGTGGGCACGAGCCCTTGGCCAGATGGACGCAGCCAGGGACTTGTGGGCAGTGGCTCCGTATGCAGGATCAGACTGGGCATGGGGAGTGTCTCTCTCAGGGCTCTGCCTTGGCCCTGGGGCTCTTTTGTGGCTTCCCCAATGACACAGGCAGTGCATCAATCAGCATGTTTGCAGGGGATGGGGGAGCTGAGTGGGGCAGGGGCACCATGGCAAGATTTGGGCATGCACAGGAACCTGGACAAGCTTGAGAAGTGGGAGACAGCCTCATCTGACAACCTCATGAGGTCCCACAAGGCCAAGTGCCAGGTGCTGCACCTGGCCTGGGACAATTCCTGAATCCATCCAGGCCAGAAGAGACGTTCAGATCTGTCTGTTTGGTGCTGCCTCCCTGGCTGCTCCCAGCGCCTCCAGAAGCAGCACTGGCTGGCTCTTGGCCTGGCCCGTGCCCACCTCCAGCAGGGCTGGCCAGAGGGGAGCCCCCCCAGGCTGTGCCTCTGCCCCCCAGCCCCTGTGGGCAGAGTGGGGCTGCTGTGGGTGGGCTCCAGAGGGGAATGGCCTTGCAGCAGAAAGTGCTGGAGAGAGCCCAGGGACCTTTATGAAAATGAGCACAAATAAATTCATTGTGATTTACCGGACTCAGAGTAAAAGGGATGAAATTCAGGTTTGATATAGAAAATACTTCTTCCCTGTGAGGGTGGTGAAGTCCTGGCACAGGTTGCTCAGAGGAGCATAGTAAATAAAGTTTCAGAATTCTTCATTTCTGTCCCATTTTTATTCCATAAGTTCAGGTTTAGTTTTCAGAGTGCCACCTTCTCTGCTGCTTGTCATTTGTGTCCTTCTGTCTCTCGTGCCTTCTTTTGTCTGCTCTTTTTCCCTTCCAGGGTCTCTTTTTACCTGTGGCAGCTCCCAGCCAAAGACCCTCCCCTGACTTTTTTTTCCCTTCCCAATCCAGGTGCTAAAACAGCCCTGGATGAAATTATGGAGGCTGGCAGTGAAATGTCTTTGTATTATCTTGCTCCACTTGTGTCTTGGCCCCTTCAGAATTTTGCCCTGAAGGGCAGGAACGTATTTTCCTTGCTGGCAGCTGGAATTGCAGCCCATGGCAGTGAGTGCCAGAGATGTCAGAGGGCAATTGCTGAGGCTGCCAGGGCGCTGCTCCTGCCGTGCCAGCCAAGGGAGCTGTGCAGGGCAGGGTCAGGCTGCAGCAGCTGCAGACAGCAAAGGCGGCTTTGCTGCACATTCTGCGGCTGGAAAGCAGAGGGAAGAAGGAAAGGGAGTCCCTGACGGAATCCTGGAATGCTTGTGGCTGGAAGGAACCTGGCTATGGTTCCATCCAGGGTTAAGGTGCCATGAGGGAGAGGTGCCTCTGCCCCAGTAAAGGCACAAATGAGACCATAGGAGAACAAAACCAGATTTTTTTGGACATGGATTTTATTGAACAAGAAATGGGAGCTAGGGAGATAGAAGTACAAAAGAGGTCTTGGAGAGAGAGAGCTTCTTATTATCTCTTCTTCCTTCTTTCTCTTCTTCTTTCTCTTCTTTCTTCTTCTTTAAAATATTCTTATTTTCGTTCTAATGAAGCTTATTCACTTGTTATGCTTACTTACTATGTCATTCTTATTTTCTTAATATTCTTATATTCATTACTACTTTTTCATCTTCTTATTCCTATTCTTCTTATTCTTACTAAATTTGCTACTACTATTTCTTCTTCATCTTCTTATTCCTACTCTTCTTATTCTTACTAAATTTACTACTACTATTTCTTCTTCATCTTCTTATTCCTATTCTTCTTATTCTTACTAAATTTACTATTTCTTCTTCTTCTTTTTTTTTTTTTTTTTTACTACTACCATTTCTTAAATGGAACTTTAACTTGTGTTGGAAGAATGGTACGAGTCAAAGTCCTGGCACTGGGTGAGCGTCAGGGTCTCTTTCCACCTCGATGACTCTGTGGATTCACTGCTGAGCGCTCTGGCACCAGTTGTGTCCCATGGGTGTTGTTTGGGGCTGGTCACAGCAGCGACTTTGGCTGTTGGGGAGATGATCGAGGGCAGCCGAGGCTGCGGGGCCGTGTCCAGGCCGAGGCCGCCCGTGTGGCTCCGTGGGGCCCCGCGCGGGGAGCAGCCGCCATCGGCCGGCGCGGGCTGGGCAGGGCCACGGGCGCTACTCCTGCAGCTGCCGTGCCAGGCAGGGCCAGCAGAGCAGCGCCCGCAGCGCCCGCAGCGCCCGCCTCAGGCGGCCGGGCCGTTTGCTCGGGGCAGGCGGCTGCTGCCTGCGGGCCTGCGCTCCCGGCTGCGGAGCTGGGGCGCCGCGAGGGCTCTGTGGCCCTGCCTCGGGCCCCTGCTGGCCCACGGAGGCTTCGCTGTACAGGGAGGGAAACGAGCCATACAGGAACTCCGGTGCCTGCCTCTCAAACCAGACCTCCTGAGGGGCGGGCAGCTCATCTGCTGCAGGATCTGGCAGCCTTTGGGCCCTGCCTTCTGCTTCATACATCTCGAGGACGCTGATTTCATCCCAGTCGGCCTCGTCCTCCTCCTCCCACAGCAAGGGAGTGGGCCCGAAGCTGAAGACGCTTAGATGGTCACTGCAGTCCTGTGGGAGGTCTGTGATGGTGCTGTCCTCCTCCACGGAGTCTCGGAGATCTCTGAGCTCCGGTTCACTGCAGTCGTCCCAGCTAGAGAGGTCTTGGGAGCTGCTGAACTCTCCTTGGGATGGTTCTTGCTCGACCTCACCTTGGCGGTCTTCGGAAAGCTCAGTCTGGCTGCAGTATTCCCAGTCTGAGCTCCCGTCCTCATTCTCCTCCTCTGCCAGCAGCGACCCCTGCTCTGCCTCTTCCAGCTGCTCCCTGGGGGTTTGGGCTCCCAGTGGGCTGCGTGAGGGGCTGGGGGGCAGCAGGAGCTGTCGGGAGCAGAGACTGGGCTCTGTGTCCCTGCTGATGGCACCTCTTCACTGCGGGCAGGAGAATGTGCCTGCTTTTCCCGGCTGCTCACGCTTCCTTCCCCTTGCTGGGTCAGCTCTGGGTCAGTCACCTGGTAGGGTTGTTGCTCTGCCCCATCTCCCCAGAGCACCCTCACAGCTGCTTCCTTTGCTGTCATTGCTGGTACCAGTGGGTAGAATTCACAGCTTCTCATGTCTTCGCTCAGATGAAGCTCTCGGGCCTCAACATCTCCCCACTTGTCAGCCATGTCGTGTTTCTTCTCTTTGTGATGGGTCTCTCCTCCTCCTCAGTGTCAGGCTGTGGCCAGACTGAGGCACCCAGTGCCCCCACCAAGTGCCTGCTGAGGGCCTGGTCTTGACCCCAGCTGGACAGGGGGCTGGGTGACTGGAAGGAGTTGAGGTTTCTTGTTGTCTTCTTGCTGTACAGGGAGCTCCTGTAGCAGAGACAGAGACAGAGACAGATCCCGGGAGCTGCTTCCTTCGATGAGAGTGGCTCTCACGGGACTGGGCACCCCAGGGCTCCGCACCCCTTCCATACACCCTCAGCCACAGTGGAACCCTCTGATGTCACAATGGTCTCTGGGCACCACCATGTCCTGCATCATCAAGGGTCACACCCAGTGCCCCTTCAGCAGCTGAGCCCACTGGAAGCTGCATGGAGCCCAGGCCCTTCCTGCAGTCCCACAGTGCACCCACTGTGTCATGGTCCTACTTGACAGCCTGACCTGCACCCTGCAGAGCCCTGCCTTGGCAGAGTGGGCTGCTGTGGGCACGAGCCCTTGGCCAGATGGACGCAGCCAGGGACTTGTGGGCAGTGGCTCCGTGTGCAGGATCAGACTGGGCATGGGCAGTGTCTCTCTCAGGGCTCTGCCTTGGCCCTGGGGCTCTTTTGTGGCTTCCCCAATGACACAGGCAGTGCATCAATCAGCATGTTTGCAGGGGATGGGGGAGCTGAGTGGGGCAGGGGCACCATGGCAAGATTTGGGCATGCACAGGAACCTGGACAAGCTTGAGAAGTGGGAGACAGCCTCATCTGACAACCTCACGAGGTCCCACAAGGCCAAGTGCCAGGTGCTGCACCTGGCCTGGGACAATTCCTGAATCCATCCAGGCCAGAAGAGACGTTCAGATCTGTCTGTTTGGTGCTGCCTCCCTGGCTGCTCCCAGCGCCTCCAGAAGCAGCACTGGCTGGCTCTTGGCCTGGCCCGTGCCCACCTCCAGCAGGGCTGGCCAGAGGGGAGCCCCCCCAGGCTGTGCCTCTGCCCCCCAGCCCCTGTGGGCAGAGTGGGGCTGCTGTGGGTGGGCTCCAGAGGGGAATGGCCTTGCAGCAGAAAGTGCTGGAGAGAGCCCAGGGACCTTTATGAAAATGAGCACAAATAAATTCATTGTGATTTACCGGACTCAGAGTAAAAGGGATGAAATTCAGGTTTGATATAGAAAATACTTCTTCCCTGTGAGGGTGGTGAAGTCCTGGCACAGGTTGCTCAGAGGAGCATAGTAAATAAAGTTTCAGAATTCTTCATTTCTGTCCCATTTGTATTCCATAAGTTCAGGTTTAGTTTTCAGAGTGCCACCTTCTCTGCTGATTGTCATTTGTGTCCTTCTGTCTCTCGTGCCTTCTTTTGTCTGCTCTTTTTCCCTTCCAGGGTCTCTTTTTACCTGTGGCAGCTCCCAGCCAAAGACCCTCCCCTGACTTTTTTTTCCCTTCCCAATCCAGGTGCTAAAACAGCCCTGGATGAAATTATGGAGGCTGGCAGTGAAATGTCTTTGTATTATCTTGCTCCACTTGTGTCTTGGCCCCTTCAGAATTTTGCCCTGAAGGGCAGGAACGTATTTTCCTTGCTGGCAGCTGGAATTGCAGCCCATGGCAGTGAGTGCCAGAGATGTCAGAGGGCAATTGCTGAGGCTGCCAGGGCGCTGCTCCTGCCGTGCCAGCCAAGGGAGCTGTGCAGGGCAGGGTCAGGCTGCAGCAGCTGCAGACAGCAAAGGCGGCTTTGCTGCACATTCTGCAGCTGGAAAGCAGAGGGAAGAAGGAAAGGGAGTCCCTGACGGAATCCTGGAATGCTTGTGGCTGGAAGGAACCTGGCTATGGTTCCATCCAGGGTTAAGGTGCCATGAGGGAGAGGTGCCTCTGCCCCAGTAAAGGCACAAATGAGACCATAGGAGAACAAAACCAGATTTTTTTGGACATGGATTTTATTGAACAAGAAATGGGAGCTAGGGAGATAGAAGTACAAAAGAGGTCTTGGAGAGAGAGAGCTTCTTATTATCTCTTCTTCCTTCTTTCTCTTCTTCTTTCTCTTCTTTCTTCTTCTTTAAAATATTCTTATTTTCGTTCTAATGAAGCTTATTCACTTGTTATGCTTACTTACTATGTCATTCTTATTTTCTTAATATTCCTATATTCATTACTACTTTTCATCTTCTTATTCCTATTCTTCTTATTCTTACTAAATTTGCTACTACTATTTCTTCTTCATCTTCTTATTCCTACTCTTCTTATTCTTACTAAATTTACTACTACTATTTCTTCTTCATCTTCTTATTCCTATTCTTCTTATTCTTACTAAATTTACTATTTCTTCTTCTTCTTTTTTTTTTTTTTTTTTTACTACTACCATTTCTTAAATGGAACTTTAACTTGTGTTGGAAGAATGGTACGAGTCAAAGTCCTGGCACTGGGTGAGCGTCAGGGTCTCTTTCCACCTCGATGACTCTGTGGATTCACTGCTGAGCTCTCTGGCACCAGTTGTGTCCCATGGGTGTTGTTTGGGGCTGGTCACAGCAGCGACTTTGGCTGTTGGGGAGATGATCGAGGGCAGCCGAGGCTGCGGGGCCGTGTCCAGGCCGAGGCCGCCCGTGTGGCTCCGTGGGGCCCCGCGCGGGGAGCAGCCGCCATCGGCCGGCGCGGGCTGGGCAGGGCCACGGGCGCTACTCCTGCAGCTGCCGTGCCAGGCAGGGCCAGCAGAGCAGTGCCCGCAGCGCCCGCAGCGCCCGCCTCAGGCGGCCGGGCCGTTTGCTCGGGGCAGGCGGCTGCTGCCTGCGGGCCTGCGCTCCCGGCTGCGGAGCTGGGGCGCCGCGAGGGCTCTGTGGCCCTGCCTCGGGCCCCTGCTGGCCCACGGAGGCTTCGCTGTACAGGGAGGGAAACGAGCCATACAGGAACTCCGGTGCCTGCCTCTCAAACCAGACCTCCTGAGGGGCGGGCAGCTCATCTGCTGCAGGATCTGGCAGCCTTTGGGCCCTGCCTTCTGCTTCATACATCTCGAGGACGCTGATTTCATCCCAGTCGGCCTCGTCCTCCTCCTCCCACAGCAAGGGAGTGGGCCCGAAGCTGAAGACGCTTAGATGGTCACTGCAGTCCTGTGGGAGGTCTGTGATGGTGCTGTCCTCCTCCACGGAGTCTCGGAGATCTCTGAGCTCCGGTTCACTGCAGTCGTCCCAGCTAGAGAGGTCTTGGGAGCTGCTGAACTCTCCTTGGGATGGTTCTTGCTCGACCTCACCTTGGCGGTCTTCGGAAAGCTCAGTCTGGCTGCAGTATTCCCAGTCTGAGCTCCCGTCCTCATTCTCCTCCTCTGCCAGCAGCGACCCCTGCTCTGCCTCTTCCAGCTGCTCCCTGGGGGTTTGGGCTCCCAGTGGGCTGCGTGAGGGGCTGGGGGGGCAGCAGGAGCTGTCGGGAGCAGAGACTGGGCTCTGTGTCCCTGCTGATGGCACCTCTTCACTGCGGGCAGGAGAATGTGCCTGCTTTTCCCGGCTGCTCACGCTTCCTTCCCCTTGCTGGGTCAGCTCTGGGTCAGTCACCTGGTAGGGTTGTTGCTCTGCCCCATCTCCCCAGAGCACCCTCACAGCTGCTTCCTTTGCTGTCATTGCTGGTACCAGTGGGTAGAATTCACAGCTTCTCATGTCTTCGCTCAGATGAAGCTCTCGGGCCTCAACATCTCCCCACTTGTCAGCCATGTCGTGTTTCTTCTCTTTGTGATGGGTCTCTCCTCCTCCTCAGTGTCAGGCTGTGGCCAGACTGAGGCACCCAGTGCCCCCACCAAGTGCCTGCTGAGGGCCTGGTCTTGACCCCAGCTGGACAGGGGGCTGGGTGACTGGAAGGAGTTGAGGTTTCTTGTTGTCTTCTTGCTGTACAGGGAGCTCCTGTAGCAGAGACAGAGACAGAGACAGATCCCGGGAGCTGCTTCCTTCGATGAGAGTGGCTCTCACGGGACTGGGCACCCCAGGGCTCCGCACCCCTTCCATACACCCTCAGCCACGGTGGAACCCTCTGATGTCACAATGGTCTCTGGGCACCACCATGTCCTGCATCATCAAGGGCCACACCCAGTGCCCCTTCAGCAGCTGAGCCCACTGGAAGCTGCATGGAGCCCAGGCCCTTCCTGCAGTCCCACAGTGCACCCACTGTGTCATGGTCCTACTTGACAGCCTGACCTGCACCCTGCAGAGCCCTGCCTTGGCAGAGTGGGCTGCTGTGGGCACGAGCCCTTGGCCAGATGGACGCAGCCAGGGACTTGTGGGCAGTGGCTCCGTGTGCAGGATCAGACTGGGCATGGGCAGTGTCTCTCTCAGGGCTCTGCCTTGGCCCTGGGGCTCTTTTGTGGCTTCCCCAATGACACAGGCAGTGCATCAATCAGCATGTTTGCAGGGGATGGGGGAGCTGAGTGGGGCAGGGGCACCATGGCAAGATTTGGGCATGCACAGGAACCTGGACAAGCTTGAGAAGTGGGAGACAGCCTCATCTGACAACCTCACGAGGTCCCACAAGGCCAAGTGCCAGGTGCTGCACCTGGCCTGGGACAATTCCTGAATCCATCCAGGCCAGAAGAGACGTTCAGATCTGTCTGTTTGGTGCTGCCTCCCTGGCTGCTCCCAGCGCCTCCAGAAGCAGCACTGGCTGGCTCTTGGCCTGGCCCGTGCCCACCTCCAGCAGGGCTGGCCAGAGGGGAGCCCCCCCAGGCTGTGCCTCTGCCCCCCAGCCCCTGTGGGCAGAGTGGGGCTGCTGTGGGTGGGCTCCAGAGGGGAATGGCCTTGCAGCAGAAAGTGCTGGAGAGAGCCCAGGGACCTTTATGAAAATGAGCACAAATAAATTCATTGTGATTTACCGGACTCAGAGTAAAAGGGATGAAATTCAGGTTTGATATAGAAAATACTTCTTCCCTGTGAGGGTGGTGAAGTCCTGGCACAGGTTGCTCAGAGGAGCATAGTAAATAAAGTTTCAGAATTCTTCATTTCTGTCCCATTTGTATTCCATAAGTTCAGGTTTAGTTTTCAGAGTGCCACCTTCTCTGCTGCTTGTCATTTGTGTCCTTCTGTCTCTCGTGCCTTCTTTTGTCTGCTCTTTTTCCCTTCCAGGGTCTCTTTTTACCTGTGGCAGCTCCCAGCCAAAGACCCTCCCCTGACTTTTTTTTCCCTTCCCAATCCAGGTGCTAAAACAGCCCTGGATGAAATTATGGAGGCTGGCAGTGAAATGTCTTTGTATTATCTTGCTCCACTTGTGTCTTGGCCCCTTCAGAATTTTGCCCTGAAGGGCAGGAACGTATTTTCCTTGCTGGCAGCTGGAATTGCAGCCCATGGCAGTGAGTGCCAGAGATGTCAGAGGGCAATTGCTGAGGCTGCCAGGGCGCTGCTCCTGCCGTGCCAGCCAAGGGAGCTGTGCAGGGCAGGGTCAGGCTGCAGCAGCTGCAGACAGCAAAGGCGGCTTTGCTGCACATTCTGCAGCTGGAAAGCAGAGGGAAGAAGGAAAGGGAGTCCCTGACGGAATCCTGGAATGCTTGTGGCTGGAAGGAACCTGGCTATGGTTCCATCCAGGGTTAAGGTGCCATGAGGGAGAGGTGCCTCTGCCCCAGTAAAGGCACAAATGAGACCATAGGAGAACAAAACCAGATTTTTTTGGACATGGATTTTATTGAACAAGAAATGGGAGCTAGGGAGATAGAAGTACAAAAGAGGTCTTGGAGAGAGAGAGCTTCTTATTATCTCTTCTTCCTTCTTTCTCTTCTTCTTTCTCTTCTTTCTTCTTCTTTAAAATATTCTTATTTTCGTTCTAATGAAGCTTATTCACTTGTTATGCTTACTTACTATGTCATTCTTATTTTCTTAATATTCCTATATTCATTACTACTTTTCATCTTCTTATTCCTATTCTTCTTATTCTTACTAAATTTGCTACTACTATTTCTTCTTCATCTTCTTATTCCTACTCTTCTTATTCTTACTAAATTTACTACTACTATTTCTTCTTCATCTTCTTATTCCTATTCTTCTTATTCTTACTAAATTTACTATTTCTTCTTCTTCTTTTTTTTTTTTTTTTTTACTACTACCATTTCTTAAATGGAACTTTAACTTGTGTTGGAAGAATGGTACGAGTCAAAGTCCTGGCACTGGGTGAGCGTCAGGGTCTCTTTCCACCTCGATGACTCTGTGGATTCACTGCTGAGCTCTCTGGCACCAGTTGTGTCCCATGGGTGTTGTTTGGGGCTGGTCACAGCAGCGACTTTGGCTGTTGGGGAGATGATCGAGGGCAGCCGAGGCTGCGGGGCCGTGTCCAGGCCGAGGCCGCCCGTGTGGCTCCGTGGGGCCCCGCGCGGGGAGCAGCCGCCATCGGCCGGCGCGGGCTGGGCAGGGCCACGGGCGCTACTCCTGCAGCTGCCGTGCCAGGCAGGGCCAGCAGAGCAGTGCCCGCAGCGCCCGCAGCGCCCGCCTCAGGCGGCCGGGCCGTTTGCTCGGGGCAGGCGGCTGCTGCCTGCGGGCCTGCGCTCCCGGCTGCGGAGCTGGGGCGCCGCGAGGGCTCTGTGGCCCTGCCTCGGGCCCCTGCTGGCCCACGGAGGCTTCGCTGTACAGGGAGGGAAACGAGCCATACAGGAACTCCGGTGCCTGCCTCTCAAACCAGACCTCCTGAGGGGCGGGCAGCTCATCTGCTGCAGGATCTGGCAGCCTTTGGGCCCTGCCTTCTGCTTCATACATCTCGAGGACGCTGATTTCATCCCAGTCGGCCTCGTCCTCCTCCTCCCACAGCAAGGGAGTGGGCCCGAAGCTGAAGACGCTTAGATGGTCACTGCAGTCCTGTGGGAGGTCTGTGATGGTGCTGTCCTCCTCCACGGAGTCTCGGAGATCTCTGAGCTCCGGTTCACTGCAGTCGTCCCAGCTAGAGAGGTCTTGGGAGCTGCTGAACTCTCCTTGGGATGGTTCTTGCTCGACCTCACCTTGGCGGTCTTCGGAAAGCTCAGTCTGGCTGCAGTATTCCCAGTCTGAGCTCCCGTCCTCATTCTCCTCCTCTGCCAGCAGCGACCCCTGCTCTGCCTCTTCCAGCTGCTCCCTGGGGGTTTGGGCTCCCAGTGGGCTGCGTGAGGGGCTGGGGGGGCAGCAGGAGCTGTCGGGAGCAGAGACTGGGCTCTGTGTCCCTGCTGATGGCACCTCTTCACTGCGGGCAGGAGAATGTGCCTGCTTTTCCCGGCTGCTCACGCTTCCTTCCCCTTGCTGGGTCAGCTCTGGGTCAGTCACCTGGTAGGGTTGTTGCTCTGCCCCATCTCCCCAGAGCACCCTCACAGCTGCTTCCTTTGCTGTCATTGCTGGTACCAGTGGGTAGAATTCACAGCTTCTCATGTCTTCGCTCAGATGAAGCTCTCGGGCCTCAACATCTCCCCACTTGTCAGCCATGTCGTGTTTCTTCTCTTTGTGATGGGTCTCTCCTCCTCCTCAGTGTCAGGCTGTGGCCAGACTGAGGCACCCAGTGCCCCCACCAAGTGCCTGCTGAGGGCCTGGTCTTGACCCCAGCTGGACAGGGGGCTGGGTGACTGGAAGGAGTTGAGGTTTCTTGTTGTCTTCTTGCTGTACAGGGAGCTCCTGTAGCAGAGACAGAGACAGAGACAGATCCCGGGAGCTGCTTCCTTCGATGAGAGTGGCTCTCACGGGACTGGGCACCCCAGGGCTCCGCACCCCTTCCATACACCCTCAGCCACGGTGGAACCCTCTGATGTCACAATGGTCTCTGGGCACCACCATGTCCTGCATCATCAAGGGCCACACCCAGTGCCCCTTCAGCAGCTGAGCCCACTGGAAGCTGCATGGAGCCCAGGCCCTTCCTGCAGTCCCACAGTGCACCCACTGTGTCATGGTCCTACTTGACAGCCTGACCTGCACCCTGCAGAGCCCTGCCTTGGCAGAGTGGGCTGCTGTGGGCACGAGCCCTTGGCCAGATGGACGCAGCCAGGGACTTGTGGGCAGTGGCTCCGTGTGCAGGATCAGACTGGGCATGGGCAGTGTCTCTCTCAGGGCTCTGCCTTGGCCCTGGGGCTCTTTTGTGGCTTCCCCAATGACACAGGCAGTGCATCAATCAGCATGTTTGCAGGGGATGGGGGAGCTGAGTGGGGCAGGGGCACCATGGCAAGATTTGGGCATGCACAGGAACCTGGACAAGCTTGAGAAGTGGGAGACAGCCTCATCTGACAACCTCACGAGGTCCCACAAGGCCAAGTGCCAGGTGCTGCACCTGGCCTGGGACAATTCCTGAATCCATCCAGGCCAGAAGAGACGTTCAGATCTGTCTGTTTGGTGCTGCCTCCCTGGCTGCTCCCAGCGCCTCCAGAAGCAGCACTGGCTGGCTCTTGGCCTGGCCCGTGCCCACCTCCAGCAGGGCTGGCCAGAGGGGAGCCCCCCCAGGCTGTGCCTCTGCCCCCCAGCCCCTGTGGGCAGAGTGGGGCTGCTGTGGGTGGGCTCCAGAGGGGAATGGCCTTGCAGCAGAAAGTGCTGGAGAGAGCCCAGGGACCTTTATGAAAATGAGCACAAATAAATTCATTGTGATTTACCGGACTCAGAGTAAAAGGGATGAAATTCAGGTTTGATATAGAAAATACTTCTTCCCTGTGAGGGTGGTGAAGTCCTGGCACAGGTTGCTCAGAGGAGCATAGTAAATAAAGTTTCAGAATTCTTCATTTCTGTCCCATTTGTATTCCATAAGTTCAGGTTTAGTTTTCAGAGTGCCACCTTCTCTGCTGCTTGTCATTTGTGTCCTTCTGTCTCTCGTGCCTTCTTTTGTCTGCTCTTTTTCCCTTCCAGGGTCTCTTTTTACCTGTGGCAGCTCCCAGCCAAAGACCCTCCCCTGACTTTTTTTTCCCTTCCCAATCCAGGTGCTAAAACAGCCCTGGATGAAATTATGGATGCTGGCAGTGAAATGTCTTTGTATTATCTTGCTCCACTTGTGTCTTGGCCCCTTCAGAATTTTGCCCTGAAGGGCAGGAACGTATTTTCCTTGCTGGCAGCTGGAATTGCAGCCCATGGCAGTGAGTGCCAGAGATGTCAGAGGGCAATTGCTGAGGCTGCCAGGGCGCTGCTCCTGCCGTGCCAGCCAAGGGAGCTGTGCAGGGCAGGGTCAGGCTGCAGCAGCTGCAGACAGCAAAGGCGGCTTTGCTGCACATTCTGCGGCTGGAAAGCAGAGGGAAGAAGGAAAGGGAGTCCCTGACGGAATCCTGGAATGCTTGTGGCTGGAAGGAACCTGGCTATGGTTCCATCCAGGGTTAAGGTGCCATGAGGGAGAGGTGCCTCTGCCCCAGTAAAGGCACAAATGAGACCATAGGAGAACAAAACCAGATTTTTTTGGACATGGATTTTATTGAACAAGAAATGGGAGCTAGGGAGATAGAAGTACAAAAGAGGTCTTGGAGAGAGAGAGCTTCTTATTATCTCTTCTTCCTTCTTTCTCTTCTTCTTTCTCTTCTTTCATCTTCTTTAAAATATTCTTATTTTCGTTCTAATGAAGCTTATTCACTTGTTATGCTTACTTACTATGTCATTCTTATTTTCTTAATATTCTTATATTCATTACTACTTTTTCATCTTCTTATTCCTATTCTTCTTATTCTTACTAAATTTGCTACTACTATTTCTTCTTCATCTTCTTATTCCTACTCTTCTTATTCTTACGAAATATAGTACTACTACTATTTCTTCTTCATCTTCTTATTCCTATTCTTCTTATTCTTACTAAATTTGCTACTACTATTTCTTCTTCATCTTCTTATTCCTACTCTTCTTATTCTTACTAAATTTACTACTACTATTTCTTCTTCATCTTCTTATTCCTATTCTTCTTATTCTTACTAAATTTACTATTTCTTCTTCTTCTTTTTTTTTTTTTTTTTACTACTACCATTTCTTAAATGGAACTTTAACTTGTGTTGGAAGAATGGTACGAGTCAAAGTCCTGGCACTGGGTGAGCGTCAGGGTCTCTTCCCACCTCGATGACTCTGTGGATTCACTGCTGAGCGCTCTGGCACCAGTTGTGTCCCATGGGTGTTGTTTGGGGCTGGTCACAGCAGCGACTTTGGCTGTTGGGGAGATGATCGAGGGCAGCCGAGGCTGCGGGGCCGTGTCCAGGCCGAGGCCGCCCGTGTGGCTCCGTGGGGCCCCGCGCGGGGAGCAGCCGCCATCGGCCGGCGCGGGCTGGGCAGGGCCACGGGCGCTACTCCTGCAGCTGCCGTGCCAGGCAGGGCCAGCAGAGCAGCGCCCGCAGCGCCCGCAGCGCCCGCCTCAGGCGGCCGGGCCGTTTTCTCGGGGCAGGCGGCTGCTGCCTGCGGGCCTGCGCTCCCGGCTGCGGAGCTGGGGCGCCGCGAGGGCTCTGTGGCCCTGCCTCGGGCCCCTGCTGGCCCACGGAGGCTTCGCTGTACAGGGAG
This sequence comes from Zonotrichia albicollis, assembly GCF_047830755.1. NCBI lineage: Eukaryota > Metazoa > Chordata > Aves > Passeriformes > Passerellidae > Zonotrichia > Zonotrichia albicollis. The sequence goes on from NC_133826.1 coordinate 35,363,759, forward strand.
GGAAACGAGCCATACAGGAACTCCGGTGCCTGCCTCTCAAACCAGACCTCCTGAGGGGCGGGCAGCTCATCTGCTGCAGGATCTGGCAGCCTTTGGGCCCTGCCTTCTGCTTCATACATCTCGAGGACGCTGATTTCATCCCAGTCGGCCTCGTCCTCCTCCTCCCACAGCAAGGGAGTGGGCCCGAAGCTGAAGACGCTTAGATGGTCACTGCAGTCCTGTGGGAGGTCTGTGATGGTGCTGTCCTCCTCCACGGAGTCTCGGAGATCTCTGAGCTCCGGTTCACTGCAGTCGTCCCAGCTAGAGAGGTCTTGGGAGCTGCTGAACTCTCCTTGGGATGGTTCTTGCTCGACCTCACCTTGGCGGTCTTCGGAAAGCTCAGTCTGGCTGCAGTATTCCCAGTCTGAGCTCCCGTCCTCATTCTCCTCCTCTGCCAGCAGCGACCCCTGCTCTGCCTCTTCCAGCTGCTCCCTGGGGGTTTGGGCTCCCAGTGGGCTGCGTGAGGGGCTGGGGGGGCAGCAGGGGCTGTCGGGAGCGGAGACTCGGCTCTGTGTCCCTGCTGATGGCACCTCTTCACTGGGGGCAGGAGAATGTGCCTGCTTTTCCCGGCTGCTCACGCTTCCTTCCCCTTGCTGGGTCAGCTCTGGGTCAGTCACCTGGTAGGGTTGTTGCTCTGCCCCATCTCCCCAGAGCACCCTCACAGCTGCTTCCTTTGCTGTCATTGCTGGTACCAGTGGGTAGAATTCACAGCTTCTCATGTCTTCGCTCAGATGAAGCTCTCAGGCCTCAACATCTCCCCACTTGTCAGCCATGTCGTGTTTCTTCTCTTTGTGATGGGTCTCTCCTCCTCCTCAGTGTTAGGCTGTGGCCAGACTGAGGCACCCAGTGCCCCCACCAAGTGCCTGCTGAGGGCCTGGTCTTGACCCCAGCTGGACAGGGGGCTGGGTGACTGGAAGGAGTTGAGGTTTCTTGTTGTCTTCTTGCTGTACAGGGAGCTCCTGTAGCAGAGACAGAGACAGATCCCGGGAGCTGCTTCCTTCGATGAGAGTGGCTCTCACGGGACTGGGCCACCCCAGGGCTCCGCACCCCTTCCATACACCCTCAGCCACGGTGGAACCCTCTGATGTCACAATGGTCTCTGGGCACCACCATGTCCTGCATCATCAAGGGCCACACCCAGTGCCCCTTCAGCAGCTGAGCCCACTGGAAGCTGCATGGAGCCCAGGCCCTTCCTGCAGTCCCACAGTGCACCCACTGTGTCATGGTCCTACTTGACAGCCTGACCTGCACCCTGCAGAGCCCTGCCTTGGCAGAGTGGGCTGCTGTGGGCACGAGCCCTTGGCCAGATGGACGCAGCCAGGGACTTGTGGGCAGTGGCTCCGTGTGCAGGATCAGACTGGGCATGGGGAGTGTCTCTCTCAGGGCTCTGCCTTGGCCCTGGGGCTCTTTTGTGGCTTCCCCAATGACACAGGCAGTGCATCAATCAGCATGTTTGCAGGGGATGGGGGAGCTGAGTGGGGCAGGGGCACCATGGCAAGATTTGGGCATGCACAGGAACATGGACAAGCTTGAGAAGTGGGAGACAGCCTCATCTGACAACCTCACGAGGTCCCACAAGGCCAAGTGCCAGGTGCTGCACCTGGCCTGGGACAATTCCTGAATCCATCCAGGCCAGAAGAGACGTTCAGATCTGTCTGTTTGGGGCTGCCTCCCTGGCTGCTCCCAGCGCCTCCAGAAGCAGCACTGGCTGGCTCTTGGCCTGGCCCGTGCCCACCTCCAGCAGGGCTGGCCAGAGGGGAGCCCCCCCAGGCTGTGCCTCTGCCCCCCAGCCCCTGTGGGCAGAGTGGGGCTGCTGTGGGTGGGCTCCAGAGGGGAATGGCCTTGCAGCAGAAAGTGCTGGAGAGAGCCCAGGGACCTTTATGAAAATGAGCACAAATAAATTCATTGTGATTTACCGGACTCAGAGTAAAAGGGATGAAATTCAGGTTTGATATAGAAAATACTTCTTCCCTGTGAGGGTGGTGAAGTCCTGGCACAGGTTGCTCAGAGGAGCATAGTAAATAAAGTTTCAGAATTCTTCATTTCTGTCCCATTTGTATTCCATAAGTTCAGGTTTAGTTTTCAGAGTGCCACCTTCTCTGCTGCTTGTCATTTGTGTCCTTCTGTCTCTCGTGCCTTCTTTTGTCTGCTCTTTTTCCCTTCCAGGGTCTCTTTTTACCTGTGGCAGCTCCCAGCCAAAGACCCTCCCCTGACTTTTTTTTCCCTTCCCAATCCAGGTGCTAAAACAGCCCTGGATGAAATTATGGAGGCTGGCAGTGAAATGTCTTTGTATTATCTTGCTCCACTTGTGTCTTGGCCCCTTCAGAATTTTGCCCTGAAGGGCAGGAACGTATTTTCCTTGCTGGCAGCTGGAATTGCAGCCCATGGCAGTGAGTGCCAGAGATGTCAGAGGGCAATTGCTGAGGCTGCCAGGGCGCTGCTCCTGCCGTGCCAGCCAAGGGAGCTGTGCAGGGCAGGGTCAGGCTGCAGCAGCTGCAGACAGCAAAGGCGGCTTTGCTGCACATTCTGCAGCTGGAAAGCAGAGGGAAGAAGGAAAGGGAGTCCCTGACGGAATCCTGGAATGCTTGTGGCTGGAAGGAACCTGGCTATGGTTCCATCCAGGGTTAAGGTGCCATGAGGGAGAGGTGCCTCTGCCCCAGTAAAGGCACAAATGAGACCATAGGAGAACAAAACCAGATTTTTTTGGACATGGATTTTATTGAACAAGAAATGGGAGCTAGGGAGATAGAAGTACAAAAGAGGTCTTGGAGAGAGAGAGCTTCTTATTATCTCTTCTTCCTTCTTTCTCTTCTTCTTTCTCTTCTTTCTTCTTCTTTAAAATATTCTTATTTTCGTTCTAATGAAGCTTATTCACTTGTTATGCTTATCTACTATGTCATTCTTATTTTCTTAATATTCTTATATTCATTACTACTTTTTCATCTTCTTATTCCTATTCTTCTTATTCTTACTAAATTTGCTACTACTATTTCTTCTTCATCTTCTTATTCCTACTCTTCTTATTCTTACTAAATTTACTACTACTATTTCTTCTTCATCTTCTTATTCCTATTCTTCTTATTCTTACTAAATTTACTATTTCTTCTTCTTTTTTTTTTTTTTTTTACTACTACCATTTCTTAAATGGAACTTTAACTTGTTTTGGAAGAATGGTACGAGTCAAAGTCCTGGCACTGGGTGAGCGTCAGGGTCTCTTTCCACCTCGATGACTCTGTGGATTCACTGCTGAGCGCTCTGGCACCAGTTGTGTCCCATGGGTGTTGTTTGGGGCTGGTCACAGCAGCGACTTTGGCTGTTGGGGAGATGATCGAGGGCAGCCGAGGCTGCGGGGCCGTGTCCAGGCCGAGGCCGCCCGTGTGGCTCCGTGGGGCCCCGCGCGGGGAGCAGCCGCCATCGGCCGGCGCGGGCTGGGCAGGGCCACGGGCGCTACTCCTGCAGCTGCCGTGCCAGGCAGGGCCAGCAGAGCAGCGCCCGCAGCGCCCGCAGCGCCCGCCTCAGGCGGCCGGGCCGTTTGCTCGGGGCAGGCGGCTGCTGCCTGCGGGCCTGCGCTCCCGGCTGCGGAGCTGGGGCGCCGCGAGGGCTCTGTGGCCCTGCCTCGGGCCCCTGCTGGCCCACGGAGGCTTCGCTGTACAGGGAGGGAAACGAGCCATACAGGAACTCCGGTGCCTGCCTCTCAAACCAGACCTCCTGAGGGGCGGGCAGCTCATCTGCTGCAGGATCTGGCAGCCTTTGGGCCCTGCCTTCTGCTTCATACATCTCGAGGACGCTGATTTCATCCCAGTCGGCCTCGTCCTCCTCCTCCCACAGCAAGGGAGTGGGCCCGAAGCTGAAGACGCTTAGATGGTCACTGCAGTCCTGTGGGAGGTCTGTGATGGTGCTGTCCTCCTCCACGGAGTCTCGGAGATCTCTGAGCTCCGGTTCACTGCAGTCGTCCCAGCTAGAGAGGTCTTGGGAGCTGCTGAACTCTCCTTGGGATGGTTCTTGCTCGACCTCACCTTGGCGGTCTTCGGAAAGCTCAGTCTGGCTGCAGTATTCCCAGTCTGAGCTCCCGTCCTCATTCTCCTCCTCTGCCAGCAGCGACCCCTGCTCTGCCTCTTCCAGCTGCTCCCTGGGGGTTTGGGCTCCCAGTGGGCTGCGTGAGGGGCTGGGGGGGCAGCAGGAGCTGTCGGGAGCAGAGACTGGGCTCTGTGTCCCTGCTGATGGCACCTCTTCACTGCGGGCAGGAGAATGTGCCTGCTTTTCCCGGCTGCTCACGCTTCCTTCCCCTTGCTGGGTCAGCTCTGGGTCAGTCACCTGGTAGGGTTGTTGCTCTGCCCCATCTCCCCAGAGCACCCTCACAGCTGCTTCCTTTGCTGTCATTGCTGGTACCAGTGGGTAGAATTCACAGCTTCTCATGTCTTCGCTCAGATGAAGCTCTCGGGCCTCAACATCTCCCCACTTGTCAGCCATGTCGTGTTTCTTCTCTTTGTGATGGGTCTCTCCTCCTCCTCAGTGTCAGGCTGTGGCCAGACTGAGGCACCCAGTGCCCCCACCAAGTGCCTGCTGAGGGCCTGGTCTTGACCCCAGCTGGACAGGGGGCTGGGTGACTGGAAGGAGTTGAGGTTTCTTGTTGTCTTCTTGCTGTACAGGGAGCTCCTGTAGCAGAGACAGAGACAGAGACAGATCCCGGGAGCTGCTTCCTTCGATGAGAGTGGCTCTCACGGGACTGGGCCACCCCAGGGCTCCGCACCCCTTCCATACACCCTCAGCCACGGTGGAACCCTCTGATGTCACAATGGTCTCTGGGCACCACCATGTCCTGCATCATCAAGGGCCACACCCAGTGCCCCTTCAGCAGCTGAGCCCACTGGAAGCTGCATGGAGCCCAGGCCCTTCCTGCAGTCCCACAGTGCACCCACTGTGTCATGGTCCTACTTGACAGCCTGACCTGCACCCTGCAGAGCCCTGCCTTGGCAGAGTGGGCTGCTGTGGGCACGAGCCCTTGGCCAGATGGACGCAGCCAGGGACTTGTGGGCAGTGGCTCCGTGTGCAGGATCAGACTGGGCATGGGGAGTGTCTCTCTCAGGGCTCTGCCTTGGCCCTGGGGCTCTTTTGTGGCTTCCCCAATGACACAGGCAGTGCATCAATCAGCATGTTTGCAGGGGATGGGGGAGCTGAGTGGGGCAGGGGCACCATGGCAAGATTTGGGCATGCACAGGAACCTGGACAAGCTTGAGAAGTGGGAGACAGCCTCATCTGACAACCTCACGAGGTCCCACAAGGCCAAGTGCCAGGTGCTGCACCTGGCCTGGGACAATTCCTGAATCCATCCAGGCCAGAAGAGACGTTCAGATCTGTCTGTTTGGGGCTGCCTCCCTGGCTGCTCCCAGCACCTCCAGAAGCAGCACTGGCTGGCTCTTGGCCTGGCCCGTGCCCACCTCCAGCAGGGCTGGCCAGAGGGGAGCCCCCCCAGGCTGTGCCTCTGCCCCCCAGCCCCTGTGGGCAGAGTGGGGCTGCTGTGGGTGGGCTCCAGAGGGGAATGGCCTTGCAGCAGAAAGTGCTGGAGAGAGCCCAGGGCCAAAGAGTCTCTCCCCTGCCGGCACTGCTTCTTCAGTGCATTGAAATATTTCCAGTGCTGCAGTGGGCTGATGGGTGTTCCTCATCCCACCCAAAAAGAAGCTGATGGTTGGATAGTATTTGAGAATTTCTCTCAAGTTGAGCCTGGCAGGGGGTTATTTACAGGGAGAATCTGCTACAATAAATACCCTGATGCCTCCCCCAGGGTCTGTGTGTTTCAACACTCTTGGCCTTTCTTGAATGCTTCTCAAATGAAAAGAAATTCCTGGGGCAGCAGCAGTATTTACCTCTCACCATAAAATACTGTTATATAACTTGGTTTTCCAGTCCATCCAGCTCTTACAGTGGGTATCCTGGCATGTGAGGAATCTGCATCCTTTTCTGTAGCCACTGTGTCCTTGTCCATCACCCAGATGTGCTGTTTGCATCTGGGGACAGTAAATATCAGCTCCTGCTCTGTGCTGCTGCTGTGGTCTCAGGGAATGTGCTGGCACTGTTCCTCATCTTCTGAGCATTCTCTTCCTTCAATAAATTCTACCAAGCCCTGTAAGCTTCTGTAGAAAGAATCTACCAAGTCATTTTATTGCTTTGAATTTCTGTTTGTTAAATGTGGATTTTGTCAGGCCATTGTTCCCTCTTTGCTTTCCTTCTGAGGGCAGGGTCCTGCACAGTCCATCCCTTCCCAGCTCCAACGTTCCACTTGGATTGGTCTTTTTTTTCCAGCCCTGGGGAGGCTGGGCCAGAGAACACCAGCTCTGGTGACTGCTTTTTGTTTGCCTTAACTAGAATTAGCAAGTTTTCCCAGCAGTCAGAGGAGATACACCCCAAAGCTAAATTTATATTATTTCAGAAAGTTGAGCACGTAATACTTAAACACAAATGGCTTTGGGAGATTTGTGTAGGTTAATTTTTAGTCTTTGTTGGGATCTGATGCTTGTTGGTGCCCCAATTCACAGAACAGCTGATGCTTTTTTCGTTTTTTTAACCACTTGCTAATTGTTTTTCCTCTTCTGACTCTCATTTCAAATGAGGGAAGAACCTTGTCAGCTGTAAAAATATTTGACTATACTTTAGAATATGTTTATTTGTTCAAACAAAGAAATACTGTCTCTAGAAAAAGGCTGAGTGGAAGATGAGCATGAGTGATAAATTGTGGTGCTGAGTCACATTGGGGGCTTTATTTGTGTCAAGGGTAAACAAAATTTTAAATTATTCCTCTTGTGATGTTTGTAGATCCTATGACAAGACCTGTTTTGGTTTGTAAATGCAGTATTTTAGTGTCTGGGCTGAACTGGGGGAGTTACAGGAGAGCTGGAGAGTCAGGGGGTGCTCAGGGATTTCAGGGTGGTGGCACTGGGATTTATTTTTGTGCATAATTTGTCTTTGTTTAATCCAGACTCACCAAACTGCTGCCATTCCTTCCTTCACTGAAGCAGTGTGGATCTGCTCCGGGGAGGGAGGATCCACATCCCCTGTCATGTTTTCCAGGGAGGAACTGGCACTCCCTGGAGTGAGCCAAATCCGAAATGGCAGTGTCTTTGTTTGCATTTTTAGTAACCTCAGTTGTATAGGCACCGTATTTGTCATAATTGCTCTCGGTTTTCAATATTTATCTGCTACTTGATGGCTTTAGGCAAGTGATTAAACCCCTGAATGTGTTGGGTGTTAGAGATCCCCTTGTTGCATCTCAGAGGTATTAATCCAGATGTGCTGTGTAAGGGAAAGCTGTAGGAGAAATTGCTGCATAAAATGGGAAAAAATATGTTGTTACTTATGTTTTAATAACATTTGCAATAAGGCCTCGTGGATGGTGTAAGGCACTGCTAAAAAAGAATTAAAATAACCTTTTTGCTGAATAATAGCTCTTACTTTTGTAATTACATAATTCTCTCGTTAAATCTAACAATTCTTTTTTTAAGAATTAATGGAAGTGGTTCAAAGGGATTCCCTCACTATAAGAGGTACCTGATAGCAGTGGTGAGTGGGAAGCACTAACTGTGATTTGCAGGTGTCCTCAGCACTGGCAGAAATAGAAGCATTTAAGACACGTAAGAAAGGAGGAGGAAAGAGGGGGAAATGCTCTGAAGCCACATCCTCTTTTAAAATTAATTTGCTGCATAAAAGTGCAGCTCAGAGCTTTATTTCTGTTTTGCCCTGCCCTGTGTGGCTGCAGAGCAGCCCCTGTGAGGCAGGAGAGCAGGAGCTGTATTTTGGGTGCCCTTCCTCTGGGAAAACACAGGTCTGAGGGTGGCTGGTGCTGTGAACTGTGAGGTCTGAATCTCAGCCAAGAGATAAAACCACTGACACAGTGAGCTGCTCCTTGATATCAACACACTTGTTGGGAATCCACTTTCAAGGCTGCCCTGGATGTGAAGGGTGTTGCTAAAATGATCAGGGAAATGTTATATGGCTGTTTTTATGAGACTGTATTTATTGAATAGTTATTTATTACCTGCTTTTCAATGGTTATTCTCAGTGTTATTGCATTCCAGTTATTACAGAAAAAAGGTGCAGAAAAAATCGTGGCTGAAATGTCTTCACAGGCTCCTTTTGTTAGCTTAGACCAAGCAATGCCATCTTCAGCTCAGAATTGTGAATGAAATTCCTGAAATTTGGGGGTTTTGTCCAAGGGCACTAAAGGTGAGCACAGGGTTTGGTCACCACACCTGTGCAAGGGCTCACCTTGCAGACAGGAATTGTTCCATTTTCTGGGGTCTCTTTAGGAGAAGAGAGGAGGGCACACACAAACATATGGAACAGATTCCCTGGCCAGGCCATGCCAGCTTTATTTGGGTACATAATGAGCTGTGTCAGGGTTTGAATCCTTGCATTGCAGTGCTGGGACTTGGCTTTTCCTGCTTTTTTTCTTCTCTTTTTCTTTGTTATCCTGGCCCATACATGGGTTTATCTACACCGATTTTCTGGAGCCATCAGAGTTGTGTGGAGCAGTTTTAGATCACTTGAGCAGCAAGTCCATGAAGCTGAGTTGGTGTTGATCACTGCAAACCTTGGGTTTTTCTTGCAGTTTAATGGTGCAGCCTGTATTTCCACCCAGGCCTGAGGCTCAGCATGACACATAATATACTGCTCCATAAATGTATAGTTTAGCAAAACTCATGAAGGAGGCAAGATTATTTATCTAGAAATTGTTGACAGAATTGGCCTTTTCTGAAGGGATGGAGTAATTTCATTCTCATTCACAATGAGGCATTCCTAGAGACTTTCTGAAGTCAAACATTTTTTGACCTTTCTCAAAAATTAGTCTGTGTGGAAGCAGAAAAGGTGTTGATAAAACAGATTTTTAGCTTGTTTTGGGGTTGGTTTTTGTATTTGTTATATAGTATGTTTTATAATTAGTGATAACCTTTTTAGTTTGTTTTCCTGGCTTAGATCCCTTGTAAGAGAGAAACCGTACTAGCTGAGAATATTGTTTAGTTGTTAAAATTGCCTATTTTTGTGTTGCAAAAAGTGCAACACAGTAAGCCCATAGATTTTTAAAAAAAAAATAAAAACAGGGGAGATGTTGGGAATTTAGCTGCTAGAAAATGAAAAAGTACAAAACCATGGCTAATTCCAAGTCCTGCACCTGCACAGATAGCAGTGTCCTTGGGCCTAGCTGTGGTATAATAACAAACAGTGAAAGAGACATGAGAAAAGAGAGATGTAATCCCTAAGGAATGAGGTAGAGTTCATGGTATAGTTTAACCAATAGATTGCTTGGCCTACAGAATATTCATAAGCTTATTATTTGCTGTATAAGTGTTTGATACTTTCTTCAATAAACTGGACCAGAAAGACCTGAGGGTCCGGGACCGGACTGGACCTGAAGGGCCTGTGATGAACCAACTGGTGTCCTGGTCCCCTTCCTTCGACACCCAACCTTTTTCCATGCCCTGACACTGAAGGCAGTGTTGGTATCAGCTTCAAAGTCCTGTGATTTACACCATGTCAGTAAGCTACAAAGGGCATAATCAGAAGTTTGAATATATTTTCTTTTCAGTAACATTTCCACATGGACAAAAGTCTTTTCCTCATTTGATAAATTATTTCCCATTTTTTCCCAGTTGCTCACCTCAAATCAGATGTCTGAATTAGGTCCAGACCTCTACAGCTTTCCTGCTGCCTTCACTCATATTTTGGGTACCCTTTGACTTTTTTTCTCTTTTTACAGTCCAGTTGGGATCACGGCGGGGCCACAAGATGTCGTTATAGAGCACGACACAGCACAAAAATACACGACTCCATCAGAAGGGTGCAAGAGAGAGATTTATTAGAGCAACATTGTTTTTACTTCTTCAAGATATTTACACCCACCCAACATACACATTCTGTGCCCATTGGTCATAAGAGAGAAACAAAGTTCCCAGTAGGTGATCAGGGAGCCACATCACTCTGTGAGCCAGCCAGAGTCCATATCATTTAACTTTCTCTCCTTCATCCTGTCTCCATGGTAACAACCTTGGTCTTCCTTCAGGAGAGATACGGGGCTTCTCCTTATCTTCAGGAGGCCCTTGCTAGCTCACAAGGACAGCACAGAATGTCTTTCCTACACATACCAAGGCCACTTCCCTTGTAATTTCAACTTTGGCCAAATTTCAGTACAATAATAAATCATTTTAACTTGGTCAAAGGTTTTAGTGGATTCTTGGGAATCCCAGTGGTCTAATAACTGCCCAAGCGGACTGTCTAAGGGAATACTTTTTGTCTTCCTTTGAGCGGGCTTCCTCCTTTACTTACACACTGACCCATCCTTAAATGAGTAAACTAAAATCACAAATGGAAATCTACAGACGAGCAACACTGTGATGGTGTTCACAGGGGTTTTCAGGTGAGGGAAGAGATGAGAATGTTGACTCCATGTTCAAAAGGCTTGATTTATTATTTTATGATATATATCACATTAAAACTATACTATACTAAAAAGAATAGAAGGAAAAGTTTCATCTCAGATAGCTAGCTAAGCTAAGAATAGAAATGAATGAATAATAAAAGTTTGTGTCTCAGACAGAGAGGCCAAGCTAACAGGGCTGGGATTGGCCAATAATTATAAACATCCAAGATGGGCCAATCACAGATGCATCTGTTGCATTCCACAGCAGCAGACAACCATTGTTTACATTTTGCTCCCGAGGCCTCTCAGGAAGAAAAATCCTAAAAGGATTTTTAATTAAAAGATGTCTGAGACACAACACACATTGACAAGTAAATAAAGAGTTTCTCAGCTCAACTAAATATATATAACTTTAACCCAAGCCTTCTCCCCCCGTCTTGATTTAACTTAAACCCTTCTTGATCACTCTCACACTTCCACTCTCCTACTAAGAAGTAAATTTTATTGGGGGAAAAGACAGGGTTCACTCACTCTCTCTCTTTTACCCAAGTAAACTCACTACACTCACACCTTTTCAGTTCCAAGCTCTGCCTTGGACCTTAGGGCCTATCCTAGTGATCTGATCCCCTGAGTGCACCCCTGCACCTCATCTCTACCCTTTATGATTCACGCCAGGGTCCCCAGTATTAGAATCCCCTCCCTGGGCACCAGGACCTTCCTTTGTCTAGCCACCCACCAGGCCGGACCATGAGTCCAAACCCCGGGCTAGACTGTTCTGTTCTAATACTGTATCCGCCTTCCTCACTTTTTTGAATGGATGTAGGAAGGTTCAAGGAGACTCCGTGGGGTTACCCTTGATCCCTTCCCAGAAACTGGGATCAACCCAAGAGGAGCACGACCCCTTTGCTGTCCACCATCCGGCTTGGCTACCCCTCCCCAGCGCAATAGCCTAGGCAAAAGGGGTGTGTGCAAGAATGTGTGGTGCCTGTCCTTGCCTTAACCTAAAGACTCCCCATCCCAGTGCTCTTGGGCCGTGGATTCATGATCTCCTCCCTGAGATCATGGCAGCACCACCTGTGGTACGTCCGGCCCAGTACTGGGCAGTGAGGACCCTCGTGGGCGCTTGGCACCGGCAGTGCCTGGGGGCACCCTGTGATGCGTGTGACCCACTCAATGTCTGGGTACTCCACACGCCCAGACCTACCTAGACCACAATGGTCTTACCAAGGGAGACCCAGCCCTGACGCGTGCCACTCACACCTACCTATCCCCTGCATGCCCGCGGGGGCCCTCACTATCCCCAGGAGACGCATCACTCAGCAGCTCCTCTCGCTTCCCCCCGTTCCTGGCCAACCCCCTCATGAGGGTCCAGAATTCTGGTACTGGGGGGCCCTCACCGCTTTGAGGGTCCGAGCTGCCACCCCTCATCTCACTCACACACCATTCACACCCCTCCTATGCCTGCCACCAGGGTCACTTACTCCTCCAGCGCTCCTTGGCGTCGCTGATCCCAGGCTGATCTCTTTGGTCCAGGTACCAGCTGTCCTGGAGGTCCAGGGCAGGTGGCCGTCCCGTTCCTGGTGTGCTCTTCAGGTGTGGCTGTCCCAGATGAGCTACCAGCTGAAATAAATGGGCAAGGAGAACCTGCTCATTTTGGATGCCTTTATTGAATGACCAGTTTTGGGTGGGGGCCCAAGGGGTCGCGCACTCCTTTGCTGCTCCCTTTGGTGATGCAGAGGAGGAGGCAGACAGTTTTGCTCCACAGAAGATCAGGGGCTTCCATCCTCATGGGCATGTCTAGGAAGTCGCTTTTCAGCTCGTCATCTGGGTGCCCATTCTGACCCAGTTCCAATCAGGTCACACTGACATCTAAAACCTTGCTGGTGGAGTAGGAGGACTTATCCCTAGTAGGATCCATTGCTTAGTTCCTTAAATCTTCGGCCAGCTTGTTGTTTTTAGGGTCTTTCATTGGATTTTCTTGACTGTCTTAGTTTGCATATTTTCCCAGGGATGTTACCTGACACCATTTTGGGGAGCAGCAGAGGCAGTACCCGACAGAGGCAACAAGGGTTCCAGTAAGGTAAGGGGATTAACAGTGGGGGTAACTTTAAGGTTTAATATTTAACAATGATTTAATTAACACAATTAACTTATTACAATTTCAGATTAATATTAACAGCTATAATTGCATTAACTTATGAACTTGTTCATAACAGCCGGTGCTGCTGCGGCTGAAGCGCAAACGCCCCGGGCGGAGGAGCAACCCCGCCGCCGCTACCCCGGCCCCAAGTCTTTTTCCAGCTCGGACAGGGTGCCGCAGTGGGCAGCGGCCGCCCCTCAGCCCCCGGGCCTGGCCCTGGTTTGCAGGGAGCCCTGAGCAGCGCCCTTGCGGCAGCAGGGACCGAGCCCCAGCACCGGGCTCTGGCCCCGTGGTGCCGCAGGGCTGAGAGGGACACAGGCAGGGCGCCCAGCGCCATCCCCCCCAGCCCTGAGGCTCCTTGGAGCCCGTCCCGGAGCTCGCCCTTGCCTCCTCCAAGGCCCTGCTGGGCTCAGGCTGGTGCTCAGCGCTGGGTGCGGCTCGTGTGCTCGCCCCGAGAGCTTGTTTGCAGCCTGGGGTGCTGAGGAGCATGCGGGAAATGTCACTGCAAGGGCGGTGTTGATCAGCCCAGTGCTTCCTTTGTGCTGTGCCTTACACCACTATTTTGTTTGGTTCTGCCTTTACAGCCTGCCTATGAAGAGAAACCCCAACATCCTCGGCCTAAGCAAGGGATGGAACAGCACAGGCTGCTGAAAAGATTCCAGCTGGTCTCAGGGCCCAGAGAAAGCCAAAACTGTTTAACTTGGTATTTGGTGATCCATGTCTGTATAAAAGAATGCTCCAAAATGTCAGCTTTAAAGAAAATGTCCTAGGTTGACCTTTCCTGTGCTGGTGAGAGTCCTTAAAACCCAGCCTTCTCCTGACCTCTCTGCTGCTGCAGTTCCGTAGACAGAGGCTGTCTCTTACCCTGCTCCAGTGGGCAGGCTGTTGTTCGGCCATCTCCAGGACAGCAGCGCCCCATCCTACATCACTGTGACCTGGGAAGGCAAAATCCACCACTCCAAATGTTCCCCCTTGCTCGTTCTTGCCAAACATTTGACCCTGGCACTGGAGTTTGCTGCTGGTTGCTGCAGGAAAAGGGAAAACCCTGTGACATTTTGGGGCACATGGAACCAAGGAAACCCCTGTGACACTGTGGGGCCTGATGGAACCAAGGGTCCTTTGTGACACAGAGGTGCCACATGGAGCCAAATATCCATTGTGAAAGTTTGGGATCTCATGGAACCCATTGTTCTTTGCGACAATGCGGATCCAAGGAGACCATGGTGTGCTTGTTGTTTATGCAAAGCTTTTTCATTAATCATGGAATCATGGAGCCCATTGTGACGCAGCGGGGACCTGTGGAACCAAAGGGCCATGGTGACACTTGGAACTAAGGATACCACTGTTGAGTACCGAACCTTGTGGAATCAAAAGTCCATTGCCACAGAGCAAGGCCTCATGGAACCATGGAGGCCAAAGGTCTAGAACATTTCCTGCACAGTTCTGCCTTGGGTGAGAGGAAGGTTATTGGCGGCAGCTTGGTCTTGGCACACACTTGAGCAGTGTGTCTGTTTTCAGTGGGGAAACTCTGGAGTTTGAGATTGCTTCAAAAACTACAAATAGGGAAAACCCCTCTCAGGCTGAGTGCAGCCAGCTCTCCAAGCACAGCAGGTCCCAGGGGAGTGAAGACAGACAGGATGGGGCTGGGCAATGTGGAGCAAGGTTGTCCACACTGGGTCAGAGCTCAAGGCACAGCTTCTGTGAGCAGGCCGGAGCTCCTGAGGAGAGACCCTGGATCAATATCAATCCCAGAATGCTGCAATTGTCTCTGCTCCAAAGACAGCAGTACCAAAATACACCCTTTAAATGAGGAGTGCATTTTTTTAGAAGCCCTTTGAAATATTTCTCCATAACTGGAGTAGGAAACCTAGAAACCTAGGAGAGCCAAAGACACTGTGGCAGCTTCAGGCCCAAAAAGCACAAACAGCGAATTGAGGAGAGCAGACTGGGAGCATGGGACTTCATAACCTAAAGCTGTAATTAGACAATTAATCCCAATATAGAAATGGACCTAAACCTATAAAAATGTGAAAATGTGTGACCCATCATCCATCTTGGTTGTACCCTCAGCCGGGCTCTTGTACTGCACCAGGTGTATCCTTTGAAGGCCTTTTAGTAAATCCCTATTTTATTCCTGTAACTCTGTCCAGCCTCTGCTCTAGGCAGCCTCTCAAGGCATCAAGGCCTGGCTGGCTGGGACACCTGGGGGCCACCTGACAAGTCCAGCTGACCCTGGCATGTCGAGGGCTGCTGCTCATCAGCCCCTGGAGCACTGGGGCTCTGGGCTCTCCTTCCTGTGGATAGAACTGTCCTTCTTCTCCAGGTGTCCATGGCCAAAATCAGGATTCGTCCTCCAGATTTCCATCTATGCAAAGATTGTTCCCAGATGAAATCTGCCAGGACAGACAGATCTGGCTGGCTTGGCCACCCAGGGGCCACCTCTCATCTGCCTTTGAAACACTGGGACCATGTGCTTTTCTTTCTTATGGCAAAAAAGCACCTTTCACATCCAGGCACCCATGGGCAAAGTTGGGAATCCACCTCCAGAATTCCCTATATCCAGGGATTTCTCGCAGACAAAAGCTGCCAGGAGAGACAGCTCTGGCTGGCCTTGGTTTCTGAAGAGCTGTCTCTCATCTGCCTTTGAAACACTAAGGCTCTGTGCTTTCCTTCCTAATGAAAAGAACTCTTCTTCCTGTCCTAGTGCCCATGGCCAAAACTGAGATTCCACCTCCAAAATTCCCTACATCCAAGGATTTCCCCTAGATGAAAAGTGCCAGGAGAGAAAGGTCAGGCTGCCTTGGCGCATGGGTGGTAACCTCTTGTGTTCTTCCAAGAATCTTGGACTTCACACTTTTCTTTCCTGGATGGGAAAAACCATCCCGCTCTATCAGGTATCCATGGCCAAAGTGTGGAATCCACCTCCAGAATTCCCTATATCCAAGGATTCTTCCATGACGAAAGCTGCCAGGAAAAAACAGGTCTGGCAGACTTGACATCTCAGGAGCCTTCTCTCTCTACTTCAGCTGCCAAAATTTGGATTCCATCTGCAAAATTTCCTATATCCAAGGGCTGCTTTCTGACAAAAGCTGCAAGGACAGAGAGGTCTGGCTGGCATTGACCTCTGATTGCTGCCTTTCATCTGGCCCTGAAACACCGGTGTTCCATGCTTTCCTTCCTATGGAAAAGAACCATCGTTCACCTCCAGGCATCCAGTTCCAAAACTGGTATTCCGCCTCTAAGATTCCCTATATCCAAGGATGGCTCCCAGACAAAATCTGCCAGCACCATCTAATCTGGCTGCCCTTGGCCTCTGGTGGCTGCCCCTCATCTGCCCCTGGAACACTGGGGCTTGGTTGTTTCCTTCCTATGGAGACCACAATGACACTGTGAGGACCTGGTGGAACCACGGAGACCATTGTGACACTTTGGGATACCATGGTGACACCATGGGGTGTCATGGAACCAAGAGACCACCATGGCTCTGTGGGGCCTCATGGGACCATGGTGACCATTAGGACCCTTCAGGGCCTCGTGTAATAAAGGGGCCATTGTGACACCTCAGGGCCTCATGGCATCGAGAGGGGCACTGGGACATTGTGGGGCCCTGTGGAACCAGAACAGGGGAACATAGAACAGATCTAGCTGATTTGGCCTTCCAGGGGTGACTTGTCAAATCTGGCTGATGTTGGAATGACAAGGGCTGCCTCTCATCTGCTCATGAACCACTGGGGTTCCCTGCTTTCCTTCCTATGGAAAGAACTGTCTCTTTTCTCAGATACCCATGGAGAAAATTGGTACATCCCAGTAAAATCTTCCTGTATGCAAGGGTATCTCCCAAAAGAAAGACCTGCCATCTCTGGCTGGCCTTGGCCTCTGATGGTCACATCCCATCTGCCTCAGAAGCAACAGGAATGTGCAGCAGCTGTAAGGCCCTGCCAGAGCCAACTTGGGCAGCACTTTGGCCATGGCTGCTGGGCCTGGGCCTGAGGCAGGAGCAGGAGACAAGTGACCCTTGCAGGCCTGGGGCCTCGTTGCCTCCTTGTCCCTGCTCAGCAGCCTGGCAGGGGCCGCCCCATGCTCCTGCCCTTGCCATTGCACATCCCCACATGCCAGTGCCCATCCCAGGAAGAGCCCTGAGCAAGGAGGGAGGGACAGGATCTGCCTGGCCAGGGGCTGGGGCTCAGGCCTTGGCCCTTTGCATTCCTGAAACACATCCAGGTGTGCTCAGCACCACAGACACCTTTGCCTTGTTTGTGCCCAGCTGTCATCACTACCTCCAGTGTTCTGCTCTCCCTGGAACCTGGGGACACTTTCTCAGAGGGACTTATTAAACTACAAAAAACTTTGGAGTTTCAATTTAAGTTTGAGTTCTTCAGAAGTGTTTTGAACACTCTCTCAGGGATTGAGTCTGATGTAAACAACACTAAAGCCCAAGAGGCTTATTAAATTCCTTGTGCTGTGTCTGTGCTGCTGAGCTTTAAAGGAACAGCTCGTCCCAGGACCAGCTCCTCTCCCAGCCCAGCAGGCCTGAGGGCTTTGCCTGCAGGCACTGAAGGGACAGGAGTCAGGCAGAGACAGGATGAAGGCAATCAGGATTGGGAAGACATTGAGCTGAGACTTCACTTGGGGCAAGATCTTCACAGCCCTGTGCATGGTGAGTGTGTGGGTGCAGGGCAATATTGCCTGTGCTCCTGCAGGGATCTCCTGAAGCCAGCACACCCCACAGCCTGAGGGATGTGTCAGGAGGACTCTCCCAGGTTCTCTGTGGCACAGGAGGAGGAGGAGAAGGAGGACGAGAAGGATGAAGAGAAGGAGGAGGAAGATGTGCTGCAGAGTGGGGCTGCCCTGGGCACCGTCAGAGGGACAGGGCAGGACAGCTCCTGCTGCCAGGGACAGCTGCAAGGGGTGAAGCTGGGGCTGCAGACAGGGCTGCTCAGAGCTCCAGATCATGCCTAGCTCATTTCTGAGGGGACTTGTCATGAGGTCATTCAGGGCAGGAGTTTCCTGCTTGGGTCTCTGCTTTCCCGAATCTGTGCTCCCACTTTTCCCCGGCTCAGCTTGGTCACAAAAGAAACTCAGCTGTGTAGGGCAGAGCAGGGCCTGAGACTCTTAAACCATCACCCTGAGGATTCCTGGGCACCTCAGCAAGTGCCTGCCCCTGCCCAGCCTCCAGATCCATGCAGCATCACCTTTCCATGATGCCCAGGCTGGGGGAGCTGTTCTTTAATCCCTGCAGGGCCCAGCAGCTGCAGGGCAAGGCTGGCCCAGGGGCTGGGCTGGGCTCTGGCAGCTCTGGCAGGGAAGGAGCCACAGGAGCAGCTGGGGCTGGGACAGCTCCAGCAGCAGAGCCGTGGGCAGGGAGGGAGGGAGGCAGTGCTGAGGGAAGCCCTGCTGCAGGACAGATGTGGCACCTGCAGGGCCTGCCCTGTAGGGCACACACTGCCCTGAGCAGCACAGCTCTTGTGTCCCCTCGCAGCCAGGACAGTCCTCAGCCCGGGGGCTCAGGGCCCTCAGTCCCTCCTGGGCTGGCAGAGCAGCCCCAGAGATGAAGGGCATCTCTGTGGCCATGTGCCCATTCCCTGCTGACCAGGGCCTGAGGGCCACTGTCCTGCCTTGCTGCTGCCTGGCAGGGGCTGGGCAGGGCAGGGCAGGGAAAGGCTTTTCCTCCCGGCTCTCTCTCTCTCCTTGCCTTGCCCAGGTGCTTCTGGTATTGCTGAGGGACTCTGTGCAATGGCAGTTCCAGCTGCAGGGCCAGGCCCAGCCCTTGGGCTCCTCCTGTGCAGGCTGAGCACAGCAATGGGGTGTCCCAGCTCCCTGTGCCCGGGCAGCTCTGGGCAGGGCAGCCTGGAGGCTGGCAATGAGCCCACTCTCCTGACTCTGGGAAAGGCAGGAGCCACTTTGTGTGCCAGGGATCCATCTGCTCTCAGCTGTGTCTCCTGGCTGTCCAGGGTAACATGGGAGTGAATCTCAGAAAGGTGCAAGTGCAGGGCAGCTGGAACAGGGGAGAGGGACAGAGCAGCTCCCCTCAGTCTGCACTAAGCCTCAGACAATGCTCCTGCCTCTCTGGACACTCTGTTCTCCCCAGGTGCAACAGAATCTCGCATTCTGTTATGCCCATCCCTTCACTTAAGCAGCTCCTCTGCCTTACTGGAAGATTTTTTGTCCAAGTCCAAACACCAGGACAGATCCCTGCCCTCACTGTTCCCCTGCACTGACTGGGGGTCAGGGCTGACTCCCAGGTGTCCTGCAGGCCAAGGTCCAGCTCCTCACACAACATTGGCCACCAGCAATCAGGGCTCCAGCAACAAAGGTGAAGGAAGATCTCCTAGACAGAGGCAAGGGGAGGTGTTCTGTGGCAGGAAATGTCTACGAAAAAGGACTTTGAGTTTCCTGTGAGGAATCTCCCCCCATTTGTCTCTGTTTTTTTTCTCCTTCAAAAGGTTCCAATGTCTGGAGACAGCAAATGTCCAACAGCAGCTCCATCAGCCACTTCCTCCTGCTGGCATTGGCAGACACGCGGCAGCTGCAGCTCCTGCACTTCTGCCTCTTGCTGGGCATCTCCCTGGCTGCCCTCCTGGGCAACGGCCTCATCATCAGCGCTGTAGCCTGCAGCCACCACCTGCACACACCCATGTTCTTCTTCCTGCTCAACCTGGCCCTCAGCGACCTGGGCTCCATCTGCACCACTGTCCCCAAAGCCATGCACAATTCCCTCTGGGACACCAGGGACATCTCCTACACAGGATGTGCTTCACAGGTTTTCTTCTTTCTCTTCTTTGTGTCAGTAGAGTTTTTTCTCCTGACCATCATGTGCTACGACCGCTACGTGTCCATCTGCAAACCCCTGCACTACGGGACCCTCCTGAGCAGCAGAGCTTGTGCCCACATGGCAGCAGCTGCCTGGGCCAGTGCCTTTCTCAACGCTCTCATGCATACAGCCAATACATTTTCCCTGCCCCTGTGCCATGGCAATGCCCTGGGCCAGTTCTTCTGTGAAATCCCACAGATCCTCAAACTCTCCTGCTCCAAATCCTACCTCAGGGAACTTGGGCTTCTTGCTGCTAGTGCCTGTTTAGAACTCACATGTTTTGTGTTCATTATTTTCTCTTATGTGTATATCTTCAGGGCCGTGCTGAAGATCCCCTCTGAGCAGGGACGGCACAAAGCCTTTTCCACCTGCCTCCCTCACCTGGCTGTGGTCTCCCTGTTTGTCAGCACTGGCTTTTCTGCCCACCTGAAGCCCCCCTCCATCTCCTCCCCATCCCTGGATCTGTCAGTGTCAGTTCTGTACTCAGTGGTGCCTCCAGCCCTGAACCCTCTTATCTACAGCCTGAGGAACCAGGAGCTCAAGGCTGCCCTGAGGAAAATGATGAATGGTTGATTTCTGAAGCAACCAATTTCCCATTTTCTTCTTCATAGCTTTTGGAATAGAACTTGTGACAGGCCAACAGATGTTCCCATGTCCTTTGGTAATGTTCAGTGGGTTTTTCCTCTCAAAAAACTATCCTCAATGAAACTTTTTAATCCCCCCATCAAATTCACTGTCTGCCTCTTGAATTTGACCCATATGCTCTGCAAACCAGGTTTTGGGCTATTGCGGTATTTGAAAAAAATAAAGTACCTTGTGGTGTCTGTTTTATCTGGTATCTCAGCTCTGAGACCTGCACGAAGTTAGAGGGGAGAAGGAGAAAACAGTCCCAGCAGAGCAGCATGGCCAGGGAGCAGCAGGGATTGGTCCTTTCAGAGCTGCTCGGCCCAACTCCACCCTGTCCCTCCTAGCCCTGCTGTGGCTGTAAGGCCGGAGTGCTCTGGCAGCTTGGTCACTGTCCTGCTGCATGTCCCTGCTGTGGCCACAGGCAGGGACAGGCCATGGGCACTGCTGGGACACAGCTGGGCTCCAGCACAGCAGCTCCATCAGCAAAGGGCATCTCCTGAGGGCAGGGCAGGGAGGCTTTGCTCCCCTCCAGAGCTGCTGTCAGCAATGTGCTCCAGGAATGCCCTGGCACAGCAAAGCCCAGTGCCTGGGGCAGGGGGCGAGTGTGCAGGGGGGCTCACAGCAGTGTCCTGGCACAGCCAGAGCTCCTGGCATGGACCTGAGGCAGAAGCAGAGCAGGGCCTGGGCTGTCTTTGTTCTGGGACAGCCTGGGAAGGTGCCCCAGGGCAATTGTCCCACACCAGTCCCTGCAACCACCACTGCCAGCACTGGCCTCTCCTCACCTGCAGGAGGTTGTTTGTCCCTGCACGGAGGGACACCAAGTGACCAGGCCAGCAGACTATGTTTGCTCTGTACTGAGGAGATCTCAGCAGTGAATCGTGTGTGTGGGGGGAGATGAACCCCAGTGAGCACAAACACCATCAGCACAAACACCATCAGCAGCACCCAGCACCCAGGGGTGGCACAACTTCAGTGGCACAAACAGGGCCTTGAGGCCGCTTCACTCTGGAAGTAACGTCCTCTGGGAAAACACCTGAATTCTTTGCTGGGTTGTGGTTAGGACTGCACAGAGAGAAATATCCCATGCAGGGAGGCTCCAGGGAAAAAATGTTCAGGGCAGCCATGGACAGCACAGATAGACATTGGATACAGTGAGGGTCTGTGGGGAGAAATCAGAGCTGCCTCCCTTCTGAACCAGCCTGAGGATCTGGACAGGGCTGTGCTGTGTTCTGGGCACTGACCTGGAACTGAGGGAGGTGGAAAAGGCCTTTGGTGTCAGGGCTGTTGAGAAGGCTGTGTGGTGTCACTGTGGGACCTCTCTCAAACCTCTTGGAAAGGCCAGAGCCATCCCAGAGGGTCCTGGGCACTTGGGAAGGGCAGACATGGAACCAGTCTGCACACAGGGCAGGGAGGGGGACTGGGAGAGTCACAGCCTGGTGAGGCTCAGCAGGGAAGGGGATGTGGCAAATCCTCCTGCAGCCATTCCAGGCACTGGCAGAACAGGGCAGGGACCGCAGAACCCACATGGGAGGGAAAAGAAGAGGATGTTGTGTGCCCAGAGTTCTGCCAGGCCTGGGACAGGGTCTGCTGTGGTCTCCTCAGAGCCAGACTGGAGAGAGCTGGGCTGAAGGAGTGGAACATGGGCTGGGTGGGAATTTGGCTGAACAATGAGGGTCAGATGTCATCCATGGTACAGAGTCCTCTTGGCAGCCACGCTTTGGTGACATCCCTCAGTGACCAGCCCTCGGCCACCACTGTGGAATATTTCTATTGTCTCTACAATGCCATGAAATGTACTTCCAATTCCTTTGTGGATGCTGCCAAATTGCAGGGAGTCTGTGACTGAACTCATCTAGTTAATGGTGACTGCAAAACGTAATTGGGCAAGGTGACCGAGTTGGTCTTGCCATCAGGTGCCAAGCAAGCCCCAAGAAGGGGCAGAGAAAATTTATGCATCAGAAGAAAGACAGTTCAAAAGGGAAAAACCCAAACCCAATGAAAAAAAGACCCCAAACTCAATTAAAAAAACAAAGCAAGATCTACCCACAGCAACACAAAAACCCCACAAACAAACCAACCACAAAAAGCAAAGGCCACAAACAGAAGAAAAGCAAATCCACCGGAAATCTCTAATCAGCAGAAAATATTTCATCACATTATGGCAGGAGAGGATTCTGTATGTGTAGGTGCTGTTTTGAAAGAAAAATGTCTTAAAAATAAAATAATCCCCTACCCCCTTTGTGCCCCCCGCTTCTCTCAGTCCCCCCTCTGCATGCTCCCAGTCACTCCCACTTTCTCCCAGTTGCTTTCAGCACAATTCCAGTTGCTCACAGCCACTCCGAGTCAATCCCAGCATGATTCCAATCACCCTCAGTGTGATCCCAGTCTAACCCAGCATGGACCCACCTGCTCTCACTGTGATCCCAGCATGATCCCAGTTGTCCCTAGAATAGTCCCAGTCCCTCCCAGTTGCTCCCAGTCCCTCCCAGTTGTCCCCAGCATGGTCTTGGCTGTTCCCAGTGTGGTTCCAGTCCCCCCACTGTGGTTACAAACACTCCCACTTTATCCCAGTTGCCCCAGTAAGGCATTAATTACCTGAGAATGATCCCAGTCTTTCCCAATTACTCCCAGTTGCCTCCAGCACGATCCCAGTTTCTGTCAGTTGCCCAAAGTGTAGTCCCAGTTGCTCCCAGTATGATCCCAGGTGTGGTCTCAGTCTCCTCTGCATGGTTCCAGTTTCTTCCAGGTGATCCCAGTTGTTCCCAATGTTTCCACATTTTCCTCCCAACATGGGCCCAGTAGCTCCCAGTAACCCCCAGTCAGGATCCATTCACACCCATTGCAATCCCAGTGGCTCCAAGAATGATCCCAGTAACTCCTGCTATAATCCCAGTCACTTTCACTATGATCCCAGTTACTCCCAGTCACCCCCAGTATGACCCCAGTCACTCCCAGATCCTCCCAGTGTTATTCCAGTCATGGCCAGAGTGACTCCCAGTGTGGGCCCAGTTGCTCCCATTCACCTCCAGTCTGGTTTCAGTCATGGCCAGCACCTTTCCAGTCACTCCCAGTCTGGTTCCAGTAGGATCCCAGTCACTCTCAGGTACTCCCAGTACTCTTCCAGTCACACCCTGTATGATCCCAGTCAGTGCCAGTGTGATCCCAGTATGACCCCAGCATGGACACAGCTGCTCCCATTATCTCTCAGAATGGTTCTAGTTGCTCCCATTTACCCCCACTATGGTTTCAGTCTCTCCCGGTAAAACCCAGCTGCCCCAGCATGTTCCCAGTCACTCCCAGTTGGCTGGAGTGGCTTCCAGCCTGATCCCAGTTGCTCACAGCCATTCGCAGTCACCCTCAGTGCAGTCCCAGTTGCTGATAGTGTGATCCAGTATGATCCCATTCTCCCCCAGCGTGGGCCCAGCTGCTTCCACTGTGATCCCAGTAGGATCCCAATTGCCCCCAGCATGGTTCCAGTTGCTCCCCGTTCCCCCCAGTGTGATGCCAGTAGTATCCAGTTGTCCCTCATATAGTCCCAGTCACTCCCCAGATGATCCCAGTCCCAGCCAGCATGGTCTCACTCACTCCCAGTTGCCCCCAGTGTGGTCCCAGTTCTCCCCAGCATGGTCCCAGTTGTTCCCACTGTGGTTCCAGTCCCCCCAGTATGGTTCCAGACACTCCCAGTATATCCCAGTTGCCCCCAGCATGTCTGCAGTCATTTCCAGGCACCGCCAGTGGCCCCAGTAAGGTGTCAGTTATCCCAGTATGATCCCCCAATCATGCCCAGTATTTCCCAGTTGCCTCCAGCATGCATCCAGTCCTTCCCAGTTCCTCCAGTTTGCTTGCAGCATCATCACAGTTTCTCTCAGTTGCTCCCAGTAGCCCAAAGTGTGATCCCAGTCTTTCCCTTTCAGCCCCAGTATGATCCCAGTAAGCTCCAGTTTGATCCCAGTCACATGCCAGCCCTCCCAATGTGGTCCAGTATAATCGCAGTTGCTTCCAGTCTCTCCCAGTGTGGTCCCAGCTGCCTCCAGCGTGGTTCCAGTTGCTTCCTACATCAACCCAGTCAGTCCTAGTATGATGCCATTTCCTCCCAGCGTGCTCCCAGTTGCACCCGGTCAGGCCCAGTATGGGCGATGATGTGCAGGGTGTGTTCCCAGTCACTCTCAGATACTTCCAGTATTAGTCCAGTCTCTCCCAGTATGATGCAAATATGGCCCCAGTGTTCTCCCAGTCCCTGCCAGAATAAACCAGTTTTGTTCTACATGGTTCACATTCCTCTCGCCCTCACTTTCATTCCAGTCACTCCCAGCATGTCCCAGTGTATCTCAGCTCCCTCCAGCATCTTTCCAGTTCCTTCCAGTATGATCCCATTTGCTCCCAAGCACTCCCAGTCAACGTCAGTTTAGTGGCACTAAGTGCCAGTATGATTCCAGTCACCTCCATCATGATCCCAATTCATCCCAGTATAAGCCCAGCAGTTTCCAATCCCCCCAGCATGCACCCAGTCACTCCCAGTTCCTCCCAGTTGCTCCCAGCGTGTTCCCAGTTGCTCACAGCTGCTTCCAGTCACCCTCAGCATAATCCCAGTCACTCCCAGTATATCCCATTTTATTTTTGCCCAGTATATCCCATTATTGCCCATTTTATCCAATTGCCCATAACATGGTCTCAAGTGCTCACTGCTGGCTCCTACTCACTCCCAGTATGATGCCAGTAAGATGCCAGTATGATCCCAGCATGATCCCAGTCTCCATCAGTGATCACAATCTGCCCTGGTATGGCAGTATGATCCCAGTATGATGTCCATACAAACCCAGTATCATCCCAGTCACTCCCAGTACGATCCTATTATGATGTCAGTGCAAAGCCAGTCCAGTCATAGTCACTCCCAGTCTGATCCCAGTGCAGCCCAGTCCCTGGCAATGCTGCCACTGCTGGGATGCCCCAGCCCTGTGTGCGTTCTCCCCTGGCGGATGTGCCGAGAGGAGCCCCAAGGGCTGGCAGTGCCCAGGCAGGGTCCCCAGCAAGGCCCAGTTTGGATGTGCAGCCCCCAGTTTGCCCGGTTTGCCTCTCCTTTGGCCCAGGCTGGGTTCCCCCCGCCCGCAGCGGCTGGGAGCAGCCGAGAGCCCCGCGCTGCCCATCCCGACCTGTCCCGGCTCCATCCCCGCTCCTGCCACGGGCTGCGGGAACGGGGCACCGAGGGTGTGGCTGCTGCTGGGGGAGGAGGAGGAGGGAGGGAAGGGGAGGGATGGAGTGGGAGGAGGAGGCGGGATTAGGGGGGAGGAGGGATGGAAGAGGAGAGGGAGGAAGAGGAGGGACAAAGGAGCATCAAGGAGAGGAGAAAACCACGCGGTCATTCCTTCCCTGAATTCGCAGCCCCCACCTGTGGGATCATCGCTCCCCCCATTACGCAGGTGAGCGGTGGCGGGGGGAGCTGGGCCCAGATATCCCGGGGGGTCCCTGGGTTGAGTTTTTAGGGGAATGTTTGGAGAATGAAGCAGTCCAAGGCAGAGCGGAAAAAGCCCCTTGGGGGGACATCGGGGGTGCCGGTGGCAGCTGCCGGCAGAGGCAGCCTGGAGGAGCAGAGCCCGGTGTCCCCCAGAAGCCCAAAGTGGGGAGCCCAGAGAGGGGGGAGCACCGCCATGGGCGGGAGCCTCAAGAGCCTGGAGAGGGGCAGGGGGGACTCCTTGGAGTCACTGCAGCCCAGAGCAGGGAATGAGGAGAGAAGGGAGCCTGGGAGCCCAAACAGCCCCGGCATCCCGAAATGGGGAGAGCAAAGAGGGGGGAGCTTTTGGCATTGCTGGGGCTGTCAGCAGCCTGAGCATGGCAGGCACCAAGGAGAAGGGGGACCCCCAATCCCAGCGTGACCCCAGCAGCTGGGACAGGGGGGAACCCCTGAACACCACAGGGGAGGGACCAGGGACAGGGAACTCCTGGGAGGCTTTTTCAGGGCTGAATCTTGGTGTTTGGGAGGTTTTATGCAGCCCACCTCTCCGGTGACTTGTAGAGATGGACTCGGGCAGAGGGACCTTCAAACTCAACGTGTCTTGGGGAAGAAGAAACAGGGAAGCCTTATAAATATGATTGTCTGGCAAATGATTTTGAGAATATAGAAACTGAAATAAACAGGGCCAAGAGACTTCTTCTTCTTTTTAATGCCTTTATTAAAAGTGATCAGCTCAGGATTGGGCGGCTCGGCAGGGCTGCAGTCCCCGTCGCGTCTCCCAGGGCGACTCAAAGGAGGAGGATATGCGCAGCTCTGTCCACTAGGGGCAGAGCCGGGGGATCCAGTCCTCGTGGGAGCCTTAGGGCGTGGTGTCCCCGTCAGATGTTAGTCCTTTGAGCTTCTCAGGGGGTTGGTCCCGGCGTTGGGACGACTCTCTGCTCAGGGCGAGAGGGGCTCCGCATCTCTGCAGGCTCAGCACTTGGCTCCTCATGTCCAGACACCACTTTAGTCTCTCAATTCTTATTTGGCTCGTTGTTTTTGGGGTTTTCTCGTTGCATTTTGGAGTCGAGGTCTCAAAGCATTCTGGTCTTGGAGTCACTTTGCATAACCCCCCCCACCCCCTCTCAGGTGTCTTCCCTATGTTGGAAGAGCACACTGCCTCGGGGAAGGGCCATCCACCCCACCCAGCCAGGCCTTTTACTAATACAAAAGAGGAGATAAGCCTCAACGACCCGGTATTACAATAACAAAGCACTAAGAACCCTGGCAGAGACAGATCTGGCTGCGGCCCTGTAACTCTTTCTCACAAAAAAATATTAACCGAATTTTTGTTCATAACAGAAACTATAAGCAAGATTAAGATGAAAGCAAACTTTTAGATATTTTAGTTACTGAATAACTGGAAAACAATGGTGTGGCCTAACTGAAGGTAATCCCCTTTTGATGATACAATTCCCTCTGCTTGCAGACAGGTCCAGGGGTCAGAGCAGACCACAATGGCTCAACAGAAGGGGTCCAAAGAGTAGTTTTTAGGGTTTAAATTGTAACACAGTATGGTGATGTAATGATTTTTATAGGCTGTATGTAAATGCTACAGGATTTGTATCTTGCACTAGATTGGTTAGTGAGAAATAGAATACTCAACTCAGAAGAAGATTTATTGTATTGCAACGGGAACCTCACTCTCTTACGCTCTTCCCCTCTTCCTCTCTTACCCTCTCATCCTCTCTACCCGTCTCTTCTCTCGGGCCTGCTCTGAGCTGTGGCTGGCAGCTCTAAGCAGGGCCCTGCACCCAGGCCCTTTGCAATAAACTGCAAGTTCCAGTTCCACGACCTGGCTGCAGAGATCTCTCGTCTCCATCCGAGACGACCCATCCTAGTGTCCTACCCCCCGACACTCCTACAAATGCTCTCATCCCTTGTTTTACCCAAACCAGGATTTCCCATTGCCAACCCCAGGGAGGCTGCGAGGAAGAGGAAGATGCCCCGGGACACTGAGGCAGGTGAGGAGGAAGTCAGTGCCCCTTTCCCCTCTGTGCTGCTCCATCTCCCAGCCCAGCACGGCCCCGGCTGCAGCTCAGCCCTGGGGGATCTCCTTGCCCTTGCCTGTGGCACGGAGGCAAATCCCATCCTGTCCTTGTCCTTCCTCCCCCAGAGCAGGAGCTGAGCATGGAGAGCAGGGAGGACAAATGCCCGCGGCAGAACCTGGTGGAAGAGGCCGTTTTGAGCGGCTCCACGGCGCAGGAAGCCAACGGGGAGGAAAAGCCCCGGA
The DNA here is from genome assembly GCF_047830755.1 of Zonotrichia albicollis. Classification (NCBI taxonomy): domain Eukaryota; kingdom Metazoa; phylum Chordata; class Aves; order Passeriformes; family Passerellidae; genus Zonotrichia; species Zonotrichia albicollis. Next base: position 35,391,505 of record NC_133826.1, read on the forward strand.
GATGCCGCACGAGGAGGGGCTGCAAACGCAGCCGGCGGGGATCTGAGGGGGAAAGAGCCAGTCTGGGCTGGGAAGGCGGCCGGAGACGGAGCCAGAGCTCGGAGCTGGTGCTTCATGAGCAGCTCCATGATGGGGAGAAGCCTCCACAGTGTATGGAGTGTGGGAAGAGCTTCAGGTGGAACTCCGATCTGATTGTGCACCAGAGGATCCACACTGGGGAACAGCCCTACGAGTGTGGGGAGTGTGGGAAGAGCTTCAGCGTGAGCTCCACCCTGATCATGCACCAGAGGATCCACACTGGGGAGAGGCCCTACGAGTGTTCCAAGTGTGGGAAGAGGTTTCCGACCAGCTCCGTTCTCTTCCAGCACTATCAGAGTCACACGGAGGAGAGGCCCTTCCGCTGCCCCGACTGCGGGAAGGGCTTCAAGCGCAACTCCGCCCTCATCACCCACCGGCGCATCCACACTGGGGAGAGGCCCTACGAGTGTCCCCAATGTGGGAAGAGCTTCTCACACAGCTCTCACTTGACCCAACACCAATGGAGGCACCGCTAAGGGAAGCCCTGCGAGTGCCCCGAGTGCGGTTAGAGCTTCGTGCGCTGCTCCAGCTCCATCCCCCACTGGAGGAGGCACTTTGGGCACAGCCCTGGTCTCTCACATTCCCTGTGATCCATGTTGAGAACACACCTGGTTGCTTCTCCTCTTTGTTTGGCCTTAATTTTCCTCTGCTTCTCCTTCATCCTTTAAAAACACCCAAGACTGGGTTAAATGAAGTAAATTCATCGAATATATCTGACATTGCATAATTTCTCAGTTGTTTTAGAGGTAATTTAGTATTTGGGGACATATTCTGTGTGGAGTGCTGCTGTTGCTAAGAGGCAGGAATTTGATCTCACCCTTCTTGTGTTTATAAGAACTCCTCCCCTGACCCGAACCCCAACTCCACCCTTGGGATACCCTATAAAATCTCCACGGCCCTGCCCTTACCCTGTCGTTGGGGGGTAAAAAATGGATTCCTAAAGGATGAGCCGTTTTCCAACTGGATTCCAAGAGGATCAGCCCTTTCCCACTGGATTCCAAGAGGATCAGCCCTTTCCCGCTGGATTCCAAGAGGATCAGCCTTTTTCACTGAATTCCCAGAGGATTCTGACTCTGTCACTCTTTCTTTTTGTTTGTATTACTGCATTTGTATTTTTAATTTTTGCTAATAAAGTACTGATTTTTCTGCTCCCATATCTTTGCCTGAGAGGCCCTTCATTTCAAAATAAAATACTATAATAATAATAGTAATCAAAGGGAGGGGGTTTACATTTTCCATTTCAATGTAGACTCCTGTAATAGGGAGACAGCCCCAAGGCTGGGCCAGGTCAAATAGTTCCTGAAAGATGTAAATTAGTTTATATATATGCATGAGTGTCTATGAATATGCAACAGGATGATGTAAATAAAACCAGATGAATTAAGGGGTATCCCCAAACATAACTGGAGGGTGTTGGTGGCCATAACAACCTTTGCTCGATGGTCCTTGTCTCCCATTACAACAGTCCGTTCCATATTCATAGCCTTGTTGCATATCCATGAAGTACTTTACATATTCCAGGAACAAAATTGGCTTAATCCTGTCTGGGGGTCCAACCCCCCTCCAAGCTCAATTTGGGGTGTCCCATCCTCCTCCCAGTTCAGTTTTGGGACCCCATACCCATCCAAGCTTAATTTGGGGATTCCATTCCCCTCCCACCTCAATTTGGGGGTCCCATTCCCTTCCCAGCTCAATTTTGGGGTCCCGACCCTCTTTTCCCCACTCTCTCCGTTCCGATCGTTCCCCCAGTCCTCTCCCCCGTGTTTGGTTTTGGGGGCTCCAGGCCCCTCCTGCTCCGTTTTGGGGTCCCGACCCCGTTTTGGATTAATTTGGGGTCCCCACCCCATCACTAGGGTCACCTTCTCCCTCCACCAAATTCCGCTCCTGGCAACTGATGAGTCATCAGCGAGGCACGCTCTGATTGGTTGGAAATTAGCCCGCGCGGTCTCTGACTATTTACCTCAGTGAGAGGCCTTGGTCTGTGGCGGGCAAGTGACGAGTCAGAGTCGGGCCGGGCGCTGATTGGCTGAGAATCGCTGAGAGGGACCAGTGCTCTGAGTTTGTGCCCAGCAAGTGGAAGGTCGTCAGTGCCACGCGTTCTGATTGGTCGGGATCTGTTTTGGGGCGGGGACGGGAAGAACTGGGGTTTCTTGAGATTTTTTTGGGTTTAGTTAGAGTTGGTTTGGGGTTTATTTGGGGTTATATATGGACTAATTGGGGATTATCTTGGGTTTTACTTGGTTTATTTCCGTTTATTTGGGGTTATTTGGAAATATTTGGGTTTATTTGGAAGTACTTGGGTTTGTTCAGGTTTACTTGGGTTTTTTTGGAATTACTTGTGGTTCTTGGGGTTAATGTTGGTGTATATGGGTTTTTTAGGAGTACTTGAAATCATTTGAGGGATTTTGAGTTTAATTTGGGTTTTTTGTTTTTTTTTTTGTTTTGTTTTGGTTTTTTTTTTGAGTTATTTGGATTTGTTTGGGGTTATTTTGGGCATTTTCTGGTATTATTTAGGGTTTTTTGGAGGTTCTTTAGGTTTTATGTCGAGTGCTTTGGGGTTATTTAGGTTATTTGGGGTCATGTGGGGTTAAAAAATCCGAGAATGTTTCTCCTAAAAAACACGGGAATTTTCCTTAAAAATCTTGGGAGTTTTTCACCAAAAAAACTGGAATATGCCTTAAAAATCCAGGACTTTTCCCAGCCAATACCAGCGTGCCCTGCCGAAAACCATTTAATCACCACGCTTCATCTCCCAAATCAACGAATCACGGTGCGTACTGCCCCAAACCAACCAATCACTGCGTGTCTCTTCTCAGGAACACCGGCCTCCCTGTGCCCCAATCCAACCAATCACCGCACGCCTCCCCTCAGACACGCCCGCCTGTCACGCGTCTGTCACGAGCCAACCAATCAATCACCGCACGTCTCCCGTCAGCAACTCCCGCCTTCTTTTCCTCTATCCAACCAATCACCGCTCGACTGCTCGCCTCCTCCGCCCAACTTCTGTCAATCACCACGCCCTCTACAAAATCAACCAATCACCGAGCGTCTCTCCTCAGCAACTCCCGCCCCCCCCCACATCACCCCTGTGCCGCTCAGAGCCGAGCCTGACGCAGCGCCCCCTGACCCCGGGGCCGGGCATGGAGCGGGCGCCCTCTCCCCCCCCCAGCCCCGCCCTCGGGACCCCCTTATGGACCCCCGGGAGCCGCCCCGGGCTTTGGCGGGTCCTGCGGGAGGCGCTGGAGAGAGGACGGGGGGCTCCGGGAGCTGCTGAGGAGGCGCAGGGACAGGTGAGGGGTCCTGGAGGGGTCGTGAGGGGAATTTGGGGAGGGGTATTGAGGAGGTTTGGGGGGGATTTTGGGAGTGTCTGGGGGGAACTTGAGGGAGTTTTAGTCTCTCACTAACTCAGAGGTTTTTATTATGATAACTATTGGAAATTGCAAGGGAGGGGAAACAGATACAATAAGGAACAGATGTAACAGGTAGTCCATACTCTCAGCAGTAAGCGAGAGCCATTGTCTTCTTGGTGCAGCGGTCACAACCTGCAGGCAAACATCTCGCTTTGGTCAGCTTGCCTCCCCCACACACCTGCCCCGGGCTTGGGGTTTCAGTCCCAGTCCTTGGAAGGAGCAGAGGGGCCTTTTCACATGGGGGTTCCATGTCTCAGTCCTTGGTGGAGAGGCTCCTTCCATCTCAGTCTGTCTGTCCCGGTGGTTGTAAAACAGGTGAGGGTCTTCTGTGGGGAGACCACCTGAAACTCAGGAGAAGTCCAGCCAGGCTGAGAGGTGGGACAGCTTCCAAGGCTGTTGTTGCAAAAAGGGCACGGTGCCCCTTCTTCTTCTCATTGGGCTCAGTGCAGCACACAGGAAACAACACCTGTGAGAACAATGGCTTAGCACTGTGCTCTCAGGTCTTGGGGCCTTGTGGCATGTGACTTTCTCCTACAGAGACGGCAGGGGGGGTCTTCTCTTCATTGGTCCCCAATGACGATCGTGAGGCAGATGAGGGAAAATTTGGACAGACCCTCACAAGCCCCCACCCTTTGTCCCCCTCCCTTTTTCCAGATCCGTCCCATCGCCCCCCAAAACCCCTCCCCATCGCCCCCCAATAAACGGCCCCGGGCCCAACTGGGAAGCTTTACTGGGAGTACTGGGAGCAGGCACTGGGCGGGGGCAGAGCGCCAGCGGGGCTGGGGGGAACACGGGACCCCCCAAAATCAGCGGAGCGGGGACGGAGCGGGGGGTCCCGGCCGGGCCCGAGCCCACGGGGAGGGGCTGCGGCCGCCGCCGGCTCAGGAGCTCTGTGGGCAGAGAAAAGGGGGTGACACCGATCTGGGGGCCCCGGCGGGAGCGCACACGCTCCGCCCCGGCGGGGACGCCATCCCCGGCACCCGCCCTGACCTTCTTGCGCAGGGAGACGCCGAGCCCCAGCGCCAGGAAGACGAAGCTCAAGACGAAGCCCCCGATGCCCGTCAGCATCTTGCTGCGGGCGGCGTCCGGCGGCATCTCTGGGGGGTCCGCAGGGCTCAGCACCTCCAAAACCTCTCACCGACACCCCGAGCCCCTCCCAGCGCCCTCCCTGTGGCCCCCAGCCCAGCCAGGACCCCCTGAAACGTCCCCCCGATCCCTTTTTGTCCTGGCCAGGAGCCACCAAAGCCCCTCCCGTCCCTCTCAGCATCCCACAGCCCCCTCCCAGTTGCCCCCAGCGCCCCAGGACCCCCAAAGCCTCTCGCAGTCCCTTGGCAGCCCCAGCAGGACTCAGCCAGTCTGTGCCCTCCCAGTCTGTGCCCAGCACAACCGAGCTCATGGCGAGCCCCGCTTTGCCATCGCCGATCTCCTTCCAGCCCCTCGGGGCTCACTGCGATCCCTCCCAGTCACACCCAGCAGCCCCAGACTCCCTCCCAGTGCCCACCAGGACCCCCCCAAGCCCATCCCACCCTCACCAGCATTCCCCAAACCCCTTCCCAGCCCTTGCCCAGCCCCCAGCCCCTCTCCCAGTCCCAGCCCGGCTCTCTCCAGCTCCCTCCCAGTGGCTCCCAGCACAGCTCAGTGGCTCTGACAGCGCCCCCAGGGGCTCCCCCGTACCCCAGTGCCGCCTCAGGGGCTGCTCCAGGCTGACGTGCTCCACCTGGCAGCTGTAGCTGAGCCCGCGCCGGGGGGGGGTTTCCAGCAGCACCAGCAGCTGGTAGGTCCAGTCCCCGTTGGGGACCACGTCGGTGGCCACCACGTGCTCCGAGAGCTCCTGCTGGCCCTGGAACCACCTCACCTGGATGGCAGCAGGGTAGAAATCCATCACGGAGCAGAGCAGGCGGCCGGGGCCGGGCTGGGAGCTTGAGGGGGGCACCAGCGAGATGGACACGTTGGGGGGCACTGGGAGAGAGCGAGGAGAGGGCTGGGTTTGGCTGGAGAGGGACTGGGAATGGGCAAGGGAGGGACTGGGAGCGATTGGGGTGGCACTGAGAGAGACGGGACATGGTGGGGCACACTGGGACGGATGTAGGACGTCCGGGCTTGAACGGAGAATGAACTGGGAATTAATTTGGAATGGATTGGGAATAGGCCGAGAAGAGGAGGGAGGGACTTTGGAAGTACTGAGAGCGACTAGGATGGCACTCGGAGGGATTTTGGTGGCCCTGAAATTAACTGGGAATGAAGTGCGCGGCACTGGGAGGCCGAGTCCAGAGCGGGGCCTTCGGGATTTCAGCGCCAGGGACTCTGCATGGCAACCGATGAGTCATCAGTGAGACGCCCTTTCATTGGCTGAAAGGAGCCGGCTACACGGACAACCGGGATGGACACGCCGGGCAGGCACAGGGATGGACTGGGACGGACTGGGAGAGCCACGGGGGACACTGAGTGGGACAGGAGGCCCCGGGGTTGTTCCGAAGAAGGGCTGAGGGCTCTGGGCTGATTCTCAGAGACGTTTTGAGGCGCTCCAGGGTCATTGGCAGGGCAGGGCCCGAGGGGACACGCTCTGCCCCGCGCTCACCTCGGTGCCCCGTGAGGAACGGGGCAGCAAGCTCGTAGCCGGCCCGGCAGAACGTGTCCACCGCAGCCCGATTATCCTCCAGTATTTCCGGGATTCCGTTGCAGCACCGAGCCTGTGTCTCCCCATAGGGGGTGTCCCCCACGAACACCCCCACGTCGCTGTCGAACATCATGTACTGCTTCCGGTTGTAGATGTACCTCCTCACAAACCTCACCTTCTCCGTACCATTAATGAAGTGACACTCTCTCGTTCTCATCTCCTGGAACACCCCTGTGAGTGCAGAACACAGATCCGGGGCTGTCCCCAGCACGCCCCCAGCGCTCCGAGGGCCACCCCGGATCCCCACTCCGCACCCCCTGTGCCCCACGGCCGCCATGGGACCCTCCTGCCCGCGCTACCGCTTCCTCTTTGCCGCCCTTTCCCCATTTCCTCTTTCACATCCGCTACCTGCCCACCTTCGGCCGCTCCCAAATCACTTTTGGGGTCCCATTTCCCCATTTTCCCACAAATCCCTCAATCTCCAGCCCCCTCAGTTCAGTTTTGGGCTCCCCCCTCGCCTTTTCCCCCCTATCCCCACCCTCTCCTACCCCTCCCTCCCCTCCCCCCACCCGTCAGCCCCTCCCGCTCTCCCTTTGGGGGTCCCCTTCTCCTCCCCCTCCATTCCGGGCTCCCCCTTCGCCCCCTTTTCCCCCTTCTCCCCCCCTGTCCCAGCCCCTCCCGCCCCCTGCTCACCCGAGAGCTCCGCGCCCGCAGCCGGGGGGGCTCCCAGCACCACCAGTGCCACCAGCAGGGCCCCAGCTGCCGCCCCTCGCCCCATGGCCGGGGCCGGGCAGGGAGCAGCAGCCCCAAAGCAGCCGCGCTGCGCTGGGAGCGCCAGTCCGGAGCAGGGTGGGCTCGGCAGCGCCGCGCGCTCTCATTGGCTGCCGCCGCTTCTGGGCAGCGATCGGCCACGGGCTCTGCCCGGCAACCGATGAGGCAATCCAACGCCCCGACCTCTCATTGGCAGCATTGCCGCCTGCCTGCGCTCCCATTGGCTGAGGCCTTTCCGGGACGCTGCAGCCCCGAGTTGGGGGTTTTTTGGCGAGGGGGAACCTTGGGGCGCTGGGCAGGTGGGAGTTCAGGTGAGCCCAGCAATGCTTGCCCAGGTGTGCGGCATCTCAGGGCAGCTAGTGGCGAGCGGTAATGCTGGCCCGATGCTAGGCACCCCCAGAGCCGCTCTGTCCCTGCCCCCCGCAGCCGCACAGGGACTGAAAATGGAACCGAGGATTCCTGCGTGGGGACAAGGACCGGGAGAGGTCCCTCAGCAAATCCAGCACGGACACAACAGACCCGGCCTGGGCACACGGAGGGAATTTATTACTAACCAAATCACAGCAGCACAAGGAGAAGGGAAAGAAATCTCCCAACACCCTCCTGCCCAACACGGATCACCCAGAACAGGGGTCACCAGGGCTCTGCCCAGCGGGGGTCACTGGGGATCATGCAGCGCGGATCCTCCCATGGGGGATGGAGCTGGAGCAGCGCACGAAGCTCTTCCCACAATCGGGACACTCGCAGCTTCAGACTCTGGGCTACCACCCTGCTGTCTCAGTCCTGATCAGAATTGATAACTGTGGTCAGAAGGTGCCGTCAAAGGCCCCTGAGGCTGGCAGTGTCCTGCCTGCACCAAGGAGCAGGACCTGGAAGATCTTCTGTCCCTGGAACTGGATTGCCTAAAAGAGCAACTCACCATCTGGTGACTGTCAGAAAACAGTTCTCAAGAAGATTTCTTTCAAATATTTTCCTTCAAAAAATATCCACTGGTCAGGATTATCAACCAAATGGTTTAGAAAAAGAAACCAGAGATGAACTAATAAGTGCTCTACTCTAGCACAGGTAGCAGACCCCATACATTCAGTAACAGACACAGAGCTGATGCACTCTGGGGGAAAATGCATCACCTGCCTGATGGCAGGGCCCTTGGGGAACCTGCAGGTCTGAGGCAGAAAATGGAAAAGGATGAAATGCATTCTTTTCCAGTTCTTTAGACACCCATTTCTCACCTCAGGTTTTGACCTAAAGCAATTCAGTGTGGACTATTGGGATTTGCTCCAGCCCAATTCCTTCGTGTTGGGTCTCAGTTTTCTCTTGCACACCTTGCATGACAGAGGGCTGGTGGCTGCTGTGCTGCTGTTGGAAGGGTCGATGCACCCAGGTGTTTGTGAACGCTGCAGGCAGCAGAGATCTCCTGTCTGGGCTGGCTTTCACTGCCAGGGCCTAAAGCACTGCTTCTTTCTTCTCTGCTCTTTTGTCTCCAGGGCTTTCGGAGCCGTTTCTAAAGGACTCGACAGGGCCACTGGAGGAGAGGTCAGTGCCAACACGCCCAGCACTGCCGGCAGCTCTGCAGGGCTTTCCCCTCTGCTGGGAGCTGTGGCTGCAGCTCTGGGGGCCAGCAGAGCTTTCCTGTCCAGGCTGCTCCTCTGCAGGCAGAGCAGTGTCAGCCTGCAGAGCACAGCTGGGACAGACTTGGTCCTTCTCAAGTGCCCAAGGAATGCAAGGAGGGCAGCGGTGTCTGTCAGAGCAGGACACCCTGGCTTGGTCTTCATATCTGAAAGTGTGAATGCATCAGCTGCTGGAGACTGAGGCCCCATTAATCTTCATCCCAGAACAGGATCTTCAGACAGGAACATTATTTAGCTATTTTTCCATCCTGCCTTTCATCTTCAGAGGGAACATCAAGGCCTATTTAGGGAGAGATCCTGCTTGGGCTCAGTTTGGGGTATTAGTCCAACTTCAGCTGTTCACAGAGGGAGATGGAGAGAAATGAGAAGATGGATGTCCAGAGCAAAGCTCTCTCCTAAATCCTGCAGTTGTGTTTGGGTCTGGTGTCAGTGACAGCCTGTGACAGGGATCACCTGAGCAATGAGTGTGTGTGTCTGCTTTGTTGTGCAATCCCAAACAGAGCAGTTGGATCTGAAATCATGACCAAATCCCATAGAATTGCTAAAGGGTTCCTGGCTGTTTTACTCTGTTTTCACAGAACCAGAATTACCTCCTGCTTGCAAAATGTGTTACAGTAATATTATTACTATTATTATTATTATTATTATTATTATTATTATTATTATTATTATTATTAATAATAATAATAATAATAATAATAATAATAATAATAATAATAGTGTTGAGGCCATTAGAGAAGACTGTAGGTGCAGAGAATGTTGTTAGACCTTTGAGGCTGACAGCTGAGGGACCATTTCTGCAGAGCTTGCAAGGCCAAATGTCTCTGGCATGTGTCCTGTAAGCAGCCCCCAGCTGGCAGAGCAATGGGCTGTGGGAATGGCCCTTGCTGAGCTCTGCTGTCCCATCCCAAGGTAGTTGGGCCCAGCCCGGCTCCGACTCACTCCGTGTTTGCTGTGGCCTCCTGCCACAGACTCCTGCAGTTAAAGGGCTGCAATGTCCCTTCAGGTGGCCATCAAGAAAATGAGTCTCAGAGGGCAGAACAGGGAACGAGCTGTGAATGAGATCCTGCTCCTGAAGGACAAGAAGAACCCCAACATTGTCAACTCTTTGGACAGGTGAGTGCTTCAGCTCTTATCCCGTGCCCGGGCCCTGCGTTACCTTTCCTGGCACCCAGAGTCTGTAGCCTGTTTGGAAAATGCCTGATCCAGCCACATCTTCCCAAAACAACAGCCTGGCAGTTCACTCCCTCCAAGTGCTTTTGTTGCTTTGCTTTGGTTTTTCCTTCAAGTTCCTCCCCATTTGCTGTGTCTTCTAACAAGTGCTGATAAACCACAGCAGAAATTATTTCCCTTGGCTTCTTCTTCCTAGCCCTTTTCCATTGCTACAGTTGCCAGGAAGATCAGGTTCTTGTGTCCAGAAATGCCTCATTTGCCCAGTTTTCACTGGCCTTGCCTGTTTCTGAAGGGACTTTCTGAAAGGTTTTCTGGCTGCTTTTGTCCCAAGTGCTGCACAGCCTCCTCCCCTGGATAACCCTGGCAGTTGTGTTGCCCTGTTCTGCAGGGAATGGTGGAACTGATGAGTTCAGGAGCTGAACCAGCTGGGGCCAAGGGTTGTGGTTCCACATTGATCTGGGCTGTTGCTAAACTGCACTTTTCACCTGCTTGCCATCTAAGGCCTCTTCTTTCTCACAGGTGTCTCCTTCTCCTTTAGACTGTGCAGATTCCAAGGGCTGTGCAGCCTGGCAGGAATGTCTCTCCATCTGATTCTGTCCTCACTGACAAGTGACCTGGAATCAAAACTCCACTCCAGGCTTTTCCATGGGGGAATTGAGCTCTGCATGCTCATCTCCATGCCATTGCTTTCCTCTTCCAGCTTCCTTGTTGATGGAGATCTCTGGCTGGTGATGGAATACATGGATGGAAGAACTTTGCACGACGTTGTCAGACAGACACGCATGGCTGAAGGAGAGATGGCAGCTGTCAGTCGGGAGGTGAGGGATCCTGCTTGTCACTCCATGCCTGGGACACGATGGTCCTTCCAAAGAGGGCGGGAGAACAGGAGTGGCTCCATGCTCAGGGCTTTGTTTCTGTGTTGTTTGTGTGAGGTGGAGAAGAAAGAGCCTCTGCAGTGAACGGCCTGCCAGCATCACTGCACTTCTGCTCTGTTCTTGTTCTCTCTCCTGCTGTTGTGGTACTCTCTGTCTGTTTTGGATTTGATTTGCTGTTCTCAGCTTTGCCTTGAACCGTTTGCCTGGAGCTTGTGTGCACTGCACTCCTGGCCTGTCACAGCAAAGCCGCTGCTGGCACAATTCTGAACTGTCCTTTCTTGTGTGATATATTCCGGCCATTGGTTTTTGCCCTGGTGTTTCTTGTTCTCTCTCAGTGTCTGCAGGGCCTGGATTTCCTCCATTCAGAGCGGGTCATCCACAGGGATCTGAAGAGCTCCAACATCCTCCTGGGCATGGATGGCTCTGTCAGGGAATCAGTAAAAGCCACAGCATGAAAGCTGAGGGTTTCTTGAAGGGTCCAGTTCCATCTTTCCTTGGCTACAGCCCTGAGGGCTTTTCCAGCTGACTTCACTACTGCACTCTCAGACTGAGCGTGGGGAATCTTGGTGCTTGGTTTCCTCATTCCAGCTGCCTTTGACAGGGTTTGTTTCTGTCCTCAGCTGACTTTGGCCTCTGCGCTCAGCTCAGCCCTGAGCAGGAGCAGCGCAGCTCCATGGTGGGCACTGCTCACTGGATGGCCCCAGAAGTTGTGACCAGATCTCCTTATGGCCCCAAGGTGGACATCTGGGCCTTTGGCACTGTGACCATCGGGGTGGTGGAAGGAGAACCTCCTTACTTCAGGGAAACGGCGGCCATGGGAAGAGGCAAATTCTGCAGGGGCTGCAGAGGCCTGTGAGCACAGGGGGACGCTGCACTGGGAACAGCAGCTGGAGGTTTCTGCACATGGGAAGGGAATTCCCAGAGGACTTGTGCCTCCACACAGGAGAATATTCCTCAGTCTCCAGCAACAATTTGCTTTAGGCTTTATGTTGTTGCAGCTCTTCTGGCTGTGAGGATGACCTGGAAATATGAAGCAAGTGCATCAGGTCTAATGTTACCTTGCAAGAAAACCCCAAACCAACCCCAAATCCCAGCCCCAAACCCAACAAGATTTCTGCAGGAGCTTCTAAAAGACATTTTGCAAGTTGATCTCCCCCCTGATCCTTCTCACTGGGAAACTCGTCCAAAACCTGAAGATGATTGTTTAACATCCTCATAGTCTAACATGTTTCTTTCCTAGTCCAAGCTACTTTCTCTGTGTCACCAAGCCTGAGCTTTCAGCATCACAAACCTCCTGGTCCTTGCCTGGCAGTTTCTGGGATGGGGCATCAGGAATGCATTTACTTGAGCGTCAGTGGCACTGCAGAGATGCACTTGATGTAAGAATCCTCCAGACAACACTGACTCTGGAAAATGGCCTGTAAAGCTGGTGTCCACATTTGGAGAAGCAAAATGTGTTATTTCTGATGGAGGTTCCTACTAACAGAGTCAGCCAATGCCACTGGCTCTCAAGGCGAGATCATTTGGATGTTGCAGTGGCTGTGGCAGCCCCAGGGTTTGGGTTGTTTGGCTGGCATAGCAAAATGAGCTGTGAGCAGCATCTGTGGCAGGGAGGAAAGTGCCCCTGGAGCTGGGGCTGAGGCCCGGGGTGGATGTGAGCCCGTGTGGGTGTGAAGGGAGCTGGCAGAGCGCTGAGTTTGCTTTCCCTGCAGGCTCGCGCTCGGATCCGGCAGAACGGGAGCCCGCAGCTGCAGCAGCCCCGGCGCCTGTCGGCTCTGCTGCGGGACTGCCTCGAGTGCAGCCTGGAGCCGGACGAGGAGCGGCGCTGGGCTGCCCAGGAGCTGCTGCAGGTGAGGGCCAGGGGCTGCAGGGGAAGCAGCAGCGCCAGGGAGGGGTTTTCTTGTGGGCCCCCCTCCGACAGTCTCCAGTCTGGCTGCGTTCCACACGCAGAGCAAGCAGAATCATCGCCTGCTGTGGCTGGGCAGGCTCCTTGGGAGCTTATCTGGGCCTGGTGCCCCACAGCGAGCAGGGACATCTTCAAGCAGCTCAGGGGGCCCAGAGCCCTGCCTGACCTGAGCTTGGATAGTTCCAGGGAGTAGGCACCTCCCACATCTCTGGGCACCTTCTGTCAGTGTTTCCCCAGTCTGCTGGTTAAAAAATTCTTCCTTAGATCTAACCTGAGCCTGCTTCCCTCTCCTGAGTTTCAAACCATGTCCCTTTGTCCTGTTGCTACAGAGCCTGTGAGGAACTTGACTCTGGAAAGTAACAGTTTATTTCTTTCCTTTTTATCCTTTGGGCAGCACTCATTTTTATCATCAGCCAAGCCTCTCTCCAGCCTGAACCCTCTGATCACTGCAGCAAAGCAACTGAGGGAGCAGCGGAGGAGATGAAGCCCTTGAGGACAGCTTTCGGTTATAGTAGTCAGGACAACTAGTTAGTTATGGTAGTTAGCACTGGTAGTTTATGGTAGTTAGGACAGCCTGTTTGTTATGGCAGTTGTTTGAATAAAAACTCTCTTAACCCTCCACTGCCTTGCCATGTGCCTTCCTTGTCCCGCTGTGCCTCAGCTGCCCGGAGCAATGTGAGGGGAGAGCGGGCTCAGCCTGGCCCAGAGCTGAGCCCCAGCAGAGCCCTGGCAGAGCCCAGAGCAGCCTCGGCACCTGCAGAGTCAGCCTGGAAGGAGGCGCTTGGAGCCTTCTCGGCTGCACCCGGCTCTTGGTTACAAACTGGGTGTGCTGGAAAATGCCACCGGCTCTGCACGAGGGCAGAAGGGGCCCGGGGAAGGCCCAAGTGCTCCATGCAAGGGAAAAACCTGCCCTGGCTCTGTTATAAATAACTGGGTAGTGTTGGCTTTTGCTATTATGTATTGACTTCTGCAAAGTATTCTTAATCACAACAATTTTGATAGAGTACAGTTTGTAATCACTTTTAACTTCTTTTGCTCTAGTAAAATTTGTCAGCTTTTTGTGGCCAATGCCCTGGCCCCTGTGTAGCTCATATCCTCAGAACATCATTTGTGGATGATATTTTAGTCTGTGGACAGAATGAAAAACATACATTATAGTTTTGGCTTTTGCAAAATATTACAGTGGATGCCAGATGTTGTCCATTATAATGTTAACTTTTGCAGAAGTAGCTGTACTTGTGCAATAATAATGCTTTTATTTTTGTAAATAACTGACAATAACACTTCAGAAATATTTGTGAAATAGCTAATGTTCATTTCAAGTACTCGTGGAAATAGCTAAAACCCTCTGCATGCTCAGATAACATTTAAGGAAGGGATGTGATGAGGAGCCCTGCCACTGACCCTTCCACTGTCAATAACTGTCACCTGCTGAAATCACAGAACAGGGGCCCTTGTGGGGCAGTGACACACAACCCTCAAAACAGCAATCCACGATTCCTGCACGTGCTCTAAAAAGGCGAGTTGGGGGTCAACCCAACCTAAAGAATTCCTGGAACATGTAAACGAGTTCAAAGAAATGTTTGAATATGTATAGCCATTATGAATATGTATTTGAACAACAAAATGGAAAAACTAGACAAGAAGAGTTGCTGTGGTTAACCGGTGTGCCTCTGGCCATCGCCAAGCACCCAGCGCTGTTACTGGTCTGTCCCTTATTATTCCTTATTAAAGTTTCAAAAATTGTAACGAGTGAGGCTCCTTTCTCACAAAACCCAAGGTGCTCACCCATTGTTCTTCCCCCAAAGCCAGGATTTGTCAATCCTAAACTTCGGACGGAGGAGAAGGAGGCTGCGAGGAAAGGAAAATGCACTGGTGTGGAGTCCCATGGGAGTCTCAATCTCCCACCCATGGAGGACTGGTCCCCAATAAGAAGAGTAGATTTCAAGGTTATGGTGAGAAGCTTGCTTCTCCCATACATCTCTGCAGGCACATGCTGATTTATGGAAAGTTACGTTACCCCAATTGCTTGTTTGCCTAATTACCCTAGTTCAACCCCTGTTACCCATTTGTAGGTTAGTCCTTAGAATGTTCTCCCTCTCTGTCCCTCCACTGGCCCTAATTTACTGCATTCCTCTGCCCCTGTTTCCCCATTAGCTGACCCGACCCTTAACCCCTCCTTTGCACCATTTTCCCCCATATCCATTGGACCCTGACCCTCAGCTCCACTCTCACTACCCCATATAAAAACCCCCTGTGCCCTCAGCTTGCACCCTGTCTTTGTCCCTGGGCCCTGCTCAGCTCTGTGCCCTGTTCCTGTACCAATAAACCCAGTTTGCTGCAGATCATACCCAGACCCATCCTGCCGACTTTGTCAGCTTTATAAAGCAGCCGTGAGCTTCGGGCTCCGGAGTGCCGGACGCTCCAAGGGCCTCGGCAGCTCCAGGACGCTCTAGGCTGGGACAGTTAGGCAGGGCAGGAGGAATCACTGCCCCTTTCCCCTCTCTGCTGCTCCATCTCCCAGCCCAGCATCGCTGCAGGACAGCCTCACTGCCAACGCCATCCTGCCAGGGATGGACTGGGGGGATCTCCTTCCCCTTCCCTCTGCCATGGAGGCAAATCCCATCTTCTCCTTGTCCGCCCTCCTTCCTCTCCTCATTCTGTCCTTCATCCATCCACGTTCCTTTCCCATCTCCTTCCTCCCTTGTTCCTTCTTGTTCCTTCCTCTCCTCCTGCCTTTTCCTTTGCCCTTCTCCCTGTCTCTTCCTCTCCTTGTCCTTCCTCCCCCAGGCACTGAGCTGCGGACAGAGACGAGGGAGAACAAATCCCTGTGACAGAACCTCGTGGAAGAGGCCATTTGGAACGGCTCCACGGTGCAGGAATCCAACGGGGAGGAAAAGGCCCAGAGATCCCACATGAGGAGGGGTTGCAAAAGCAGCCCGGGGAGCTGTGAGGGGGTAAAACCCTCCATGTGCTGGGAAGGGTTTGGCGACTGTGAGAAGAGCTTCACGCAGGGCTCAGCCTATTCCTGGTGCCTCCAAATACGCCAGTGGCAGATGCAGAGATCCACGGGGCTGCAGAGATCCCCCTGCAGATCCATGGGGATGCAGAGATCCCCCTGCAGTCCCCGGAGCAGCCATGCTGAGCACGGCGATGCCTGAGAGGAGGCTCTGACCCCGTGGGCAGAGGGCCCCGCTGGAGCAGCCTGTCCTGGCAGGACTGACCCTGGGGCACAGTGACCCACGCTGCAGCACTTGGAGGGGGCTGTGCCCCGTGGGATGGACTCAGCTTGGAGAAGTCTCCGGTGGGAGAGAGCCCAGGGTGCAGCAGGGGAACGACTCCTGTCTCTGAGCAGAGGGAGAAGCCCCGGGGCATGAACTGAGCCCGGCCCCATTCCCTGTCTGCAGCACTGCCGGGGTAGGAGGTGCAGCTGGAAGGAGGGAGGCGTGGGGGAAAGAGGGATTTAAGGGTCTTCACTTACTCCTCACTATCCTGCTTTAAGTTTTTGGAGTTTTCCGCCAGAAATCTCTCCCCTCCCCCACTCATCCACAGGGGTTTGGGGCGGTTTTCCCTTTTTGGGGGAAACCAAAGCGATGCACTAATGCTCCTAATTAGGGGTAGGAGAAGTGAGGCTCCAGGGCTTCCTACTGAGCCAGAGCCACCGGAGCCGCAGTGCCGGGAAAGCCGTGCCGGGAGCTGCGGAGAAGTTTCTTTGTGTTTTCAGCTCAATTCCCCTCGGGCCCGGGCCCGTTCCAGGGCTGTTCCTCAGCTCCGGCTCTGCCCTCACGCAGACCAGGGGGCCCAGAGAGCGCGGGGCGGGGCTGTGCCGTGTGCAGAGCCCGCCCCTGGCTGGGATTGGGCGATGGTGCCGTCAGTCGTGGTTGTGGCGCGCTGATTGGTGGGAGCGGGGCGGAGCAGGGCCCCGGTGGCGGGCTGAGGGCGGCCGTGGCTGGACAGCGGAGCCCTTGTCAGGGGGCGTGTGTGCGGTTCCGCGAGTGGCGGCAGCGGCCGGAGCGCGGTGAGGCGGCGGCGGAGCTCGGAGGCGGCCGCAGCGCAGGTGGGAGCCGCGCTGGGTTGTGCGGGGGCTCGGGGCTGGCTGCGGGCCTCGGGGGCGGTAGGGGGCTCGGGCGGGTTCGTTGTGCCGTGTCCGGCCCGTGTTGCCGCTGGCGTGAGGGCGCTGCGGGAGCGGCTGCCCGCGGTCTCCTTGCGGCCGCTGCCTCGGCAGGAGCCGCTACCGGAGCAGGGCTGGCTCGGCCCGGTTGCTGTGGCTGGGACAGAGGGGGCTGCCCCGTGCCCGGAGCTGTGCAGGAAATTCCCGTGGCCGGAGGTTTCTGTGCCCAGAGGAGACAGAGGAGTCCTGTAAAAGTGACTTTATTGCTGAGCACAGGGAGAGACCGTGGGGCATTTGCCATGCGCTCTCTGCCATTGTTGTAGTTCGCAGCCTCCTTTTTGTCCTCATTTTCCCGGCCTCATCTCCCTCTCCCTTTGCCCACTGGCTGAGGTGCTTGGAAGGTTCAGACCTCCCGATCTGCCAACTGCACGTCCTTGTTAATGTGCACCCCCACTTTTGTAAAACTGCCGATATTCATGGCTCTGTAAAATCCTTGTTCTTCTGGAAGTTCAGGAATTTAGCGGGACTTTCTGTGAGCAGCAATCCATGTTAATTAGTAACATTTATTGAAGCTGGTGGTTTCGCCCATTACTTCCTTATCTACGAGTCCCTGGCCCGTCGCTCACCTGGTGAATGAGCTGCAGTCTCAAGGTGTGGAGCATGGTAACTAGATGAGAGTTGCTATAGCACATCAGAGGAGAAACAGCATTCGTTTAACCCATGGTCTGCCGGGGAGCCACAAAACCGTGTCCCATTCCCATTCTTTCCGCATTTGAATCCGTACATGAGCTGCTTTCCTATTTCCTTTGTTATCTGTTTCACCACTTTTCCTTTGTCATCTATTTGCCAACAGCAGTTTGTGTCATGTAATTTTCCACAAACTCCTCCTTTTTCTGCTAACAGATGATCTGATCCCATCCCATGGTTAAGTGTACTGTTCCTCATTTCAGTGGATTGGTCGGCAGGAAGGTCAGGAGCTGGAGCTGTCTGGTTGGTTATTAATTCGAGGACAGCTTGTAATCTAATGATGCCATTGAAATGAGAAATGGGTTCTGTGGCTCCTGATATGAATTGGTTCGGGTTCCCAGGGCCTGGTCCATGGTGTTGTAGGATTTGTTCTGGTAGCCTTTCAGCTTTTCCCCATTTTTGGCCGCTCTCTCCTGCCAGGGCTGCATCAATTGACTGCTTTTGTCTAACTAAATCATAAAATCCTTGGATTCCCAACTGATTTCCTTGAATTTTTGGTAGCAAAAAATCCCCAATGCTCTAATATACCCTATATAACACAGACAGTGACAGCACATGTTGGAGTGGGCAGAGGGCTGATTCCCCTCCATTTATTTATAGTGAAGTTTTCCCAACATTCTCCATGTGCTGTTTCCCTTTGCAGCTTCACCCGTTTGTGTTGCAGGGTCAGATATCCTCCCCCTGGGCTCTGCCTTGAGCTGTGCAAATTCCATCAGTGCCAGCAGGCAGAGCTTGGGGTGAGGGGCAGAGGGAATCAGCCCAATTCCTGCCCCAGGCAAGAGACCCAGGTGCATTGTCCACACTTTGCCCAGCAGTGTTCATTTGCATTTCTAAAGCTCCTCTGCAGGCTGTCTGGAATGGAGCTTCTCTTCCAGGGCAGCCATCTGGTGAGTCACATGTGCCCCACCAGAATCTGCTTTTTCAAAATAAATTATTAACTGTTTACCAGTTAAAAGTATAATGGTTAAAGTTCTTCAATTTTGCAAAATGCGACGTAAAGGCGAACATGGAAAAACCCAGACCCAAACTTGATTCTCACACTTCTGTCCCAAACCTTCCTAAAAATGTAAAGTGGGAATATTACGCAAAATTTTTCTCATATCGTTATTTTGTCGCTGAAAGAATCTCTTTAGTGTTAGAGAGTCAAGGCATTCCTTGGTTCTGGCCTGCATGTGCAACAGAAGTAAATTCTTTCACAAATAGCTCAGCTGTGCGGAGAAAATAATTCCATGCCATGTGAGTTTTACTTGTTTTATCCTAGACTTTAGGTAGTGTGAACCAATCTAAATCCACTGCCTTAATGTTCATTGCTTCCAAGCTGTGTAAGTTTTTAGTATTTGGTTTCCTGTTGGACCCGGATTTCTTCCCCTCTGATGTGAATTCGGTCTCCACACTCCTGGATTTCCTTCTCAGCCTTTTCCAACCCAGGTGTCTCCAGCTCTGCCTGGGGCAGTGTCTGGGGTAGCTGTTGGTTGCTGTTTGCTGCTGGGCAACCTTGATGTTTTGTGGCTGGTCGTTATATCTGTGGGTATCTTTTGGGCTGTTCCCAGTCTGTTCAGATGTTAAACTCATCTCCATTGAGTGGTGTAACACCCCTTAAAAAAAACCTTTAAAATTCCTTTCCCCAAGGCAAAGACAAACCAAGCCTGAGCAGAGAAATAAGGTTTAAAAGAACCGAAATCGGTACATTTTGCAGCAGTGCAATGGCAGGCAGCCCAGAGTGTGGGTGTCAGTGAGCCCCAGAGTGGAATTGTGCCCTGGTGTTCCCCAGCAGCTGTGGCAGTGCAGGCCCAGGCAGCGCTGAAGCTGCATCAGTGGCAGCAAGGCTTGGCCCCAGTGGCTGGAGATGGCAGAGGAGGGTGGCCAGGATTGCAGAGGATTCCAGCCGAGGATCTGTGGGCAGGCACAGGGGCTTGGCCCGCTGTGGAGCCCTGGCTGCTGCTGCGTTGCCTTCAGGGCAGGCTCAGGGGCGGCCTCCCATCCTCCTGCTGCGGGCGGGAAGTGCAAATCTCTGGGGCTTCAGAGCCCTCGAGGCCAGGCTGAGGGGTCCCCCTGTGTTGAGCTGTGCTGGCGGCTGTTTGTGGCCTCAGGGACACTTGGCATGGGCCCCTTGGCCACCAGTGGTGCTGCTTTGCACTCCTTAGGCAGGAGCCGATGTCCTGGCTGGGTGTTGGCAGCAGCAAAGTGCCAGGGCAGGCTGTGTGCCAGCCCAGCTTGCTGTGGGAGAATATCCCTTGATATCTGCTCCAGTGGTTGCTGAAGCAGTGAGAATTGCTTTTGCCCCCCTGTTAGGTGCCATGGTGTCAGCAGAAGATATTGAAGCCTTCCTGCTCAGGGCATTTCAGTGCCAGGCTCTCACAAGCACCCACAGCTCCGTAGGTTGAGCTGAGCATGGGGCGGTGACCTGCGCTGTGTCTGATTCCCCTTCCTTAATAACAGCCTGTCTTGTAGCTCTTTTCCCTTCTGCTGCCCTTGCAGAGCCATCCACAAACACGTTTTCTCCCTCAGGCCAGGGAATGTCCCATCATCAATCTGTACCAGCCTGGGTCTGGAGCTCTGTCCCTTGAGTGCAGTCCTGGGTTCCTTGCCAGCCCCTCTCCAGGCTGTTCAAACAGGAGGCTGGGTTAAACCCTTGCCCTGTCCTCAGTTCTGAATCCTCCTGTGCCACTGAACAAGTTTCATACTGTAATAATCGAGCCCTGCTCACCCAAGTAGAGGCTTTTTGGTTGTCAGATCTTTAACTTGATGCCAGACTTGAACTGTAGGAGATCCTATATAGAGTTGAATATTTTAGCACAAGAATTCCTTCGGCAAGACCCTGTTTAACATCCACCTATAATTCAAATTCTTTTTCTCTGTCTGGAAGGCCCAGGCCAGCCGCCTCAGTTAATCTTTGTTTTAACACTTCAAAATTCTGTGTTTCCTTCTCTTGTCCATCCATCCCGTTTGTTGACTGGCAGGATAGGAGTGTTGTAGGGAGACATCCTTGGCTCCAAAAGCCCTGCCTTTAACGGGGGCTCAATACCGGGCTGTGAGCCCTTCCTTCCCTCTCTTGGAACAGGGTATTGGTTTTGGAAACCACCTGTCCTGGTTGCTTTAAAGGAATTTGTAGAGGCTCCATATCTAATTTTCCCTATTTCCCTGGGACTGCCCCGCTTTGGGGTTCACTTCAGCATAGGCCTTGTCAATCTTTTCACTCAGAGGTAGTAAACAACTAGCCTCTGTATCCCCTTTTACAGTATTAAAATCCAGCTCACAAATTCCTTCCTAGTTAATTACAACCACAGGAGGAAGAAAAAGCAATTCATTTAATTCAAACCGATCCACCACAGCATCTAATAATGGTTGAACGAATCATATCTGCTCATCTTTCCCACTCATTCCCTTAAAAATTAAAACATTCCTTTACTAATTTCCCCCTTAGGTCTAAAATTCAGAGTGCATTGAGAGGCCCCTGTGTCCATCAGGAAATGCCTCCTCTCAATGCAGACCCACCCTGAATGTTCTCAAGGGCTGCAGTGTGGAGGATCCCTGGTGTGATGGGAGCTGTGACAGCCCTGCCAATCCGTGTCCATCAAGGGGTGGACTTGCTGGTGCTGAGGGTGCTGCTGTCTGTGCTTGCAGTGTCCTTGTGCCCTGCAGCTGGAGCCCTGGTTCCTTGCCAGGGGCTGTTTGGGTGGGTTCTCCCCTGCCGAGGAGGGCAATGCCTCTGCCAGGTGCTTGTGGCCGAGCTGTGCCCTGGGTGCTGGGGCCCCCTTGGGCCCTGGGCTTGATCCCTCAGGGGCTGTAGGAACTGTGCCCTGGCCTTTGCCTTCAGCTTGGCCTTTTGCTGCTCCCTTCTTGCATTCACCTGCTGTGCCTTTGTGCCCAAGTGCTGCAGGGCCTTCTAGTGCCCCTCCTGCAGCCCCCTCAGTGCCTGTGGGTGCTTGTCTTGCTTTACAAGAGAGGTCTCTGCTCGGGAAGGCAGAAAAAGCCTCTCTTGGAATGGAGAATGCAAACCCCTCCCTCTTAATTTTTAGACTAGTGAAACTCAAGGGGTCTGAGGCAAAGATATGGGAATAGGAATACCAGTTCTTTACTAGTGTGTATAATAAAGCAAACAAACACCAACAGCTGTGGCACTGACAGCAAACAGAGCCCGGAGCCAGTCCCGGCCTTTGGGCTGCGGCGCTTTCCCCTTGGGTGCAGTTCCGGGCACGGCCGGCAGGGGCGCTGGTGGCTCCCGCGGGGCGGGGCAGCGCATCCCTCCCATGGGAACCTCTCTGAACGGAAATAGAGCAATCCCTTCATCTGACTCTTTCACTTTTTTACCTTCTATGGCCTTTCTCCCGTGTTTTGGGAATGAATTTGGAGAGGGCTGCCTTTTAACTGAGCTCCTAGTGTTTGGATAAGCTGCTCCCTCTAGAGAGAGATAGAGTTTCCCTGAACAGCCGGAGCTGTGGTTACCACGGGGACGTAACTCAGAGCAGGACGGGGTCAGGGGAGGATATCCCGCCGAGGCTCGGTGGGAGTGTGGGCAGGGTCTGCTGCCGGAATCGGCAGAGGGGGATCTTCCCGTGGAGGCCGAGGCGGAGCGTGGGCAGCCCCCCCATGGCTGATAGCGGCTGATCCGGCAGCTGCCGGCAGAGCAAAGGCAGGTGGGAGAGCCCGGCAGCAGCGGCGGTGCCCAGCGCAGGTGACACGGGCAGGGCAGTCGGGGATGGGATGGCTGGGACCCCCCCTGGATGCGGTGGGCGCGGTGACCTCGGAGCAGGCGGCAGGACAGAGCAACCCCCATCTTGCCCAGCATGGGCGGCAGAGCGGCCGCGGGCCAGGCAGTGGGAGCAGGGCACACAAATTGAGCGAGAGCGCCGGGGCGGGTGGAGCTGCCCTGGGCAGTGAGGCCGCACCTGGGATGGAAAGCGGGGCAGGCGGAGCTGAGGCGGGCAGCGAGCCGGACCCGGGACAGGCGCCTGGGCCGCGAACGGAGGGGGCAAGAGCTGCAGAGGATCCCACTCTCTTTGTGATTTTTCCTCTTATTCCCTTCCATTTCCCCCTTTTTTTTTTTTCTTGTTTTTTCTCGAGTATTTCTGATACTTTAAAGATTTTTATTCTCCTAAAATCTCCTGTCTAACATATGGCATATTCTCTTTTCTTCTCGATTGAACAGGATTACTTTACATATAAATCCACAGCCTAACAAATCTAAATTTCTTCTTGGATACTTTGAAATGGTGGACGAGCTAACTCTCGACCTCCTAGTGTGGTTTTTCTCAACAACTTTTACTTATTCTTTGGCAAATTAGGCCTCTTTCAGTTACTTGCTTTGCTACTCCAAAAATCCCAGTGCATGCATAGCTCCTTATAAAATGATCACAGAAAGCTTGAGTTCCCCAGTGGGTTTTCTG
Source organism: Zonotrichia albicollis (assembly GCF_047830755.1). Taxonomy (NCBI): domain Eukaryota; kingdom Metazoa; phylum Chordata; class Aves; order Passeriformes; family Passerellidae; genus Zonotrichia; species Zonotrichia albicollis. The sequence continues at coordinate 35,414,211 of NC_133826.1, forward strand.
ATGCATGTCTTCTAATATTTTCCTAGTAAGCACATTTTATTAAGTAATTGTCTTCCATCAAGAAGTTTCCATTTCCCTGATTTATCTTGTTCACTTCCTGTCTTGTTTAAGTAATTTTTCTCGGCTTCCCTAAACTTTGGAATTTCCATGTTTTCCTCGTTTACTGTTAATATTAACATAACTCATTCAGCTCCATTTTCTGCTGCATCCTTAGCTTTGTGATTTGCCAAATTATTTCTTCCTCTTTCTGGGGTCTTTCCCTTTTGGAGTTCCATAATATGTACTATAGCTATCTCTTTTAGGTGATTGTAATGCCTCTAAAATAAGTTCCTCATGTACTAGTCCTTTTCTTCTTGAATTAAGTAATCTTTCTCCTTTCCAAATTTTTTATAGGTATGTACTACTCTAAAGGCATACCTTGAATCAGTATATATAGTTCCTTTATTTTGTGTTAAATATTCTAGTGTTCTTTTTAAAGTATATAATTCACAAGTTTGAGCTTACTAGTTTAAGGTTAATTTCCCTTTTTCCATAGTTTGCATCTTTTTCCCGTCCATTACTACATACCCTGTATTTTCTCCTTTTGTCAGGAGGTGTATCTCTGTTAGCTAACATAACTCCCAAAGGACTAATTTTTTTTCTTTTTTGTCCCCTGTATCCACCTTACTGGTTTTCTGTCTCATTTTTCAAGATCTTCTCTATTCATCTTTTGCCTCTGTTTCTGTTTCTCTGTTTCTGTCTTTCCCACCCTCAGGACACAGAGTGGATCCCTGTTGACAGAGAATCGCGGGTCCCTGTGGCTCCCCCTCGCCTTGGGGTGGCCTCTGGGTCTCAGTATCTCCGGGCCTCCTGGGAGGGCCCTGACTCTGCTGCCTCCGGTGCCGTTCCCCTGTGAGGCTGATTTGTGTGTCACTCACACTCTTTAGCCACGGCCCCCTCACACGCCCTGGGGACAATGGCCCGTTTGCAGGTCACCTGTACCTTATGCCACAGCCCCCACACGCCCAGGAGAACAATGGCTTATTTGTGGGTCACACACTCCTCTTTCCACAGCCCCCCTTCCCACCCGCCCGGGAAGCTGAGGCTGATTTTGTGTGTGACTCACTCTCACACACAACAAGACAACAATAAGGTACCTTTTGTTATAAATTATCAAATCGAGAGCCAAACTTATAAGAAAATTTAGCAAAGATTTATTAATTTGTCTGCAAGACTGAAGTTCGGTCATCTACACTACCACAGCCAAGGGTCAGCGTCGAGCCCGGGTTCGGTGCTGGGTGAACACGGATCTGACCTGCGAATGTCAGAGTCTCGCCCTGTTCACAAATGCTGCCTGACACGGCAGCGAGTTCTTTTACAGTTTATTCTGCTCGAGGCAGAGATGACCGAATGTTCTTTGTGTCTCTTCCCATGCATAACCTTGGCTTTACCTGTGCAGAGGTGGACAAAGACTCAGTCCCGGTGTCTGATGTTGTCAGTAGACTCCGGGGAAGTCAGCATTCACATGCATCAGGGTGGGGCTGTGCATCATTGTGGTAGCTGTAATCGACGAGGCGTTAATCACTCTTGGCTGGTGACCCGGGGAAGCCAGCGATTATCGCCCTGGAAGCTTCTGTTCTTTCATTAAAAACCCCGATGTTTATCTCAACCAACTCCAGGAACTGGATGTATATGAATAAGACACTGCTCCTGGCCAGGATGGTCAAAAGACATAATGTGGATTTTACAATAATTTATACATTAGTAGCATGAATTATCTCTACCATATGCTACACTTTCACATTACCTATTACAAGTTTAGGTGTTTCTGGCCAGTCCTGGTGCTCTTGGATATCCCTCAAGCCAGCTGTGCTGTCCAATCCCAGATGTTCTTGAGCATATCCTCAATCCGGCAGAATTTTGCACAACCGTGGATGCTCTTGGAATGTTAATTTCTCAACCCAGCAGGTTTTAATTCTGGATGCTCTTGGACTCTCTTATCCCTGAAACCAACAGAATTTTTAGGGTTCCCTTTTGTCGCGTTTCCTAGTGGATTGGGCTCGGAAACTCCTCTGCTCCCTTGCTCCGAGGGGTCCAGCCCCTCTCTGAGACCCAGTCCCAGTTACCCCGGGGGATTCTCTCACTCCTCTTCTCACTCGCTGTGTCTCTTTACTGGCTGCTTCCCTCGAGGAAAGTTGGAAACGCAGCATGGGAGACTCCAGCACTCACTTGGCAGTCTGGGACAACCAGCCCTTGTCTCATTCACAGCCCAAAGCAGAGAATGAGGGGAGAAGGGAGCCCGGGAGCCCAAAGAGCCCCGGCATCCCAAAATGGGGAGAGCGAAGCATGGGGAGCTTTTGGCATTGCTGGGACTGCCAGCAGCCTGGGCAAGGTGGGCACCGAGGAGAAGGGGACCCCCAATCCAAGCGTGACCCCAGCAGCTGGGACAGGGGGGAACCGCCTGAACACCAGAGAGGAGGGACCGGGGACAGGGAACCTTTGGGAGGCATTTTCAGGGCTGAATCTGGGTGTTTGGGAGGTTTTTCTGGAGCCCAGATGGCCAATGACTTGTAGAGATGGACTTGGGCAGAGGGACCTTCAAACTGAATGTGTTTTTGGGAAGATGAAACAGGAAAGCCTTACAAATACGATTGTCTGGCAAAAGATTTTGTGAACATAAAATGTGTAAGGAAGATTGAAATGAAAGCATGCTCTGAGATTCCTCAGTTAGTGAACAACTGGAAAACAATGGTGTGGCCCAACTGAAGGTAATCCCCTTTTGATGAAACAATTCCCTCTGCTTGCAGACAGATCCAAGGGTCAGAGCAGAGCCCACTAGCTCAATAGAAGGGACCCAAAGAGGAGTTTTTAGAGTTTAAAATGTAACATAGTATGGTGATGTAATGATTTTTACAGGCTGTATGTAAATGCTCTAGTATTTGTATCTTGTACTAGATTGGTTAGTGAGAAATAGAACATTCAACACAGAAGAAGATTTATTGTATTGTAACAGGAACCTTACACTCTTACGCTCTTCTCCTCTTACTCTCTTACCCTCTCATCCTCTCTACCCCTCTCTTCTCTCGGGCCTGCTCCGAGCTGTGCCTGGCAGCTCCCAGCAGGGCCCTGCACCCAGGCTCTTTACAATAACCCGCAAGTTCCACGCCCTGGCTGCAGAGCTCTCTCGTCTCCGTCCGTCCCGACCGTCCTACCCCCCGACACTCCTACAAACGCTCTCATCCCTTGTTTTCCCCAAACCAGGATTGCCCATTGCCAACCCCAGGGAGGCTGCGAGGAAGAGGAAGATGCCCCGGGACACTGAGGCAGGTGAGGAGGAAGTCAGTGCCCCTTTCCCCTCTGTGCTGCTCCATCTCCCAGCCCAGCACGGCCCCGGCTGCAGCTCAGCCCTGGGGGATCTCCTTGCCCTTGCCTGTGGCACGGAGGCAAATCCCATCCTGTCCTTGTCCTTCCTCCCCCAGAGCAGGAGCTGAGCATGGAGAGCAGGGAGGACAAATGCCCGCGGCAGAACCTGGTGGAAGAGGCCGTTTTGAGCGGCTCCACGGCGCAGGAAGCCAACAGGGATGAAAAGTCCCGGAGATGCCGCACGAGGAGGGGCTGCAAACGCAGCCGGCGGGGATCTGAGGGGGAAAGAGCCAGCCTGGGCCGGGAAGGCGGCCGGAGACGGAGCCAGAGCTCGGAGCTGGTGCTCCGTGAGCAGCTCCATGATGGGGAGAAGCCCCACACGTGCGAGGAGTGTGGGAGGAGCTTCAGGTGGAACTCCAACCTGATCAGACACCAGAGGATCCACACTGGGGAGAAGCCCTACGAGTGTGGGGAGTGTGGGAAGAGCTTCAGCCAGAGCTCCCACCTGATCAGGCATCAGAGGACCCACACTGGGGAGAGGCCATACAGGTGCTCCAAGTGTGGGATGTGCTTCAGTCAGAGCTCCAGCCTGATCACGCACCAGAGGAGCCACACTGGGGAGAGGCCCTACGAGTGTTCCAAGTGTGGGAAGGGGTTTAAAACCAGGTCCATTCTTCTCCGGCACTATCAGAGTCACAGAGAGGAGAGGCCCTTCCAATGCCCCGACTGTGGGAAAGGATTCCTGTGCAACTCCCACCTCATCACCCACTGGCGCATCCACACCGGGGAGAGGCCGTACGAGTGTGATAAATGCAGGAAGAGGTTTCAGACCAGCTCCCATCTCCTCCTGCATTATCGGATTCACAGAGAGCAGAGGCCCTTCCGCTGCCCTGACTGCGGGAAGGGATTCAAGCGCAACTCCGACCTCGTCACCCACCGGCGCATCCACACTGGGGAGAGGCCCTACGAGTGTCCCCAGTGTGGGAAGAGCTTCTCACAGAGCTCTAACTTGACCCGACACCAATGGAGGCAGCACTAAGGGAAGCCCTGCGAGTGCCCCGAGTGCGGGCAGAGCTTCGTGCGCTGCTCCAGCTCCATCCCCCACTGGAGGAGGCACTTTGGGCACAGCCCTGGTCACTCACATTCCCTGTGATCCATGTTGGGAACACACCTGGCTGCTTCGCCTTTTGGTTTGGCCTCTGCTTCACCTTCATCCTTTAAAAACACCCAAAACTGGGTTAAATGAAGGAAATTGATCAAATAGATAGATCTGAAGTTCCATAATTGCTGAGTTGTTTTAGAGGGAATTTAGGATTTGGGGACACGTTCTGTGTGGAGTGCTGCTGTTGCTAAGAGGCAGGAATTTGATCTCACCCTTCTTGTGTTGCTAAGAACTCCTCCCCTGACCCCAACCCCAACTCCACCCTTGGGATACCCTATAAAAACTCCACGGCTCTGCCTTTGCCCTGTCTTTGGGGGATAAGAAATGGATTCCCAAAGGATCAGCCCTTTTTCCACTGGATTACAAAGGATCAGCCTCATTCTCTACTGGATTCCTAGAGGATCAAGCTTTTTCCACTGGATTCACAGAGGATCAGTGCTTTTCCACTGAATTCCGAAAGGATCAGCTCTTTTTCTACTGGGTTCTCCGGGGATCAGCCCGTTTCACATGGATTCCAAGAGGATCAGCCTTTTTCACTGGATTCCCGGAGAATTCTCACACTGTCATTGTTGTTTTTTGGTTTTTACTACTGCATTTGTATTTTTAATTTTTCCTAATAAAGAACTGTTCTCTCTACTCCCATATCTTTTCCTGAGAGCCCCTTAATTTCAAATTCTTCTTCTTATTCTTCTTCTTCTTACTATTATTATTACTATTATTATTACTATTATTGTTTTTATTACTATTCATCAATGGGAGGGGGTGTATATTTTCCATTCCAGTGGAGGCTCCTGAAATGGGGAGACACCCCCAAGGTCGGGCCATGTAAAATAGTTCCGGAAATATGTAGATTAGTTTTTGGATATGCCTGAGGGTCTATGAATATGCAACAGACTGATGTAATTAAAACCAGAATAATTAAGGGATGTCCCCGAAAATAACTGGGGGGTCTTGGTGGCCATAACAACCTTTGCTCGAAGGTCCTCTCTCCCCTTATATCAGCTTGTTGCCTCTTCATCGACTTTTTGTGTATCCATAAACTACTTCACATATTCCAGGAACAAAATTGGCTTCATCTGGTTTGGGGGTCCCATCCCCCTCCCAGGTAAATTTGGAGTGTCCTCTCCCCCTCCCAGCTCAGTTTTGGGATCCCATACCCCTCCAAGCTTTATTTGGGGGTCCCATTCCCCTCCCACCTCAATTTGGAGGTCCCATTCCGCTCCCAGCTCAGTTTTGGGGTCCCACCCCCCCTCTTTTCCCTGCTCTCTCCTTTCCGATCATTCCCCCAATCCCCTCCCCCGTGTTTGGTTTTGGGGGCTCCAGGCCCCTCCTGCTCCGTTTTAGGGTCCCGACCCCATTTTGGATTAATTTGGGGTCCCCAGCCCATCCCCAGGGTCACCTTCCCCCCCTCCCCAAATTCCGCTCCTGGCAACTGATGAGTCATCAGCGAGACACGCTCTGATTGGCTGGAAATTACCCCGCGCGGTCTGTGATTATTTACCGCAGTGAGAGGCCTTGTTCTGTGTCTGGCAAGTTATGAGTCAGAGTCGGGCAGGGCGCTGATTGGCTGAAAATCGCTGAGCGGGGCCAGCGCTCTGAGTTTGTGCCCAGCAAATGGATCGTCATCAGTGCCGCGTGTTCTGATTGGTCGCGATCTGTTTTAGGGTGGGGACCGAAAGAACTGGTGTTTCTTGGGGTTTCTTTGGGTTTATTTAGGGTTTGTTTGTGGTTATTTATGGACTCTTTAGGGTTTTCCTTGGGTTTTACTTGGTTTATTTCTGTTTATTTGGGGTTATTTGGAATTATTTGTGTTTGTTTGGAAGTTTTTGGGTTTATTTGGGCTTATTTGGAATTATTTGGGCTTCTTGGGAGTTATGTTGGTGTATATGGGATTTTTCTCGGTGTACTTGAAATCATTCAGGGGTTTTTGGGTTTAATTTGGTTTTCTTTGTTCGTTTTTTGGGGGTTATTTGGATTTGCTTGGGGTTATTTGGGGCATTTTCAGGTATTTGGGAATTTTGGGGGGTTCTTTGGGGTTTATTTCGAGTATTTGGGGGTTATTTACGTTATTTGGGGTCATGTGGGGTCAAAAAATCCGGGAATGTTTCTCCTGCAAAAATCGGAAATTTTTCCTTAAAAATCTTAAAGTTTTTCTCCAAAGAACCAGGAATGTCCCTTAAAAGTCCCGGACTTTTCCCAGCCAATAGCAGCGTGCCCCGCCCCAAACCAACCAATCACCGTGGGTCTCCCCTCAGGAACACCGGCCTCCCCGTGCGCCTGATCCAGCCAGTCACCGCACGGCTCTCACGCGGCGAACCAACCAATCACTGCACGCACCCCACAGCTACTCCCGCCTCTCTTGAGCTGAACCAACCAATCACCGCGCGTCGCCCCTCGGCAACTCCTGCCTTCTTTGCCCCATGCAGCCAAACACCATGCACCGCCCCGCCCCCCCATGTCAGTCACCGTGCCCTCTACGAAACCAACCAATCACCGGGCGTCTCCCCGCTGCAACTCCCACACTCCCTGCGCCGCTCTAGCCAATCAGAGCCGAGCCTGAAGCAGCGCCTCCTGACCCCGGGGCCGGGCATGGAGCGGGCGCCCTCTCCCCCCCCGCCCCTCGGGACCCCCTCAGGGACCCCCGGGAGCCGCCCCGGGCTCGGGCGGGTCCTGCGGGAGGCGCTGGAGAGAGCGGGGGAGGCGCTGGGAGAGGACGGGGGCGTCCGGCAGCTGCTGAGGAGGTGCAGGGACAGGTGAGGGGTCCTGGAGGGGTCGTGAGGGGAATTTGGGGAGGGGTTTTGAGCAGGTTTGGGGGGGATATGGGGAGGGTCGGGGGGAACTTGAGGGGGTTTTAGCGTGGTCTGGGGGTGCTGGGGGGGCTAGGGGGGGGAATTTGGGGAGGGGTCCTCGGGGGCTGTCACGATCCGTCGTCATGGGTTTCGTGATGGTTCATGGATTTGATCTCAGGGTGCACAAAGAACCGACACGGTACAAGGGGGTTTGCAATGATAATCGAAACAAATGCACCTTTATTGAATGAGCACAGCAAAATGCAATAGAGGGATTAAGGGAGAGAAAAAGATGGGGGAAGAGAGAGAGAGAGAAAGAGAGAGGGGATAGAGCTATGTGGTGGTTTGACCAGGAAGGAGTGGGAATTCTGGGATGCTGTGGTCAAACCAATGGATGTTCTGAGTTTCATACTGACACCTGGTGTAGCCAGTGAAGTTTGGACACACCTCCGAGAATACACAGGGGTTAAAAAGCAGGGCACTGCCCTTGGCAGGCTCTCTTGGAACGTCGCGGCGAAGAGGTCAGATCACCCTCCCCTGTCCAGTCGCTGCTGCTGGGCGGGGGAGGGGCAGCCACGTGGTAGGCCCTGGGCCTGGACAGAGATGGGAGGTGAGGGGGCTTCGAGGATGGAAGGGTGGAAGATCCCAGGGAGTCAGCCCTCGGGCAGCCATTCCCCCCCCAGGAGAGAGAGAGAGAGAGAGAGAGAGCCGGCGACACCGAATGTGATAGCCGCCGGCCCAGGAGGAGAAGGGGGGAGGAAGAGTGCCCGGCCGGAGCGGCAGCGTGTGGGCAGCGTGTGTGGGAGTGCCGCTCCGGGACAGACAGAGACTGAAAGTTTTAACCCCTTTCTTTCATGATTGGGGCCTTGCAAAAATGCTAATCCTCCTCGAAGCTGAATAAGAAGGGAGATAAGAGATGAGATGAGACAAGGACCTGGCCCAAAGAATGTGGAGATGACTGAGTGGGGACAGATGATTGGAGTGGCCTTTTGGCTGGACTTTTCTTGTGGCCATGGACTCAGTTGTTCCTGTGACACAGACTGCACTTAGGGGGAAGCAGTGGCTCAGAACCAGGAGGGTTCATCGTGGAGACCCCTCAGCCCCAGGGGGTTGGAAAAATATGGGGGGGACAGATGCCCCAAAGCAGAGACTGTGCCTTTTTGGAGTGAGACAAGGCATCCTTGAAAGACAACCCTAAAAGCAGCTCTGGTCCATGCGTCAGTGGTGAGAGCACTGGGCATGGAAGGAAGATGTCACAAGCGGCAAAAGGACTTTTTTCCGGGCGGTGCCGAAGTGACAGGGAAGCACACGAGGTTTCAGTGTGTCTCCAGGAGAAGCCTATGGAACAAGAAGGACTCCTTTCCTCTTCATGAACTGAAGTTTGAGTATACTAAAGTGTCGTGCCGGGCTGGGCAGTTGGTGTTTTGGGAGAATGTATCGGATTGGGAAAGTCAGGTAGTGGGGAGGAGGAAAGTGGTTTTTTTGTAAGGTTTTCAATTTTTTTTTTCTTTTCCTTATAGTCTTTCCCTATTTTCTTGTAGTTTAGGTAATAAAGTGTTCTTTATGTTTAAGCTAAAGCCTGTTTTGCTTATTCCTGGTCACATCTCACAGCAGACACCAGGATGAGGGCATTTTCATGGGGGGCACTGGCTCTGTGCCAGGCTCAAACCATGACAAGCTACCAAATGTAGAGACGAAGTCCTTTGGTCCAGTCCAGTCATGGATCCGCCTGTTACATCGGGGAGATCTCGAAGTCTCTCGCTAACTCAGAGGTTTTGATTATGATAACTTTATTGGAAATTGCGAGGGGGGAATACAGATACAATAAGGAATAGATGTAACAGGTAGTCCATGCTCTCAGCAGTAAGCGAGAGCCATTGTCTTCTTGGTGCAGCGGTCACAACCTGCAGGCAAACATCTCGCTTTGGTCAGCTTGCCTCCCCCACACACCTGCCCCGGGCTTGGGGTTTCAGTCCCAGTCCTTGGAAGGAGCAGAGGGGCCTTTTCACATGGGGGTTCCATGTCTCAGTCCTTGGTGGAGAGGCTCCTTCCATCTCAGTCTGTCTGTCCCGGTGGTTGTAAAACAGGTGAGGGTCTTCTGTGGGGGGACCACCTGAAACTCAGGAGAAGTCCAGCCAGGCCGAGAGGTGGGACAGCTCCCAAGGCTGTTGTTGCACAAAGGGCACGGTGCCCCTTCTTCTTCTCATCGGGCTCAGTGCAGCACACAGCAAACAACACCTGTGAGAACAATGGCTTAGCAACACTCTCAGGTCTCAGGCACATGACTTTCTCCCTTGGAGCCAGAGATTTCAGACATGGGGGTCTTCTCTTCATTGGTCCCCCAATGATGATCATGAGGCAGATGAGGGAAAATTCGGACAGACTCTCACAAGCAGAAATTGGCAGGATGTGTCTGCTTCCAGTGCTTGTCTTGGCTGTTCCTTCGCAGTGCTCGCAGCGCCATCAGAGACACACCACATGTTCTCTCATGCCAGAGTCATCCCAATCTTCTGCACTTGCCCAGGTGCCTCCCAGGTTCACCAGGGAAAATGGCTGCTCGTGCCAGTCCATCCCCTTGCCCAGAAGGCACCCGCTTGTGTTTGGGCACAAGCTGCTGGCCACAGCAGACGGGCAGCACCCACAGCATTGGCCATCAGATGCTGGGCTGATGTTTTTATCCAGAGAGCAAGAAAAGCAGCCAGAAGCACACAAGGCAACTTGACAGTATCTCTGTAAGAGTGTCATTGTCCTGTGAAAGTCAATAGTGGATGGTGGTTTTGTAAGGCAGAAAATCACTTCCGAGCAAAAATCATTCCAGGAAGGGACAACAGCTTCTGCCTTCTGATGGATAAGTCAATTTGCCACTGCTGTCCAGGCCCATGGCCCCTCCGAGTCTGACCAAGTTTTGGTCTGGGGGTATTTTTGGGGTTAGTCTGGAGGCAAAGATCACACTGTCACTTGAATAATAGTGGCATATAAATTCCTGGCAACGATTCTTTCAATCAAGTAGGTGTTCAGGGCATCCATTCCCCAGTGTGTTTTCTGGTGCTCCTCCCTTACTAGTGACTACAAGAAATGGGAAGGGATTACCAGCTTCCCTTCAATGGTAGCCCACCCTTCTTGGTTGTATGTCCCTTTTTGATCTTTGATTAGTTTTCTAGCTTTCTTATTGTATTCTGGCTTACCTTCAAGGGAAATTTGTCCACCTGGAATCAGAGCTCCTTCAATAGTTACCTCACCTTTTGCTACTTTCTTTGCCTCTCTATCCGCCAGCTCATTTCCTTCTTCCAATTCTGAGCTCACTCTCTGGTGTGCCTTAATATGCATAATTGCTGCCTTTTCAGGCAGCTGAACTGCTTCCAGCAGCCCGACTATCCCGATCATCTCTTGTGCATGTTTGATGTTCTTTCCTTGTGAGGTCAGCAGTCCCCCCTCTCTCCAGGTGCTCCATGTGCATGCACAACTCCAAATGCATACCATGGGTCTGTATAGATTTTATTCTCTTTCCTCCTGCCATTTCTAAGGAAAAAGAAAAAAGAATCAGTGCAATTATTTTGGTCTTTTGTGCAGAGGTGCCTGTTGGTAAGGGTCCAGATTCTGTTATCTCTCTGCAGGTAGTGACTGCATATCCAGCACGTCGCTTTCCACTGGCAACGTGGCTACTCCTATCAGTGAACCAGGTCTCTGCACCATCCAAAGGAGTGTCCTTCAAGTCCGGGCATCTGGAGTAAGTAGCTTCAATGGTCTCCAGGCAATCGTGGTGTGCTGCTTCTCCTTGATGCCACTGAGAAAAGAAGCTGGGTTCACCAGGTTAGTGACTACAGAGTCCTTTGCCCAGCACTGACCTCATACCCCAGGTAGATTATTTTCTGTTTCACTGCCTCTGCCTTTTTTTTTTCTTTGATACTCTGTATCCTTAGAGCCGTAGGAAATTCAAAAGGCTCATGGTCCAGGCAACACATGCTTCCCTTGTCTGAGTGGATATCAAGAGATTATCCACGTACTGTAATAGCCTTCCTTCTTCTTGTGGAGCTTCCCGGGACTCTAGGTCTTTTGTAAGTTGTTCTCCAAACAGAGCAGGGGAATTTTGAAGCCCTGAAGGCCTTGAGGCCTTCACAATCTATGTGTGGTGGTTTGACCAGGAAGAAGTGGGAATTCTGGGAGGCTGTGGTCAAACCAATGGATGCTTGGAGTTTGATATTGGTACCTGGTGTGGCCAGTGGGGTCTGGACACACCTCCGAGAATACACAGGGGTTAAAAGCAGAGCTTCGGCCCTGGGAGGCTCTCTTGGGACTTCGAGGGACAGAGGTCAGATCTCCCTCCCCTGTGCAGCCACTGCTGCTGGGCGGGGGAGGGGCAGCCATGCGGTAGGCCTGGGCCTGGACAGAGATGCGGGGTGAGAAGGCCCTCGAGGATGGAAGGGTGGAGGAGCAGCCCCAAGAGACATCGGGCAGCCTTTCCCCCCCCAGGAGGGAGAGAGGGGGAGAGTCGGCGTCTGAATGTGATAGCAGCCGGCCCAGGAGGAGAAAGGGGGAAGAAGGGTGCAGCCCGGCCGGAGCAGCAGCAGCGCGTGTGGGAGTATCGGCGTTCTGAGACAGAGACTGGAAGTTTTAACCCTTTCTTACATGATTGGGGCCTTGCAAAAATGCTGATCCTCCTCGGAGCTGAATAAGAAGGGAGATAGGAGATGAGATGAGACAAGGACCTGGCCCAAAGAATGTGGAGATGACTGAGTGGGGACAGATGATTGGAGTGGCCTTTTGGCTGGACTTTTCTTGTGGCCATGGACTCAGTTTGTTCCTGTGACACACAGACTGCACTTAGGGGGAGGCAGTGCCTCAGAACCAGGAGGGTTCATCGTGGAGACCCCTCAGCCCCAGGGGGTTGGAAAAATATGGGGGGGACAGATGCCCCAAAGCAGAGACTGTGCCTTTTTGGAGTGAGACAAGGAGACAAGGCATCCTTAAAAGACAGCCCTAGAAGCAGCTCTGGTCCATGCACAGTGGTGAGAGCACTGAGCATGGAAGGAAGATGTCACAAGCGGCAAAAAGACTTTTCCGGGCGGTGCCGAGTGACATTGGAAGCACACGAGGTTTCAGCGTGTTTCCAGGGGAAGCCTATGGAACAAGAAGGACTCCTCTCCTCTTCATGAACTGAAGTTTGAGTATACTAAAGTGTGGTGCCAGGCTGGGCAGTTGGTGATTTGGGAGAATGTATGTGATTGGGAAATTCTGGTGGTGGGGAAAAGGAAAGTGTTTTTTGTAAGGTTTTCAGTTTTTTTTTTCTTTTCCTTATAGTTTTTCCTATTTTCCTGTAGATTAGGTAATAAAGTTTTCTTTATGTTTAAGCTGGAGCCTGTTTTGCTTATTCCTGGTCACATCTCACAGCAGACACCAGGGTGAGGGCATTTTCATGGGGGCACTGGGCTCTGTGCCAGGCTCAAACCATGACACTGCTGCCGCCCTGTGGCAGCCGTGCCCTGGGGCGGCAGCGTGCGGCAAGGGCCGGGCTGAGCCGGCAGCGCCGCTGGCAGGGAGCTGTGCCACTGGGGCCGTGACAGGCTCTGTGTTCACAGGCATGGCCGGGTGGCACCTGAGGGGGCAGCAGCAAGAGCTGCAGCTGATCTGCACTGGTGAGTGAGTGAGGGCAGCGGGCTGACCGCGGGGGCTGGCGGGGGCAGCTGCAAGCCCTGCCCCGGCTGTGGAGGGATCTGCACCCGTGGGCAGAGCACACTGACATTTCAGGGCCAAGTGTGCCATTCGTGGCCAGCAGCTTCAGGCTGATCCCCTTGCTCCCTGCTCCCTGTGGGCCATCGCAAGAGACGGCTGGGATGGCCCTGGCAGGGGGCTCTCCTCGGCTCCCTGCACATGCAGGATCTGACCTTGCCTCTGTTCCTCTCTCTTGCAACACTTGAAGAAATGGCATATGACAGCAGTCCTGCAATCAGAGATGCTGCAGTAGAATTTTGTTTAGTTCTCCGAGCCGTACAGAGAGCTCCCTACTCCCCATGGCAGAAGCTGCGAGATCGATTCCGCAGTGCATGGAGGAAACGGCCTTGTCTGTGCAGCACTGCCTTGCTGTTCTGCTGGAGCTCTGCAGAAAGATGATCTGCAAGACTCTGTCTGCTGGGGCCTTTTGAGCCAGCAGGGATTTTCTTTTTGTTCTTCAAGATTTTTCTGTTTGTATTTTCGTTTTTGTTGAGTATAGAATATCTTAGAGTAGAATAGAATAGAATATCTTACAATACACAGAGTCCCAGGATCTTTCTTTTCCTGCACAGGGTCTGTAGGGCATAGGGGAAGAGGGGGAAAAGGTTGCTTGTACTCAGCCAGCTGCCCAGGCATGCAGGGTTGCAGGGAAAATGGCCAGAAGCCCCCTGGCCTTTGTTGGTTCTGCTGAAGCCTTTGTGCTGCCCACAGAGCGACTGGGCAGTGACTGAAGGATCAGCGGCATCCTCTCCAGCAAAGGGGGAACCTTTGGTTCCCGGCCAGGCTGTGCAATGCCCAAATCTGGGAGCATCCCCCTGCGTGTGGACTCATCTAAAAATTTGCTGTGGATCCTGGCTTTGAAGAAGGTGCCACAATCCAAGTCCATCATCTTCAGCTGGCCAGTGGCCAGGTCCAGGAAGAGGTTGTCATCCTTGATGTCGTCCTCACTGTCCCCAGCAGCAGCATCCCCACCTGGTACAGCTTCTCCAGGGGCTCCTTCTCCTTCCCTGGGGGCAGACCAGGCTCTCAGGGTTCTGTTCAGGGCCCCAGCTGTCAGGGAACCAGGACAAGCAAAACCAGCTGGGATGGCAGCCACCAGTGCTGGGCAGAGCAGCTCAGCTCCAGCACAAGGGCTGCATGTTCCCATCTGATGAGCCCTGGGAAGTGACACAAGCAGGACAAAAAGTCTGGGTTCCTTTGCTTCTCATTGCCAAGGCATGTGTGCAGCTGTAACTTACCAGGACCCTGCATCACAGTGTGCCTATGGCTCTCTCCCTTCTTCTAGGGCACATGAATATTCTGCATCCAAGGATGACAGAGCAGCTCTTCTAATGAGGGCCTTTCCAAGTCCAGCATGGATAAACACCGCCTGATCAGATCTTGGCACTCTGGGCAGAGAAACCAGAAACCGCCGGGCAGTTGGAGAAGGCACCTGTTGGCTTTGCCCCACCATTTCCATGCCCAGGCCATGCTGGATGTGCTCAGAGCTGGGTCTGAACTCTCCCATCAATTCCCTGTTTTGGAGGAGAGCAGGAGAGCAGGACATGTGCCACCTCCTCAGCAGCTGCCAGTGTAGGATGCTCACGAGCCTGCTGCTGGCTCCCAGCACTGGGATTCCTCCTGTGCCCAGAGATGAGGATCCACCTTGAGAGAGCCCTTGTAGCTGTGAGAGCTGATGGTCCCAGCTGATGTTCTGGCCCCTCCTGAAAGGGTGCTCCCTGCAGAGCATCTGGTGCAACAGGATGCCCAGGGACCAGATGGTAACTGGCTTGCCATAGTACCAGCCAAAGTGGCTCCATTCCGGGGGGCTGTATGACCATGTTCCTATGGAATACAGATGGAGTTCAGCAGGGGGATGCTGCTGCTCCCAGAGCCTGGCCCCAGCATCCCTGGGCCCGCGGGGGCTGCATCAGGGGCACACAGGGTGACCCACTGCCCTCTCACCAGCACCTGGGACTTGTGTACAGGATTGGGGTTGGGAAAGAAGCCACTGGTGATGGAAGAGGGCAGTGGAAACCATGGCAAGGCCCGACCATGACAATGAAGAACCCACTCAGTTCTGGGAATAACCATGCCCTCATTGTCTCTGCCTGCATTGCCCCAAAAAACATTATGAACCCAAGACAAACCAGGTGAGTGGAGCAGTCCAAGCCCTTTCTCACCTGCACACCAAGCTGGCTGGGGCACAGATTCTGCCCCCCCCTCTCTGCTACCCCCACTCACGGGTGTTTTTATTGGGCTGGCTGTCCCAGCCCCAGCCCCAGTTCTGGGCAGAGTGGTGGGCTAAGTCTGCCACCACAGCTGGAAGCTGGCTCCCCACTCAGCCCTGCTCAAAAGAAACTCAGCTGAAATCTCAGTGCCATGAAGGCAGTTAAAAAAGGGAGAATCCCTGCTGCCACACCCAGCTTGGGCTGTGAGATATTGGGCCATGGGATGCTGGGACACGGACCAACCACCTGCATGGGCTCACCTGCAAAGTGAGTGTAGGCTGTGTCTTGCAGGTAGGTGCCACAGCCAAAGTCAATCAGTTTGGCCTGCCTGGTGTCCAGGTCAACCAGGATGTTCTCTGGCTTGATGTCCCTGTGCAGGACCCCGCAGCTGGTGCAGTGCCGCACGGCCTCCAGCACCTGGCGGAACAGCTCCCGCGCCTCCTCCTCGGGCAGGAACCGCCGTGCCCCAATGAAACGCTGCAGGTCCTGACACCGCTCTGGCCGCTCCAGCACCATCACTAAGCAGTTGGGGAGCTCGAGCCACTCCAGCAGCTGGACCACACCGGGGAAGCCAGTGGACACCTTGGCCAGCAGCACGATCTCCAGGGGTGCGCTGGTGCCGTCGGGCTGCGGGAGGAGCACGATGCCGTCAGTGGGGCCGATGCCGTGCCAGGCCTGGGGAAGCCCTCAGCCAGGCCGGGATGCTCTGCGCCCTGCGCTGGCCCCACGCCCGCTCTCCCTCGGGGCGTCCTGGCGGCTCCCACCGTGCCGGGCCCCGGCTCATCCCCGCCCGGCAGCCCCGGCTTCTGCCGCTGGCCCCGCTCGCTCACCAGCTCGCCCCAGTGCAGGACGCGGTTCCGTGGCACCCTTTTGATGGCCACCTACAAGCCAAGGGCAGCGGCGGGCTCAGCTCGCCGCCCGCCCTGCCCAGCCCCATCTTCCGCCCTCCTCCTCCTCCTCCTTCTCCTCCTTGTCCGTCCCCTCCTCCGGTGCCCGCCGCTGGCCCCTCCGCTCACCGGGGCGCCGTCCGAGAGCCGCGTGGCCACGAAGACGCTGCCAAAGCTGGCGCGCCCCAGTAGCCAGCCCAGCCTGTCCTGCTCCTTCAAGCCCTGCTGTGCCTTCCCTGCGGGTGGGACTCGGCTGTCAGCGGTCGGCCCGGGGCCAGCAACGGTCCCCGAGCACCCCTCAAGCAGCCTGGGCCGGCCATGCCCAGGCGTTCGCTCCTGGGAACGGGACAGCTGCGGCTCGGGGCCGGCGGCCGCGCTGCCGAGATGTGAGGCTGGGGCCGGGCAAGCCTCAGCGGAAGCGGCGGGAGCGGCCGCGCCTCGTGTGTCTTCCGCGGGCCCCGGGAGGAGCCGGGGCCGGGGTCGGGGCCGGGGCCGGGCTCAGGCCAGGCGGAGCAAAAGGGAGGCGATGCCACCCCCGCCCCAGGCACTGATGCCCGCCTGGCAGCGCCACCGCCAGTACGGCCAGAGCCGGGCGGAGGCGAGACCGCGGCGGGACGCCCAGGGACAGGCAGGGGGCAGCCCCGCCCGGGGCCGGGGGCATGGCCCGGCCGGGCATGGGGAGAGAGAGACTGGGAGAGGAGGGGACACCGGGAAAGGGAGAGCGGGAGAGGGTGCGGGACTGCGGGAGAGGGAGAGGAGAGGAGAGGCGAGAGGGAGTCGACAAAGGCGCTTCTTTCGCTGTTTTTGCTGCTTTCGCTGCCGCTGCTGCCGGTGCTGTTGCCGCTGCCGCTGCAACTGAAGCACCTGGGCCGTTTGTCCCCGTTTCCGTTTGTCCGTTGCCTGCTCGCTCCCGCGCCGAGCCTGCACTCCCGGGGGGCAGTCTCTGAGCCTGTCCAAACACGAAAACTTTGCCGTGTTCAGCCAAGACCCAAAGTCTGGACTCTGGGCTGTGGTACAGGAATCCCCTCGGTCACTGCTGTGCATTGTCCGTGATGGGGGTCAAACACTATTGGAGCCCCTTCCCTGAATTCAGAGTTTGTACCTGACCCAAGTACTGCATTTACCTGAACAGTATTGCTTTCCATAAAACAAAAAAGCAGGGAAAGGCAAACTGTGTATAGGTCATGGTATTTTACAGTGTCTAAAACATGCCAGGTCATGGATCTTTGAGGTGAGATCCATTTGGAATTCATGGGATGGAGAAGCAGTTCAAAGGGGAGCATAAAAATAAATAGACTAAAAACTCTTGGTTTGTTTCTTTCTGTTTTCATTTCATTTCCTAAAAACTGTTTCGGTTCTTCCAGAATCTTCTCCACAGTCCTGTTTGTTCTTTCAAAGAACCTTTCCTGGAGAGCGAGGTGCAGCTTTTGTCACAAGATGTGCCACCAACTGCAGCTTCTCTTGGCTTTCCACACCATGCATGCAGCACGACTCTTGCAGCAAGGCAGGACAACTGTTTGAAGAACTTGACAACTTATTCTTTCTTTTCCTTGTGAGCTGGGCAGTTGTGCCATTGGTGAGGTTTTCATTGTTACTGTTCTACCCTAAGAAACCATGATGGGCTACCAGGAATTGTTAGGGAATGTAAGCCTGACTGAATGCAGAGACTCTCCAGAGCCTACAGCCAGAAATGGAGAGCTGTGGGATAATCATTCCAACATCCCCATGGACATCTTGAAAGTGATGTAGAAGATGAAAATGGGCTGACAGAGGGAGTTTGTTTCAGTGTTCAGTTCAGATGCTTCTACATCTCATGCACTGATATAAATCAAGAGTACAGTCAGTTCATGAAGGGCACCAGAACAAGCTGGACCTCTCAGGAGATGTCTGAAACAATCTGAAAAGGAGAAATGCAGGGAATGACTTGGTGATCTTTGCCTGTAAGAATGGTCAATTTTCCTAATAATTTCCAGTCCATTCCCTCTGCTTTTGTCCTTCCTAACAAGTCTATTTTCATCCCAGATTCCCCATGAAATGAGAGACCTGAGCTTGTGGAAGTGGCTGAAAGATGCCCCGTTCCTCTGCAGGACACTGAGGCTGAAGCAGGAGCCTGAGCCCTCTCTGGGGAAGCCTCCTCCGAGCTGGAATTTGTGCCGTGCTGGGAGACGAGGAGGAGGGGGAGAAGGCTGGCGCTGTGTGGCAGGAGCAGGAGGTTTGGGCCGCAGGACATTCCGTCTGCGCCGCTGCCCCGCAATGGGCGGCCGTGCCCGGGGCTCTGGGCCTGGCCCCGCGTGCTCTGAGCTCCCGACACTGCGGGAGCTCCCCGGGCTGGGCTCAGCTTCCCGCTGGGCCTGGGCAGCAGGCCGGGCTCCAGCTGGGATCAGCAGCAGCTGGAAATACCTCTGGGCATCTCCATTTGCTGCTGCTGCTTGGAAGAAACAATGGCTGCTTGGAGGGAGTCAAGAGGTTCTGCGTTCTCTTTCTCCTGGTGGGTTTTTTCATTTGATTTGACTCTCAAGAGGCAATTTCTGTGATGACGTCTGTCAGTTGATTCTTTTTCAGCAGCAGCAGCAACAGGGCTGTGTTTGAGCACTGCAAATGTGGCCTGTGTGGCTGCTTTAATTCTCCTTGACTTTGTGCTCAGGCACTTGAGAGCATTTCAAGACTGCTAATCCTGATGCCTGTGACCAAAAGCCTGAGTTCACCTATGGCCATCCGGGGGCTATGTACAAATCACCAACAGGACAAGACTGCTGAGGAACGTGTCTCAAGCTGTTTATTTTCCAGCATCAGTCTCATTGCATGGTTATGACAATGGGAAGATCCCAGCACCTCGTGTCCTCGGCAGCAGACAAAGAACTTAATGTTACAACTTGGTTGAAAAGTTTTTTGACCAATCACAAAAAGAAAAAGCATATTGACAGTAGTTCTATCCAACCACTTTAAGCACAGGTTCTTTTGGTTAAAAAAATGGTTGCTTGTTTTGTATACAATATTTGCTTGTGAGCCTTTAAACACAATGCACACATCTCCATTATTAAGCTTAGAACTTCCTAATATCTCTGTGGCTTAGCGATTTATTCTAGACAAGCGTTAATACACCAACCATTGTTCTATTTGTCCTTACTTTCTACTTCTAATATAACTTTTCTGCTAACAAATCTTATGGCTACCGCTTAGCTCTAATCACAGTTCTGCTGTTTTTGAGGCCCGCCTTTTGCAGGTTTCCCAAAACCCTCTGATTTTAAGGATTCCCACATTCACCATCATGAAAGTGCTCAGGGTAGAGCAGATCAAAAAAGGCAATTGCAGTTTTACAGATAAATTTTAAGTGGCAAGCAGAAGAGTGGCAAGAGCAGCCAGGATCTCCAATTCACAAGGCAAAGGCACCAGCAGCCTCCTGCTGTCACCTCAGGGTGAGTAAAACAGTGCTGAAAACAGCGCTGGAACCCGATCCTTTCTTTCTCTGAGGGCTGGCTCAGGGCAGCACAGGCGCGCCCTGAGCAGTCAGGGCTGTGTGTGGGTGCTGGCTGCCCTGCTCCAGAATTGAGCTGGAAAAAGCCCTTGGGAGCCGAGGCAGGAGCAGGCGGGAAGGGGCCGGCGCTGCTGCTGCTCCTGGCCGGGAGCCCCGGCTGGGCCGGGCCGGCGCCCCCTGCGCTGCGGCTGCTGCTGCTGCCAGAGCCGGGCGGGACTCGGGGACAGGGAACGGACACGGGGGGACAGCAAAGGCCTGGCAGCTGCAGGGATGGTGGCGCTCGGGCCAGTGCCAGCACAGAGCTTCAGCCTGCAGTTAACCCCGAGGGAAACGCTGGGGAAAGGCTCCATTTCAGCCTTTCTTTACTTGTCGCTGTGAAGGGACTGAAATGAATGGAGAACAAGCAGGGCCCGACCCCTTCTCCTTTGGGAGGAGCCCCAGGCCTGGGGCTGTGAGGGGCCATAAGGGGCTGTGAGGGGCTGTGATGGAATTGTGAGGGGTCCTGAGGGGCCAGGAAGAGTTTTTAGGGGCCATGAGGTTCTCTGAGGGGCCATGAAGGGCGGTTGGGGACCTTGGGGGCTGAAGGTCTCTGAGAGGCTTTGGGAGGCCAGGCACCTCATGGAAAAAAGGATCCATTATGACACTATGGAACCAAGGAGACTGCTGTTTACAGCATAGAAACTTATGGAGTCAAAAGTCCATTGTGACTTTCTGGGGCCTCATGGAACCATGGAGACCATTATGACACTTCAGGACTCACTGGAACCAAGGGCGGCCATTGTGACACTGCAGAGCCTCATTTAACCAAGGACACATTGTAGCACAGCAGGACATAATGGAATCAAGGGGATCATAGTGGGGCTCCATGACACCATGGGGACATTCTGACTCTGTGAAACCAAGGAAACCATTGTAACACTACAGGGCTCGTGGAACTAGGAACTCATGTAACAGTGAGGAGCCCAATGGAATCAATGGGCCATTCCGTACTTCAGGGCTTCATGGAGCCAAGGTGCCCTGGTGACACTGTGGGGTCTCATGGAATCCTGGAGACCATTATGGCACTTTGAGGCCTTATTGAAGCAAGCGGCTCTGCAGAGCCTTGTGGAACCAAAGAGCTCTTTGTGACACTGCAGAGCCTCATGGCAGCAAGGAGTCAGTGTGACACAGCCACACCCTGAGGAACCAAGGGTCCACTGTGATCCTGGGTAGCCCTAAAGAACCAAGGGGCCATTGTGCCATTGCGCTGTTCCATGAAACCAAGGAAGGCATTTTGACACTGCAAGGCCTCATGGAAGCAAGGGGCCATTGTGCCACTGAAAGCGAAGGAGACCATTGTGGTATTGCTGGCCCTTATGGAAACAAAGATCTGTTGTGATACTACAGGGTCTCATGGAACCAAGTGGACATTGTGATGCTGCAGGGCCCCAGGGATCCAAGAAAATGGAAAAATTCTGATTGGCTTGGCTTGACTGGTCCAGCTGACCTTGTCATGTTGAGGGTTTGTTCTCATCTAGCCCTGGAGTTCTATGCTTTCCTTCTTGTGGGAAAGAACTCTCTTTATCCAAGGGTTCATTGCTGAAACTGGGATTTTACCCCCATATTTGATTAAGTCCAAAGATTGTCCCACATGTAACCTACCAGAACAGATAGCTCATGATGGCCTGGGCGTATTGGGGGCCACCTCTCATCTGCCTTCAAAACACTGAGGGGCTGTGCTTTTCTTTCCATGGATAAAGCATCTTTCAAGTCTAGGTGTCCAAAACCAAAATTGGGAATCTGCCTCCAAAATTCCTTATATCCAAGGACAGCTCCCAGAAAAAAGCTGCCAAGACTGTCTAGTTCCCTTGCCTTCCTGAGGGCCAGCACTCACCGACCTGTGTATCACTGGGGCTCTGTACTTCCCTTCCTATGGAAAAGAACTGTCCTTCTTGTCCAGGTGCCCATGGACAAAACTGGGATTTGGCCTCCCAAATTCCCTCCATCCAAGGATTGCTCCTAGACAAAGGCAGCCAAGACAAACAGATCTGGCTGGCCTTGGCCTCCTTGGGGCTGCCTCTAATCAGCCTTTGAAACACTGGGGCTCTGTCCTTTCCTTCCTGTGGAGAAGAACTGTCATTCTGGTCCAGGCACCCATGGCCGAAATGGAATTCCATCTCCAAAACTTTCTCAAATATCCAAAGATTGCTTTCAGACAAAAGCTGCAAGAACAGACAGGTCTGGCTGGAAAGCCCAGATTAGGAACAAAGAGAAAGGAATTTCCCTCCCAGAGCAGGGCTGTGGCACAACACATTCACTTGAAGGAGCCTGGGTCAGCCCCAGGCTTTGTGTGGGCAGGCAGAGGCAGGCAGGAGGCACAGCTGCCAGCAAAGGAAAGGCCCAGCCACGTGGGGCAGCCGGGGGATGCCGACAGTCTGCAGGGACAGAGGCGCAGGGCAGGGACACCGTGGGACAGCCTGGGCTGCACAGGGCACAGGGATGGGCAGCAGCTGCAAGACAGCTCTGCCAGAGCCAACTTGGGCAGCACTTTGGCCATGGCTGCTGGGCCTGGGCCTGAGGCCGTGAGGGGACAAGTGACCCTTGCAGGGCTGGGGCCTCATTGCCTCCTTGTCCCTGCTCAGCAGCCTGGCAGGGGCCGCCCCATGCTCCTGCCCTTGCCATTGCACATCCCCACATGCCAGTGCCCATCCCAGGAAGAGCCCTGAGCAAGGAGGGAGGGACAGGATCTGCCTGGCCAGGGGCTGGGGCTCAGGCCTTGGCCCTTTGCATTCCTCAAACACATCCAGGTTTGCTCAGCACCAGAGACACCTTTGCCTTGTTTGTCCCCAGCTGTCATCACTGCCTCCAGTGTTCTGCTCTAACTGGAACCTGGGGACACTTTCTCAGTCATGTCCCTCTATGGGACCCACTAAAACTTCAAGAAAATTTGGAGTTTAAATTTAATTTTGAGTTCTTGAGAAGTTGTTGAAGACTCTCTCAGGGACTGAGTCTGATGAAAACAACACCAAATCCCCAAGAGGCTCATTAAAGTCCTTGTGCTGTGTCTGTGCTGCTGAGCTTTAAAGGAACAGCTCTTCCCAGGGCCAGCTCCTCTCCCAGCCCAGCAGGGCTGAGGGCTCTGCCTGCAGGCACTGAGGGGACAGGAGCCAGGCAGAGACAGGCTGAAGGCAATCAGGGTTGGGAAGACATTGAGCTGAGACTTCACTTGGGGAAAGATCTTCACAGCCCTCTACGTGGTGAGTTCTCTGTGGCAGAGGAGGAGGAGGATGCGCTGCAGAGTGGGGCTGCCCTGGGCACCATCAGAGGGACAGGGCAGGACAGCTCCTGCTGCCAGGGACGGCTGCAGGGGGTGAAGCTGGGGCTGCAGCCAGGGCTGCTCAGAGCTCCAGCTCATGTCCAGCTCATTTCTGAGGAGACTTGTCATGATTCAGGGCAGGAGTTTCCTGCTTGGGTCTCTGCTTTCCTGAATCTGTGCTCCCACTTTTGCCTGGCTCAGCTTGGTGGCAATAGAAAATTAACTGTGCAGGGTAGAGCAGGGGCTGAGGCTCTTAAACCATCACCCTGAGGATTCCTGGGCACCTCAGCAAGTGCTTGCACCTGCCCAGCCTCCAGATCCATGCAGCATCACCTTTCCATGATGCCCAGGCTGGGGGAGCTGTTCTTTAATCCCTGCAGGGCCCAGCAGTTGCAGGGCAGGGCTCGCCTGGGGGCTGGGCTGGGCTCTGGCAGCTCTGGCAGGGAAGGAGCCCGGGGCCACAGGAGCAGCTGGGGCTGGGACAGCTCCAGCAGCAGAGTCGTGAGCAGGCAGGGAGGGAGGCAGTGCTGAGGGAAGCCCTGCTGCAGGGCAGATGTGGCACCTGCCGGGCCTGCCCTGCAGGGCACACACTGCCCTGAGCAGCTCAGCTCTTGTGTCCCCTCGCAGCCAGCACAGCCCTCAGCCCAGGGGCTCGGGGCCCTCAGTCCCTCCTGGGCTGGCAGAGCAGCCCCAGAGATGAGGGGCATCTCTGTGGCCCTGTGCCCATTCCCTGCTGACTAGGGCCTGAGGGCCACTGTCCTGCCCTGCTGCTGCCTGGCAGGGGCTGGGCAGGGCTGGCCAGGGAAAGGCTTTTCCTCAGGCCCGGCTCTCTCTCTCTCCTTGCCTTGCCCAGGTGCTGCTGGCATTGCTGAGGGGCTCTCTGCAATGGCAGTTCCAGCTGCAGGGCCAGGCCCAGCCCTTGGGCTCCTCCTGTGCAGGCTGAACACAGCAATGGGGTGTCCCAGCTCCCTCTACCCAGGGAGCTCTGGGCAGGGCAGCCTGGGAGGCTGGCCATGAGCCCACTCTCCTGACTCTGGGAAAGGCAGGAGCCACTTTGTGTGACAGGGATCCCTCTGCTCTCAGCAGTGTCTCCTGGCTGTCCAGGGTAACACAGGAGTGGATCTCAGAAAGGTGCAAGTCCAGGGTAGCTGGAACAGGAGAGAGGGACAGAGCAGCTCCCCTCAGTCTGCACTAAGCCTCAGACAATCCTCCTGCCTTGCTGGACAATCTGTTCTCTCGAGATGCAGCAGAATCTCTCGTTCTGCCTCCTGAAATCCCCATCCATTCACCCAGGAAGCTCCTGTGCATTAGGGGAACAATCTTTATCCACATCCCAAAACCAGGACTGGCCCCTGCTCTCACTGTACCCCTGCACTGACTGGGGGTCAGGGCTAACTCCCAGGTGTCCTGCAGGCCAAAGTCCAGCTCCTCACACAACATTGGCCAGCAGCAATCAGGACTCCAGCAGCAAAGATGAAGAAAGATCTCCGAAACGTAGACAAGGGGGAGGTGTTCAGTGGCAGGAAATGGTCTATGAGAAAGGGCCTTGATTTTTTTTGTGAGAAATCTCCCCCTAGTTGTCCCTGTATTTTCTCCTTCTGCAGGTTGAAATGTGCACACACAGCAAATGTCCAACAGCAGCTCCATCAGGCACTTCCTCCTGCTGGCACTGGCAGACACGCGGCAGCTGCAGCTCCTGCACTTCTGCCTCTTGCTGGGCATCTCCCTGGCTGCCCTCCTGGGCAACGGCCTCATCATCAGCGCCGTAGCCTGCGGCCACCACCTGCACACGCCCATGTTCTTCTTCCTGCTCAACCTCGCCCTCAGCGACCTGGGCTCCATCTGCACCACTGTCCCCAAAGCCATGCACAATTCCCTCTGGGACACCAGGGACATCTCCTACAAAGGATGTGCTGCTCAGCTATTTCTGTTTGTATTTTTCATTTCAGCAGAATTTTTCCTCCTGACCATCATGTGCTATGACCGCTACGTGTCCATCTGCAAACCCCTGCACTACGGGACCCTCCTGGGTAGCAGAGCTTGTGCCCACATGGCAGAAGCTGCCTGGGCCAGTGCCTTTCTCAATGCTCTTCTGCACACGGCCAATACATTTTCCCTGCCCCTGTGCCATGGCAATGCTCTGGGCCAGTACTTCTGTGAGGTTCCACAGATCCTCAAACTCTCCTGCTCACTATCCAACTTCAGAAAAATTTGGATTTCATTGGTTGCTGTCTGTTTAGGTTCTGGCTGTTTTGTGTTCATTGTTTTCTCCTATGTGCAGATCTTCAGGGCTGTGCTGAGGATCCCCTCTGAGCAGGGACGGCACAAAGCCTTTTCCACCTGCCTTCCTCACCTGGCTGTTGTCTCCTTGTTTGTCAGCACTGGCTCTTTTTCCTACCTGAAGCCCCCCTCCATTTCCTCCCCCTCCTTGGATCTGGCCCTGTCAGTTCTGTACTCGGTGGTGCCTCCAGCCCTGAACCCCCTCATCTACAGCCTGAGGAACCATGAGCTCAAGGCTGCAGTGTGGACACTGATGACTGGATGCTTTTAGGAACATTAAACTGCTGGCCAGTTTCTGGAAATCTCTTGTAATAAAAGTTATCCTATTTTTGTTTTGATTGTGGATTTTTTTTTCCTTTATATTAATTTTCTCATACTGCCCACAAAATAATGTCATTTTTTGTGCCATTTCTCATTTTGTTTCTCTCCACCTTCTCTGTGGCCACAGACTGTGTCAATGAGGGGCTGTGCTCTTGGTGGCTTTAAAGGAAATAAAGGATCTCCCAGCAAAGTTTTCACCAAGATTTCCATTTTGTTACCTTCTCTGGAGCTGCAGCAGCAATGTCTGTGTGCAGAGCTGGGGGCAGATCAGGGCTGGCACAGCAGCTGTTGGTGTTGCCAGTGCTGATGCCGTGGCCCTGCCCCGCTGCCCTGGTGGCTCTGGTGTTGCTGCAGGGCCTGAGTGCTCTCAGGGCCGGGCACAGCCCTGGGGGTGGCAGTGCCGGGCCTGCAGCAGGGACAGGCCATGGGCACTGCTGGGACAGCACTGACGCCTCAGCCCAGGCCCTGGGGGCTCCAGGCTCCTTGCCCAGGCTCTCTCAAGAACACACCAAGGCCAATGCTCAGCAGAGAAAAGCCACATAAGCAGCCCCAGGCTGGCTGTGGGCAGGCTGGGGGCAAACAGCAGGGCTGGGGCTCTGCAAGGACCCTGGGACAGACGGGAAGGAGCAGCAGAGCAGGGGCTGATCCATCCCCAGTGCACTGGATAGCCCAGGGCAGCACCCCAGAGCGTCCTCATGGAGCTGCCAACAACATCCCCCCTCTGCAGCCCTGGCCTCTCTCCCAGCTCACACAGGTGCCCCATCCTTGCAGGCACAGACACGGCAGTACTGGCTCAGCAGCCCCTGTTTGCATTGCACAGAGCAGGGGGAGCACCCCCATGCTGTTGCTGTGGGGACATGGACATGAGGGAGCACAAATGCCATCAGTCCCTGGGGCCAGCAAGGGCTGGGGGACACCAGGGAAACCACTCAGCTTTGTCCTGGCCTCTGCAGTCAGCTGGAAAGTTTGTTCCCATCAGCTGGGAGTTTCCTGTCCCACTGCAGAGGCTGTTGCTCAGAGCCAGGGCTGCCTGGCAGCCACCCCCAAACTGCCCTGAGCATTTCCTTGGATTTTTCCTTTGCTTTCTTTCCTCTTTCCTGATCCAGATTTCTTCCTATTGCCCACCTCTGTTTCGTGCCCTGCGAACAGCCCATCCCTGTTTGCCCTTTCCTCTCTGGCCCCACTCCCCATTGCAGTTCCTGACTTGGCCCCATGGGAATGTCCCTTGGGCAGCAGGATCATCCTACAAGTGCTGCAGGAATTGTCTGCAGGCTCCTGCAGTGCCTGGTGCTGCTCCCTTGCCAGAGGCGTTCCAGGCCAGGGGGGCACATCTGGGCTGCTGTGTCTGGCTCTGGGGCTCCCTGTTCTGGGCAGTGAGGAGGAGCTGCAGAGGCTCAGCAGGACTGACAGGATGGGCTTTGAGGCTGGCAGGAGAAGTTGAGGGACCTGGGCTGCTGGAGCTTCTGAAGGGGAGGCCCAGGGCTCCTCCTGCAACTGCTCCAAAGGTGGTTTCAGAGAATCACAGAATCAGTGACATTGAAAAAGACTTTGGAAATCATTAGGTCTAACCTGTGCTCTTACATCACCTTGTCTGCCCTGAGCGTCCTCTTCTCCAGGATAAACAATCCCAGCTCGCTCAGCCTCTCCTCACAGGACTTGTGCTCCAGACCCCTCCCCAGCCTTGTTGCCCTTCTCTGGAAATGCTCCAGCCCTTCCATGCCCTTCCTAAATTGGTGGTCTTAGAACTGGACACAGCACTCGAGGTGCTGCCAAACCTGTTCCCAGCACAGGGGAAGAATCACTGCCCTGCTTCTGCTGGCCACACCATTGCTGATCCAGTCCAGGAGCCATTGGCCTGCTTTCCCACCTGGGCACACTGCTGCCTCATGTCCAGCCTGCTGTCCATCAGTCCCTGCAGGTCCCTTTCTGCCTGGCTGCTCTCCAGCCACTCTGTCCCCAGCCTGTATTCCTGCAGGGGTCGTTGTGGCCAAAGTGCAGGACCCGGCACTTGGACTTGTTAAACCTCACCTTGTTGGATTTGGGCCCTGGATCCAGCCTGTCCAGGGCCCTGTGCAGAGCCCTCCTACCCTCCAGCAGATCAACACTCCCAGAGAACTTGGTGTCACCATGGTTCCATGAGGCCCCAGAGTGTCACAATGGTCTCCATGATTGCATTAGGCCTCCCGGTGTCACAACGTTCCTTTGGTTCCATGGGATCCCTTGGTGTCACAAAGTCCTTTGGATCCTTGGGCCCCACAGTGTCACAATGGATTCTTGGTCCCCCAAGGCCCTGCAGTGTTAGAATGGATCCTTGATTCCATGAGGTTGGGCAGTGCAGCAATGCTCTTCACAGTTCCACAGTGTCACAATGGCCTCTTGGTCCCAAAGGCCACCACAGTGTCCAACATGTTTCCTTCATTCCAGGAGTCCCTGAGGAGCAGCACTGGCCCCTGTGTTCCATGGAGCCCTGCAGTGTCACAATGGCCCCATCATGACACCAGGTCCTGCTCTGTCACAATGCTCTGCATGGTTCCACAAGTCCCCGTTTCTTATCAAATAAAATAAAAATTTTAGACAGTCTATGCAACTCAAAAGGAAGGTGTCTGCGGCTTGTCCTGCCAATCTTCGTTTTCTTCGAGCTGGAGTTCGCTAGCCCACTTATGTTCTTGAGGCAGCTCAGTGGATCCCTCTTCATCTGAATCTCCTCCGGCTTCTGAGCGGAGGTCCTCCAGCTCGAAATGTTCCTCCAGAGGGAGTGCGGCATGATTGACAGTCGTTGAGATGGCTTTAGCTATTAGTCCTTTGATCAAACTACGGATCAGTATGCTCAAAATGCAAAATACAATCAAGCTCAAAACCACTTTACAAACTGATTCTAACACCGAACTGGCCCACCCGCTAAGGCCCCAACCCTTGAATATGTCCCCCAGCCAGTCTGATGTCTCTTGCCTGACCTGATGGACGAGGTCTTGGAGTTTTTTGATGGAGTGCCTGGCGTCCTCGGCCCGAGAGGACAGGTTCAGACAGCAGAGGCCCTCAAACTCCTCACAGTGATGGTGATGGAGCAGCAGTAGAAAATCTATTGCTGCTCTGTTTTGGAGCGTTGCCTTCCTTGTAATTTCCTCATCTTTAAGGAGGTCGTATAACGCGGCTGAAGTATAATTGGCTTGTTTAACCACCCAACACTCCAGGCGGCCCAATTCACCCAGAGATTTCGCCACCGATAACCATGGCAATAAAATGGTAAAGGCGACAGATTTAGAATGAGACCAATGGGTAACTTTATCATCACAGTCTTCAGTGAGATCTTTAAGATCTCTTTTGGATCTGGCCAATTCGGATGTGATGTTATTCCTTTTCCAATTGATAATTTGGGTAATGTTGGGGGTAAACAGCGTCAGCCGGCCAAATGTGCACGGCCCTCCGATCAGACCAGAGGGGATGCCTGCCCACGCTCGATCGCCACAAATCAAGAACACCCCCCTGGGAAGGGCGTAAGGAGTCCGCCTGGTATTGGTGGGGCCGACGATTTTTAGAATGGCTTGGCACCACTGGCTCGCTTGATATTGTTTCTTTGTCTGCCGGACCACCTCACTGCCCTTATATATGGGGGCATAACTATATTCGAACTGAAAACAAATTGAGGAGTTGGTGGAACCGAGTAGGTGCAGCTCTGTGGGCTCAGAGGGCTCAGGACTGAGCCTAGCTACTCCGCTTCTCCAGGCATTACTGGGTTCAAAACCGGGGAGGAAAGTCAGGCTCTGGGCCAAAACGGGGGAAAGGGCAGACTGGAAGGCAGAGGGGAACTCGCCTGGGGAGAAAGGGATCCCCACAAGGCAAGACGACATCGGGTCCTCTGCTGCGCCGGTGTCGAGGCATATACTGTCCTGTCCTAATGACTGGGCCAAGGCACGCCAGACGTTGATTTTTGGCTGGGGGATGACCCACGGCTCCGCAGGTGGCAGAAGGAATCCGCAGGTCATCAGTACGGTCAACAACAAACAAGGATTGAGAGCCAGCGTAGTCAATTCGAAGACCATTCGGGGAGATAAAACTGAAATGAAAGGAGAGCCGTAAAAGTATGCAGGATTCACAGATATGGTTCCTCTCCAAACAACCAATTTAAGTAAAACTCATGAGGGGTAATGGTTGGAGCCGGGGGGAAAAAGGAGGAAAGGTGGTATAAAAGATCAAGGGGTGGAGGAGAAGCTGGGGGAGAGGGTTCTTCAGTAACTGGAGTGAGATCTGGAGAGAATGAGGAGGATTGATGGGATAGTTTCTTCCGCCGACGCCAACATGCTTGCCGGACCTGTGGTACTGCCTCCTTCTTGATCCCCTGCTTCGGGACGAAGGGCCTGACCCACTTAGATGGTACCCACTTGGGACCCGAGGGAGTGGACACGCAGGCATATCCCCTCCCCCAAGTTACCAGGTCAAAGGGGCCCTCTGTCCGCCAGGTCTCCGGATCTTTTACAAGAACCGGTGGCCTGGTTTTAGGCTGCAGCTGCTGGTGACTGCCGAAATGTCGGACTATCGGAGGGTTTTGGCTGTCAAAAGAGCAAATCAAGAAGTTGAGTGTATACAATGCCCTTGATAGCCGGACTTGGGGGGTCTCTGCCTTCATAGTCAGTTGTTGCCGGGATAGGACCTTCTTAAGGCTCTGGTGAGCTCTTTCCACCATGGCTTGGCCTGTCGGGGAATAGGGGATGCCAGTTTTATGCACTATTCCCCATTGCTGCAGAAAGCTTTGCAGCTCCTTGGAAACATACGCAGGGCCGTTGTCTGTTTTTAAGGTCTTAGGGATGCCCAAGACAGCGAATGCCTGGAGCAGATGCCTCTGAACATCCGCTGCCCTTTCACCTGTGTGGGCAGAAGCATAGATCGCCCCGGAGAAAGTATCCACTGAGACGTGGACGTAACACAATCGGCCAAAAAATGGAATGTGCGTTACATCCATCTGCCACAACTCGCAGCTTGCCAAACCCCGGGGATTAGCTCCTGAGGCTATGGTAGGCATTTGATCTTGCTGGCATTGGGGACATGTGGCCACTATTGCCTTGGCCTGCTCCTGCGTCAGATTGAACTGACGAACCAGGCCAGGGGCATTTTGGTGGAACAGTTGGTGGCTGATTTTAGCCTGACTGAACACATCTGGGAGGGGGGCCTGCGAAACAGCAGCCGCCGCTAAAGAATCGGCGCGACGGTTTCTCTCCGCAATGAACCCAGGTAGATCTGTGTGTGATCTCACATGCATGACATAGAATGGATGCTCGCGGTTAGAGACTAACTCGACGAGCCTATTCAGCAATTCAAATAATCTCTTATTAGTGATCTCTTGAAGAACAGCTGACTCAGCTCGAGACACTACACCTGCGACATACTCAGAATCTGTGACCAAATTGAAAGGTCCAGGGAATTTCTGAAATGCCCTGACGACTGCATCCAACTCAGCAACTTGTGGAGAGCCCTCTACAACAGCAACATCGGACTCCCACTGCTGAGTCTGAGGATCCTTCCAAGTCATCACTGACCGGTGGGATGCTCCAGACGCGTCAGTAAAAACTGTCACAGCATCCAGTGGCTTCTTGCTCTGAACCTTTTTCAACGAGAATTTAAACCCCGAATTGAATAATTTGTGGGACGGCCGATTTACTGTGATGCGCCCAGTGTAGCTGTCGAGTGCAAACTGAAGGTATTCATTAGTTTGCAGCAGTTCTTCAAAGATTTTTAGTTTAAATCGGCCCGATTCCAATTTAATTGGGATCTGTATGCATGAGAAATCACAGCCCGCAAGCTCTCTGATCCTCGATCTTGCTTTGAGAATCAGTTCTGCTATCAACTCCTGTGGCCGTGTCATTCTTTTGGACCTATGGTGGCTCGGAAAGACCCACTCTATAATTAAGAGCTTGTCTCCTAATCCTTGGTCCTTCAGACTAACATCCCATTGATGTATTATGCCATGAAGGTGTGGCAATTTTCCCAGTATAATAAATTTGAAAGGCAGGCCCGGATGGTATCGGTGGGCCTGCCTGGCCGAAATATCCTTTTGTATTTTCTCCAGAGCTACCTGTGCCTCTGGGGTAAGAGTCCTAGGAGAACTAAGCTCCTCTCCCCCTTTCAACAAATCAAAAAGAGGGGCTAAATCTTCGGTTGAAATGCCCAACCAGGGTCTCACCCAATTTAAAGATCCGCAGAGTTGATGGGCATCTGCTAGGGTCTGGACCTTTGTCCGAATTGTCAATTTTTGCGGCACAATTGTCCGCTTTGTAATTTCGAGGCCCAGGTATTTCCAAGGTGTCACCCGCTGAATTTTGTCCTGCTGGAGCTCGAACCCTGCAGCAGCCAACGCATTGGTTGTCAGGTCAAGCGCATGGGCAAGCAGACTGTGGTCGGGCGCACACACAAGGATGTCGTCCATATAATGATGGACAATGACGGCATCCCCGAGGGCTGTACGAATGGGTGACAGCAGCGAAGCGACATACCACTGGCAGATCACAGGGCTGACCTTGAGGCCTTGCGGAAGCACATGCCAATGATAGCGCTTGGCTGGGGACTCACAGTTGATGGACGGAACTGTGAATGCAAATCGCGGGGCATCCTCTGGGTGAAGGGGAATTTGGAAAAAGCAATCTTTTATATCAATTACAGCTAATTCCCAATCTCAGGGGAGCATTGCTGGGGAGGGCATCCCTGGCTGAAGGGAACCCATGTCAATTATTAATTTATTAATTTATTAATTCATTAATTCGGCGAAGGTCGGTCAGGAGCCGCCACTTATCCTTGTTAGGCTTTTTGATGACAAACACTGGGGAGTTCCAGGGTGACATGGTCTCTTCCAGGTGGCCTTTCAATAACTGCTCCTGAACGAGCTCGTTGAGTGCCTTTAGTTTTTGCTTGTTAAGTGGCCACTGCTTGACCTGTACTGGTTTATCTGAAAGCCAATTCAGTTTCCAGGTCCGGCACTCCTCAGTGGCCACCGCCCGAAAAACCTGGGGA
The DNA here is from genome assembly GCF_047830755.1 of Zonotrichia albicollis. NCBI lineage: Eukaryota > Metazoa > Chordata > Aves > Passeriformes > Passerellidae > Zonotrichia > Zonotrichia albicollis. The sequence goes on from NC_133826.1 coordinate 35,446,680, forward strand.
GCTGTTGGGAGATCGATTTTGGCCCCCCACTGGGCTAAAAGGTCCCTTCCCCAGAGGGGCTCTGTATAATCTAAAACGAACGGGCGTATAGAGGCCAATTGCCCGTCGGGCCCCTTAATTTGCACAATGCTCTTTGATTGGTTTGCCAATTGGAGGCCCCCAACACCAGAAATCGTGCCCGCTGCGCTTTGCAGGCCCCAATGCGACGGCCATTCCCGGGAGGGAATGATCGTCACATCTGCACCCGTGTCCAAAAGACCCCTCACTAATTTCTTGTCCCCGCCCAATGAAAGTTGACATGTCAGGCGGGGCTTCTCCCTCCCTACCAACTGTGTCCAGGCCACGGTCGGAGGCAAGTCCTTCTCCATTGGGCTCGAGCAATGGTCTTTATCTGGCACAGGAATGGCCTGAGCAATGACCTGTCCCTTAGGGAGGAAAAGCGGGGGTCTGACACAATACAGCCCTACCGCGAAGCGGTCCCGGTCGGTAGTTACCAGACCAGGGACTATGTGGATGTCTCGCGGTGTGTGCTTTGTGTCTCCGACGACAGTCCACCTGCATCGTCCCAGTTTCCTCCAGCGACCCGGGTGTTGCAAGTCGACAGACACCAGCTGCAAATTACTGCTAGGGAGGTAAATGCTCCTAGTTAGCTGCAGCCTGTAAGGGGAAACAGAGGACATGGTGTTAAGTACAGGTTTGGGCAGAATATCACAGGTAAAGTGTTTCGAATCCGATAGGTACGTCAAATCTGGCAAGGTGTGCGGCGGTTCTCCCTCATTTCTTCTCTCCCCGGATGGTGATAAACAGCCCGCCACATTTCTATCCACGCGCAGGGAGGGACTGCGCTCCAATCCTAGTTTTTTTTCTTTTGATTCTCCTCCTTTTCCCGCTTCCGCCTCCATTCCATGTAGTCTTGCCGCATAGGGCACTGTGGCATCCAATGTCCCACTTTACCTCAGGGATGACAGGGGTGGGTTGCCGATGTTCTCTTGCCCGCCCCAGGTGTTGGAGGGCCAGCAACGGGGGCAGCTCCTCCCTCTATGCAGTCCTGCACGGGGCATTCAGTAAAAACCACGGAAGCCCTCTTAGGCCGTGATGACAGGGAGACCTGACGCACCACGACATCTATCATGGCCTCTACAGTAGGCCTAGGACTACGAGGGAGAGTCTTTATAGCTTTGCGGCACTCAGCGTTTGCATTGCTATATGCCATTCTCTGGAGCATCATTTCCCTATCATCATCCCCGAGCGCCTGTGCTTCCACATATCTGTAGAGGCGCTCCATAAATTCCATGTATGGTTCATGCTCTCCTTGCAAAACCTCATCATCTTCCCATTGGGAAGTAACTACTTCCAGCTTGAAGAAAGCTCGTTCAGCTGCTCGAGCCGTCTCCATCAGCTGGGAAGGGAATAAGGCTCTAGCTTGTTTTGCCCTTTCTGCCCACTGCCCTTCACCCAAAAGCTGATCTAGGGTAATTATCAAACCATCTGCATCGTGGGACACTGCTGGATTACCCCAAAGACTCGGGAGGACCTCCGATATTTCCCTCCCCCATTCCCTCACCCAGACTCTAAATTCCATAGGCCTTATAAGGCTGGAGAAGAGTGCCCTCAGATCTGCCGGAACTAAATCTCCCTGGGAAAGAGTATTATGTAGCAAACCCCGGAAGTATTCTGACCTTCGGGAGTAGTCTTTCTGTGCCTTGCACAGTTCTTTAATCCGTGCCTCTGCTAAGGGCACCCACCGAGCCTGAGGGGTTCCCCCCCGCCTAGGTGGTAGCTAAACGGGGCCGCTTCTAGCAAAGGCATTTGCTGTGGCTTGTGGCCAGGCACTGCCCCCCCCCCCCCCCCGAAGGCACTGCCCCCTCATCCCCCCGAAGACAACTCGTGGGAACCCGGGGGGAGGGTGTTGGAACCGAAACTGGAGGAGGTTGAGGCGGGGTTTGGCAATGACGTAAGGTGAGGGAGTGTGCAAGGCCACCCGCCCCCCTCCTCCCCGGGCAGCGTTCGGAGACGAAGGGGAAAGCGAAAGTGAAGCGGGGGAGGAGGGAATGGGAGGCTGAACCGGGGGAGGAGTTTGAGGGGGAGCTGAAGGTTTCTCGGAGTACGGAGGAGCGAGCGGGACGGGGGGAGGATATGAGGGAGGGGGGATTGGGCAAGGGGTGTGTTCAGGGTAAAGGAAGGGGTTGCCGCTTGAGAGAAAAGGGGTAGTGGAAGAAGAAGAAGCTCTGTCGCCATCTTGGACAGTACTAAACCGAACAGACTTAGGGGTTACAACCGGGGACTTGGGAACTGGGGTAGAGGGTGAGGATGGAGGAGGAGCTTGGCCAGGGCTCCTCGAACGGGGAGGCTGAGCCGGTTGAGAGGGAGCAGGGGCAGGATGGGAGCCCTGCTTTTTGTCGGCCTTCAAAATCCCTCTAGAGGGCTCCTGCCTATGGGGATAGGGAGAGGGTTGGGGGGTAAGGGAAGCCGAACAGGAGGAACGGGGATGAGCAGGGCTTTTCTTCAGTTCCCCGGACGAGGGGAGTGTTGTGAGCACTCTGTTCGCCCAAAATGCCACCGTTGCTAATTTTGTCTCCCCAGAATCAACGGCTTGTTCCAATTTTGCCAAAACGGCAGTCCAAAGGTGTGGCTGTTTTGCAAGTTCTGGGGAAATTTCAGGGAACTTAGAAAAGATCCACTTAGTTAAGAATTTTAATTCTTGCTTGGGGGCCTTCTGGCCATCTCCAAGCAGTAAACCCTTAACAATATAATAAACCTCCTTCTGGGATTTTCCCAAACTAGCACCCATAGTGCCTTTATAGTATAGGAACGGCCAATACTATAAAGGGGGGAAAATTCCTCTGATGGTACGACCCCCTGCTTGAAAACAACAGAAACCCACTTTCCACCAGCCCCTGGCTCCCCTTACTGTCCCCAATTCGGGGGCTTCAGTAAAAGGAAAAAAAAATTCAAGGAAAGAGGGTGGGAGGGTGAGTCCCCAAGGCAGGGCATGCACCCCCAGGGAAATTTTAAAAGGCCAAGGGGGAAAGTCAGAAAGGTCCCCAAAGCAGGGCTCGACCTTACCCAATCCGGTGGTAGCAGCAAACGATGAATCAGGAGGGGTATTTTCGTCTCCGGAACCGTCCTCTCTGGGTGCGAGGGTTCCCGATTCCGATCCTACAGGGAGTGCCGCTCCTACAACGGAGCCTGCCCCCCCCGAGGTAGTGCAGCGCCCACTGGAAACTAAAAAGTCCACTTCCGAGGGGTCTGTTTTCATGGTTAGCCACTATTTCAGGCCCCAACGTTGGTCCACCACACTGCGCGGGGGCGTGAACGGCCCTGGAATCCGGCTATCTGGTGAGGGGCGAAGGCCAGGGCCCCTGCGCATCAGAAAGCAGCCCCCCTCGGCGTCTTGGCCGCGGGCTGAGCTGGGTGATAGCTCAGAGCAGCGCGGTGAGAGACGAATTAGGAGACGACCACTTGCTGGGGGTAAACTGTCGGTTTATTACAGAAGAACCAACAAGGAGGGGAAACACCCAGCAAATGGCCCCGAACAGGGGGCAGGAGAGGGTTTTAAGGGAAAAGGGGGGAAGAAGGCAGGGAAACCCGGCTAACCAATAGTAATACATATTTGGAGGTACGAAACATAACTGATATACTAAAGTAACCAACTGTTATAAATCATAGGAGGGGCTCCGGGGCTACAGCCAACCATAACTCCCAGAGAAAAGAAAATTCTCAAAACCTGGGAGGAGAAAAGGAGTGATTGACTGAGCCCAAGGAGGAAACAACTTTCACTTTATAAGAGAAATCAGGGGAGGAGCAGTTTCATTTCCATAGCAACCTAACTGACAGGGTAGCAGCAGGAAGTCCTGTGAAAGGGAGAAACCATTTAATACAGAAAATGGGGGGAGCAAACTAACAAACTTAAGAACACACCACAGCACATTGTTCTACAGCAGGGCCTCATGGAACGAAGGGGCCATTGTGAAACTGTGGGGCATAAGGGAGTCAAGGACACCACTGATACTGAAATCCACTGGATAGAAACTTCTGAACAGTTTAGAGTATTTGAAAGCAGGTATTCTTTTTTACAGTATGGTGGTCACTTGGGCCATCCTTCCTCCATTGGAGTGCATTAAGCATTGATTGAACAGAGTTTTTATCACACACACTGATTATGTATCCATTAGCTATCCCCAGTTCCTTTGAGTTTATTTGACATAGTTGAACCCCCTTATCACAAATCCTTTCATGGTTCTTTGGGTTTTGTTTTACCCATCCAGTGTCCTTTTAAGGTGGCTGTTCCTTGATCCCCCCTTTTGAGTAAGGGCAATATTATTGTTCTGCATAACTTCTGCTTTGTCAGCCTTGCAGAGCTGAGCTGGCATCCTGCTTGCATTTTGTGTGACTTCTGTTTGCCAGAGGTACATCCTCAATCAGTTTCTCCAAGGCTGTTCTGTTCTGTTCTACTGTCCTTGACAAGAGTGAATGTTGTTCTGTTCTCCTGTCCCTGTCTCAGTGCTCGCCCCGCATGAGGCGTCTGCAACCCCCCCAGCCTATGGGCCTGGGGTGGGCAAGTGTTCCTGGGGACAGGGATGGAACAGCTGGGCTGGACTGACCCAAGGGATGTTCCATTCCATGTCACACCATGATCAGCAATCAACTTAGAGAAGTGGGGGGACAAGAGAAATAGGTGATTAATTTATTTTTTAAGATGTTTTTCTTTCAAAACAGTGCCTACAGATACAGTCCTGTCCTGCCACAAGGTGGTCAAACATTTTCTTCTGGTAGGAGATTTCCTGTGAACTTGCTTTTCTTCTCTCTGTGGCCTTTTTTCTTTTTGTGGTTGTTTTGTTTGTGAGGTTTTTGTGTTGTTTTGGGTGGATCTTGTTTTGGGTTTTTGATTAGATTTGGGGGTTTTAGTTTTTGGTTGGATTTGGGTTTTTCCCTATTGAATTGCCTTTCTTCTGATGCATGAGTTTTTTCTGCCCTTTCTTGTGGCTTGCTTGGCACCTGATGGCAAGATACATTTACCCAACTCAGTCAGCTTTCCCAATTACATTTTGCAGTCACCATTAACTAGATGAGTTCAGTCACAGACTCCCTGCAATTTGGCAGCATCCACCAAAGAATTAATAGTGCATTTCATGCCATTTTAGAGACAATAGAAATGTTCCACAGTGGTGGCCAGGGGCTGGTCACTGAGGGGTGTCACCAGGTTGTGGCTGCCAAGAGGACTCTGTACCATGGATGACATCTGACCCTCATTGTTCAGCCAAACTCCCACCCAGCCCATGTTCCACTCTTCCAGCCCAGCTCTCTCCAGTCTGGCTCTGAGGAGACCACAGCAGACCATGTCCCAGGCCTGGCAGAACTCTGGGCACACAACATCCCCTCCTGTTCCCTCCCACGTGGGTTCTGCAGTCCCTGCCCTGTCCTGCCAGTGCCTGGAATGGCTACAGGAGGATTTGCCACATCCCCTTCCCTGCTGAGCCTGAGCAGGCTGTGACTCTCCCAGTCCCCCTCCCTGCCCTGTTTGCAGACTGGTTCCATGTCTGCCCATCCCAAGTGCCCAGGACCCTCTGGGATGGCACTGGCCTTTCCAAGGGGTTTGAGAGAGGTCCCACAGTGACACTGCCCAGCCTTCTCAACAGCCCTGACACCAAAGGCCTTTTCCACCTCCCTCAGTTCCAGGTCAGTGCCCAGAACACAGCACAGCCCTGCCCAGGTCCTTGGGGTGGTTCAGAAGGGAGGCAGCTCTGATTTCTCCCCACAGACCCTCACTCTATCCAGTGTCGATCTGTGCAGTCCATGGCTGCCCTGAGCATTTTTTCCTGGAGCCTCCCTGCCTGGGGTATTTCTCTCTGTGCAGTCCTCACCACAACCCAGCAAACAATTCAGGTGTTTTCCCAGAGGACGTTACTCTCAGAGTGAAGTGGCCTCAAGGCCCTGTTTGTGCCACTGGAATTGTGCCACCCCTGAGTGCTGCTGATGGTGTTTGTGCTCACTGCGGTTCATCTCCCCACCCACACACGATGCACTGCTGAGATCTCCTCAGCACAGAGCAAACATGGCCTGCTGGCCTGGTCACTTGGTGTCCCTCCGTGCAGGGACAAACAGTCTCTTGCAGGTGGGGAGAGGCCAGTGCTGGCAATGGTGATTGCAGGGGCTGGTGTGGGACAATTGCCCTGGGGCACCTTCCCAGGCTGCCCCCAGAACAAAGACACAGCCCAGGCCCTGCTCTGCTGCTGCCTCAGGTCCGTGCCAGGAGCTTTGGCTGTGCCAGGACACTGCTGTGAGCCCCCCCTGCACACTCCCCCCCTGCCCCAGGCACTGGGCTCTGCTGTGCCAGGGCATTCCTGGAGCACATTGCTGACACAGCTCTGGAGGGGAGCAAAGCCTCCCTGCCCTGCCCTCAGGAGATGCCCTTTGCTGATGGAGCTGCTGTGCTGGAGCCCAGCTGTGTCCCAGCAGTGCCCATGGCCTGGCCCTGCCTGTGGCCACAGCAGGGATAAGCAGCAGGACAGTGACCAAGCTGCCAGAGCACTCCGGCCTTACAGCCACAGCAGGGCTGAGAATGACGGGGTGGAGTTGGGCAGAGCAGATGTGGGAAGAGCCAGGGCCATTGTCCCTGGCTGTGCTGCTATGCTGGGAGTCTCTTCCCTCCACCTCTGCTCACAGGCACTGCCCCCGCAGGGACAGAGAAGGGCTCAGGAAGAATTCCGGGCACACAGGTCAGGGCAAGCACTTGTTTGTATTTAAATCTCAAGGGAAAAAGCCTCTTGCAAGTCTTCATATTTCAAAAGAAGGTATATAATAATGTAGAAATGCTAAGTGCAATACTGCAGTATTTTGTAAAAAACATACCAATAGTAGAAAAAAGTTACCAAATAAAAATAGAGACATAGGGGAAAAAAGGATGACATTCTAAAGAGTTACATTCTGAAGGCTCTGCATCAGAAAATGGTTCTGAAATGCTTCTGAAAATACAGTACAATCAATTTTCTCAGGGCCTCCTTGAGCTCCTGGTTCCTCAGGCTGTAGAAGAGTGGGTTCAGGGCTGGAGGCACCACTGAGTACAGAACTGACAGGGCCAGATCCAGGGATGGGGAGGACATGGAGGGGGGCTTCAGGTAGGCAAAAAACCCAGTGCTGAGAAAAAGGGAGACCACGGCCAGGTGAGGGACGCAGGTGGAAAAGGCTTTGTGCCGTCCCTGCTCAGATGGGATCCTCAGCACAGCCCTGAAGATCTGCACATAGGAGAAAACAATGAACACAAAACAACCGAAATTGAAACACACAGTGACAGCACTGATCCCAAGTTCCCTGAGGTAGGATTTGGATCAGGAGAGCTTGAGGATCTGGGGCACCTCACAGAAGAACTGGTCCAGGGCATTGCCATGGCACAGGGGCAGGGAAAATGTATTGGCTGTGTGCAGCAGAGCAGTGAGAAAGCCACTGGCCCAGGCAGCTGCTGCCATGTGGGCACAAGCTCTGCTGCCCAGGAGGGTCCTGTAGTGCAGGGGTTTGCAGATGGACACGTAGCGGTCATAGCACATGATGGTCAGGAGGTAATACTCTGATCCAATGAGGAACAGAAAGAAAAAGAACTGAGCAGCACATCCAGTGTAGGAGATGTCCCTGGTGTCCCAGAGGGAATTGTGCATGGCTTTGGTGCAGATGGAGCCCAGGTTGCTGAGGGCCAGGTTGAGCAGGAAGAAGAACATGGGCGTGTGCATGTGGTGGCCACAGGCTACGGCGCTGATGATGAGGCCGTTGCCCAGGAGGGCAGCCAGGGAGATGCCCAGCAAGAGGCAGAAGTGCAGGAGCTGCAGCTGCCGCGTGTCTGCCAATGCCAGCAGGAGGAAGTGCCTGATAGAGCTGCTGTTGGACATTTGAGCTCTCTTGGCATGGGGATCTGTAAAAAAAAGTAACCATTGGATAGTTGGGTTTGGAGAGGACTTTAAATATCCCAGCACAGCTTGGGGGCACTTTCTCCCCACTGCCTGCCCAGGGCTCTGCTGCCTGGAGCTGTCCCTGCCAGCAGCTGCCTCCCTGTTCCCAGGGCTGGGCCCTGCCAGTGCTGCCACAGCCCAGCCCAGCCCTGGGGGCTCAGCTCTGCCCTGCAGACCCCTCCCAGCTCTGGCACTGCCCAGGGGCGGCCCTGGCTCTGCAGCCTCTGATGGCAATGTCAGAGCATACCTGAGGAGGCTGGAAACGTGACACTGCCTGTGAGGGGTCCTGTGCTGATTTCTCTCACTGCGTGCTTTATTAAGAGCTGAGATAAATTTTTTTATTTTTTCTAAACATGAACCGAGAGATGAATGTCTACGTGCATATTCCCATCCCAGCACGCCAAAGCAGAAGATTAATACATTTTTCCCTTTTATGCAGCCCCTGCCTTGCTGTGCCCCCTGTATAATTTACTTGGAAATGTTCTGCAGTTAAATGTCATGCTGGGAGCAGTCCTGAGCAACGCAGCATCCTCAACACACAAGGAGAACACTTCCAAGCCTGACCAGCTGTCTCCCCCCACCCAGACCTTTTCCCCCAGTGCTGGGAGCAGCTGCCAGGGCTGACTGAGAGCTGTCCCTGGAAGGCAGCAGAGTCCCTGCCCCAGCACAGCGCCCTGGGCTGCAGGACCCTGCTCTGCACGACAGCCCTGGGCACCCCTGGCTGCTCTGCACAAGAGACAATCAGAGAATGTACTCACAGGGTCTGCAGGCATTGGGATGTTCCAGCTTTATGAGATGGCTCCAGGAGCTGCAGCTGCATTGTCCTGCAGCCAGAGGTTCCTGTGCCAAGGGCTGGCAGTGATTGTGCCCCAGGCACTTCTCAGCACCTTCCCAGCCCTGACTGATTGAAGCTCTCTGTGCCTCTGTGCTGTGCCCAGGGTGGCTGCAGGCAGTGCCCCAGCCCTGCTGGGCTGGCAGAAGAGCTGCTCATCAAGAGAAATGTGCTTTTGAAGCTCTTCTTGGTTACCAGGAGCTGCCTCTGTGCCAGGAGCCCAGCCCAGCTCAGCAGCACAGACAGAGAACGAGGACTTCAATGAGCCTCTGGGGCTTTGTGCTCAGGCCCTGAACATCAGTCCCTGAGAGGGAGATGAAGAAACCTCTCCAGAACTCCAAGGCAGAATCCAACTCCAAAGTTTCTTGGACTTTTAATGGGTCCCACTGAGGGACACAACTGAGAAAGTGTCCCCAGGCCCCAGGCAGAGCAGAGAACTGGAGACAGTGATGACAGGTGGGGAAAAAGGGAAGTCAAGTCTTGGTGCCCTGGGCCACAGCAGCAGGGTCTGTGCCACCAAGGGCTGTGAGGAGACACCTTGTCCTGAGGCCCTGGGGCCTCCTGGCACAGCCCCAGCCAGGCTGGGCACTGTCAGCCCCTTGTCCTGCCCTCAGCATCCCCCCCAGCCCACATCCCAGTGGCCTCAAGGATCTGCTGGAAGGAGTCCCTGGGGAGCCTTGCTCAGCAATGGCCCTGGGAGGTCCTTAATGCTCCCAGGGACTGCAGATTTTTTAAAGGACTTGGCTTTAGCTTTTGCCCTGGAATCTTAGAGAGCTTTGTGCAATCCTAGACCTCCAATTATCTGTTTTAATTAGTCCCTGGAGAGGCTTTGTCAGTAACAACACTCAGTGAGGCTCATTAATGCTTTAAGTTATTTCAGTTATTTTAAGGTACTTGGCGCTTCCCTTTTGATACTGACTCTGTGAGAGGTTTGTGCAATCATGGCCCCAATTATCTGCTTTAACAAGTCCCTTGAGAGCTTTGTACTGACACTCAGTGGGGCTCATTAATGCCTTGAGATACTCAAGGTTTTTAAGGTACTTTATGGATTTAGGAATACTTTTAGGTACTTTTAAGGATTTTCCTTGTGCCCAGAGTAAAAACTTCATCACTGCTCTGCAAAGTGGCATGTCTGATGGCCTTTATGTCTGAGAGTAGGCCACTCAATGTGAGGGAGGTAGCATTGCTTTGCTTACTTAACAGGCACCCAAGATTGTCTAATTGTCTTAAACCTTTAGCTGCAGTTGCCCAAGGTAGTCCACACTGGGGATGCTACCATCCAATACCTGGATTAAAGCTTGCAAAGCCATCTCTTTGATATCATCCAATACTTCTCCGAAGATACGTGCTGCTTTATCATCTGGTTGGCTGTGTTGTCCTTCTTCAGCTAGATGGTTGATTGTCAATTCTACCCTTGCCTCATTATTAGCATAGTCTGCTATTAATTGATTTAGTAAACACTTCTGTCTCCCTTCCCACAGGGTGTATTCTGTAGGTGACAAAAACATGGTCATATCATAATATATTTTAAATCATAGGGAGTTAAGATGTGCTGTGAACATGGCCCTCATTTGTCCATTAAAACAAGGTAAGTCTTTTCTATGGTCTTTAACTGCCCTACACAGATCCTTGATTTCCTTGTGAACCAATGGCTGATAGCTGGGATTCTGCCCCCTACTTTCATAACATACCAGGGCAATGAGGAATTTTGAGACTATTTTCCAGTCTTCTTCTTTTCCCAGGGATTTTCTGGGGTTGAGGGGTGAGGTGGCTCTGAAGAGTCCAAACTGTCCTCTGGGGAGGAAGATTAACTCAGAGCAGAAACATTCAGATTAGAAGTAGTGTGACAGTGAGTTTTAGTATCTTTGATCCTGGGGTTATATTGTTGCTGGAGGCAGAGGCAAAGGGCACTGCCATTTTGTCAGGTGTTGGGGAGGAAGGGCCTTGATCTAGGATAGCAGACTTCCAGGCTGGCCTTCTGGAGGCATGGCCCAGGGTGGAGGTGGAATGATTGACAGTGGGGCATGACCCACAGTTCTGGGGGTGGAATCTGGAGGTTCATTCAGGGCAGAAGAGAAGGTTGTGGTAGCAGGAAGTGGAGGACCCAAGATGGAGGGAGGATGGTCAGGCTCAAGGGCATCTGGAGAAATTTTAATAATCCACTTCACGATTGATTTTAATTTGTTCTTTGAATATATTTGGGCATGATCCGTGAGAATTAACTTAAAGCATCCCTGTATGCTCCTTTCTACTTTGGGAATTCGGCTGTCCATTTTTCTCTTTCTCAGCCTCAGGTGGAACCGCCACTGGAACACTTCAAATCAATTATGGGATGTGGATGCGCATTGTAAAAACACAGTGGCAAAATGGGTGATAATTGCCCTGCATTTCCATAAACCCACCTGCAATCCTACGCAGGTGAGACCGTCGTTGTCTCTGTGGATCCTGGCCAAGGTCCCTCGAAGCAATGATGAATCTTCGGGCCCAGTACAATCAAAAATCCCGGGGAGCGCTGGCCTATCCATCAGCTTACCTCAGCTGACATGACTGAATATCAGGGTCTCAAGGTTCGGGCGCCAAGGGTCTCAATGAGGTTGGCTGTGACAAACCTTTCTGGTTCCCCAACTTCAGGGCAAGGGTGGTGAAAATGAAAAGAAGCAGATGCTGGGAAGAGGAAAAAGGAAAGCCTTATAAATATGATTGCCTGGCAAAATATTTTGAGAATATGGAAACTATAAGCAAGATTGAAATGAAAGCAAGCTTTGAGATACCAAGCTTTAGTTACTGAACAAATGGAAAACAATAGTATGGCCGGCTGAAGATAATCTTCTTTTGATGAAACAATACCTCCTGCTTGCAGAAAGGTCCAAGGTCAGAGCAGACCCTACTAGTTTGGTAGAAGGGGTCCAGAGAGTAGTTTTTAGGGTTTAAAATGTAGCACAGTATGGTAATGTAATGATTCTAATAGGCTGTTTGTAAATGCTATAAGATTTGTATCTTGTATTATATTGTTTAGTGAAAATTAGAATATGCAGCACAGAAGAAGATTTATTGTATTGTAACAGGAACTGCCCTCCTCTTTCAGGCATCCATTTTGGGTGCCTCTTTTGAGCTTCTCTTTCGGGCCTGCTCTGAGCTGTGGCAAACAGTTCTAAACAAGGCTCCTGCTGCCACACCCTTTGCAACAATCCCCAAGTTCCAAGACTTGGCTTCAGAGATCTCTCATCTCCGTCCGTCCCAACCGTCCTACCCCCCAATGCTACAGCAAGCAGGATCAATGGAGTTGCTCAAAAAGAACTTTAGTAACAGGGTGAAAAACAATTAACACGGAAAAGTTGAACACAGTATGAGGGGTGGGATTCAAAGACCTGAGGTAAAGGCGAAGCAACAATATATACACTTGAGGGTAGAACACTCTAGAACAATAACCATATAGGGGACACAAGTAACCAGTAGGGGAGGAGAACTTGGACAACTTAGCATAACAACACTAAAGGCTTATGGGGGAACTCTCAAACTCACCCTAAGTTAAACAAATGATTCACAGGGCTTAAAACTCACGCCAGTTCTACCAGGGTAAAATGTGGCTGACTCTGAGTTACAGCCGGGCCAACTCCCGCACTGCTGCTTTGCTCTGGTCCTTTGGGACTATGTGGCCCAAGAGAGCCACAAAGATGTCCTGGGCTCCACGAGGCTCTACAGTGTCACAATGGTCCCTTCATTCCACAAGGCTCCCAAATATCCCATTGGTCTCCATAGGAAGGAAACCACAGAGCCCCACTGTTTCAGCAGCTGATAAACAGCAACCACCAGAGGCCAAGGCAAGATCTGTCTGTTCTGGCAGGTTTGCTTGGAGCAACTCTTGGATATTTGAAATTATGAATGTGGAGTCCTAATTTAAAACATTTGTGTCTGGAGAAGAGGGATGGAGGTTTCTTCATAAAAAGAAAAGCTGAGAGCCCTTTCCAGTGTTTGGAAAACAGGTAAGTGCTGCCCCTCAGGAGTCAAAGACCAGCCAGACTTGTCTGTCCTGGCAACTTGTCTGGCAGGAATACTTGTATACACAGAAATTTGGAGGTGGAATCCAAATTTTGGCCATGGATACCTGGAAAAAATGGACAGTTCTTTAAAAAGAAGAGCCCAGAGCCCCAGTGTTTCAGGGGCAGATGGGAGTGGCCTTCCACATTCCAAGGTCAGCCAAACCTGTCAGGTGACCCCAGGGAAACCAAGGCAGCCACACCTATTTCATGTTCCCTTGGTTCCACAGGGCCCTGCAGTGTCACAGTGGTATTCTTGCTTCCATGATGCCCTAAGGTGTCATAATGGCCCCTTGCTTAGTCAAATCCTTAAGGATCTTAATGGTCTCCATAGTTCCACAAGGCCCCACAGTGTCCTAATGGCCTTTGGGTTTCATGAAGCCTTGCTGTGTCACCATTGCCCCTTGGTTCCATTGGGGCTCAGTAGTACAACAATGATTTCCCTGAATCCACAACTTCCCATAGTGTGAGAATAGCCTCATGGAAGCATGGGACCCTGCAGGGTCACAATGTTCCGCTGGTTCTATGGGGCCCCACAGTGTCACAATGGTCTCCGTGATTCCATGGGGCCTTGCAATGTCACAATGCTCTCCATGGATCCACAGCGCCCCGCAGGAAATCACAAGAGCCCTTTGGCTCCACGAGGCCCTGAAATGCAGCAATGGCCTCTTGGTTCCACAAAGCCTTGCTGCTTCACACTGGGCCCTTGGGACCATGTAGCCCAAGAGAGACACAAAGATGTCCTTGGTTCCATGAGGCCCCACAGTGTCACAGTGGTCCCTTGGCTCCATAGTGCTCCGCAGTGTCACAATGATTCCCGTGGTTCCACAAGTTCCTACAGTGTAACAATGCCCTTTTGCTCAAAAATGCCCCGCAGTGTCAAAGTGGTCTCCATAGGAAGGAAAGAACCTTCCCGGGTCAGATGAGAGGCAGTCCCGAGAGGCCGAAGCTAGCCAGAATTGATTGTATTGACAGATTTTCTTTGGGAGCAACCCTTGGATAAAGGAAATTTTAGAGGTGGAATCCTAATTTTGGCTGTTGCAGCCTAGACAAGAAAGACTGTTCTTTTTCATAGAAAGGAAAACCCAGAGCCCCAGTGCTTCACAGTCAGATGAGAAGTGGCCCTTGGCGTGTCAAATTCAGGGGGACTGTCCGGTTTTCGGCTGTTTGGAGGGCCTGGAAGGGCCCGGAGTGGCCTTGGGGCAGCCTGCGTATCAAAGGACGAGAAGAGGCTTCAGTTCTTCTTTCGATCCCTATGTTTATTAATTGTTTATCTAAAAGATTTTCTTTCAGCCCGACAGAGGTCTGCTCAGCAGCCAGCCATGAGCACTCTGTCTCGCCCTCCGGACAGTCACCTATCTTTATACCCAAAGCTACGTGTACAATATTTATCATTTTTCCCCAATACCTTTCACCCTTATTGCACGGTGCACTTTTAGTAATGACCAATCCCAAAGTGCCATCATCACCACAGAAGATGGAGGAGAAGAAGAAGAAGAAGAAGGACAGGACACGCCCCAATTCCTCCATCTTACTTCTCTAAACCCCCCTGTACAGAAATCCTAAACCCTGTGTCTCATCCTCTAATTAACTAATCCCTTCACCATTCACCCCGGTGAAATCCTCCTATCCTCATACAGGTGTCGTCTCCTGTGTAGGATCAAAGTCCAGCCACCAGACACTTCTGGCAGCATTCCAGGACTCCCGAGCCCCCCAAGGGTGGTCTCGGTGACTCGGCACCTCAGTCCTGAGGTGCTGAGATCCCACAGGGGACCTGTCAGACAGTCGCCAGGAGGTCAAAGCAGGCAGACCTGTTCCATGCTCCCTTGATTTCATGGGTCCCCATACTGCCACCACATACTGTATTCTCCTTGATTGCATGAAGTCTTGCAGTGTCACAATGGCTTCTTGGTTTCATGAGCCCCATCAGAGTCACAAGGGTCCATTGGTCCCACGAAGACCTGCTGTGAAACAGTGGCTCCTTGTTTCTATTTTAAATCAATCACAATCAAACCTCAGTTTGATCATTGATCCTTGCTTCCATAGGGCCCATGATTTGCAGAATGATTTCCTTGATTCCGTGACTCCTGGATTCCACAGTCTCACCATAGTTTCCTTGGATCTCCATTGTCACAACTGACCTATGGTTCCATGAGGTTCTGTAGTGTCATCGTGGTCACTGTCAGAGGCTGGATGAGATCAATGTCCCGAGACACCTTGGGATGCTCGGAATGCCCGTGTGGGGCCAGGGCTGGGGCAGGCCTTGGTTTGTGGTGGGACAGAGCCCTGCCCCCAGGCCAGCCCTGGCAGAGCTGTCAATCACACAGCAGGAGGAGTGGTAACTTTCACAGACTTGCTTCTGTGGCCACTGGAGCTGACGGGTCGGTTAGCCGCTCTCGGAGTGACTGGTGGAGACTACGAGTCCTGTCACTCCCAGGTTCTCCATGAGAATCCCGAGTAGTGGCTCTGTCTGCGGCGTGGTGATGCAGGTGAGAGCAGGATGCGAAGAACTGTGGTAAAGGAATGAAGGAGCGGACATGCGTGTGGATGCCATGGCACTTTATTTGACCCAGGCAGGGCCAGTGATGGTGTCAGGAAAAAGCCGTTAGGGAGGCATTTAAAAAGGGGAAGGGGGTAATGGAAGGAGACACGAGGGACCAATGAACAAAGCCCAGGGGAGGAGTGAGAGACACAACTAAACTAATAGGAAGGGCCAAGGGGAGGGAAGAGGCTTGGGAGAAAAATCATATGCTAGGTGAGGGATGACTGACATAAAAGATTCTCGACATAAAGGGGATGGTTACAATGATTGACAGGTAACAGGTGGGAGGAACAAACCATTAGGAGGGAGAACGTGGGGGGACCTGAGGGTCAAACAAAAATCTTAGCTTATAAAAACTAACCAACTTTACAATAAACCCATATAAAACACACACAATGCTACAACTTTCTGCTGATTGGCAGAGCTGCCAATCAATAATACAACAGGCAGAGCTGGTGCTACTCTGACTCTGACTGGGCAAGTGACTGGCAGTCCCACCCCAGGGGCAGGCCCATGAAGGCCCAGGGGGCTAAAAGCCGGAGCACGAGGCCAGCCTGTGGTCTGGATCCTTCCTTCCAATGGGGTTCCTCTGTTGGCAATGCTGGAACCCCAGCAGTTGGCACCTGTGTGTGTTACAGAGAGAAAAATATGGGCCTTTGTCGGGGTCGAGCCATTTGTCGGTGAAGGGAGACTCAGACACTCAATATGAGTGATAAGCAAATTCCGTTTATTGAAGAGAGCATCAGACACTTATACAGCGAATAATAAGCTTATGAATATTCTGTAAGCTAAGCAATCTATTGGTTAAACTATACCATCAACTCTTCCTCATTCCTTAGGGGTTACATGTCTCTTTTCTCATGACTCTTTCACTATTTGTTATCCTACCACAGCTAGGCCCAAGGACACTGTTATCTGGCAGGTGCCAGACTTGGAATTAGCCATGGTTTTGTAATTTTCCAGTCCTTAGCAGCTAAATTCCCAACATCTCCCCTGTTTTTATTTAAAAAAAAAAAAAGAAAAGTTCTATGGGCTAAGTGTGTCACACTCTTTGCAACCTAAAAATAGGCAATTCTAACAACTAAACAGTATTTTCATCTAGCAAGGTTTCTCTCCTACAAAAGATTCAAGCCAGGAAAACAAACCAAAAAGGCTATCACTAATTATAAGATATGCTATACAACAGATATAAAAAAGAATTCTATGTACTATAAAGCTTAACCAAAACTCAGGTGTGTTACTTTGCACACAGGTCATAAAATAAATGCCTATCATAAAAGCATAAATCTATCTAACATTACTTAAACTTAATAGCACTTAAAACACTTAAAGTATTTAAATTTAACAGAACTTAACCTTAACAAAACTTAACTGACTTTAAATTTTATAACACTTAAACTTAACAAAAATTAAACTGAACAGCACTTAAACTTAGCAGGAAATAAACTTAACAGTATTTAACATTTAATGGCACTTAATACACAATTTAACTTAAACTACTTAGTAACAAATAAAACTTACTATAAAAATAGAATATAGCATTTACTATAACTTACTTACAGGCCTGATTCTAAAATACTAAACTAAAACAACTTTCTTCACGTGTTTGCTGCAGCATTTTTATACTTGAATGCACTTAAACATAAGAAGTTTGTTTAAGGTATACCTGTAAAAGATTCTTTTAAATTCAGTGTTTGCTTTTACCTTTACCACATTTAAACAAAGCTTAAAAAACACAAAAAACACACTCATCACATCCTACTTCTACAACTACCTTAATATAAATTTAACATTTTCAAATTTTTCAAAACATAATTTCAGAGTTTGATGTTCTACCGATTAAAGACTGTGCTTCTAGTATTTAGAGTCTATGTCAATACCGGTGACCCCAAGACAGCACAACGAATACTTGTGAGCCAAATCGGCCGAAATTTGACTCCCGCATTCACTTATGCTAATTTCTCTTTCACAGTCTCCGCTAAGAAATACAAAAGGGTTCTTCTAACTTAGGTGATAAACGCTGGCGCAATAGTCTCTGGCGTCGTCTGTTTACCATCACTGGTCTCTTAATTGCAGCAGGAATCTTTTCCTTTTGTTGACAAGAGTTACGATTATTACGGCTGTTAAGGTCTCACACCGAAGCCCTTGCCCGCTGCGGGTCAGAGGGAGAAGCGCTCCGCTGGAAAATGGGCTCGGGTCCCGCGGCGCTTGTGTCGGAGGGGGCACCCCCCCGCGTTGGGCTCTGCTGCATGCACTGCAGACACCTCTGCACCCGTGGCTGCGCGGGTCGCTCCCCCCGCGGCTGCTCGGTTCCCCCCGCGGCC
Organism: Zonotrichia albicollis; assembly: GCF_047830755.1. Taxonomy (NCBI): domain Eukaryota; kingdom Metazoa; phylum Chordata; class Aves; order Passeriformes; family Passerellidae; genus Zonotrichia; species Zonotrichia albicollis. The sequence continues at coordinate 35,464,355 of NC_133826.1, forward strand.
ACCGTCGCTCCCGCCGCTGGGCCCATGCCGAGATTGGAGTGGCACAGCCCTGCAGGCGTCCCGAGCCGCGGCTGTTGCTGCCATTGCAGCAGGGTCGCTGATTTATTGCGCATATACTTGCAGCAATCTCGGGAATTCTCTTCCCAAGTCAACAGTCTATAGTCCCCGCTTTTCTAAAAAGCATTTAAAAGGATTATATGCCGTTTGTCCCTGTATTACCTTTTAACTTGTCATTCATTTAGCACGCTGCAGCTTTTCCAAGCCTTTCCAGGATTTCAACGGCATTCAGTCAGCTGGACTCTCCTGATGAGGTCGTCAGGGCACCGAAGCTCACTCTTTTGCCCACTCTTTTGCCTTTCTCCAGGTCTCCTATATAGGGTCGCCTAAGGCAGGGCCGCTTTTTGTGCCTCCCGGGCTGCGTCGGGACTGACACCCAAATACTGCACCGACCCCGTGGCTCGCAGGGGTTCGGGTCTCTGTTCTGGGCGCCATTTGTTACAGAGAAAAAAAAATGAGGCCTTTGTCGGGGTGGAGCCATTTGTCGGCAAGGGGAGACTCAGACACTCAATATGAGTGATAAGCAAGTTCCGTTTATTGAAAAGAGCATCAGACACTTACACAGCGAGTAATAAGCTTATGAATATTCTGTAAGCTAAGCAATGTATTAGTTAAACTATACCATCAACTCTTCTTCATTCCTTAGGGGTTACATGTCTCTTTTCTCATGCCTCTTTCACTGTTTGTTATCCTACCACAGATAGGCCCAAGGACACTGTTATCTTGCAGGTGTAGGACTTGGAATTAGCCATGGTTTTGTACTTTTCTATTCTCTAGCAGCTAAATTCCCAACATATGTGTGTGTCTTTCTGTAGATCTTCTGTCTTTCTGTTCTCTATTTCTTCTTCTAATCCTACTTACCTGGAATATTTTTGGGTAACTTAACATCTTAAGGGTAAATGTTTTTAGGTTAAATGGGCTAAGTAAATGACGGTAATGCTTTGATAAGAGTTTCATGTTGAAGTGGATGTTGTATTAAATGCTTAGCCCAAGTTCCTTGATTGTCTCTGTTTTGCCAGTAAAATTTTGTGTAATTTTGACCTCTTAGCTCAGTTGGTTAGGGCATGGTGCTGGTATCACTGAGGCTGTGGGTTCAATTCCTGAGTGGGCCATTCACTTAAGAGCTGGACTTGATGATCCTTGTGGATCCCTTGCTATTAAGAGTATTCTTTAGCATCTGTCTGTGTTGAGAATATCTGGTTGGTGTTTCTCCTGTGCACCAAACTCAAGTCAAGGAACCTTTGGTTATCCCCAGCATTTCAGTGTTCTGGGGTGTTCAAGCCCTGCAGGCTGACAATGGTCTCTTGTTTCCATGAGGCCCCACAGTGTCACACTGGCCCCTTGCTTCCATGGGCCCCAACAGTGCCACAATGATCCCCTTGGTCCCACAACTTCCCACAGTGTCCTACTGGCTCTTTGGTTCCATGAGGATCTGGAGTGTCACCCAGGTTTATGACATTTGTCCTTGCTGCCCCTCACATCCCATTGCCCCACAAACAGCCCCGAGCCACCCGTGAGGGACAGGCCCTGCTGTCCCAGGCTGGGCTCAGGTCTTGGCCTTTCTGTTCCCCCAGCCAGCCCAGGCCTTGCTCAGCATTGCAGTTCCCTGCTCAGAGCCTTTGGCTCCCTGAAATCCTGGCCTCAAGGATCTGCTCTCACCAGGCCCTGGGGAGCCTTTGGCACTCCCTGCCCTCACTGGGGCCCAGTGCTGCTCCAAGGGACTTGGAGTTTTGCTGCTGATTCCTTGAGCAGCTTCTTCAGCCCCCTCTCAGTGCCTGAGGGTGTTGGACTCAGCCCCAAATCCACCCTGGGGCTCAATAAAATACAACAAGCCCTTGGGGGCTCTTTGTCTTCCTTCAATGGTCTTGAACTCTCCAGTACTTGAACAGCTGATTGGAGTCAGTTTGGAGTTCTGTTAAGGAGGAAGACTTTCAAGTGCACCTCATGACTTTTTTTGTTTACTAAATGAATCTTTTTTTATTTTCCATTTCAGAGAAGAGCCAATAGAAGCATTCCCTAGATTATATTGATGCTGAATGTCTCCTTAGGAGGTCTGTGCATGGAAAAGAATGAGCTCCTTTAGGGCTGACCCTGTTTGGACAAGCTGTTCCTCACCCCCAGCCTCACCATGTCTGACATTGGCCCACCTGGCACTGACATCCCTGTGCCCTGCAGCAGAACCTTGTCCCCTGAGCTCTGCAGCTTCATGTCCCAGCCCATTGCACCATGTCCCACTTCTCTCCTCAGGGCTCTGCCTGCACATAGGCCCAGGAGAAGTTTTCCTGTTGGGAAGGAAAGAATGGAAAAGCCGGAGCAGGTTTCCTGAACAACAAACCCCACTCAGGAACCACCTGCTCAGTCCAGGCTGCCTGGAATGGTGTCACCTTTCTCCAAAGGACAGTGTGAGCAGAAATGATCTCTGGAAGCAGAATTCTCTGAGTCTTGCAGCTGAATTCTCTATCCCCATCCTTTCCCTGGATCTCTGTTGCAGATGGAAGCTGCTGGTGCCATCCTCACCTTTAACCTCTCTCTTGAATGCAAACAGATGTTCCCAGGTGTGTTCAGCAGGATTTGCTCAATGTTTCTACACAACATTTGTATTCCTCATGGAATGAAGGGGCCATTTTGACACTGAGGGGGTGACGTGGAAGCAAGGAGTCAGTTGTGACCATGGAGTGCCGTGGAACCAAGGGGCCATGGTGACACAGCAGCACCACGTGGATCCAGTGGTCCATTGTGAGAATGTGTATCCAAAGAGACCATGGAGACACCCCCAGAACCTCATGGAACCAAGGAGTCCATGGTGACCCAGAGGTGCAGCATGGAGCCAATGGTCCATGGTGAGACTGCCCATCCAAGGAAGCCATTTCGACACTGTGGAAGCTCATGGAGCGAGGGAGGCCATTGTGACACTGGAGAACTTCATGGCACCAAATATCCACGGCGACACAGCAGGGCATCATGGGAACCAAGGAACTGCTGTTGGCAGTAGGGAAACTCAAGGAACCAGGAGCCATTGTGGTATTGCAGAACTAACAGAGCTGCTGGACCTTGTCCCCTGGCCCTGCACAGCTCCTTGGGAGGCACGGCAGGAGCAGCACCCTGGGAGCCTCGGGAATGCCCCTCTGGGATCCATGGCACCCACTCTCAGGGGCTGGAATGGCAGTTCCCAGCCAGGAAAAGATTTTCCTCCCCTGGGAGGCAAAGCTCTTAAGAAGGAGCCAAAGGCCAAGTGGAGCAAGGTCTTACAGTGACATTTCACTGCCAGCCTTCATAACTTCATCCACGGTTGTTGTAGCTCCTGGATTGGGAATTAAATCAGGGCAGGGTCGTTGGTGGGATCTGCCCTGGGTCAAGAGAGTCACTGAAAGAGAAACAGAGCAGGCAAAGAAAGGCAGGAGAGAAAGGAGGACACAAACACAATAAGCTGAGAAGGTGGCACTCTGAAAAACAGACCAGAACTGACTGGAAAGGAATGGGACAGAAATCAATAGTTCTGAAAGTTTCATTTACTATCAAAATAGATCACATGCACCCAGACCTACACATTCTCAATCACACACCCTCAAATTTGGATCCCACTTCTCCCAATCTCCTTCCAATCCCATTTCACCCTGGAGACTGTGGAATCAAGTAGATTTGGCATGGGACTGAGTTTTTCTTAGGTGAGAATAAGGCGTATTTACATGGATTGAGCAATTTTGGGGAAAAATTGAGGTGTTTCAATAAGATTGAATAATTTTGAGGCGACATACCAACCTGTCTTGAATTCTGGAGTGCAAGGATATGGAGAACATTTGCTGAAATCCCCCAAGAATCCACAAATCTTCCAGAATATGTCCCAAACCCATAAATTCCTAGTCAAGTAATTGTTAAGTGATGGAACTTTATATATTTTTGATAAATTTCTTTCTTTTTAGTCCTATTTCAGGTGGTTTTAAGTGATAAAGAAAAATCAAGAGGAAATTGGGGCCAAACCAAAAGAATAACCAGCCAGGTGTCCTCCCAGCACAGATCACTGAATGTGGGTCACCAGGGCTCTGCCCAACGTGGATCCTCCCATGGGGGATGAAGCTGGAGTGGTGCATGAAGCTCTTCCTGCAATTGGAGCATTTCCCGGGCTTCCCTTACTGGTGCCTCCGTTGGTGTCTGGTCAAGGGAGAGCTGCTGGTGAAGCTCTTCCCACACTGGGGAAACTCGTAGGGCCTCTCCTCAGCATAGAGGTGCCGGTGGGTGATGAGGGTGGAGTTGTGCTTGAATCCCTTCGCGCAGTCGGGGCAGTGGAAGGGCCTCTCATCCGTGTGAATGCGCTCATGCAGGAGTAGACTGGAGCTGGCCTGAAACCTCTTCCCACACTGGGGACACTTGTAGGGCCTCTCTCCAGTGTGGATGCACTGGTGGCTGATGAGGTGGGAGCTGCGCTTGATGCCCTTTCCACAGTCGGGGCAGTGGAAGGGCCTCACATCTGTGTGAATTCGCTGGTGGCGGAGGAGGTGAGAGCTGCTCTGAAACCTCTTCTGGCACTCGGGACACTCGTAGGGCTTCTCTCCCGTGTGGATGCGTTGGTGGGTCACGAGGGTGGATCTGTAGCTGAAGCCCTTCCCACACTCCCCACACTCGTATGGCCATTCCCCTGTGTGAATCATCTGGTGGCTGATCACGGTGCTGCTCCGCTGAAGCTCTTCCCACACTGCAAGTACTTGTGGGCCTTCTGCCCATGATGAAGCTGCTGATGGGCCACCAGCTCTGAGCTCTGGCTGAAGCTCTGTCCACCTTCCTGGTACAGGGTAGGTCGTTCTTCCTCAGAGCACCCTGGGCTGGGTTTGGAACCCCTTCTCATGGGGGATGTCTGAGGTTTTTCTTCCCTGTTGGATTCCTGTGCACTAGAGTCGTTCAAAATGGCCTCTTTCACAAGGTTTTTCCATGGAGATTTTTCCTCCCTGGTCTCCATCCTCAGTTCCTTCCCTGGGGGAGGAAGGACAAGGAGAGGATGGGATTTGCCTCCATGCCAGAGGGAAGGGGAAGGAGATCCCTCCAGTGCATCTCCAGCCAGATGGGGTTGGCACCGGGGTTGTCCTGCAGCCAGGGGCTGTGCTGGGCTGGGAGCTGGAGCATGAGAGAGGGGGAAAAGGGCACTGACTTCCTTCTCACCTGCCTGGGTATCCCAGGGCTCTTTCCTCTTCCTAACAGCCTCCTCATTCATTGAGTCAAGGTTTGGGAATAGGAAATCCTTTTTAGGGAAGAAAACAAGTGGTGCGCACATTGTCTTTTATACTGGTTTTAAGGCAAACCTGGGGAGGGTCTAAACCAGATTTTCAATTTAATAAGAAAATTTAGATCAAGGCAATGATACAGAAACACTGCCTCAAACTGAGAGAGTCAGGATATAACCTGACACCCTGTTGGTCAGGGTGTTGGCAGCAGTCACGTTTAATGGTGGCTGCAGTCCTGTTGGAGTGATCAACGTGACTCTCTCAAAGCAGGGATCCTGCAGAAGGGTCTGGTCTTCCCCTGAAGGTCCAGTGGTGGTTATGGAGCTCTTGTCCTCTGGGAATCCAGTAGGCAAGATGCTCCTGGTGTTGAAAGCCTCAGCTTATATCCAGGTAGGAATGCTTGGATCCTCCCCCTCGGCAGAGCATCCCACAATGGGATGATGGAATTTTATCAGTCCTGCAGTGACACTTAATGGCCCATTAACAGAAGATATCTCCCCTGGAGGCCGTTATCAGGGCTGAGTCATGGAAGAGATAAAGAACACTGCCTGCCTTTTTATAGCAGTTGATGAAGATGGGGATTGAAAACATGCATTTGGTTACATCTTGCATGGCAACCTGAAACAGTGGGGTAATCCCTGCTCAGGGGGTGAACACCACCCCCCTTTCCCAAACTGGCTCAGGTGTAAAACTCCCACCCTGGGAAGGCCGCACACACAGGGGACAATGTCCCACTTGGCCCTGCCCCAGGGAGGTCTCTGTCCCTGTCACTCCCTTGCTCTCTCCCCTTTTCTCTTTCTTTCCAACACTCTCTCTATCTCACATTTATTGTTCAATAAAATCCACGATGGATTTCGTCTTGTTAGCACATTAATCGGTGCAGAGGCATCTCTCTAACAATCTTCTTAACCAGATTGCAACATTATTTTGGCACAGTGTGTTTAGGCGCTGTTTTCTGTGTGCCTTTGACAACATCATGGTTCCCTCCTCTGAGGAGGTTGTGGTTCTCTCTTGAAACTTGGATGCAGCTTCCTCTGAGCGACCTACGAGAGAACTAATGAGAAAAATGGCTGTTGTGGGTGGCCAGTATAAAGGAAATATTTTGTTGTCCTTGCTTGAAAAGTTTGTTAAAATCACTGGAGGAAAGGGAGCAAATGATACCAGCAAGACTGACAAGGTTCATTCACCCCATGGTGAGGAACACAAGGGGCTGCTGAAAGTCCTACAAGAAGCCCGGCTCCAGTAGCTAAATTCCCAATTAATTACTGAATTCCCAGGCTTAAGTTCCTTGGAAAATGTGAGAATCATTATTCTCTTCATCTCTGTCACCTTTGTGACAGCTACACAGAGCTTCCCCTTCCTTTTAATAATGTCTGTATTGGGCTGAATTTGCACTTTTCTTTTATTGGAACCTGCCAGCAGCTGAGCTGGAGCTGTGCAGGAACCAATGAAACTTGGAATTGACGTAGAATTGCTTTATTGTCAGCTGGTGCTATGGGGGCCGTGGGGCAGAAAGGTGGGAAAGGGGGGGTCCGGGGTGGGAGCAGAGGAAATGCTGGGACCGGGTGCTGAGCACAGGGCTGAGCACACAGAGATGGTTTTGTTCTTGCTGACCTTGCACTGAGCCAAGGCCTGTCCTGCCCCTTGTCCAGCCATGCTGGGGAGGGGCTGAGGGTGTGGGGGAGGTTGCGAGGGGACAGAGCCCGGACAGGTGACCCCAGCTGACCCCAGGGATACCCCAGACCAGAGCACATCATGATCAGTGTATGAAATGGGGGGAACAAGGAGGAAGGGGGGAATTTTGGAGTGAGCGCTTTTGTCTCCCCAGGTAACACTTAGGCAGGATGAGGCCCTGTTTCAGTGGTGGGCAGGGCCAGCACCAAAGACACAGACACCAACTTAAATTAAGGAACAGGCTAATTTAGATAATGCAAGTTTTCAAAAATTTACAAAAATATTAGATAGGCAAAGCAAATAATCATTAGTAAATAATTCCAAAAGAGAAGATGTTGAAATGATTATCACACAACTTTGCATTTCTGGCTGCAGGCTCTGGAGATTCTATCTCTGCCTTCAGTCAGGGTTGCATTCCCTAACAAGTCCTGGTACCAAATCCTGCCTTCCAAGGCTGGAACAGTATCTCAGGTTTAGCTGAGTGTGTGTTCAATTACCATCTGTTAAAGGTGGGGCAAATATCATTTGTTAATTGAGCAGTTTACTTTATCTCTTACACAAGGAATCCTCCCTCCAGGGAGATATCCTCTGGTAATGGGCCATTGAGTGTCACTGATAAAAATTACATCATCCCATTGTGAGAAACTCCACCCAGAGGGAGGAGCCAAACATTCCTACCTGGATATAATCTGAGGATATGAACAACAGAGTCAGCCTTCTCCCACAGGACACCCAGAAGAGCAGCTTTCAGCTCCACTGGATCCCAAAGGAAGACCAGGCTGATCTACACCACCACTGGACCTTCAGAGGAAAACTCCATCCTTCTGCAGGATCGCTGCTCTAACAAAACCACCTCTGTCACTCCAGGAGCACTGCAGCCACCCTTTAACAGGAGTGCTACCAACACTCTGACCCACAGGGTTTCAGGTTGTATTCTGACACTGCAAGTAGATTTTTAATACTATTTCATTTGTATTTTTAATTTTCCTACCGAAGAACTGTTATTCCTCCTCCCACAGATTTTGCTTGACAGCCCCTTACTTTGAAAATTATAATTTCAAGGGAAGGGATTAACATTTTCCGTTTCAAGGATGTCTCCCGCCTTCCTTAGCAGACACCTGTCTTTTCAAACTGACACAATGCCCCAGGACACCCAGGCAGGTCAGGAGGAAGTCAGTGCCCCTTTCCCCCTCTCTCCTCCTCCAGCTCCCAGCCCAGCACGGCCCCCAGCTGCAGGACAGCCCCAGTGCCAACCCCATCTTGCTGGGGATGCATTGGAGGGATCTCCTTCCCCGTCCCTCTGGCATGGAGGCAAATCTCATCCTCTCCTTGTCCTTCCTCCCCCAGGGAAGGAACTGAGGATGAAGACCAGGGAGGATAAAACCCCATGGCAGAACCTCATAGAAGCAGCTGTTTTGAGAGGCTCCATGGCACATGAATTGAATGGAGAGGAAAATTCCCAGAGATTCCACAGGAGGAGGGGCTCCAACCCCAGCCCAGGGTGCTCTGAGGAAAGATCCACCCTGTGCCAGGAAGGTGGACAGAGCTCCTGCCAGAGGTCAGAGCTGATGGCCCAGGAGCAGCTTCATGATGGGGAGAAGTCCCACAAGTGCTTGGAGTGAGGGAAGAGGTTCAGGCAGAGCAGCCACCAGATGATCCACACCAGGGAATGGGCCTACGAGTGTGGGGAATGTGGGAAGGGCTGCAGCTACAGATCCACCCTTGTGACCCACCAACGCATCCACACTGGGGAGAGTCCCTATGAGTGTCCCCAGTGTCAGAAGAGGTTTCAGAGCAGCTCTCACCTCCTCCGCCACCAGCGGATTCACATGGATGAGAGGCCCTTCTGCTACCCTGACTATGGGAAGGGCTTCAAGCGCATCTCCCACCTCATCATCCACCAGCGCATCCACACTGGGGAGAGGCCCTACGAGTGTCCCCTGTGTGGGAAGAGGTTTCAGACCAGCTCAAATCTCCGTCTGCATGAGTGGAGTCACACTGACGAGAGGCCGTTCCACTGCCCTGACTGTGGGAAGGGCTTCAAGCACAACTTCTTCCTCATCAGGCACCGGCGCATCCACACTGGGGAGAGGCCCTACGAGTGTTCCCAGTGTGGGAAGAGCTTCGCCCAGAACTCTGACTTGACCATGTACCAGCAGAGGCACCAGTAAGGGAAGCCCTGCGAGAGCCCTGACTCCAGAAGGACTTCATGCCCAGTTCCAGTTTCATCTGCCATTGGAGGACCCATTTTGGGAAGAGCCCTGGTGATCCATTTTCCGTGTGATCCATTCTGGGAAGACAGCTGTCCCTTTTCCTGCCCCTGCCAATGATCTGATGTGGGATTGAAAAACATGAGGATCTGGCCACGGCCCTGTCATTACATTCAGTCTCACCTCAGAACATTGCCAGGGTAAGGAAAGGGACCCTCTCTCTCCCTGAGGAGAAGGGTGTCCTTTCCAGGCAGGGGGAAATTGTGGCCAGGAAGAGCCAGGCAGTTGTGTTGTAGTTTTCCCTTTTTCTTATCTCTTATCAGTATTGTTTCTGCTTCTGTTTCTTCCTTATCTTGTTGCTGTTCCAAATAAATTGTTCTTATCCCAGCCCAGGATCTTTGCCTTTTGTGCTTTCCATGGGAGGCAGAAGGGCAGGGCGGTTTTAGTGGGAGCAGGAAATTGGGGTATCCCATTCCTGAACCCCGGCCCCTGAAAACCGAGCATCCCAGCTGTTCCCAGTCCTGGTGGCCATGGCAACAGCCTTGGGAGCGGGTCCCTGGCTGGGGCTGTGGGAACCTCTTCCCTCTGGTGCCCAGGGACAGGAGTGGAGGGAACGGCTGCAGCTGAGTCGGGGCAGGCTCAGGTTGGATGTCAGGAAAAGGTTTTTGCCCAGAGGCTGCTGGGGCCCTGCCCAGGCTCCCCAGGGAAGGGTCCCAGCTCCAGGGCTCTCTGAGCTGCAGCAGCGTTTGGACAGCGCTGCCAGGCCCAGGCTGGCATTGTTGGGGTGTCCTGTGCAGGGCCAGCAGTTGGACTGGAGGATCCTGATGGGTCCCTCCCAGCTCAGCCAATTCTGTGGTTCTGGGATCCCATGAGCTTGGGGATGGGGCTGCCAATGGTTACCATGGCAACGGGCTCTGGCTGCAGGCCTGAGCTGGTGTCCATGGCAACCAGCCCTGGCAAAGGGTCTCCATGGAGCTGCCGAGGGACTGAGCATAGCAACAGGGGGCTGGGGATGGTTGCCATGGAAACTGAGCATAGCAACATGGTCCTGGTGATGGTTGCCTGCTAAGGGTCAGATTAGTCACAGGCCCTCAGAGGGGTTCCATGGGGACTTTCCAAGAGTCTCCAGGCTGTTCAAGAGCTGGAATGTCACAGGTAGACACAGGGGCTCCATGGAGGCCTCCCAGGGCTTTCTGAGGATGGTAAAGAGCCCTGTGGTCAGAGGCAGTCACAGCCATTCCATGGTGACATCCCAGGGGACCTTGGACTGCAAAGGCACTGATCTGTCACAGACACTCACGGGGGGTCCACGGTGACATCCTAGGAGTCCCCAGGCTGCCAAAGAGCCGGGATGTCCCAGACACTCACAGGGGTTCATGTCATGGGCACAGTGAGACCTTCAGGCAAAATTTATTAGAGAAGCTCCTGTTGGGTCACAGGGTACAGAAAGGAGCCCAAATAGCCTCCATAGATCCCCAAATGTCACCGTTGAATCAGAGATGACATAGACTCAGATCAGACATCTAAGGGCTAAAAGCCACCTGTTTTTTCAATCCTCTTCTTTTACACCTTGCTTTGCTACAGGTGGACCTCATTGGTCATTTAATCAACAGATTTCACGTGATTGGCCAATTAAAGCAACACCCTTCAGTAAACAACTTTATGGAAAAACCAACTTATTATAAATATTGTCAGGGTACCAGTTATTGATGTTTGTTTTACCTTGGGCCATTCTGGGGGCTGCCTGGATGGGGGAAACCATCCTGGAGCAGTTCAGTGCCAGATAAAAGGAGATGCAGAGGACCTTTTTGGTCTTCAGCTTCTAGTTTATTTTTATATTATCTCAAGTTTTGCATTGATGTCTACATCAGGCTTAGCATGCTAGAAAAACACCTCAAAATCGCCCCAAAATATTCGGTTTCAAGGTCTTTAAAAGTTACCAATTAACTCTTAAAACATATATTATCTCTCCTTATCGACCAATAACTCATCCCTTGACTGTCCACATAATCTCTGCACTGTGCTTTCCTTGATCAATCATCCTGTGCCACCAATACTGCAGAAAATGGAGTAGATGAAGAAGATGAAAGGGACTACACCTAAATTCCTCCATTTTGCTTCCTATCTAGATGACCCTTAAAAATCCCAAAACATAAATTTCTCACCCAAGGGACATGGTATACAACCTTTTAATTTATTTCACACTTTGGTAAATTCTAATCTGTCTCAAAGTCCTGGAAGTCCTCTCCATGAGGGAAGGTTAAAGGCAGTGTTTCTCTGGGGGTCAGGACCCCTCAGAGCAGACAGAAAAATATTCTCTGTGCCCTGGATTCCCACACATTTAACCTAAAAACCTTTAACCCTTAACATGTAAAGTTACCAAAAATGTTCCAGGTGAGTAGGATTAGAAGGAGAAGGAATAGAGAACAACAGAAAGACAGAAGATCCAGAGAAAGACACACACACATAGGTACCAACTGCTCAGGTTCCAGCATCCCCAAGGGAGGAACCCCAAGAGAAGGCAGGACCCAGATCATAGTCTGGCCTCATGGTCTGGCTTTTAACCCCCTGGGCCTTCATGGCCCCGCCCCTGGGGTGGGACTGCCAGTTGCTTGTCCAATATGAGCTAGGGTAGCACCAGCTGCCAGTGTGTGATGGACTGATTAGCAGCTAAGCTAATCAGAGCTGGGATAACATCACCCCCTGCTGTGTGATTGACAGCTCTGCTGGGCCAGGGCTGGGGGCGCGGCTCTGTCCCACCACAAACCAAGGCCTGACCCGACCCTGGCCCCACACAGGCATTCCGAGCATCCCAAGGTGTCTCGGGACATCGATCTCATCCAGCCTCTGACAGCGACCACGGTGACACTACGGAACCTCATGGAACCATGGGTCAGCTGGTCCAAAGAGACTATGGTGAGACTGTGGAATCCAGGAATCATGGAATCAAGGAGACCATTGTACAAATCATGGGCCCTATGGAAGCAAGGATCAATGATCAAACTGTGGTTTGATTGTGATTGATTTAAGATAGAAACAAGAAGCCATTGTTCCACAGTGGGGCTGTGTGGGCCCAATGGACCCTTTTGATTGTTGGGGCTGATGAAACCAAGAAGCCATTGTGACATTGCCAGACCTCATGGGATCAAGGAGACCATTGTGACTGTGTGAGGACCCATGAAGTCAATGGAACATGGAACAGGTCTGCCTGGTTTGGCCTCCTGGGGGCTGTCTGACAGGTCTCCCTGAATTTGACATGTCAAGGGCCACTTCCCATGTGACCGTGAAGCACATGTGCTTATATTTGTATGGGAAAGAACTTTCTTTCTTGTCTAGGCACCCATGGCCAAAATTGGGGTTCTGCGTCTAAAATTCTCTATACCCAAGGGTTACTCCCAGACAAAACCTGCCCATACAGTCAAGTCTGCCTAGATCTGACCTCTGGTGACTCCCTCTCATTTGCCTTTGTACCACTGGCGCTCACTTTTTCCCTTTCTATAGAGACCATTGTGACACTGCGGAGCACTGTGGAACCAATGAGCCATGGTGACAATGCAGGCCCTTGTGGAACCTGTTACACTGTAGGAACTTGTGGAACCAAGGGGAACATTGTGACCCTGCAGGGTACCATGGACCCAAGGGGCCATTGTGACACTGTGGGACCTTGTGGAACCAAGAACATCTTTGTGGCTCTGTTGGACCACATGGTCCCAAGGACCCAGTGTGAAGCAGCAGGGCTTTGTGGAGCCAAGAGACCATTGTTGCATTTCAGGGCCTCATGGAGCCAAAGGGCCTTGTGATCCTGCGAGGCACTGTGGATCCTTGGAGAGCATTGTGGCATTGCAAGGCCCCACAGAATCATGGAGACCACTGTGACACTATGGGGCCCTACGGAACCAAAGGAACATTATGACCCTGCAGGGCCTCATGGAAGCATGGGGCCATTCTGATACTATGGGAAGTTGTGGAAACAAGGACATCATTGTTGCACTACTGGGCCCCAATGGAACCAAGGGGCCATTGGACACAGTGAGGCTTCATGGAAACAATAAATCATTATGGCACTGTGGGGCCTTGTGGAACCACGGAGACCATTAAGATCCTTAAGGACTTGTGTAATCAAGGGGCCGTTATGACACCATGGGACATCATGGAAGCAAGAAAACCATTGTGACATTGCAAGGCCTCATGGAAGCAAGAAGCTGCTGTGACACTGCAAGCAGCTACTTGTTCCCTGTGGAGAAAAGGGAACATGAAGCAGGTGTGGCTGCCTTGGCCTCTCAGGGGTCACCTGACAGGTCTGGCTGACCTTGGAATGTGGAAGGCCACTCCCATCTGCCCCTGAAACACTGGGGCTCTGGGGTTTTCTTTTTATGGAAAAGAACTGTCCATCTTTTCCTGGCATCCATGGCCAAAATCCAAATTTCTGAGTATCTAAGGATTGTTGCCATACAAAAGTTGCCGGGACAGACAGGTCTGACTGGTCTTTGACTCCTGAGGGGCAGCACTCACCTGTTCTCCACACACTGGAAAGGGCTCTCTGCTTTTCTTTTTATGGAAGAAAAACATTCCTCTTCTCCAGGCACAAATGTCTGAAATTAGGACTCCGCATTCATAATTTCAAATATCCAAGGGTTGCTCCAAGCAAACCTGCCAGGACAGACAGGTCAGGCTTGCCTTGGCCTCTAGTGGTTGCTGTTCATCAGCTCCAGAAACATGGGGGCTCCGTGGTTTCCTTCCTATGGAAACCAATGTGACACTGGGAGCCTTGTGAAATGAAGGGGCCATTGTGACACTGCAGAGCACCATGGATCCAAGGGACCATTGTGACACTGTAGAGCCTTGTGGAACCAAAGACATCACTGAGGCTCTGTTGGGCTACATGGTCCTAAGGGGCCATTGCAAAGTAGAGCTGTGGCAGTTAGCCCAGCTGTAACTCAGAGTCAGCCAGATTTCACCCCAAAAGAATCGGGCATGAGTTTCAAGCGCTGGGAATGATTAGTTTGACTTAGGGTGAACTTGATAGTTACTCAATAAGCCTTTAGTGTTGTTATGCTAACTTCTCCAAGTTCTACTCCCCTATTGGTTACTTGTTTCCCCTATAGGGTTATTGTTCTAGAGAGTTCTACCCCCAAGTGTACATGTTGTCGCTTCCCCTTTGTCTCAGGTCTTTGGATCCTGCCCCTCATACTGTTAGTGACTACTCCATGTTTATTGTTTTTCACCCTGTTATTAAAGTTTCTTTTAAACAACTCCATTGATCCTGCTCCTTTTCATTTTCACCACCCTTGCCCTGAAGTCAGGGAACCAGAGAGGTTTGTCACAGCCACCCTCATTGGGACATTTGGTGCTTGAACAGGGACCATGACATTCAGGGCTCCCTGTGTCAGTCACGTCAGCTGGGGTAAGCTGATGGATAGGTCAGTGCTCCCCAGAATTTTGAATTGTGCCAGGCCTGGTGGATTCATCCTTACTTCAAGGAACCTTGCCCAGGATCAGCAGGGACAATGACGGTTTCACCTGCATAGGACTGCAAGTGGGTTTGGGGAAATGCAAGACATTTATTGCCCATTTTGCCACTGTGTTTTTACAATATGCACCCACCTCCAATAATTGATTTGGGGTGTTCTGGTGGCTCTTCTACATTAGGCAGAGAAAGAGAAAAATGGGCAGCCAGATGTCCAAAGTAGAAAGGAGCATATATTGATGCTTTAATTCTCACTGATCATGACAACGTATTTTCAAAGAACAAATTAAAATCAATTATGAGGTGGATCATTAAAAATTTTCCACATGCCTCTGCTGATGAAATTCATACCACTGAATTCTGGGATTCAATGGGAGTTAAACTGTACAATTTTTCATCAAAATGGACCCCATTGCATCCCAAATGCTCCCCATCTTCCACACCACCCTGAGACACTCCAAACTCAGGACCTCCGCTCAAACCTGCCTTTCTCAGACCTTCCATGATGGTCCAAGATGGCAATGGCCACGCGGTCTTGGAGCATCATGCCCTGGAGACTGAAGATGGAAGGAGCCTGAATGTGGCTTGGGAGCCCGACCATCCTGCCTCCATCTTGGGTCCTCCACTTCCTGCTACCACAACCTTCTCTTCCGCCCTGAACGAACCTCCGGACTCCATCCCCACAACTGTGGGTCACACCCCCACGGTCAATCCACTGTCAGTACCTCCAGAACTCCACCCTTGAAGTCGGCCACCCTAAATCAAGGCCTTTCCTCCCAACCCCTGACAAAATGCAGTGCCCTTTGCCTCACTGTCTGGCAACAATATAACCCACATGGTCAAGTATATTAAGGCCAGCTGTCACACTATTTCTAATCCAAATGTTTCTGTTCCAAGTTATTCTTCCTCCCCAGAAGAGAGTTTCAATTCCCCAGAGCCACCTTGCCCCTCAACCACAGAAGATCCCTAGGAAAGGATTTGGAAAGAAACACTTAAGGAAGGAGACTGGCAAATAGTCTCAAAACTCCTCGTTGCCCCCGCATGTTATGAAAGAAGGGGGCAGAATCCCAGGTATCAGCCACCGGTTTGAGGGGAAATCAAGGATCTGTGCAGGGCAGCTAAAGACCATAGGATAGACTTACCTTGTTTTAATGGCCTAATAAGTGCCATGTTTACAGCATATGTCTCAACCTCCTATGATTTAAAATATATTATGACCATGTTGTTGTGACCTGCAGAATACACCCTGTGGGAAGGGGGATGGAAAGGGGATGGAAGTGTATACTAAATCAATTAATAGCAATGACTATGTTAATAATGAGGCAAGGGCAAAATTGACAATCAACCATCTAGCTGGAGAAGGACAACACAGCCTACCAGATGATCAAGCAGCAAGTATCCCCAGAGAAGTATTGGGTGATATCAAAGAGATGGCTTTGAAAGCTTCAATCCAGGTATTGGATTGGTAGCACCCCCAATTTAGACTGCCTTGGGTGGCTGCAGCTAAAGCTTTAGGACAATTAGACCGTCTTGGGTGTCTGTTAAGTAAGCAAACCAATGCTACCTCCCTCACATTGAGTAGCCTGCTCTCAGACATAGAGACCATCAGACATGCCACTTTACAGAACAGCGATAGAGTTTTTACTCTGAGCACATGGGCATGGCTGTGTAGACATGGGCATGGCTGTGTGAGAGGTTCATTTGTTGCATGAACCTCTCCAGCCACAGCAAGTCAATCCAAAAGAGCATTCAAGTATTGAAGGAAGGGCTCAAGAAGCTTCAAGTGGAAAACAACAACTGGTTTAATAAACTCTTCCAATCCAAGGGACTAAAAGGTTGGATGATGTCTAGCTAAAACAGGACATTTAACTCTCTTAGTGGTTGTTCTTATATTGTTAATTTTCCCATGTGTTTTGGATGCTTTTTGAAAGTCTTCAAAAATTCTTCCAGTTCCATCTTTGCTGTAAAACAGAGAGGGGGAGGATACCCAACACAGGCTCCTTATGGACTGCTTGGAGGAGAGAACTGGAGGCCAGGAAAGCACAAAAACCTCTCAGATAGTCAGTGTGGGAAGGAAATACCTTAAAAGTACCTAAAAGTATTCTTAAATCCATAAAGTGCATTAAAAACCTTGAGTATCTCAACGTGTTAATGAGCCCTACTGAGTGTCAGTACAAAGCTCTGTAAGGACTCATTAAAGCCGATAATTGAGGCCATGATTGCATAAACTTATCACAGAGTTTTTATCAAAAGGGAAACGCCAAGTACTTTAAAATAACTGAAGTACCCTGAAGTATTACTGAGCCCCAATGAGTGTTGTTACTGATAAAGCCTCTCCAGGGACTAATTAAAGCAGATAATTGGAGGCCATGATTGTACAAACCTCTCAGAGACTCCAAGGCAAAAGCCAAACCCAAAGTTCTTTGGAAAACCTGCAGTCCCTGCAGAGAGCATTCAGGAGCCCCCAGGGCCATTGCTGAGCAAGGCTCCCCAGGGACTCCTTCCAGCAGATCCTTGAGGCCACTGGGATGTGGGCTAGGGGGGGTTGCTGAGGGCAGGACAAGGGGCTGACAGTGCCCAGCCTGGCTGGGGCTGTGCCAGGAGGCCCCAGGGCCTCAGGACAAGGTGTCTCCTCACAGCCCTTGGTGGCACAGACCCTGCTGCTGTGGCCCAGGGCACCAAGACTTGGCCTCTTTTTGTCCCCACCTGTCATCACTGTCTCCAGTTCTCTGCTCTGCCTGGGGCCTGGGGACACTTTCTCAGTTGTGTCCCTCAGTGGGACCCATTAAAAGTCCAAGAAACTTTGGAGTTGGATTCTGACTTGGAGTTCTGGAGAGGTTTCTTCATCTCCCTCTCAGGGACTCATGTTCAGGGCCTGAGCACAAAGCCCCAGAGGCTCATTAAAGTCTTTGTGCTGTGTCTGTGCTGCTGAGCTGGGCTGGGCTCCTGGCACAGAGGCAGCTCCTGGTAATTAAGAAGAGCTTCAAAAGCACATTTCTCTTGATGAGCAGCTCTTCTGCCAGCCCAGCAGGGCTGGGGCACTGCCTGCAGCCACCCTGGGCACAGCACAGAGGCACAGAGAGCTTCAATCAGTCAGGGCTGGGAAGGTGCTGAGAAGTGCCTGGGGCACAATCACTGCCAGCCCTTGGCACAGGAACCTCTGGCTACAGGACAATGCAGCTGCAGCTCCTGGAATGATCTCCGAAAACTGGAACATCCCAATGCCTACAGACCCTGTGAGTACAACTCTGGGTATTTCTGGTGCAGGGGAGGTGAAATGCTCATGAAGCTCTGACATGCAGAGGGGTTATGATCAGTCATAGAATATTTCCAAGAAGGGTTTTTTGACAAAAATGCGGAAATGTCCTAAGACTTTGTATTCAGTTTCCCACTATTGAAGACTAACAAGAAGGGAGAGTTAAATATTAAAGATAGTATGTATTATAAGTTATGAATTTGGACAAGTACTTGAGACATCTGAACTGTTACTTTAAGTGATCCATGGGTTCCCTAATGTGCTTTCAGCCACTCTGCCCATGGACAGCACCAGCATCACCTTTGCTCTTAACCATCAGGCTCAGTCTGAGCTGTCCTTTCTCCAAGCTAGAAACAGAACCTGCCCCCAGCCAGTGCCCTGCAAACAACCAGGGTTCTGTCGGACCAAGGAGAGTGCACAGAGATTTGGGGTCTGTGAGTGCTGGCAGGGAGAGATCAGGCACGGGCAAACACCTGCAGGAGGAAAATCTCCAGGAAGCAGAGAGAAGATTGGGCAATGAGAGAAAACAAAACCCAGAAATGCTGTGGCAGGGAGAGTTTAGAGATGTCCACAGGATCCCCTCCAGTGCAGCCCCTCCCTCTGAACAAGCCCCCTCCCTCCTGTGCCCCAGCCCAGCCTCTGCCCTCAGGGCCGGGGCTCCAAGGCGTGCAGCCCCTCCTGTGCAGGCAGAGCTGCAGCAGAGCCGTGGGGCAGCTCTGCAGCCCCGGGCCCAGTTCCCTCTGCAGAGCACAGGGCTGGGAGCAGCTGCCCGGCACTGGGGGCTCTGGAGGGGGCACAGCTGGCTCAGGGTGACGTTGTCCCCAGTGCCCGGCTCTGGGCAATGCTGTCAGTGCAGCCAGGGAAGGAGCTGCATCTCCCTTAACCCAATGCCATCATAAGGACACTTGCAAGTCCCTCTGAGATTTCAGTCCAGGCTGGGAGCTTCAACCCATAATGCAAACCTGTCCTAGAGCATCTCAGAGTTTTAAGATTGATGGGGAAAGACAGAGGTGTTGTGACACTGAAAATGCTGCTGGGTTGGTGGAAAGAGCAACGTGAGTCCTTTGCTACAAAAATGGAGCTGGGCTGTGGTGGATTTATGTGCTCTCTGCAGTGCCTGGGGTTTTAAGAGAAACGTGGGAGTGTGAACATCCTCCACTCGAGAAAAGCGAAAGCCTAGAGAAACTGCAAACAGTATGAAGTGACAGATCATATGCCCCCAGTTTCCACTCATTATCTTGCCTCAGGGAAATCACTCTGTTCTACCAGAGGGCAGCAGAAATGCTGAGGGTTTCTGATATCCAAGAATACCAGGAAGTACATGGAAAGAGCTTGAAAAGAAAACATCAGAACTCTTAAACACAAGAGCATGTCCATGTGTGTTATAAAGGAGGGTGTGTGGAAAATGGCTTTGATTTTGGTTACAGGTATCTCCTCTAACCCTTCACTGTCATTTATCCATGAACAGGTCCCCAATGTACAGCCCCAGCAAATGTCCAACAGCAGCTCCATCAGGCACTTCCTCCTGCTGGCACTGGCAGACACACGGCAGCTGCAGCTCCTGCACTTCTGCCTCTTGCTGGGCATCTCCCTGGCTGCCCTCCTGGGCAACGGCCTCATCATCAGCGCCGTAGCCTGCGGCCACCACCTGCACACGCCCATGTTCTTCTTCCTGCTCAACCTGGCCCTCGCTGACCTGGGCTGCATCTGCACCACTGTCCCCAAAGCCATGCACAATTCCCTCTGGGACACCAGGAACATCTCCTACACTGGATGTGCTGCTCAGCTATTTCTGCTCATCTTCTTCCTTGGATCAGCGCTTTCCCTCCTGACCATCATGTGCTACGACCGCTACGTGTCCATCTGCAAACCCCTGTATTATGGGACCCTCCTGGGCAGCAGAGCTTGTGCCCACATGGCAGCAGCTGCCTGGGCCAGTGCCTTTCTCAATGCTCTCATGCACACAGCCAATACATTTTCTCTGCCCCTGTGCCATGGCAATGCCCTGGGCCAGTTCTTCTGTGAAATCCCCCAGATCCTCAAGATCTCCTGTGCCAAATCATATCTTAGGGAACTTCAGCTTCTTGCTGTTAGTGCCTGTTTATTTTTTGGATGTTTTATGTTCATTGTTTTATCCTATGTGCACATCTTCAGGGCTGTGCTGAGGATCCCATCTGAGCAGGGACGGCACAAAGCCTTTTCCACCTGCCTCCCTCACCTGGCCGTGGTCTCTCTGTTCATCACCACTGCTGTGTTTTCTCACTTGAAACCCCCCTCCATCTCCTCCCCATCCCTGGATGTGACCCTGTCAGTTCTTTACTCAGTGGTGCCTCCAGCCCTGAATCCCCTCATCTACAGCCTGAGAAACCAGGAGCTCAAGGCTGCAGTGTGGAAACTGATGACTGGATGGTTTCAGAAACAATAAACTGCTGGCCAATTTCTGCAAATCACTTGAAATAAAAGTCATCTTAGATCCTTCTTGTTGGTTTCATTTTGGAGGTTCTTTCTCTTTTTATTTTACTTTTTTAATCTTGTTAACTAATAAATATAATTGTTTTTGCCATTTCTCATTTTGTTTCTTTCCACCTTCCCTGTGGCCCCAGACTGTGTCAATGAGCTTTGGTGCCTTTAAATTAACTAAAGGATCTGCCAGCAAATTTTCTGCAGAGATGCCCTTCTGTTGCCTTCTCTGGAGCTGCAGCAGCAATGTCTGTGTGCAGAGCTGGGGCAGATCAGTGCTGGCCCAGCAGCTGTGCCCAGCAGCAGCAGCACTTGGTGTTGCCAGTGCTGCTGCCGTGGCCCTGCCCCGCTGCCCTGGTGGCCCTGGTGTTGCTGCAGGGCCTGAGTGCTCTCGGGGCCGGGCACAGCCCTGGGGGTGGCAGTGCCGGGGCTGCAGCAGGGACAGGCCATGGGCACTGCTGGGGCAGTGCTGACACCTCAGCCCAGGCCCTGGGGGCTCCAGGCTCCTTGCCCAGGCTCTCTCAAGAACATGCCCAGGCCAATGCTCAGCACAGAAAAGCCCCGTGAGCAGCCCCAGGCTGGCCGTGGGCAGGCTGAGGGCAAACAGCAGGGCTGGGGCTCTGCAAGGGCCCTGGGGCAGACAGGAAGGAGCAGCAGAGCAGGGGCTGATCCATCCCCAGTGCGCTGCACAGCCCAGGGCAGCGTCCCAGAGCGTCCTCATGGAGCTGCCAACAACATCCCCCCTCTGCAGCCCTGGCCTCTCCCCCAGCTCACACAGGTGCCCCATCCTTGCAGGCACAGACACGGCAGCACTGGCTCAGCAGCCCCTGTTTGCATTGCACACAGCAGGGGGAGCACCCCCATGCTGTTGCTGTGGGGACATGAACCTGAGGGAGCAGAAATGCCATCAGCCCCTGGGGCCAGCAAGGGCTGGGGGACACCAGGGAAACCACTCAGCTTTGTCCTGGCCTCTGCACTCAGCCAGAAAGTTTGTTCTCATCAGCTGGGAGTTTCCTGTCCCACTGCAGATGCTGTTTCTCAGAGCCAGAGCTGCCCGGCAGCTGTCCCCAAACTGCCCTGAGCATTTCCTTTGCTTCATCTTTGCTTTCTTTACTTCTCCTGGTACAAATTTCTTCTAATTGCCTACCACAGGGGGCCCAGAACTGGACACAACACTCGAGGTGCTGCCCAAGCAGTGCTGAGCACAGGGGAAGAATCACTGCCCTGCTCCTGCTGGCCACACCCTCCTGATCCAGGCCAGGAGCCATTGGCCTTCTTGCCCACCTGGGCACACTGCTGCTTCATGTCCAGCCTGCTGTCTATCAGTCCCTGCAGGTCCCTTTCTGTCTGGCTGCTGTCCAGCTGCGCTGTCCCCAGCCTGTAGCACTGCAGGGGTTGTTGTGGCCAAAGTGCGGGACTCAGCACTTGGACTTGTTAAACCTCACCTTGTTGGATTTGGGTCCTGGATGCAGCCTGTCCAGGGCCCTGTGCAGAGCCATCCTACCCTCCAGCAGATCAACACTCCCTGACAACTTGGTGTCACCAATATTCCATGAGGCCCCAGAGTGTCCCAATGGTCTCCATGATTCCATGAGGCCTCCCAGTGTCACAATGTTCCTTTTGGTTCCCTGGCACCCCTTGGTGTCACAATCTCACCGTGTCCCCCAAGGCCCTGCAGTGTCACAGTGGATCCTTGGTTCCATGAGGTCTGGCAGGGCAGCAATACTCTCCTTGGTTCCACAGTGTCACAATGGCCTCTTGGTCCCAAGGGCGACCACGGTATCAAACATGTTTCCTTCATTCCAGGAGTCCCTGAGGAACAGCACTGGCCCCTTGGTTCCATAGGGCCCTGCAGTGTCACAATGGCCCCATCATGACACCAGGTCCTGCTTTGTCACAATGCTCTGCATGGTTCCACAAGGCCCTGCAGGGTCACAGTGGCCTCTTGGTTCCATTGTCCCCAGGCTCAAACAACTGCTCCATGGCTGGTTTCAGAGAATCACAGAATGAGCAAGGTTGGGCATTGAATTCCAGCACACACCTCAGCTCTCTGATGATCCCGGCACCATGCTGGGCCCTGTTTCACACTGGAGCAGAGCAGATGTTGATGGGACAGGAGCCCTGTGGGGCTGTCAGGGACCTGCAGCTTGCAAGGTGCTCTGCTCTCCCTCAGGTGCTCTCTGAGAGATCCAATCAAAGCTGGGCACCTCAGGGCACAAGTGGCACTGCCTGTTCATGGGCACATAACTGATGTCAGCCTGGATAGGGGCACAGGTTTTAGTACCTGTTAGTTACATATTATACAAGCGAATCTTTATTCTCTGGGTCATTTGAGTACTTTTAAGAAATAGCAAAGTTTTCCCACCAGGAACAGGGATTTCCTGGAGGTGTACTGATGGCAGGAGGAGAAATACTGATCTTTCCTTCTACTGGTGCCACTAATATTCTGTTTATTACTTCTTCTCCCTTTTCCTTCAGGTGTTTTCAGCTCTTCTGTTGAAATGGCCATGTCTAGGGACAGCTCTTCTTTTACAGCAGGTGGATCTATGTACTTCTACTGCTCTCTGATTTCCTCCTCTAGATGGTCTCTGGTCATTCAAGTAGCTCTCAACTGACTGGCTTCAGGCTGTGAGCTGGAGGAAATTGCCCAATATCTCTATAGTTCAAATAAATGTATAATAAATATCATTTTAATTGTGTTTTTATCCATCACAGAATTACCTTATGTCTTTGTCTAAAACTGTTCAGGTACAGAAATCCCTTGGGGATGAGGGACATGTCAGATGCTGCTGGGACATCCCAGAGAGCTGAGGAAAGAGCTGTGATGGTTGTTAAACTGTTCAAATGTCCAACTTCTGTTTGTTGACAAGGAACCTTTCTGTGCCTCTGAGTGTCACCAGGCCCTGAGCCCAAAGGACACAAACCTGTTGAGTTGTGGTTCCCACTGCAGGGGCTGCACTTGGACCTTGGCTCTGCACAGGAGAGCTCTTCATCCCCTTTCTCTCTTTTCCTCCCTCTGGGCATGGAGGGAGCTCCTGGCTTCAGTGTGTGACTCGTGTGTGCAAAGAGCAAATCTGGGCAGAGTCGGGGCAGGGAGGGTTTGGGGGGACCTTGGGATCTGTGCTGGGCACAGAAGGTGTTTTCCATTGTTCTGAGACTGTTGGCTGTGGAAACTGGATTTAATATCCAGCAGAGGAATGACTTTTGCGTTTGATGGAGCTGTGCCTTCCCTTGGCTTTGTTGGCTGACAAGAAATGAACATCCCTCTGTGTCTTGGGCAGCTCCTTCTCCAAGGAAAGCAGGTGGGAGTTGGAGCCAAGGAGCTGAAAGCTGCAGGTGCAGCCTGGGCTGGAGGGAGCTCAGATTTGCACAAGGCTGCTCTGAGTGCCGGGGCTTGGATGGGGGAAATGGTGGGGTGGGGGTAGGGACAGAGTCAGATTGATTGTCAGCCATGAAGGGTCTTGACTTTCATATCTATTCAAACTGCATGAGGAGGTACTTGGATTCAGTGTCAATTGGAGATTCCATATGTCAATGAATTAACAGGAAAACAAAACTAAACAGGACTTGAAAAATGTTTTCTCACTGTCTTTTTAAATATAATGTATTCACTTTGAATACACTACTGAGATCAATGTAACTACAAATGTTTTGGAAACTGAAATAAAATTATTCCCAGAGGCTTGTCTTGTAAGGTGTTCTGAGTGTTAATGAGCCCTGGGACACTGAATTCCTGCACTCAAGAGCTGAAGGCTGAACAAGCCTCAGGAGCAGGAAAATTCAGCAGCAGCCTCCAAGGTGCTGAGGATGTCAGCAGCCCCCACTGAGGCCATCCCTGCCCAGAGACCGTGGGGGAATGGGCAGACAAGGAGAGTGTCCCTGGGGCTGGGGCAGCACAACTCAGAGGCACCAGCGGCTCCAGCTGGGCAATGGAGTGTGGAATGTGGCTGGGAAAGCCCTGCCTGGGCTGGGCCAAGCAGGACACACAAGCCCTGACCCCTAAATGCCAAACAATTCTCTCAAGGAGACATTTAAAAAGAATTACAATTGATTGTGTACTGTGAGTTGGAATCCCTAGAAATATACGAACTGCAGATTCTCAGGAACTCAAAACAGCAAAGCAACCTTTACTGGCAACTTTGGAAAATCAGATAAACTCTGGCAAAATGTTTTTTATGACACTGTAGTGCTTTTGGTTTGTTAATTATAGATCTTTCTAATCTTGAGATTTCTTAATTAATATACTGATGAGTATGTTGTGTTTTAGTGCTGGTTAATTATTTATGTATTTATCTTGTTGTGAGATAGGATTACCAGAAAGGTACAGTAGGCTTAAAATTGTAAAAGGGTATAAATAAAAATTTATTAAAAGTAAAATTAAATAAAAGGTAGTAAGAATTAAAATAAATTTTTTCGAATATTTTTTTTCTTTACATTTTTTTCATTTTACTGAAAATGTCAAGAAACTAAACTAGAAATTGCTAGTCAGTTCACTATTTCTAGAATCGCCTAGAAACTTTTTTAGTTTATTGTGGGGAGAAGTTTTTCTTGTTAAGGTGATGGAGATTTTTTTACAAGAGGAAAAAATTGGTTGTTTTTTCTTCTTAATATTGTCATGGATAACAGTTGTCTGGGGAACTTTGTTATTGTGATGTTTTTTTATTGCTACAAGCTTTTTTACAGCTTGTTGATGGGTCATGTCAACTTAAGGGGTATTGTTTTAAAGATGAGCTGTTTAAAGGTAAAAGTTTTTATTATTTTCTTTTAAAATTATTTTTATCTCTGACAATAGAGATGTTCTCTTGGGGATACTGGATTACTTTTTTTTTTCTCCCTGTTTAAACTTTTTGTAAAATTACAGTTATTTTAGAATTCATTTATTTAACATGCAGGTTTTTCTTTGATTAATTTGAAATATTTTGATTAATTTGAATTTTTTTATAGTTTTATGTGTTATAAAGAAAAAGATTTTTTTTATCATAGTTTATAAGAAGATTTTAGTTTTAAGATGGAGGTAGTTTTTCTTCTTTTTTGGGGGAGGGATTTAACTTTTTACTGACTTTTATGGTTTTATGGGGTTTATATATATATATATATATATTTATTTTTTTTTAATTGAGGGAGGATTGAAGCATTGAAAGGATTTACACCTGACCCACTGATAACTTGTGGGGGAAGTTGTGGTTGAGTTGTATTAGGATTGCTTTTATGACTGCTTTGGGGCTTTTTATTGTGTTTAATATTAGTTGTAGGGTTATTTTGTATGGGTTGTAGGAGTTTTTAGTTTTAATTGTGTTGGGGGAGGGGATTTGATGGTAAGATTTTTATTGCTGTGGTCAGCTTTGTTCTGGTTTGGGTTTTGTAGCCTCTTTTGTTTTCCTGTTTGGGAGTTCTTGGGGTTTGGTTTGGTTAGAATGGGGCTGGTGGGGGAGGTGGCCTGTGGATGGGGGAAGGGACTCGGCCCACAGCAGGGTTGCTTGGTTTGGTTGGGTTTGGTTTGGTTTGGTTTGGTTGGGTTTGGTTGGGTTTGGTTTGGTTTGGTTGAGATGGGGGCCGCTGCTTCTTTGTTGCTGGGGAAAGAAAGAGGAGGTTCCTGGGTTTTTTCATCTTTAACATATGTGTTTAACAGAGGCATTTTCAGTATCTTTGTCGTTTTACAGATTGTCAGTTACACAAAATTTTTGTATTACTTTTTAAAATTCTTCTCATGTCAAACTACAACAGACATTCAATCAACAAAAACCACATCTCAGAGCATTGACTTGGCCCATTTGACTTCACAAACTCTAAGCCTGTTCAATTTCATGTTATTCAAAATCTGCAGGAGCAAAGAAACATAAGAAGACATGGAAAGAGAGAAAGACAAAAAAGATTTAGAGAAGCACACACTGAGCTACCAAGCCCTGGATTCCAGTGTTCAGATGGAAATTCCAAGAGGACCCAGGGTCAAGATGTGTGCTTGCCTTGTGGTCAGCCTTCAATACCCCTTGGTCTTCCTGGGCCCTCTCCCCAGCTGGGACTTGGGGTCATTTGGTCCCTCAGGAGCTGGGCTGGGGCTGCAGAGGTGGCTGTGGAGCATTGCCTGTGCTGTGCCAGGGACTGGCAGCCACTGCTGGGCTGGGATAGAGGCTCTGGGGGGATTGGGGTTACAGGGCAGGGCCTGGAGCTGCCCCTTCCTCCCGCCACACATGAAAAGTTTTGATGCAACAATCTCCTCCAGTCTTTCACAACAGGCAATGTTAGAGGGGGAACCCCAACTGTGGCCATGGGCACCTGGCTGAGAAGGACAGTTCCATAGGAAGGAAAGCACAGAGACCCAGTGTTTGGAAAGCAGCTGAAAGGCTCACTAGGCCAAGGCCAGCCAGACTTGTCAGGAATGGCAGATTTTGTCGGGAAGCAGTCTTTGGATCTAGGGAGTTGTGGAGGTGGAGCACCAATCTCACCCATGGACACCTGGAGAAGCAGCACAATTCTTTCCCGCAGAAAGGAAAACACGGAGCCTTCCCCAGTGTTTTGGGGAAAGATGAGAGCTGACCCTTGCAAAACCACTGCCAGAAAAACTTGTCCTTGCAATATTCCTATGGGAACAATCCCTGGATAAAAGGAAGTTTGGAGGTGAAATCTCAATTCAGGCCATGGATGCCTGGAGAAGAAGGAGAGTTCTTTTCCATCAAAAGGAAAGCACAGAGCCCCAGTTTTTCAGCAGCAGATGAGAAGTGACCTTCAACATGCCAAGTTGGACCAGTCAGGCAGTCCATGGGAGGTAAAACCAACCAGACCTGCTCTGTGTTCCCTTGGCTTTATGGTGCTCCATAGTGTCACAATGGTGCCTTGGTTCCATAAGGCCCCATAGTGTCACAATGGTCCCAAATGATTCCATGAGTCCCTGCAGTGTCACAATGGTCTCTGTGGTTCCCTGTCAGGACCCAGGACATCCCTCTGGCTGTACTGAGCAGCCAAGACCCCTGTCAGGGGTCTCAGAGACCCTGACACAGAGCCCAAAATGCCCCTGTGGTTTTGATTATGACCCGTGGAGAAAATTACACACATTGTATGAAGATCAGTAAGCCACAACAGTTTAAATAGAATATTAGTGAAGTCATCACAGGGTGGAAAAGTAGATTTTTGCATTTTTGGTATGGGGGTTCAGGAGGCAAGATGGAGGGAACTGTGTCCAGCCTTTCTCCTTCTTCTTGGCTTCCATCTTCTGCTGTGGTGTGGGCACTTATAGATTGGTTTAGAATAGAAGCTCACTGTCTAACATAGGTGATAGGTTTTGGAAAGTAATTGTAAACATTGTATACATAGTTTTTGTATAAAGACATAACATCGCCCTGTGGGCAGGCAGAATGCCTTGGACTGTCTTTGTGAGCTGACCTCGGCAGGGCACTAGAAATCTTTTAATAGATAAAATAAACAACCTTGAGACCGAGAAATGAAGAGCCCTGACTCCTTCTTCAAGCGCCGGGCTGGGAAAAGAGACTTTTGAACTTTTCTCGGGGTCACTCTGATAAGCTAATGATCCCGACAGTTCCCCAGGCCCCACAATGCCATGTGACTCCTCTGTTCCAAGCAGCTTGCAATGTTACAATGGACCTTTGGATCCTGGGGGTTTGTGGTGTCACAATGGTCTCCCTTTGGCTGCACATTGTCACAATGGACAGTTGATAACAGGAGGCCACTCTGTGTCACCCTGGAGCTTTGGTTCCATGAAGCCTGCAGTGTCACAATGAACCCTTGGTTCAATGGAGTTCCACAATGTCACCATGGCCCCTCGGTTCTATGCAGCCCTGCAGTGTCACAATGGTCTCCTTTGGTTGCCCAGTGTCACAATGGACCACTGATGTCATGGGGCCTTGCAATATCACCCTGGACCTTTGGTTCCATGCAGCCCTGCAGTGTCACAAAGGCCTCTTGGTTTCACAAGGCCGCACAGTATCACAATGGTCTTCTTAGTTCTGTGAGGATCCCCAGGGTCACAATGGTCTCACTGGTTCCATGAGGCTTCAGAGTGTCACAATACTTTCCTTATTCCATAGGGCCTCACAGTGTCCCAATGATTCTATGAGTTTCAATGATTCTGTGAATTCCCTCAGTGTCAAAATGGACCTTGGTTCCATGAGGCTCTGCAGTGCCCAAATGGTCTCTCCATTAGGTTCTATGAGGTCTTGCAATGTCACAATGGATCTTTGGCTCCATGGGGCCTCAAAGTGTCACAATGGCCCCTTGGTTTGATGGGGCCTGTCAGTGTCACAATGATCCCTACATTCCATGGAGCCACATAGTGTCAGTACTGTCCCTTTGGTTCCATGAGGCTCAGCAATGTCACAGTGCTCTCCATGATTCCATGAAGCCTCACAGTGTCACAATGGTCCCTTGGTTCCATGGGCCCTGTGCTGCTGCATTCCCCCCTCCCCTTCTCAGGCCGCCCTGCCAGCTGAGAAATGCTCCTTGGGCCTCGGCCTTGGCCAACAGCCCCTGGGCTCAGCTCCTCTGCAGCTCATCACAAACACTGTCTGCTCCAGGCACTGCTGCTGCTCAACCAGCTCCTGGTTCCTTTAGCAGCAGCCCTAGGAACTGTTTTTGCTCCCTCCATTGCCCACCATCCCTGTTCTCACACTGCCAAAGAAAGCTGTTGATGCCAAGTGAGACCAGGATGAGCCATTGCTGGGACTGAAACCCCTCTCTTGGGGCCCTGCAAACAGCGCTCCAAAAGGAGCCCTTGGAGCTCTCTTGGGCCAGCGACTCCCTCTGAGTGGGGCCTCTCCCAGCCGGGAACTCTCCTGTTTGCTGCACTTGGGGATCCTGAACAACGACGGAGCCTGGGCCGATCCCCCCACTCCTCCAGGCTCAGCCCTTTGCCCTTTGCTGGGGAGATGCCAAAGGATCCACAGTGAGCATTTCCTGCCCTCAGGGGAATTGCTCACAGGTGCCTTGTACTGACTCTGTGTCTGTGTGCACGCGGGAGTGCCTGTGCTGGGGAAACATGGCAGAAATGCTGCTCTCTGAGGGATTTCGATAGCTGAGTCTGTCAGCCCTGTAAGTGAGAAGTCAAAAAGTCTAAGCTAAGTTAATTGCTGTGAAGTGTTTTTATTTTGTTAAGTTCTTTAATATAAGTTATAAGCAGAGTTGAATACTTTTAAATGTTATTCTCTGTTAAATGTCAAAGTCATAGAAGTAAGGTTAAATACTGTTAAGTGCTGTTCTTTTGCACAGTTGTGAAGCTTAAGGTATCAGTCAAGGTTAAGTCCTGTTAAGTGTGACCTCCGTTAAGTTTTTAGGCAGTATTCCTTTTATCCTTGCACTCACTGTCCTTGTGTCACACACCACAGGGACAGTTCTCTGTTCATTTCTGGTTTGATTGCCTGGATTTGATTTGGTATTGTTGTTGCTTTGTTTCCTTGCTGTGCCTGAAATGTCCTCGCAGGAGCAGAGTGACTCTTGCCAAGGAACTTTGTGCTGCTGTCCCTTAATATTAAATCTGGTTTTTGCTGATCCCTTGCTGGGGATTTTTTCAGTGCTCTCAAGCCCTTGTTTGTAACAGGGTGAAGGAGCCCTGGCCCCGGCTCTGGGGGACACGGAGACGCTGCCGGGGGGTCCCTGTCCCCCTGTCCCACCCCCCAGGGCCCCGTCCCCCGTCCCCGTGTCAGGCTCTGGGGTCGATGTCGTGGAACATCCTCTGGGGGAGGCTGTGGGGCCGGGGGCGGGGGGACCCGGGGGGACAGGGGACCCTGCTGTGCACGAGCAGGGTTGGACTGCTCTGGGGGGAGCTGTGAGGGGGGCTGGGGCAGAGTGACCTCCCCAGTGACCTCACACAGCCCCTGTGATGTCACACTGTCCCTGGGATGTCACACAGCCAACTGTGATGTCACACACCCCCCGTGATGTCACACATCTTCCTGTGATGTCAGAGAGCCTACTCTGAGATGTTATCCTGTGATGTCATGCAGCAGACTCTGTGATGTCACAAAGTCACACTGCGACATCACAGTCTTTTCTGCGATGTCACAGCCAGCTCTGTGATGTTGCTCAGTCACCAAGTGATGTCATAACCTACTCTCTGATGTCACAGAGCCACCCTCTATGATGGCAGAGTTTTCTCTATGGTGTCACACCCTACTCTATGACACCAGAGTCAGCTCTGTGATGTAAGAATCCCTTCAATGATGTCACAAAACCCTCACTGTGATGTCAGACTGCCACTCTGTAATGTCACAGCACACACTTTGACATCAGAGCCTGCTCCGTGATGTCATCCAGCCATGCCATGATGTCACAGACTGCTCTGTCATGTCCCACAATCCTCTCTGTGATGCTGTAGCTGCTCAATGACCTCTCACAGCAACCTCTGTCATGTCACAGCCCAATCTGTGACCTTACACAAGCTACTCTGTGCTGTCACACATCCCCTTGCTGACGTCACAGCTGTTCTGTGCCTCTATGACACAGCCACAGAGGTGCTGCTGTGACACAGCCCCCTCAAGGCCATCCCACAGCCCCTGCCAGTGCTGAGCCCCTGTGAGCTCTGTCTGTGCCCTGCTGGTGTCCCTGAGGGGCCCTGGCAGTGCCCCAGCCCTGCTGGGCTGTGCACAGGAGCTGCTCCTGGCCAGAGCTGTCTCTCTGCAGCGCTGCCCTTGCCAGGAGCTGCCTCCGGGCCAGGAACCCAGCCCAGCTCAGCAGCACAGACACAGCTCAAGGACTTTTATGAGCCTCTGGGGATTTTGTGCTCTTTGCATCAG
Source organism: Zonotrichia albicollis (assembly GCF_047830755.1). NCBI lineage: Eukaryota > Metazoa > Chordata > Aves > Passeriformes > Passerellidae > Zonotrichia > Zonotrichia albicollis. Next base: position 35,495,431 of record NC_133826.1, read on the forward strand.
ACTCATCAGTGCCTCAGAGTGGGCTCAAAGACTTCTCAAGACCTCAAAGTGAGATTGAAACACTGAAGTTTCTTGTACTTTCAGTAGATCCAGATGAGGCACAAGACTGATAAAGTGTCCCCAGGTTCCAGGTAGAGGAGAGAACTGGTGGCAGTGATGACAAGTTGGGGCAAGCAGGGGAAAGGTGTCTCTGATCCTGAGCAAACCTGTGCCTCTGTCCCTGCAGGCTGTCGGCATCCCCCGGCTGCCCTACCTGCCTGGCCCCTTCCTTTGCTGACAGCTCTGCCTCCTGCCTGCCTCTGCCTGCCCACACAGAGCCTTGGGCTGCTCCAGGCTCCTGCTGGGGACGTGGTGCACCATAGCCCTGCCCAGGCAGGGAAATTCCTTTATCCTGGTGTCCAGTCTGGGTCTCCTCAGGTGCCTTTGGAATTAATTCTTTCTTTCTCTGGCTGTTTTCTACTATGTGGAAAGGATCCACCATCTCTGAAACCACCCTTCAATCCCTTCCAGGGCTCTCCTCTGTTGTCCTCACTCCCCACCCCACTGAGCACAGGGCTCCCATGTCCCTATTAATTGTCAAGTGCTTGAGGCCAGGAGCACCTGGACAAGAGGGACAGTTCTTTTCTATAGGAAGGAAACCACAGAACCCCAGAGTCTGAAAGCAGACGAGAAGCAGTCACCAGAAGCCAAGGCCAGCCAGACCTGTCTGTCCTAGCAGTTTTTGTCCTACAGTAACCCTTAGATATTCGGGGAGTTTTGAGGGTGGAATTCCATTTCAGCCATGGGTTCCTGGACTGGAATGACAGTTCTCCATGGGAAGGAAAGGGCAGAGCCCCAGTGTTTTAATGGCTGATTAGAGGCAGCCCCAATGAGGCCAAGGCCAGCCAGACCTGTGGTCAGGGAAGAATCCTTGGAAAGACAGAATTTGGGGGGCCAAAGCCCACCTTTGTCTACGGGCATCAGGACAAGAAGAACAGTTCTTTTCTACAGAAAGAAAAGTACAGAGCCTCAGTGTTTCAAAGGCAGATGAGAGCTGGCCCTCAGGAAACCAAGAGAACCTGGACAGACCTGGCAGCTTTTCTCTGGGAGATATCCTTGGATATAAGGAATTTTGGAGGCTGATTCTCAATTTTGGCCATGGATGCCTGGACTTGAGAGATATTTTTTTCAATGAGAAGAAAAGCACAGGCCCCCACGTGTTTTGAAAGCAGATGAGAGATGGTCCCCAAGAGGCCAAGGCCAGCACAGAGTGGGTTGTGTGAGGTCACAGGTAGGGCTATGAGAGCACAAAGTTTGTTGTGTGAGATCAATGAGCAGCTACAGCATCACAGAGGGGATTCTGTGACATCACAAAGCAGGCTGTGACATCATGGCATGGCTGGATGACATCATAGAGCAGGCTCTGAGGTGAAAGTGTGTGCTGTGCCATTACAGAGTAGCAGTATGACATCACAGAGAGGGTTTTGTGACATCACTGAGTGGGTTGTGACATCACACAGAGTTCTGTGACATCACAGGGTAGAATGAGCGTCCACAGAGCAGATCCTGCCATCATAGAGGCTGGCTCTATGACAACAGAGAGTGGGTTCTGACATCACTGGGTGGCTATGTAACATCACAGAGTTGGGCTGTGACATCACATAGTGACTTTCTGACACCACAGAGTCTTCTGTGAAATCACAGTGCAGGTGCATGACATTCCAGGGTGCATCCCAGAGCTGGCTCTGTGACATCACAAGGGTGCTGCGTGATGTCCCAGATTGGGCAGTGACATGACAGATGACTGTGTGACATTGCAAAAGGGCTGTATGACATCATAGGGGGCTGTGGCATCACAGATGGCTGTGTGAGGTCACTGGGGAGGTCACTCTGCCCCAGCCCCCCTCACAGCTCCCCCCAGAGCAGTCCAACCCTGCTCATGCACAGCAGGGTCCCCTGTCCCCCCGGGTCCCCACGCCCCTGGCCCCGCAGCCTCCCCCAGAGGATGTTCCACGAGATCGACCCCAGAGCCTGACATGGGGACAGGGGGCCGGGGCCCTGGGGGTGGGACAGGGGGACAGGGACCCCCCAGCAGCGTCCCCGTGTCCCCCAGGACCAGAGCCTGGGCCAGGGCTCCTTCACCCTGCTATCAACGAGGGCTTGAGAGCACTGAAAAAATCCCCAGCAAGAGATCAGAAAAACCAGATTTAATATTAAGGGACAGCAGCACAAAGTTCCTTGGCAAGAGTCACTCTGCTCCTGACTGGACACTTCAGGCACACCAAGGAAACAAAGCAGCAACAAAACCAAATCAAATCCAGGAAATCAAAACAAAAATGAACTGAGAACTTTCCCTGTGTGTGTGTATGACACAGGGACAGTGAGGGCAAAGATAAAAGGAATATAGCCTAAGGCTTAACAGGCCTCACACTTAACAGGACTTAACTTACACCTTAAATGTAACCGATCCCTTAACATCAAAGTTTATCAAAATAACAGCACTTAACAGTATTTAAGTTTACTTATAACCTATGACTTAGAAATTTAACAGAGGAATAACACTTAACAATATTTAACTTAGTTAATAACTTAAATTAAATGTAACAGTTTTGCAAAAGAACAACTCCTAGGAGAATTGAATTTAGCTTAGACCTCATGACTTTAACCTTACTTACAGCTATCTGGATATCTGAGTGACTCAGCTATCCAAGGCACTCAAACCCCTCAGAGAGCAGCATTTCTTCCACTTTTCCCCAGCACAGGCACTCCTGTGTGCACACAGACACAAAGAGTCAGTGCAAGGCACCTGTGAGAAATTCCCCTGAGGACAGGAAATGCTCACTGTGGATCCTTTGGCATCTCCCCAGCAGACCAAGGGCTGAGCCTGGAGGAGTGGGGGGATCGGCCCAGGCTCCGTCGTTGTTCAGGATCCCCAAGTGCAGCAAACGGGAGAGTTCCCAGCTGGGAGAGGCCCCACTCAGAGGGAGTCGCTGGCCCAGGAGAGCTCCAAGGGGCTCCTTTTGGAGCGCTGTTTGCAGGGCCCCAAGAGAGGGGCTTCAGTCCCAGCAATGGCTCATCCTGGCTGCCCTTGGCATCAACAGCTTTCTTTGGCAGGGTGAGAAGAGGGATGTTGTGCCACGGAGGGAACAAAAGGAGTTCCCAGGGCTGCTGCTAAAGGAAGCAGGAGCTGGTTGGGCAGCAGCAGTGCCTGGAGCAGACAGTGTTTGTGATGAGCTGCAGAGGAGCTGAGCCCAGGGGCTGTTGGCCAAGGCTGAGGCCCAAGGAGCATTTCTCAGCTGGCAGGGCAGCCTGAGAAGGGGATGGAGGAATGCAGCAGCACAGGGCCCATGGAACCAAGGGACCATTATGACTCTGTGGGGCCTCATGAAATCATGGAGAGCACTGTGACATTGCTGGGCCTCATGGAACAAAGGGGACTGTACTGACAATCTTTGACTCCATGGAATGTAGGGATCATTGTGACACTGACAGGTCTGATCAAAACAAGGGTCCATTGTGACACCATGGGGCCTCCTGGAACTGTGGAGACCATTGTGACACTCTGGAGTGTGATGGAACCAAGGAGCCATTGTGACACTTTGAGGCCCCATGGAGCCAAAGGTCCATTGTGACATTGTAAGGCCTCAGGGAACCATGGAGAGACCATTAAGATACTTCACAACCTCACAGAACCAAGGGGCCATTTTGACACTGAGGGAACTCATGAAATCATGGAGACCCTTGTGATACTATGAGGCCCCATGGACAAGCAAAGCATTGTGACACTGTGAGGCCTCATTGCACCAGTGAGACCATTGTGACCATAGGGGATCCCCACAGAGCCAAGAGGACCATTGTAATACTGTGGGGCCTCGTGAAACCAAGAGGCCTTTGTGACACTGCAGGGCTGCATGGAACCAAAGGTCCATTGTGACATTGTGGAGCCTTGTGTCATCAGTGGTCTATTGTGACACTGCCCAACCAAAGGAGACCATTGTGACACTGCAGGGCTGCATAGAACCTAGGGGCCATGGTGCCATTGTAGAACTCCATTGAACCAAGGGTTCATTGTGACACAGCAGGACTGTGTGGAACCAAAGCTCCAGGGTGACACAGAGGGGCCTCCTTATAGTAAACCCTATGGACCTGGGTAAGGCTCCATGGAGGACTGAACAATAGGAACTGCTGAGACAGCAACATAAGTTCCTGTCTCTCTGATCTCCGCCCCATAGCTTATCTCTGTAACCCTATAGGCTATGTTACCTAAATTCTAACTATTGCTCAAGTTTGGATCCCCCTTAACCCAATGAAAGGGGCCTACTTTAGCCCATTTGACAGAAGAACAGCTGTCACTGGGACCCTTCACAGACTCCCTCAATAAAGCCATCACTGTGGAACACCAGGACCTCCTTCTCCTCTCTTGCCTTCTGCTGCCCTCAGCCAAGGGCAACCTACCTAGCAAGCAAGAGCTGAGATCCTAAGAGAGCTTGCAACCACTAAAGAGCTGATAATCACCAAGCTTGCTAAGGGGGTAAGCCCGCAGCATCATCCTTGGGCTAGCCTAGCTGTAAGGCACCCTGTCTCCCTGAGGACTGGGCTCCCGGGCTATCTTGCACTGCTTGATAATAAGGCCAGAATAGAGGCTTTATTATATCTCCTATCATCAATGGCCCATTGTGACAGCGTGGAGCCAAAGGAGACCATTGTGACACCACAAACCCCGAGGGTCCAAAGGTCCATTGTGACATTGCAGGGCTCATGGAACAGAGGAGTGACATGACATTGTGGGGCCTGGGGAACCACGGAGATCATTGTGACACAGCAAGGCCTCATGGAATCATTGGGACCATTGTGACACTGCAGGGCCTTCTGGAACCTAGGGGCCAGTGTGACACTGTGGGACCCCATTGATCCAAGGGTCCATTGTGACACTGCACGACTTTGCCATTGTGACACGGCTGGACCCCATAGAAACAAGTCGTCATCATGGCACTGTGGGGCCTCATGGATCCAAGGCAGCACTGTGATACTATGGGGCCCCACAAAACTAAGGGAACATGAAACAGGTCTGGCTGGTTTGGCCTCCCAGGGGCTGCCTGATAAATCACCTTGGCATGTTGAGGGTCTCATCTCATCTCCTATTCAAATGATGGGGCTCTGCGCCTTCCTTCCCAATTGAAAAGAGCTCTCCTTCTCCTCCAGGCACCTGTGGAACAAACTGCGATTTCACCTCCAAATTTCCTTATACCCAGGGATTGTTCACATAGGAATACTGCCAGGACAAGTCTGTCTTGCAGTGGTTTTACAAAGGTCACCTCCCATCTATCCCCAAAACACTGGGGAAGGCTCCATGCTCTCCTTCCTATGGGAAAACACCGTCCTGCTTCTCCAGGCGCCCATGGCCGAGATTGGATTTCCACCTCCAAAATTCCCTAAATTCAAAGACTGCTCCCAGACAAAATCTGCCATACCTCACAAGTCTAGCTGGCCTTGGCCTAGAGAGACTCTCACCTGCCTTCCAAACATTGGGGCTCTGTGCTTTCCTTCCTATGGAAAAGAACTGTCCTTCTCAGCCAGGTGCCCAAGGCCAGAATTGGGATTTCACCTCCAGCATTGCCTTACTGTGGCAGACTGGAGGAGATTGTTGGCTGGAAACATTTCATGTGTGGGCATGGAAGGAGCAGGTCCAGCCTTGCCCTGCTCTGGAACCCCAATCCCCCCAGAGCCTCTATCCCAGCCCAGCAGTGGCTGCCAGTCCCTGGCACAGCACAGGCAATGCTCCACAGCCACCTCTGCAGCCCCAGCCCAGCTCCTGAGGGACCAAATGACACCAAGTCCCAGCTGGGGGAGGGGCCCAGGGAGACCAAGAGGGTATTTAAGGCTAACAACAAGGCAAGCACATTTGTGGACCCTATCTCCTCTTGGAATTTCCATTTGAACACTGCTGGAATCCAGGAGTTAGTAGCTCTGTGTGTGCTTCTCTAAATCTTTTTTGTCTTTCTCTCTTTCTGTGTCTATTTCTGTTTTAGTCATCTTGCAAATTTTTTTTAACATAAAATTGAACAGGCATACAGTTTCTGAAGTTGAATGGGTCAAGTTAAAGCGTTGATAACTGTTTTTTGTTGATTGAATGTCATAGAAAACCTTTTGCCAAAGTTTCTCTGATTTTCTAAAATTCCCAGTAAAGATTGGCTTGCTGTTTTGAGCTCCTGAGAATCTCTTGTTGGTATTTCTCTAGTGCATCCAACTCAGAGGAAGGAAACAATTGCAATTCCTTTTAAATGTCTCCTTGAGAGAATTGTTTGGGGGTTGGGGGTCAGGGCTTGTGTGTCCTGCTTGGCCCAGCCCAGGCAGGGCTTTTCCAGCCACATTCCACACTCCATTGCCCAGCTGGAGCCACTGGTGCCTCTGAGTTGTGCTGCCCCAGCCCCAGGGACGCTCTCCTTGTCTGCCCATTCCCCCACGGTCTCTGGGCAGGGATGGCCTCAGTGGGGGCTGCTGACATCCTCAGCACCTTGGAGGCTGCTGCTGAATTTTCCTGCTGCAGAAGCTTGTTCAGTCATCAGCTCTTGAGTGCAGGAATTCAGTGTCCCAGGGCTCATTAACATTCAGAACAGCTGAACAAGCCAAGCCTCTGGGGATAATTTGATTTTAATTTTCAAATCATTTGTGGTTAATTAGACAGATCTCAGTAGTATATCTGCAGTGAATGCAATATATTTAAAAAGACAGTGAGAAAGGATTTTTCAGGTCCTGTTTAGCTTTTTTTTTTCCTGATAATTCATTGATATGTGGAATCTCCAATTGACACTGCATCCAAGTACCTCCTCATGCATTTTGAATAGATATGAAAATCAAGACACTCCATGGCTGACAATCAATCAGACTCTGTCCCTACCCCCACCCCACCATTTTCCCATCCAAGCCCTGGCACTCAGAGCAGCCTTGTGCAAATCTGAGTTCCCTCCAGCCCAGGCTGCACCTGCAGCTTTCAGCTCCTTGGCTCCAACTCCCACCTGCCTTCCTTGGAGAAGGAGCTGCCTGAGACACTGACAGATGTTCATTTATTGTTAGTCAACAAAGCCAAGGGAAGGCACAGTTCCATCAATGCAAAAGTCATTACTCTGTGGGATATTGAATCCACTTTCCACAGCAGACAGTCTCAGAGCAATGGAAAACCTTCTGAGCCCAGCACAGATCCCAAGGTCCCCCCAAACCCTCCCTGCCCCAATTCTGCCCAGATTTGCTCTTTGCACACACGAGTCACACACTGAAGCCAGGAGCTCCCTCCATGTCCAGAGGGGGGAAAAGAGAGAAAGGGGATGAAGAGCTCTCCTGTGCAGAGCCAACGTGCAAGTGCAGCCCCTGCAGTGGGAACCACAACTCATCAGGTTTGTGTCCTTTGGGCTCAGGGACTGGTGACACTCAGAGGCACAGAAAGGTTTCTTGCCAACAAACTCACGTTGAATGCAGTCTCACTTCCGCAGCCACTGGAGCTGACCGGCTGGCTAGCCGCTCCTGGAGTGACTGGTGGCGACTATGAATCCCGCCACTCCCAGGTTCTTGGCAAGAACCCCTGAGTAGTGGCTCCGTCTACAGTGTGGTGATGCAGGCGAGAGCAGGACTGCGAAGAACTGAGGTGATGGAATGAAGGAGTGGACACGCGTGTGGATGCCAAGGCGCTTTTTTAGCCCAGGCGGGGTCAGTGACGGTGTCAGGTAAAAACCGTTAGGGAGGCACTTAAAAAGGGGATGGGGGCAACAGAAGAGACACGAGGGACCAATGAGCAAAACCCAGGGGAGCAGCGAGGGACACAACTGAACCAATAGGAAGCGCCCAGGGGAGGGAAAAGGCTGAAGGGAAAAATCATATTCTAGGTGAGGGATGAGTGACATAGAAGATTCTTGACATGAGAGGGGACGGTTACAATGATTGACAGGCAACAGGTGGGAGGAACAAACCATTAGGAGGGAGAACATGCAGGGAACAGAGGGTCAAACGAAATTCTTAAGTTATAAAAAAGAACCAACTTTACAATAAACCCATATAAAACACACACAATGCTACAGTCGAACATTTGAACAGTTTAATATCCCTCACAGCTCTTTCCTCAGCTCTCTGTGATGTACCAGCAGCATCTGAAATGTCCCCCATCCCCAAGGGATTTCTGTACATAACAGTTTTAGGCAAAGACATAGGAAAAATTAAGTGATAGATATAAACGCAATTAAGATGTTGACTAACATGATATTTATTGAACTTCAGAAATATGGGGCAACTCTCTGCACCTCAAAGCATGAAACCAGTCATTTGAAGGGCACTTGAAAGACCAGAGAGCATCTGGAGGAGGAAATCAAAAAACAGCAAGGTAGACATTGATCCAGCTGCTCTAGTGAAGGGGCGTCCTTAGACATGGCCATCTAACCAGGAGAGCTGGAAATACATGAAGGAAGATTGAGAGGAAGCAATACACTGGATATTGGTGACACAAGTCCACAGGAAGATCAGTATTTGTTCTTCTGCCATCATTACACTTCCAGGAAGTTCCTGTTCCTGGTGGGAAAAAAATGCCATGGCTTAAAAATACTCAAATGACCCAGGTAACAAAGATCCATTTGTATATTAGGAAACTAACCAGTATTAAAACCTCTTCTCCTTTCCAGGCAGACATCAGCTGTGTACCCATGGACAGGCAGTGCCACTTGTGCCCTGAGGTGCCCAGCTGGAATAGGATGTCTCAGAGAGCACCTGAGGGAGAGCAGAGCACCTTGCAAGTTGCAGGTCCCTGACAGCCCCTCAGGGCTCCTGTTCCATCAACATCTGCTCTGCTCCAGTCTGAAACAGGGCCCAGCATGATGCTGGGATCATCAGAGAGCTGAGGTGTGTGCTGGAATTCAATGCCCTCCCCATCCTGCAGCAGCCCTGCATTTCTCTGCTGCAGCCTTGGTCTCCAGCAAAGCCATGGAGTCTCTTTGGGCTCTGGACGGTTCCTGCAGCCCCCAAGAGCAGCTGAGCTCTGCCCTTGGCACAGTCAGGCTGGGCCAGCACAGGCCATGCTCAGCAATTGCTTGTGTGTGCCTGGCCTTGCTGTCAGCCCCAGCAGCGGCTGTGTGGCCCCTTTGTGGCCCTGTGCAGGCCCAGCCATGGTGGCCCAGCCCCTGTGCAGGCCCAGCCCAGTCCAGGAGCATTGCGGCTGGGAACGGCCCCTGTGCCGTGGAGCCCACAGCAGCCTTGGGGCTCTGTGCCACTTGGCCTCCCTGCTGGGCAGCCTCTGCCAGCTCCTGCAGAGCCCGTGGCACCTGTGGGGCTGCACAGACAGCCCTGCCCCAGGCTCTGCCGGCCTCTGGGCCAGCAGAGAGGCAGCCAGGGCTGGCCATGGCCGGGAACAGGCCCTGGGCCCTGCAGGAGGATGGAGCTGGGCCACAGCCAAACTCAGCCCAGGCCAAAGCTGGGCTCAGCAGCCAGGGCTGCCAATGCATGGGGACAGAGGCTGGTGCTGGCAAATGTCCTGGGCCCCCTCCCTGCTCTGTCCATGCCACCAAGGGCACAGAGCAGCCTCCTCTCTGGGCCACTTGCCTGTTTGCGATGCCTTGCACAGGCGCTGGCCCTGCCCCACAAGGCCTGGCCTGAGTCCTGCCCCTGCACGCTCCGCCAGGCTGAGATGGACACTGATGGTTTCTGGGCCAGGCTCTCTGAGCCCAGCCCAGCTCTCTGCAAGCTCTGCCAGCTGCCCTGAGCTCTGGGCAGCACCAAGGGCCTCTCCCCAGCCCAGCCCAGCCCAGCCAGCTCTGGCCCCACAGCTCTGCTCAGGCCAGGCTGCTCTGGGCACTGCCCCACGGCCTCAGCCCCTGGCAAGGGCACAGCAGCAGCTGCAGCTGCCACAGGACTCAGCCCCAGCCATGGGGGAAGGTGCTTGGCCAAGGCCAAAGGAGGCTCCCTGGCTGCCCTGCTCCCCTCGGGCTGAGGTGCTGAGAGCTCTGCAGCCCCTGCTGCCATCCCATCTGCCCATGGTAGCACAAGAGCCGTTACCTTGTTGCCCTCAAGAGCTGCTCCTGCTCCAGGCCCAGGGCCCATGCCAAAGCTGGGGCAGCCACAAAGCTGTGCCCATTTCTGTTCATTTCTGCCCTGATGGGGATGGGTTCTCAGCCACTTGGAGTTTGATGATGAATTTTCCTACTGCAGAGGCCTCTTCTTTCTTGACCTCTTCAGTTCAGGAGTTCATGGGAAAAGGCTCATCAACATTTGTTCACAACGCCTGAACAAGAAAAGCCACTGGGAATACTCTAGATTTTCAATTCTTTCGTGGTTAATAAGACGCATTTCTGAAGTGTATTCAAACTGAAGAAACTATATTGAAAACAATGAAGACAGAATTGATTTATCCTGTTAAGTTTTCTTTTCCTGTTTATAGACCAATATCAGTAATGTCCAATTGATATTGACCCCCAGCACCTTCTAATGCAGTCTGAATAAATATTAAAATCAAGAGCTTAAAGCTGACGATCAGTAACGCTTTGTCCCCCCCACTTACCCACCATTTCCCTCATGCAAACCCTGGGAATCCTATGGATCAGGAACAAGTGAGTCACCATCCCTGGAGGTGTTTAAGGAAAGACTGGATGTGGCACCCGGTGCTATGGTCTGGCTGATAAGGTGATGTTACGTTCCAGGTTGGACTGGATGCTCTCCAAGGTCCTTTGCAGCCTGGTTGACTCTGATGATTGTGACACTGCAGGGCCCTGGGGAAGCAAGGGGCCATTGTGACACTAAGCAAGGGGCCTGGTGGCACTAAGAGGACAATGGTGACACTGTGTGTGACATGGCAGCGCAGATGCAGGGGGCCATTGTGACACTGTGGGGCTTAATGGAAGCAAGGAGTCCATTGTGACAGTCTGGGTCCTGCTGGAACCACAGAGGCCACTGTGACCCTGCAGGGCCTTGTGGAACCAAGGGGCCATCGTGCCACTGTGGAACCAAGGAGAGTTTCCAGGGAAAGCCTGGAAACAATGGAATCGAGGGGCCAGTGCACCATTGCAGGGACTCTGGGAACTGAGGGAACAATTGTGACACTGTGGTGCCCCGTGGAACCAAGGGTCTCTGGTGACACTGCAGGATCTTGTGTCACCAGAGCTCCATTGTGACACTGCAGCACCAGGGAATTCATTGTGGCACTCTGAGGCCTCATGGAACCAAGAAGCCTCTGTGACCCTGCAGGGCCTTGTGGAACCATGCAGAGCATTGTGATAGAGCAGGACCTGGTGTCACAATGGGCCCATTGTGACACTGCAGGGCCCCATGGAACAAAGAGGCTAATGCTGCTCCTCAGGGACTCCTGGAATGAAGGAAACATGTTGGACACCGTGGTGGCCCTTGGGACGAAGAGGCCCTTGTGACACTGTGGAGGCAAGGAGAGCATTGCTACACTCAGACACCTCATGGAACCAAGGATCCATTGTGACACTGCAGGACACTGGGGGCCATAGTGGCATTGTGACACTGTGGGGCCCAAGGATCCAAGGGACTTTGTGACACCAAGGGGTCCCATGGAACCAAAGAGACATTGTGATACTGGGAGGCCTCATGGAATCATGGAGACCATTGGGATGCTTTGGGGCCTCATGGAACCCTGGTGACACCAATTTGGCTGGGAATGTTGATCTGCTGCAGGGTAGGAGGGCTCTGCACAGGGCCCTGGACAGGCTGGATCCAGGACCCAAATCCAACAAGGTGAGGTTTAACAAGTCCAAGTGCCAGGTCCTGCACTTTGGCCACAACAACCCCTGCAGCACTACAGGCTGGGGACAGAGTGGCTGGAGAGTGGCCAGGCAGAAAGGGACCTGCAGGGACTGATGGACAGCAAGCTGGACATGAGCCAGCAGTGTGCCCAGGTGGGCAAGAAGGCCAATGGCTCCTGGCCTGGATCAGGAACAGTGTGGCCAGCAGGAGCAGGGCAGGGATTCTTTCCATGTGCTCTGCACTGGTTGGGCAGCACCTAGAGTGCTGTGTCCAGTTCTAAGCGCCTGTGATGAGCAAAAAGAACAAATTTGTTGCAGTGAAAAGTAAAGAAAGCAAAGGTAATGGAAAGGAAATGCTCAGGGCAGTTTGAGGGTGGCCGTCAGGCAGCCCTGGCTCTGAGCAACAGCATCTGCAGTGAGACAGGAAACTCCCAGCTGATGGGAACAAACTTTCTGGCTGACTGCAGAAGCCAGGACAAAGCTGAGTGGTTTCCCTGCAGTCCCCCAACTCTTGCTGGCCCCAGGGGCTGATGGCATTTGTGCTCCCTCAAGTTCATGTCCCCACAAGAACAGCATGGGGTGCTCCCCCTGCTCTGTGCAATGCAAACAGGGGCTGCTGAGCCAGTGCTGCCGTGTTTGTGCCTGCAAGGATGGGGCACCTGTGTCAGCTGGGGAAGAGGCCAGGGCTGCAGAGGGGGGATGTTTTTGGCAGCTCCATCAGGACGCTCTGGGACACTGCCCTGGGCTGTGCAGCGCACTGGGGATGGATCAGCCCCTGCTCTGCTGCTCCTTCCCGTCTGCCCCAGGGGCCTTGCAGAGCACCTGCTGATGCTGTCCTCAGCTGCCATGGCAACCCTCAGGACAAAGCAGTGCCAGGGCTGTTCCAGGTACAATTGCAATGACACTCGTTGGTGCCACCAGGTGCCATGGCAACGGCCATGGGGGACCCATTCCTTGGTTTGGTGCCATGGCAACCAATGCCCGGCCCCGTTGTGATGGTTGGTGGCCATGGAAAGCTGCCCTGGGCCCTTGCTCAGGGCTGGTGTCAGTGCCCAGAGCCAGAGGGGATCCCTTGCTGGGGGCTGTGCCATGGCCACCTGCCCTGTGCCGCGCTGGCCGCTCAGGCACCAGGAACCAGCAGCCAACGGCACTGCCAGGGCCAAAGGCCAGGTCAGCCAGACAGAAAGGGGCAGGGCTGGGCACTGTTTCCAAGGCAACTGGCACTGGGGGGACACCTGGGTCACCTGGCCTGGCAGTTGCCATGGAAACCCCTGGCAGGGACTGAGGGCACAGCCCCTGGCACTGAGACACTGCTGGGCCGGGTGCTGAGCACAGGGCTGAGCACGCAGAGCTGGTTTTGTTCTTGCTGAGCTGCAGCACAGCCAAGGCCTGTCCTGCCCCTCGTCAGCCACGCTGGGGAGGGGCTGGAGCTGCGGGGGAGCTGGGCAGGGGACACAGCCAGGACAGGGGACCCCAACTGACCCCGGGCATACCCAAGACCAGAGCACATCATGCTCAGGGTGTGACGGGGGGAACAGGGAGGAAGGGGGGAATTTTGGAGGGAGGGCTTTTGCCTTCCCAGGTAACACTTAGGCAAGAGGGGGCCCTGTTTCACCAGTGGGCAGGGTCACTACCAAAGACACAGACACCAACTTAAGGAATTGTGTCATTTATATCATGCACAGCTGCAAAGATTTACAAAAGGATAAGCTCAGAAAAGCACATCATCATTAGCAAAGAATTACAAAAGAAGCTCAGCAATCCATCATAACCCATCATTACATTTTGATGACCAATCCCTTGGTGAAACACTAGAGGTGTTTGTGGCAGACAAAGATTCTGGCTGACTATCAAGGTACACCTTACAGATATCAGTAGTACTTTAGTGACACCATTCTTCATTCTTTTTTCTCAATCTCATTCGAGTTAGGAACAAGAAATCTGTTGTCCATGGACCTGGCACCTTTTTAATTCCAGAATAATGCCCCCAGGCCCTTTGCTGTTCAGCTTTACCATGCTGTCTGTGGCTAACAAGGCTTGGGGGGCCCTTTCCCCTCTGGCTGGAAGGGGCCGGGTCCCAGTCCCTGAGGGGCACCCAGGCTCCTGGATGGAATTCCTGTGCAAGTCCCTCAGTGTCACAGCAGCCTTCACATGGAGCCCTGTGGATCAGAGCATGTTCCAAAGGGGCCCTTGGGGCAAACAGGGAGATCTGGTCTGGCAGGATGTGCAAAACAATCTCCAGGCAGATCTGCTGGTTCTCACACAGAATCCTTGGCTGCAGGGACACAATCCCATTGTTCCTGCCCAGGTTTCAGGACTCAGAGTTGTCTTTCCCAGGAGCTGCTCCTTCAGCTGCCTCGGGAGGGCCTTTTGGCCTCCAGACCCACACTCAGGCTCCATTATTAGGGCTGCTGGATCCAAACCCTTTATCTCCGCAAAGAGTGGTGACTGGAGGTGGATCTCCTGTTTTCACAATCGTTCCTAAAATTGCAAGATCAATAATTGTGCTACCCTATCATGGGGTTGAATAATCTAGTCTTGTTCATTATTGTTTACAGAATCACTGTAATTTCACCTGGACATTCTGCATCAATTCCTCTTGCCATGACAGGAACACTTTGCAAGGCCAAGCTCCATGGGAGCAGTTACCAAAGCAAAGTGTCCTGGAGGAAATCTGAATTCCTGTTTCAGAATTGATAGCTCTCATTTGCTTTGAATTTATCCTAATTAATTCCAGTGCATGAAGGCCCAGCCCTGCAGCCTCTGGGCTGGCCCTGCCAGGGGCCATCAGAGCCAGAACAATTTCCCAGGCAGCCCAAGTCTCACTGCCCATGACTGGATTTGCAAATTGGGGGCAGCCGTGCACAGCCAGGGGGTTCCATTTCCCCTGTGGGCCATTGTGAAGGGCATGGAGCACATCTGGGAGATGGGTTCTCCATGGACAAAGGTTCCCATCTCCTCATTTTTCCAACGGCTCTTTTAACAACCCCTTCACCCTTTCAACCAATCCTGCAGCTTGTGCATAGTCTGGTACATGAAAAACCCTGCACGCTTAATCACTGTATTTTTCACAGGAACAGACAAAGCACTCTGCATCACAATATCAGCACACCCTGTAAAAATAGCCAATTTCCTCCCTTCCTCCTTTTTTCATTGTATACAGTCTCACAAAGTTGACCACTGACATGAGGGTCCTGGCCAATCCTCTTCTGTAGGGTATTTAGTGTTACATCCCTGAGCAGCCAAAGATACCAAATTAGTATTGTCAGCACTAGTTCACATTATTAGTATTTTATGTGTACATATTGATATAGAAATATAGATATGTAGATATAGACATATCTAAATAAATTTATAAATATGAACTTATAAATATGCACTTGCACAAGTGCATCTGAGCTCAAGATTAAAACCTTCTTCTATTGCTCCATGTGGGAGCATTCCAACAATAATTGTTCCTTCTGAAGGTGCTGTTACCTATGTACTCTCAGAAAATTCATCTTTGTCTGCCCAAACCCACAAGGTCTTTTCCTTTTCCATTCGCAATTTTTGGATGCATTTGAAGAAATCCAGGGGTGCAGCTTCTTTTACCCGACTGCCCCACTGCTCCCACGGGGCTCCGACCTCAGCCCACTCCAGAGCCAGGGAACTCCAGGGAACGGCTTCCCAGCTGGGAATTTCTGATGCGACTGATTCCTCACACTGACACTGAACAAGTGACATTTTGTTGGCATCTGGCCAGACTGTGCCAGTTTTGTTTAACCAGTGGGCAGGGTCAGCACCAAAGACACAGACTCCAGCTGAAGGAATCAGTGTCATTTCCTGCAGTTCAGAGCAGCAAAGAATCACCAAAGGAGCAGCTCAGCAATGCACCCAACCATCCCCAAAAAAGATTGCAGCAGTGATTAACAAAGATCCAGCAGCATTTACCCTCAGCCTTTACCATCCCCCAGACCCACACAGCAGCTGGGGAAGCTGTCACAGCCAAGGGCTGCAGAGCCACTCCTGGGCACTGGGAATTCCTGCAGGTGCCTCCAGCCCCAGGTGAGACTCCAACCCCGCTGGGAGAGGGCCCAGCTCTGACAGTGCTGAATGAACAAACTGACAGCACTGCTAGTGTGGCAACATCTGCTTTCATCCTCCTCTTGGGTGCCTCCCAAAGCCTGGCCAGGGCTCAAGGAGGAACCAAGGGAGCTGACTTTGACCATAGAGCCCCAAACCAGGCCAGATGTCAGATTTCATGGCCTTGTCTGGCTTCTAAATACACAAAGGTCAATACATGTTTCACTAATGAGTGGCTACATCTATCTCAGTGCTAATGACCATGCATATCTCATTAGGGAGCAGATACAAAGATAACCTTTGCTTGGAAGGTTCATCCAGAGGCCACCTTTGGCTCAGGGCCTGCTGTCCAGGCCTCACTCAGGGCTGGTGTCCAGGCCTTGGCACTTCAGGGACGTGGTTCAGTGCTGGGCTTGGCACTGCTGGGTGAGCGGCTGCACTGGGTGAGCTCAGAGGGCTTTTCCAACAGAAAGGATTCTGTGATTCCATGATTCTATCCACTGCATTCAGCTGGGTCTATTTTAGCAGCATTACTTTGCTCCAAAAGTTCCCTCTTGCCCAGCTCCTGTGGCCTGAGGCTGCAGCTCCTTCAGCTCCTGGTGCTGAGCTGCTCATGCTGAACGAGATGACTCGGAGAGAAGAACACAGTCCATGCAATTCCTTCTGGGACACGGAGAGGGGAGGCTGTGTAAGCAGGAGCATTGTTTGCTGTGGCCTCCTCTCTGCTCTTCACGCCTTTCAGCGCTTTGAACCAGCCAAGAGCTTTCTCCAAGAGTGCAATGGAGCAGCTGTTCCTGCTCCCGGGCCTGGCTCTCTCCAGTCTCTGCCCTTGCCTGGTTCTGTCCCTCTCGCTGTGCCCTCTGTTCCCCCAGGGCTCGCTGGCTGCTGCCCAGGACTGTGGCACTGGCACAGATCCAGTGCTCCAGAGCCTCCTTTCTATGCCCTTGGAGCTGCCTGGGCACAGCAGCCTTTTCCATCTGGAAGCTCCCCATGGACAGGGAGTGCCCAGCTCTGCTCCTTGCACAGCCTCCAGGAGCCCAGGGCTGCCATCTCCAGTCCCTGCTGGCACTGGGGGCTCCCAGGTGCCTCAGGCTGCTGTGACACCGCTGCACACGGGAGGGAAGAGGGGCAGGGGCTGTGCTCAAAGTCAGCTCCATCTGCTGCTGCTGCTGCTTGCTGCTGCTGCTGCTGCTGGGGGGTCATTTGTGCAGCCCTGGCCCAGAGTCAGGGAACAGATCCTGCCAGTCTCTTTCAGCCCTGGCTGCTCAGAGTTTGGGCCTTGGAGCCTCAGGTGGCCAAAGGCAGCTGCTGCTGGTCCCTCTGTGTGCCTGAGTTCAGCAGTGCTGCTCCATCAGTCTGTGCCCAGCAACGGGGAAAAGCCTCAGCCCTGCAGGGCCAGGAGCTGCCGGGCTCTGCCTGAGCAGCTCAGCCAGCAGGAAGGGAGCTGCTCCACACGGGAACCAGGAGCGAAGGACACTCATTTTGTAGGACATGTTTTCTATTGAAAGGGAAAAAAAAAGAAAAAGTAAGAAAAAACTATATAAAATGTGAAAGATAAAAACAAAACCCAAGTGTGCAGTTAAAAATCTTCTCTAACTTTGAATTAAGAGGCAACTGATCTTTTGAAACAGAACTCAGTAATTTACTTTGTAAATGTGCTGATGGCATGGATGCTTCTTACTAAACCCAGCAGTCTTTTTAAAAAGCTTTTGGGGATTGTTTTCAATATTTTGATTTTAAATTGTGGTTGAAACAAGAGGAAATTGCTTTCTGCCCTTCCAGCTCCAAGCAGGACTGGAAATGGAAACTCTGTCAAAACCCAAATCCTTTAGAAGATGACCTTCCTTCTCAGCCTGGGAATGAGCTGCACATTCCCCTTGAAACTGTCAGGGATTTCTTAGAGACACAAAGTCCCACTTACGGCTTTTTGCTCTGGTTTGGCAGTGCAGAAGGGCAATTCTCCATCCACCAGCTCCAGACTGCACTGCCTCAGGAGCACGGCCCACTCGCCAGCTTTGGCCCACTCGTGGCTTTTCTGGAGGAGGAAGAAAGTGCAATTGCACAATTCCAGCCACTCGAGAAGAAAACACCCTGCACAGATCCAGGTGTTCAGACGGGACTGTGGAGAGTTTGGGTCCTTGCCAGTTGGATGTGTGTCCCCAGCTGCAATCTCTGGGCCTGCAGCAGAGTCTCACTCACCTGCCAAAGCAGAAAGCTCAGGCGCTGTGCTCACAACGGGCTCGTCTGATGCAGAGGTGTCAGAGCAATGTGAGGGCAGAGCCAGCCCAGCTGGGCCCAGGGCTGAGCCCAGCAGAGCCCTGGCAGAACCCAGAGCAGCCTCAGCACCCGCAGAGCCCGGCTGCAAGGAGAGAAAGTGCCGTGAAAGCGTCAGCTGAGGGCTCCTGTGCCCTTGTGCCAAGGCCTGCGGTGCCCAGGCCATGCTGGCTGTGCCCAGAGCTGTGCCCAGAGCTGCCCATCCCTGCTGCCTTTGGCACAGAGCAGGAGGGCAGGACCTGTGCCCAGCCTGCAGCCAGCCACGGCACATCCAGCCCTCAGCAGCTGCCCAGTGCAGGATGCTCCTGTGCTCGCTGCCATCTCCCAAAAGCTCTGATCCCACCCTGCCAAGCACACAGGGACTCACCTCACACCACCCATGGCTGGAAGAAAAGCTGCTCCCAAACCATGTCCTCAGCCTTCCCCAAGGGCACGGCCCATCCACGCCACAGCTGCTCCCAAGCACTTCCCCATCCACACTGGACCACCTCGAATGCTTCCTCTGGAAAAACAAACAACACATTATTGACAAGAGTTTTGAGACAAAAAGGGAAAACAAGAAAAACAGTAAAAACTCTTATCTCTGTCAGGGCCTTGAGGAAGGCCCCACCCCCACATGCCAGGGAAAAACCCAGCCACGGCTGAGGGAATCCCACACTTTCTCTCTTCCCCCCTGCACTGCCCCCCAAAATCACAGTGATCCTAAAGCAAACAAGGGCAGTGGAGCAGCCCAAGCCCTTCCTTGCCTGCACAGCAAAGGAGCTGTGCACCGGTTCTGGAGCCCCACCTCTGCTCCCACCATGGGGTTGGTTTGTGTCGGGCTGGCTGCCCCAGCCCCAGCCCCAGGCACGGTGGGTGCTGGGGGCTGTTGGCAGGCCCAGGAGCCCACTCCCATTTCGTACCCACCCCAGCCCATCCTCCCAGCCCTGCCAAAAGCAGCTGGGCAGTGCCTGAAGAATGAGTTGCATCTGCCCCAGCAAAGGGGGAGCCTTTGGTTTCCCACCATGCTGGGTCATGCCCAAATCTGGCAGAATTTCCCTGCGTGGGGACTCATCTGCAAATTCCCTGTGGAGTTTGGCTTTGAAGAAGGTGCCAGAATCAAAGTGCATCACCTTCAGCCTCCAGTGGCCAGGCTGAGGAAGAGCTTGTCATCCTTGATGTCACCCTCGCTGTCTCCAGCAGCAGCAGCAGCAGCCCCACCCGGTACAGCTTCTCCAGGGGCTCCTTCTGCTTCCCTGCGGGCAGACCAGGCTCTCAGGGCTCTGCCCAGAGCCCCAGCTGTCAGGGAACCAGGACAAGCAAAACCAGCTGGGGTGGCGGCCACCAGTGCTGGGCAGAGCAGCTCAGCTCCAGCACAAGGGCTGCGTGTTCCCATCCCATGACCCCGGTCCAGTGACACAGGCAGCACAAAAAGGGCTGGGTTCCTTTGCTTCTCATTGCCAAGGCATGTGTGGAGCAGGAACTTACCAGGGCCCTGGATCAAAGTGTGCCTGTGGCGCTCTCCCTTCTTCTATGGCAGAGGAATATCCTGCATCCAAGGAACACAGAACAGGTCTTCCAGTGTGGGTCTGTCCAAGGAGTTCACGGATAAACACCACCAGATCAGGTCTTTGCACTCTGGGGAGAGAAAGCAGAAACTGATGGTCAGCCAGAGAAGGCTCCTGTCTGCTTTACCCCACTGTTCCCATGCCCAGGCCATGCTGGATGCGCTCTGAGCTGGGCCTAAACTTTCCCATCAATTCCCTGTTTTGGTGGAGAGCAGGACATGTGCCACCTCCTCAGCAGCTGCCAGAGCGGGATGCCCACGAGCCCGTTGCTGGGTCCTATTGAAATATGTATCCCAATATAACCAGTTAGATGGTGCCCAGGCCAGTTCTGACCTTCGCTGCTGGGCCACAGGCAGCACTGCGGTGTTTTACCCCAGAGATACCTTGGCTGGCGGCAGAGTGCAGCGGGGCACAAGACAGGACTCCGTTACCTCAGGAGAGAGCTTCTGGCGATGGTGGAGAGAAAGGGAATGGATTCTGCTGGAAGGTAGCCAGATGTTTATTCCATTGGTACAGAGATGTCTGCACTGGGCCACTGCTGATAAGAGAATGGAGGCCGCATGGTCTCATTAACATTTTAAGCTCAGGGCAGGGGAAGGGGAGGGGACAGGTGAGTCACCAACCAGGTGAAGGGGCAGGGTCTCAAGGGACTAGGGTCACCTATCACACGACGCCTTGCTGGTATGTTAGCCTGATTGACAGGGCACACTCAGCGAGGGGCGAGGGGGAAGGGAGAAGGTAAAACAGGATATTGCAACACACCGCAACAATGGACCAATATGGACCAGTATAGGCAGAAAAAAACCCCAAAAAAATCCCATTTTTGGGTCATTTTTTACCCATTTTTCACCATTTTAGAGCCCCAAATCCGCTCCCAGTTCATCCCAATCCCAGTATAAACCAGTATGGACCAGTATGGACCAGTATAGGCAGAAAAAAAACCCAAAAAAATCCCATTTTTGGGTCATTTTTTGCCCATTTTTCACCATTTTAAAGCCCCAAATCCACTCCCAGTTCATCCCAATCCCAGTACAAACCAGTACAAACCAGTAAAGCCCACAGCCCATCCCAGTACAAACCAGTAAGGAAAAACCCCAAACCAGTACAAACCAGTAAGGAAAAACCCCATTCCCAGTACAAACCAGTAACCCCAAAGCCCCTCCCAGTACAAACCAGTACAAACCAGTAACTCCCAGTTTAACCCAGCACCGCGCCGTCGCCCTGAGCCGCTCCCTGGACGCCGCCAAGTTCAAACCAGTACAAACCAGTACGGACCAGTATGGAGCAGGTGAGTGACTGGGAATGGGGCTGGGTTATACTGGTTTGTACTGGGAGGGGTTTGGGGTTACTGGTTTGTACTGGGATGGGGTTTGGGGTTACTGGTTTGTACTGGGAGGGGGTTTGGGGTTACTGGTTTGTACTGGTTTGTACTGGGAGGGACTGGGAGGGGGGAAATGGGGAAAAAATGGGGAAAATTGGGTGAAAAATGAGCAAAAAATGGGGAAAATATGGCAAAAAAAGGGTTAAAAATGGCATTTAAAGGGTTAAAATGGCAAAAAATGTGATAAAAATGGGAAAAATTTGAACTGGTTTATACTGGTTTGTACTGGGAGGGGAAAAAATGGTGAAAAAATGGCGAAAATTGGGTGAAAAATGAGCAAAAAATGGGGAAGAAAGGGTTAAAAATGGGGGGAAATGGGAACTGGTTTATACTGGTTTGTACTGGTTTATACTGGGAGGGGAAAAATGGGGAAAAATCGGGTAAAAAATGAGCAAAAAACGGGGAAAATAATGCAAAAAAAGGGTTAAAAATGGCATTTAAAGGGTTAAAATGGCAAAAAATGTGATAAAAGTGGGAAAAATTGGAACTGGTTTATACTGGTTTGTACTGGGAGGGACTGGGAAGGACTGGGAGGGGAAAAATGGGGAAAAATTGGGGGAAAAATGAGCAAAAAATGAGGAAAATATGGCAAAAAAAGGGTTAAAAATGGCAAAAAATGCGATAAAAATGGGAAAATTTTGAACTGGTTTATACTGGTTTATACTGGTTTATACTGGTCTGACCTCTCTCCCTTCTCCCCTTCCAGCTGAACAAGCCCCGCCTCCTCCGGACGGAAGCTCCGCCCACCGGACGGCCGCCGATGCAAATTTATGCAAATGAGATGCAAAATAAACTGGGTGTGGTCAATGCAAAACGTGGGTTGGGGGTTACTGATTTGGACTGGGAGGGACTGGGAGGGGGAAAATGGGGAAAAAATGGGGAAAATTGGGGTTTTACTGGTTTATACTGGTTTATACTGGTTTGTACTGGTTTCTTTATTTTTCACCCAATTTTCGCCGTTTTTTCACCCTTTTTTTTCCCTATTTTCCTTCTCCCAGTCCCTCCCAGTATAAACCAGTACAAACCAGTAACCCCAGTTCCCATTTCCCCCATTTTTAACCCTTTTTTTCCCATTTTTTGCTCATTTTTCACCCAATTTTCTCAATTTTTTTACCATTTTCCCCCCATTTTTTCCCCATTTTCCCCTCCCAGTCCCTCCCAGTACAAACCAGTATAAACCAGTTCCCATTTCCCCCACTTTTATCAATTTTTTTGCCATTTTAACCCTTTCAATGCCATTTTTAACCCTATTTTGCATTATTTTCCTCATTTTTTGCTCATTTTTCACCCAATTTTCACCATTTTTCCCCTTTTTTTCCCCATTTTTCCCCTCCCAGTCCAAACCAGTCCAAACCAGTCGGCGCCATTTCCTTTCTCTCCTTTATTAATTAATTATTCACTCATTATTTATTCATTCATTATTTATTCATTCATTATTTATTCATTCATCCCCTCCCACCCCCCCGGGGGCGTGGCCTGGCTCTTGGCCCCGCCCCCCTCCCGTCCCGCGGGAAAATTATACAAAAAAAAAAAGAAACCCACCCCAAGCTCCGCCCCCTTCATTTGCATAACCCCGCTCCTCTCTCGGCCAATCAGGGAGGAGGAGGGGGCGGGGCGCGGCCCGCAGCACCATAAATGGAAAAGGGGCGTGGCCAATGGGAAAGGGGGGTGTGGGCGTGGCCCGGTGAGCGCAAGGGGCGTGGCTTAACGGAGGGGGCGTGGCTTGGGTGGGTAGGAGTGTCCGGGTGAGTTTGGGGGCGTGGCAAAGTGAAGGGGCGTGGTCAGGGTTGTCTGGGGGCGTGGCCAGGTGAGTGGGCGTGGCCGGGGAGTCTGTGGGTGTGGTCACACAAAGTGGGCGTGGTCAGGTGAGTCAAGGGGTGTATCAATACAAAGTGGGCGTGGCCATCTGAGTCAGGTGGGCGTGTCCGTGAAAAGTGGGCGTGGTCAAGTACATCATGGGCGTGTCCCAAAAACTGGGCGTGTCCATGTGAAGAGTCCAGGTGGATTTGGGGGCGTGTTCATATGGAGTGGGCGTGTCCTCACAAAATGGGCGTGGTTAACCAAAGTGGGCGTGCCCCTGTGTAGTGGGTGTGGCCAAATCAATCATTGGGATGGGCAGGTGGGCGTGTCCATTGGAGTGGGCGTGGCCAGGTGATGCTAATGAGGGGCAATGCAAAGTGGGCGTGGCCAGGTGAGTCAATGAGTGAGTCTGGGGGCGTGTCCATGCAAAGTGGGCGTGGTCAGCAGGGTCAGGGGCGTGTCCATACAGCTCAGGTGGGCGTGTCCATCGAAAAGGGCGTGGCCAGGCCGGTCCAATGAGGGGCAATACAAAGTGGGCGTGGCCTCGAGAGTCATGGGGTGACTTGGGGGTGTCCATGCAAAGTGGGCGTGACCAGGTAATTCAGAGGGGCGTGTCCTTGCAAAATGGGCGTGTTCCCCATAAAAGTGGGCGTGGCCAGAGATTGGGTTGGAGGCGTGTCCATGCAAAGTGGGCGTGTCCAGGTAATTAAGGGGGCGTGTCCTAGCACAGTGGGCGTGTCCTAGCGAAGTGGGCGTGTCCAGGTAATTCCAAGGGGCGTGTCCAAGCAAAGTGGGCGTGTCCAGGTAATTCAGGGGGGCGTGTCCATGCAAAGTGGGATTGCCAATTGCCCCCCCAAAAGTGGGCGTGGCCACATTGGGTCGGGGGTGTGTCCAGATGAGTTAGGTGGGCGTGTCCATGCAAAGTGGGCGTGTCCAGGTAATTCAGGGGGGCGTGTCCTAGCACAGTGGGCGTGTCCAGATAACTGAAAGGGGCGTGTCCTAGCAAAGTGGGCGTGGCCCCCACCCCAAAAGTGGGCGTGGCTACACGCGGGGCAGCAGCGACCGCTGGCACCGCCTCAGGTGGGCGTGGGCCCCGCCCCGGCGCCGCCAGAACAAGGCCACGCCCCCCAGCGCCGCGGCCACGCCCAGCAGCGCCATAGGCCCCGCCCACGTCGCCGGCCCCGCCCCTACAGCGATGACGATGACCTCGGTGTCCGGAGGGGCGGGGCCGGTGGGCGGGGCCGGGGCGGGGCAGCCCAGCCAATCGCGGAGCGCGGATTTGGGGAAGCCGGGCAGGACGCGGAGGGCGGAGTTGTCGAATTTCCAGTAGAGGTGGGAGCGGTAGAAATAGGTGAAGGCTGCAATGGGAGGGAACTGGGTTATACTGGTTTGTACTGGTTTATACAGGGAGGGGGGAAATGGGGAAAAATGGGGAAAAAATGGGGAAAATCGGTGAAAAAATGGTGAAAATCGGGTAAAAAATGGGGGAGAAATGGGGAAAAAAGGGGTAAAAATGGGGGGGAGTCGTGTCAAAAATCCCGGAAAAAATTTTAAAAATTCCACCAAAAAATCCTTTAAAAAAATTAAAAAAATAAACCTAAAAAATCCCCAAAAATCCCCCAAAAAATCCCCAAAAAGTCTTTTAAAAAAATTAAAAAAAAAACCAAAAAAATCCTTTAAAAATATTAAATAAAACACAAAAAAATCCCTAAAATATCCCCAAAAAAATCCTTTAAAAAAATTAAAAAAAAACAAAAAAAATCCCTAAAAAAATCCCCAAAAATCCCTCAAAAAATCCCAAAAAAATCCTTTAAGAATATTAAATAAAACACCAAAAAAATCCCTAAAACATCCCCAAAAATGCCCCAAAAAATCCCCAAAAAATCCTTTAAAGAAATTAAATAAAACACAAAAAAATCCCTAAAAAATCCCCAAAAATCCCCCCAAAAATCCCAAAAAAAGCCCAAAAAATCCCCCAAAAAATCCCAAAAAAATCCTTTAAAAAATTAAAAAAAAAACCAAAAAAATCCCTAAAAAATCCCTAAAAAATCCCAAAAAATCCCCAAAAAATCCTTTAAAAAATTAATTAAAACACAAAAAATCCCTAAAAAATCCCCAAAAATCCCCCAAAAAAAGCCAAAAAAATCCCCCAAAAATCCGCAAAAAATCCTTTAAAAAATTAAAAAAATAAAACCAAAAAATCCCTAAAAAAATCCCCAAAAAAATACAAAAAAATCCCCCACAAAATCCTTTAAAAATATTAAATAAAACACCAAAAAATCCCTAAAAAATCCCCAAAAATCCCCAAAAATCCCCAAACAATTCCTAAAAAATCCCCCAAAAAATCCCCAAAAAATCCTTTAAAATATTAAATAAAACACAAAAAATCCCTAAAACATCCCCAAAAATCCCCCAAAAATCCTCAAAAAATCCTTTAAAAAATTTTAAAAAACCCGCAAAAAAATCCCTAAAAAATCCCCAAAAATCCCCCAAAAAATCCTTTAAAAATATTTATAAAAAACCCAAAAAATCTCTAAAAAAATCCCCAAAAAAAGCCCAAAAAATCCCTCAAAAATCCCCCAAAAATCCTTTAAAAAAATTAAATAAAACACAAAAAATCCCTAAAACATCCCCAAAAATCCCTTAAAAAATCCTCAAAAAATCCTTTAAAAAATTTTAAAAAACCCGCAAAAAAATCCCTAAAAAATCCCCAAAAAAATCCTTTAAAAGAATTAAATAAAACACCAAAAAAAATCCCTTAAAAATCCCCAAAAATCCCCCCAAAAAATCCTTTAAAATTAAAAAAAAATCCCAAAAAATCGCCAAAAAAATCCCAAAAAATCACTAAAAACATCCCAAGAACCTAATTTAAAAATCCCCAAAAATTCCTCAAAAAATCCTTTAGAAATAAAAAAAATCCCAAAAATTCCCCCCAAAAAATCCCCAAAGTCCCCCCAAAAAATCCCAAAGAAAACAAAAAAAATTCGCAAAAATTCGCAAAAAATCCCCCCAAAAATTCCCAAAAAAATCCTTTAAACGTCAAAAAAAAAAAAGGAAACCAAAAAATCCCAAAAAAGAAACCCCAAAAAAATACAAAAAAATCCCCCACAAAATCCTTTAAAAATATTAAATAAAACACCAAAAAATCCCTAAAAAAATTCCCAAAAATCCCCAAAAATCCCCAAACAATTCCTAAAAAATCCCCCAAAAAATCCCCAAAAAATCCTTTAAAATATTAAATAAAACACAAAAAATCCCTAAAACATCCCCAAAAATCCCCCAAAAAATCCTCAAAAAATCCTTTAAAAAATTTTAAAAAACCCGCAAAAAAATCCCTAAAAAATCCCCAAAAATCCCCCAAAAAATCCTTTAAAAATATTTATAAAAAACCCAAAAAATCTCTAAAAAATCCCCAAAAAAAAAAAAAGCCCAAAAAATCCCTCAAAAATCCCCCAAAAATCCTTTAAAAAAATTAAATAAAACACAAAAAATCCCTAAAACATCCCCAAAAATCCCCCAAAAAATCCTCAAAAAATCCTTTAAAAAATTTTAAAAAACCCGCAAAAAAATCCCTAAAAAATCCCCAAAAAAATCCTTTAAAAGAATTAAATAAAACACCAAAAAAAATCCCTTAAAAATCCCCAAAAATCCCCCCAAAAAATCCTTTAAAATTAAAAAAAAATCCCAAAAAATCGCCAAAAAAATCCCAAAAAATCACTAAAAACATCCCAAGAACCTAATTTAAAAATCCCCAAAAATTCCTCAAAAAATCCTTTAGAAATAAAAAAAATCCCAAAAATTCCCCCCAAAAAATCCCCAAAGTCCCCCCAAAAAATCCCAAAGAAAACAAAAAAAAATTCGCAAAAATTCGCAAAAAATCCCCCCAAAAATTCCCAAAAAAATCCTTTAAACGTCAAAAAAAAAAGGAAACCAAAAAATCCCAAAAAAGAAACCCCAAAAAAATACAAAAAAATCCCCCACAAAATCCTTTAAAATTAAAAAAAAAAGTCCCCAAAAATCCCCCCAAAAATCCTTTAAAATAAATAAAACAAAAAATCACAAAAAAAAATCCCCAAATAATCCCCAAAAAATCCCCAAAAAATCCCAAATTGTTTGGGGATTTTTTTTTTATTTTTTGAGGGATTTTGGGGGGATTTTTTTGGGAATTTTTTTGGGAATTTTTTTTTCTTTGTGGGGGGAATTTTGGAGATTTTGGGGGGATTTTGGGGGGCTTTTTAGGGGAATTTTGGATGCATTTTTTGGGAGTTTTTTGAGACTTTTTGGGGGATTTTTTGGAGGATTTGGGGGCATTTTTTGGGGATTATTTGGGAGATTTTTTTTGTGGGATTTGAGGGATTTTTTGGGGGACTTTGTGGGGATTTTTGGACTCATTTTTTGGGGGGGTTGAGGGATTTTTGGTGATTTTTTGGGGATTTTTGAAGATTTTTTGGAAGATTTTTTTGTGGGATTTTTGAGAATTTTTTTGCGGATTTTTTGGGGGATGTTTTGTGGATTTTGGGGGAATTTTTTTTGGAATTTTGAGGTTTTTGGGGGATTTTTGGGGGACTTTTTGGGTTATTTTGGGGGGATTTTTTCAGATTTTTTCAGGGTTTTTTGGGGGGATCCTTGATGATTTTTTGGGGAATTTTTTGGGATTATTTTGGGGGATTTTTGGGTGATTTTTGAGGGATACTTTTGGGGGAGATTTTGGGATTATTTGGGGAATTTTTGAGGATTTTTGGGGGGATTTTTAAGGAATTTTTGGGGCGATTTTTTTTGGAATTTTGAGGGTTTTTTGAGAACTTTTTAAGGGATTTTTGGGGTTTTTTTGGGGATATTGGGGGGATTTTTTCAGATTTTTTCAGGGTTTTTTGGGGATATTTTTAGGGATTTCTGGGGGATTTTTTGGGGGGATATTTTTGGGATTTTTTTGATTTTTTGGGGTCTCACCGTCGTCGGGTCCCATGAAGGCTCCGCGGGGGCTCGGGGGGACCCCCCAGACCTCGAAAAATCCCCAAAAAATCCCGAAAATATTCCCCAAAAAATCCCCCAAAAAAACCCCTAAAAATTATTTAAAGTTCAAAAAAAATCCCAAAAAATATAAAAATAAATTTAAAAAAAATCCTTTAAAAATAAGAAAAAATCCCAAAAAATCCCCCCAAAAAATCGCAAAAAAATCCTTTAAAAATCCAAAAAAAATCCCCAAAAAATCCTTTACAAATCAAAAAAAATCCTTTAAAAATAAAAAAAAACCCAAAAAATATCAAAAAAATCCCAAAAAAATATCAAAAAAATCCCCAAAAATTACTTTAAAAATTAAAAAAAAATCCCAAAAAAATCCCCCAAAAATACCCAAAAAATCCCAAAAATTTACTTTAAAAATAAAAACAAATCCCAAAAAAATCCCCCCAAAAAATCCCAAAAAAATCCCCCAAAAAATCCCCAAAAAATCCCCAAAAAATCCCGAAAAATCCCCAAAAAATCACCAAAAAAATCCCCAAAAAATACCCAAAAAATCCACAAAAAATCCCAAAACAATTCCCCAAAAATCCCGAAAAATCCCAAAAAAATCCCCAAAAAATCCCAAAAAATCCCCAAATTTTGGCCGATTTTTTTTGGGATTTTTTTTTGATTTTTTGGGTTGAATTTTGGGGTCTCACCGTCGTCGGGTCCCATGAAGGCTCCGCGGGGGCTCGGGGGGACCCCGCAGACCTCGAGAAACCCCCAAAAAATCCCCAAAAATAAAAAAAAAACCAAAAAATCCTCAAAAATAACCCCCTAATATCCCTCCGAAAATCCCAAAAATATCCTTTAAAAATAAAAAAAATCTCAAAAAATCCCCAAAAAAATCTCAAAAAAAATCCCAAAAATTCCCAAATAAATCTCAAAAAATCCCCCCAAAATTCCCCAAAAATCCCTCAGAAAATCTTTAAAAAATCCTTTAAAAATCCCAAAAAAATCCTTTAAAAATCCCGAAAAATCCCAAAAAAATCACCTAAAAAATCCCAAAAAAATTACTTTAAGAATAAAAAAAAATCCCAAAAAAATTCCCCAAAAAAATCTCCAAAAAAATCCCAATAATTCCCAAATAAATCTCAAAAAATCCCCAAAAAATTCCCCAAAAATCCCCCAAAAAATCCCAAAAAAATCCTTTAAAAATCCAAAAAAAATCCCAAAAAATCCAAAAAAAATCCCCAAAATATCCTCAAAAAATCCCAAAAAATCCCCCAAAAATCCTTTAAAAATCAAAAAGAAATCCCCAAAAAATATCAAAAAAATCCCAAAAAATTACTTTAAAAATTAAAAAAAATCCCCAAAAAATCCTTTGAAAATCCAAAAAGAAATCATTTAAAAATGCAAAACAATCCCCAAAAAATACCAAAAAAATCCTTTAAAAATCCAAAAAAGTCCTTTAAAAAACAAAAAAAATCCCAAAAAATTACTTTAAAAATAAAAAAACCTAAATAAATCCCCCAAAAAATCCCAAAAAAATCCCAAAAATTTACTTTAAAAATAAAAAAAAATCCCCAAAAAATCCCCCGAAAAATCCCCAAAAAAATCCCCAAAAAATCCCGAAAAATCCCCAAAAAATCACCAAAAAAATCACAAAAAAATCCCCAAATTTTGGCCGATTTTTTTGGGACTTTAGAGGATTTTTGGGGTGAATTTTGGGGTCTCACCGTCGTCGGGTCCCATGAAGGCTCCGCGGGGGCTCGGGGGGACCCCGCAGACCTCGATGCTCTTGGGGTACTCGGGGTCCACCGAGCCCAAAGCCTCGTTCAGGCGGTAATACCTGGGTTAGGGGAAATTGGGGAAATATTTGGGGAAAATTGGGGGAAAATTGGGGAAAAAATGGGGGAAATTTGGGGGAAAATTGGGGAAAAATTGGGGGAAATTTGGAGGGAATTTCGGGAAAATTTGGGCAGAAATTGGGGAAAATGGGGGGGGGGGGAATTTGGGGAAATTTAGGGAAATATTTGGGGGAAAATTGGAGGATTTAGGGAGGAAATTTGGGGATTTTTTGGGGGGGAAATTTTGGGGAAATTTGGGGGAAAATGGTGAAAAATTTGGGGAATTTAGGGAGGAATTTTGGGGATTTTTTGGGGGAATTTGGGGGAAATTTAAGGAAATATTTGGGGAAAATTGGGGGAAAATTGGGGGGATTTTTGGGAAAATTTGGGGGAATTTGGGAAGAAATTGGGGGAAAATTTGGGGGGAAATTGGGGAAAAAATGGGGGAAATTTGGGGGGAATTTTGGGAAAATTTGGGCAGAAATTGGGGAAAATGGGGGGGGAAATTTGGGGAAATTTAGGGAAATATTTGGGGGAAAATTGGAGGATTTAGGGAGGAATTATGGGGATTTTTTGGGGGGGAAATTTTGGGGAAATTTGGGGGAAAATGGGGGAAAATTTGGGGAATTTAGGGAGGAATTTTGGGGATTTTTTGGGGGAATTTGGGGGAAATTTAAGGAAATATTTGGGGAAAATTGGGGGAAAATGGGGGGATTTTTGGGAAAATTTGGGGGGAATTTGGGCAGAAATTGGGGGAAAATTTGGGGGGAAATTGGAGGAAATTGGGGGAAATTTTGGGGAAATTTAGGGGGAAAATTGGGGGAAAATTGGGGGAAATTTGGAGGATTTAGGGAGGAATTTTGGGGATTTTTTTGGGATGAAGGGTTTGGGGATTTGGGATTTGGGATGAAGGATCTGAGGATTTGGGATTTGGGGGATTTGGGATGAAGGATTTGGGGATTTGGGATGAAGGATTTGGGGATTTTTGGGATGAAGGATTTGGGAATTTGGAATGAGGAGTTTGGGAATTTTGGATCAAGAATGTGGGATGAAGGGTTTGGGGATTTTTGGGATGAAGGATTTGGGAATTTGGAATGAGGAGTTTGGGAATTTTGGATCAAGAATGTGGGATGAAGGGTTTGGGGGATTTGGGGGATTTGGGGTAAAGGATTTGGGATTTTTGGATCAAGGATTTGGGATAAAAGATTCAGGAATTTGGGATGGGAGATTTCAGAATTTAGGATGAAGGATTTGGGGATTTGGGATAAAGGATTTGGATTTTGGGGTGAAGGGTTTGGAATTTGGGATTTGGATTTTGGGATGAAGGGTTTGGATTTTTGGGATGAAGGATTTGGGTGGTGGCAGCTCATTAATGAATAACCAATTCCTGATAAATCATTAATTAACATTTATTCCCTAATTAAATAACGTCCCCCAGCAATTCAGGACATTCCAGAACTTTCCCCTCCGGACACAGCAACGAAACTTCCGGGAAAAACTTTGGGAAAAACCCCAAACTGGGTGGAAAACCCTAAAATAAAACAGAAAATGTCAGGGTTGGGGTAAAAAATATAAAATAAAATCACAAAACATAAAATAAAACACAAAATATAAAATAAACCACAAAACATTGGTGTGGGATAAAAAATATAAAATAAAACACAAAATATAAAATAAAACACAAAACATCAGGAGGGGGTAAAAAATATAAAAACCGGGTGGGGAAGCACCAAAATAAAGGGAAAAATGAGATGGGGTGGAATTTTGGGGTGAAGGGTTTGGATTTTGGGGTGAAGGTTTTTGGGGTGAAGGATTTGTTTTCTGGGATGAAGGATTTGGAAGTATTTGGGAACTTTGGGATGAAGGATTTTGGGATGAAGAATTTGGATTTTGGGGTGAAGGATTTGGATTTTGGGGTGAAGGGTTTGGATTTTGGGGTGAAGGGTTTGGATTTTGGGGTGAAGGATTTGGGCTTTGGGATGAATTTTGGGATGAAGGATTTGGATTTTGGGGTGAATTTTGGGATGAAGGTTTTGGATTTTGGGATGGATTTTGGGGTGAAGGATTTGGATTTTGGGGTGAAGTATTTGGGCTTTGGCATGCAGGTTTTTGAGTTTGGGGTGACGGATCTGGAATTTGGGGTGAAGGATTTGGTTTTGGGGATGAATTTTGTGGGTGCAGGATTTGGATTTTGGGGTGAAGGATTTGGATTTTGGGATGAAGGTTTTGGAGTTTGGGATGAAGGATTTGGGAATTTTGGGATGCAGGATTTGCATTTTGGGGCGCAGCACCTTTTCCCCCCCATCACAACGAGAAGAAGTCGAGCGCTCCGTGCCCGCGGGGGTTGGAGCTCCACACGAGGTCGCTCCGCCCGGAGCTCTGCAACACCCGCATGAACTCCACCTGCACCTCCGCCAGCAGCTCCTCATCCACCGCATCCCCCAAATCTCCGTCAGAGCGCGGCGGCCCCGGCTTGTAGCAATCCACGGGGAAGGGATAGACCACCAGGCGCAGCTCGGGCAGCTCCAGGGTTCTGTGGAGCAGATCCCTGAGCGCGGCCGTGGACAGGGAGTTGCCGTAGAGTCCCAGGAAGCGCAGGCGGGAGCAGCGGCGCAGCGTCGGCAGCAGCGCGTCCAGGTGGGAGTCGGCCACGCGGCATTCCCTGAGATCCAGGTGCAGCAGCGAGGCCGAGGTCTCCTCCAGGAGCAGCCGCAGCGGCTCCCGCAGGCCCTGGGAGAAGTCGTGGCCGCTCAGGTCCAGGCGCTTGAGGGCCGGTGCGTGGAAGCTCTGGGAGAGGAAGGCGAGGTCGGCGGGAACGAGGGAGCAGAAGGCCAATTCCAAGCTTTCCAGCGGCGCCTGGAGGTCGCTGCGGGCAGGGAAAAGGGACAGGTCAGGGTTGGCTGGGATTCGGGAGGAATGAGAGCTGGGAGTGCATCCGTGCGATCGTGGGATTGTGGGCTGGGTGTGGTTGGGAAGGAGCTCCAAGACCATCAAGGTCAAGGTTTGAGAGTCATGGAATTGTGGGATCATGGGGTCCTGGAGTTATGGAATGCCTGAGGTTGGGAAAGGTCTCCAAGAACATCGAGTCTGAGCTCTGAAAATCCCGGGATTTTGAAGCTATGGGGTCATGGAGTTATGGAATGATGAAGGTTGGGAAGGAGCTCCAAGAACATCAAGTTGAAGGATTGGGAATCGTGGAGTTATGGGATCATGGATCCATGGAATTGTGGAATGGCAGAGGTTGGGGCAGAACTTCAAGAACATCGAGTTTGAGCTCTGAAAATCCTGGGATTTTGGAATGATGGAGTGATGGGATCATGGAATGACTGAGTTTAGGAAAGGTCTCCAAGAACATCGAGTGTGAGCTCTGAAAATCCCGGGATTTTGGAGTTATGGGGTCATGGAGTTATGGAATGGCTGTGGTTGGGAAAGGTCTCCAAGAACATCGAGTTTGAGCTCTGAAATCCTGGGATTTTGGAATTATGGGGTCATGGAATCATGGAATTACTCAGGTCAGGAAAGGTCTCCAACACCATCAAGGTCAAGGTTTGGGAATCATGGAGTTATGGGATCAGGGAGCCATGGAACTGTGGAATGACTGAAGTTGGGAAAGAGCTCCAAGAACATCCAGTTTGACCCCTGGAAATCCTGGGATTTTGAGGTCACTGAATTATGGAATGACTCAGGTTGGGAAATGTCTCTGAGACCATCAGGTTTGACATTTGAGGATCACGGGAGCATGGAGTTATGGAATTATGGATCCATGAGATTGTGGGGTCATGGAATTATGGAATGGCTGAAGTTGGGAAGGATCTCCAAGAACGTCAGGTTTTACCTTTGAGAATCATGGAATTGTGGGGTCATGGAACTGTGGGGTTATGGGGTGTTGGGATCATGGAGCCATGAAATTACGGGATCATGGAGTTATGAGGTCATGGAGCCATTGTCTGACATCATCAAATCCAACCTTTGGGAATCCTGGAATCAAGGAATTATGGGATCACGGAGTTATGGAGTCATGGACTATTGGGATAACGGGATCATGGGAACCTGGGATCGTTAAGGTTGGAAAAGATCCTCAAGACCATCGAGCCCAAACCTCGGGAATCTTGGAATCGCCGAATTCTGGGATCATGGAATTATGGGATGATGGAATCTTTGAGTTGTCAACTATTGGGACAACGGAACCATGGGATTATGGGAACATTGGGATAATGAATTCCTGAAATCAATGGATCATCCAGGTTGGAAAAGATGCTCAAGATCATCGAGCCCAACCTTAGGGAATCTTAGAATTAAGGAATGATGGAATCTTGAATTTATGGGAGAATGGAGTCATAAACTGTTGGGATAACAGAACTATGGGAACCTGGGATCATTAAGGTTGGAAAAGATCTCCAAAACCATCGAGCACAAACCTTGGGAATCTTGGAATCGGGGAATTCTGGGATCATGAAATTATGGGATGATGGAATCTTTGAGTTGTCAACTATTGGGACAACAGGATAATGGAATCGTGGGAACATTGGGATAATGAAATCCTGGAGCCATGGGATCACTCAGGTTGGGAAAGTCCATCGAGCCTGACCTTTGAGACTGCTGGAATTCTGGGATCATGGAATTCTGGGGTAATACAATGGCTGAGTCATGAATTATTGGGATAACAGAACCACGGGATCTTGTGAATGCTGGGATAATAAAATCTGGGAATCATGGGGCTGCTGAGATTGGAAAAGACTTCCAAGATTGTCAGGTTAGGACTTTGAGAATCCTGGAATCATGGAATTCTGGGATCATGGAATTCTGGGATCATGGAATCACTGAGTCACGAACTATTGGGATAATGAAATCATGGAATCAAGGGATCATTAAGATTGGAGAAGACCTCCAAGACCATCGAGCCCAAACCTTTGGGAATCTTGGAATGGCAGAATTATGGTATCACGGCATTATGGGATAATGGAATCTTTGAGTGATAAACTATTGGGATGATGGGATCATGGGAATGTTGGGATAATGAAATCCTGGAATTATGGGATCACTTAAGTTGGAAAAAATCTCCAAGATCATCAAGTTCAGCCTTTGAGAATCTTGGAATCACAAAAGTTTGGGATCATGGAATTCTGGGATCATGGAATCGTTGAGTGATAATCTATTGGTATGAGGGAATTGTGGGATCATGGAAATATCAGGATAATGAAATCATGGAATCATGGAGTCACTAAGATTGGAGAAGACCTCCAAGATCATCAAGTTCAGCCTTTGAGAATCTTGGAATCACAGAATTTTGGGATCATGGAATCACTGAGTCACGAACTATCGGGATAACAGAATCATGGGAACATTGGGATAATGAAATCATGGAAGCAAGGGATCATCAAGATTGGAGAAGACCTCCAAGACCATCGAGCCCAAACTTTGGGAATCCTGGAACCAAGGAATTCTGGGATCTTGGAATGGATGGGACAGTGGAATCACTGAGTCACGAACTATCAGGATAGCGGAATCACGGGAACATCGGGATAATGAAATCCTGGATCCACGGGATCACTGAGGCTGGGAAAGACATCCAAGAGCATCCAGCCCAACCTCTGAGACTCCTGGAATTCTGGGATCATGGAATTATGGGATAATAGAACAGCTGAGTCATGAATTATTGGGATAACAGAATATTGGGATAATATAATCCTGGAATCACGGGGTCACTAAGATTAGAAAAGAGCTTCAAGATTGCCAAGTTCAGCCTTTGAGAATCCAGAGATTATGGAATTCTGGGATCATGGAGTCACTG
The DNA here is from genome assembly GCF_047830755.1 of Zonotrichia albicollis. Lineage (NCBI taxonomy): Eukaryota > Metazoa > Chordata > Aves > Passeriformes > Passerellidae > Zonotrichia > Zonotrichia albicollis. The sequence goes on from NC_133826.1 coordinate 35,530,791, forward strand.
AGTCACGAACTATCGGGATAACAGAATCATGGGAATATTGGGATAATGAAATCATGGAATCAAGGGATCATTAAGATTGGAGAAGACCTCCAAGACCCTCGAGCCCAACCTTTGGGAATCTTGGAATCATGGAATTATGGGATAATGGAATCATTGAGTGATAATCTATTGGTATGAGGGAATTGTGGGATCATGGAAATATCGGGATAACGAAATCCTGGAATGATGGGATCACTAAGATTGGAGAAGACCTCCAAGATCATCAAGTTCAGCCTTTGAGAATCTTGGAATCACAGAATTTTGGGATCATGGAATCACTGAGTCACGAACTATCGGGATAACAGAATCATGGGAACATTGGGATAATGAAATCATGGAAGCAAGGGATCATCAAGATTGGAGAAGACCTCCAAGACCATGGAGACCAACCTTTGGGAATCCTGGAATCATGGAATTATGGGATCTTGGAATGATGGGACAATGGGATCACTGAGTGATGAATTATCCAAATAACGGAATCACGGGAACGTCGGGACAATGAAATCCTGGGAAAGACCCCCGAGCCCCCCAACCCTCGGGAGCTCACCAGAGGATCTGGCGCAGGTTCCCGGAGAGCCGGGAGGATCCCAGGTTGAGCTCGCGCAGGCCGGGCAGCATTCCCAGCTGCCCGGCCAGGCACCGGATGCCGATGGCGGATTCGGGCGTGGGGCGCCGCACGTCCACGTTGCTGTACTGGAGCTTGAGGCTGCGCAGCTCCGGGAAGCGCGCGAGGTGCGGCAGGATCACCGAGAGCCCGGTCAATCCCAGATTGTTGAACCTCAGATCCACCCTGCGCAGGAAGGACGGGTCCAGGGAGCGCAGCAAGGCCACGATGGCCGACGCCGAGAGCTGCTCGGCTCGGAGCTCGCGGCACTTGAGGCGCAGCAGGCCGGCGGCCCCGGGCTGCAGCGCGTCGCGCAGGATCCCGTAGGACGTCCCGTTGACGAACAGGTCGGCGTGGACGTTGACGCCCGGGGGCTGCGGAGCGGCCGCGGCCGCGGCGGCGCCCGAGCGGCGCTTGGATCCGCGCCGCTGGAATTCCCGCTGGTGCTTGGACACCTCCACGCAAGCCTTGGCCAAAGTCACCGTGCCCGTCCACCCGCTCATCCAGGCCAGAGCGCGGCCGGACGCCGAATCCGGGAGGCCGGTGATGTCCAGAACGCGCAGGCTGGGGAAATGGGGAGGAATCATGGGAAATGGGAGGAAACATCAAAAAAGGGGAGGAAAGAAAGCATCCAAAATGGGAAGGAACCATCAAAAATGGGAGGAACCATCAAAAATGGGAAGGGGAAGGAACCATCAAAACCAGGAAGGAACCATGAAAAATGGGAGGGAACCATGAAAAATGGGAAGGAACCACCAAAAATCAGAAAGAATCATCAAAACTGGGAGGGAACCATCAAAAATCCGAAAGAGCCATCAAAAATGGGAAGGAACCATGAAAAATGGGAGGGAACCATCAGAAATGGGAGGAAACCATGAAAAATGGGAAGGAACCATCAAAACTCAGAAAGAGCCATCAAAAATGGGAAGGAATCATCAAAACCAGGAAGGAGCCATGAAAAATGGGAAGAAACCATCAGAAATGGGAAGGAACCATGAAAAATGGGAAGGAACCACCAAAAATCAGAAAGAATCATCAAAACTGGGAGGGAACCATCAAAAATCCGAAAGAGCCATCAAAAATGGGAAGGAACCATGAAAAATGGGAGGGAACCATCAGAAATGGGAGGAAACCATGAAAAATGGGAAGGAACCATCGAAACTCAGAAAGAGCCATCAAAAATGGGAAGGAATCATCAAAACCAGGAAGGAGCCATGAAAAATGGGAAGAAACCATCAGAAATGGGAAGGAACCATGAAAAATGGGAAGTAACCATCAAAACCAGGAAGGAACCATGAAAAATGGGAGGAAACCATCAAAAATGGGAAGGAAACCATCAAAAATCAGAAAGAGCCATCAAAAATGGGAAGGAACCATCAAAAATGGGAGGAAACCATCAAAAATCAGAAACAGCCATCAAAACCAGGAAGGAACCATGAAAAATGGGGGGAACCATCAAAAATCAGAAACAGCCATCAAAACCAGGAAGGAACCATCAAAAATGGGAAGAAACAATCAAATACAAGAACAAACCATTAAATACAAGAACAAACCATCAAAAACTGGATGGAACCATCAAAAATGGAAAAAAACCCCATTTTTCCATTTCAAACTATTTTTCATTTCAAAAACCAAAAACTGGGAAGAAGATGTAAACGGGAGGAAACCATCAAAAACGGGACGGAACCATCAAAAATGAGAGAAAAGCATCAAAAATGGGAGGAAATAATAAAAAATGAGACGAAACCATCAGAAATGTGTGGAAACCATTAAAAATGGGAGGAAACCATTAAAACCAGGAAGAAACCATGAAAAATAGGAAGGAACCATCAAATACAAGAAGAAACTGTCAAAAACAGGAGGAAACCATTAAAAATGGGAGGAAATCATAAAAAATGCAAATAAAGCGTCAAAAAATTAAAGAAACAATTAAAACCATCAAAAACGGAAAGGAATCATGAAATATGGGAAGGAACCACCTAAACCAAGAAGGAACCATCAAAAACAGGAGGGAATCATCCAAAATGGAACCATCAAAGATGGGATGGAACCGTCAAGGAAGGAACCATCTAAAGTGGCAAGAAACCATCAAAAATGGAAGGAAACCAAAAACAGAAAGGAAGCATCAAAAATGGGAAGGAACTGTCAAAAATGGGAAGGAACTGTCAAAAATGGGAAGGAACTGTCAAGGAAGGAACCATCAAAAATGGGAAGGAACCATCAAAACCCAGATGGAACCACGAAGGAAGGAACCATCTAAAAAGGGAAGAAACGATCAAAAATGGGAGGAAACCATCAAAACCAAGAAGATACCATCAAAAATGGGAAGGGAACATCAAACATGGCAATAAACCATCAAAAACAAGAAGGAAACCATCACAACCTTGGAGGAACCACCAAAACCAATGGAGGAAACTCAGGAACGGAGGAGGTGCCCCCATCCCGACGTTCCAGGAACCATCAAGGATGGAACCATCAAAACCAGGAACCATCAAAACCAGAAGGAAACCATCACAACCTTGGAGGAACCACCAAAACCAACGGAGGAACCTCAGGAACGGAGGAGGTGCCCCCATCCCGACGTTGCCCAGAACCCACCTGGCGTCGTGGCCGGGCTCCTCCAGCTGCCGCCGCAGCTGGTCCACCACGGCCAGGATGACGGCCTGGACGCAGAGCGTGCAGGGATGGTCCCGTGGCAGCTCCCGGCGCCCCACCAGCTGCTGGAAGTTGAGCACCGGGAACGGCCACGCGGCCACCAGCTCGCACAGCACCATGGGCCGCCCGTCCAGGAACGCCGCCTGGAACAGGACGGGGTGGAGATTGGCGGGAAGGGCTGGAAGAGGGCTGTGGGCGACGACGCGGCGGGCACAGAGGAAGAGGAGGGAATCCATTGGGGAGGCTGTGTGGGGAACAAAGAATTGCAGAGAAACCACAAATGTGAGGATATCATGAAGGAAAACTTGGATTTGGGGGGCTTGTGGGGATTTGGGGACCCTTTGGGCGATGGAGAAACCCCAAATGTGAGAAAATCCCAAAGAAAAGCTGGGATCAAGATGGCGGCGGTTGTGAGGGGACCCTCAGGGCGTCTCTGAGGAGGCTGTGGGGATTTGGGGATCAGAAAATTTTAGGGAAACCCCAAAGGCGAGGATATCACAAAGAAAAACTTGGATTTTGGGGGGCTGTGGCTATTTGAGGACTTTTGGGGTGATGGAGAAGCAAAGAATTCCAGAGAAACCCCAAATGTGAGGAGATCCCAAGGAAAAGCCAGGACAAGATGGCGGCGGTTGTGAGAGGACTCCCAGCGTGTCTCTGGGAGGACTTTGGGGATCAAAGAATTCCAAGGAAACCCCAAATGTGAGGATATCATGAAGAAAAACTTGGATTTTGGGGGGCTTGTGGGGATTTGGGGACCCTTTGGGAGATGGAGAAACTCCAAATGTGAGGAGATCCCAAAGAAAAGCCGGGGACAAGATGGCGGTGGTTGTGAGGGGATCCTGAGCACATCTCATGGGGGGCTGTGGGGATTTGGGGATCAAAGAATTGCAGAGAAACCCTAAATGTGAGGATATCATGAAGAAAAACTTGGATTTTGGGGGGCTTGTGGGGATTTGGGGACTCTTTGGGAGATGGAGAAACCTCAAATGTGAAGAGATCTCAAAGAAAAGCCGGGACAAGATGGCGGTGGTTGTGAGGGGACTCCCAGCGCGTCTCTTAGGAGGCTGTGGGGATTTGGGGATCAAAGAATTCCAAGGAAACCCCAAATGCGAAGTAATGCGAAGAAAACCCAAGATTTGGGGGGGATTTTTGGGGATTTGGGGACCAAAGAATTCCAGAGAAACCCCAAATGTGAGGAGATCCCAAAGAAAGGCCGGGGACAAGATGGCGGCGGTTGTGAGAGGACTCCCAGCGTGTCTCTGGGGGGACTTTGAGGATCAAAGAATTCCAAGGAAACCCCAAATGTGAGGATATCATGAAGAAAAACTTGGATTTTGGGGGGCTTGTGGGGATTTGGGGACCCTTTGGGCGATGGAGAAACCCCAAATGTGAGAAAATCCCAAAGAAAAGCTGGGATCAAGATGGCGGCGGTTGTGAGGGGACCCTCAGGGCATCTCTGAGGAGGCTGTGGGGATTTGGGGATCAGAAAATTTTAGGGAAACCCCAAATGCAAGGATATCACTAAGAAAAACTTGGATTTTGGGGAGCTCGTACGGACGGTTTCCTTCCGTGTCTTCTCGTCGTGACAATCGATCAACAGGCAAAACCGCCTTGGGGGCTGTTTCCTTTATTTCAATTGGCTTTTACAGCTGTCCGTCAATGCTTTTAAAAACTCTCATTGGTTTATGTCGAGATGGGCGGGCTCTTCTTTGTCTTCCTTCCCACTGGCTCATTTCGCTGTCAATCACGAATCCCTGCCATCCCATTGGCTGACGCTTGGCGGGAGCGGGAGGTTCGCTCTGAGGCGGCTCTGGGTTCCCCCCCGGAGCCTCCCTCGATCCCCGACCCCAATTCCCGATCCCGACCCCAAATCCCGACCCCAATCCCGCTTTGGCGGCCATGGAGCGGCAGCAGGAGCTGAAGGTGCTGCTGAAGCGCTGGGAAGCGGAATTCTTGCGGGAGCGGCAGCGCAAACCCAGCCAGGTGCGGCTGAGGGGAATCGTGAGGGGAAAATTCCTGAGGGGAAAAATCCTGAGGGGAAACGTGAGGGGAAAGTTCCTGAGGGGAAAAATCCTGAGGGGAAACGTGAGGGGAGAATTCCTGAGGGGAATCGTGATGGAAAAATTCCTGAGGGGAAAAAACCTGAGGGGAATCATGAGGGGAAAATTCCTGAGGGGAAACGTCAGGGGAAAGTTCCTCAGGGGAGAAATCCTGAGCGGAAAATTCCTGAGGGGAAAAATCCTGAGGGTAAACGTGAAGGGAGAATTCCTGAGGGGAAAAATCCTGAGGGAAAACGTGAGGGGAAAGTTCCTGAGGGGAGAATTCCTGAGGGGAAAAATCCTGAGGGGAAAATTCCTGAGGGGAAAAATCCTGAGGGGAAACGTGAGGGGAAAGTTCCTGATGGGAGAATTCCTGAGGGGAAAATTCCTGAGGGGAATCGTGAGGGGAAAATTCCTGAGGGGAAAAATCCTGAGGGGAAAGTTCCTGAGGGGAATCGTGAGGGGAAAATTCCTGAGGGGAAAAATCCTGAGGGGAAAATTCCTGAGGGGAATCGTGAGGGGAAAATTCCTGAGGGGAAAAATCCTGAGGGGAAAATTCCTGAGGGGAATCGTGAGGGGAAAATTCCTGAGGGGAAAATTCCTGAGGGGAATCGTGAGGGGAGAATTCCTGAGGGGATTTTGGAGTTTTTTTGGGGTGACATTGGGGTGGTTTTGGGGTAACCTTGAGGTGATTTTTGGGGTGGTTTAAGGGCACCCTGGGGTTTCTGGGGTGACCTTGAGGTTTCTTGGGGGATCCTTTGGGTGGTTTTGGGGTCTCAGGGTTGGTTTTTAGGGGTTCTGGAGTGGAGGGAGTTGGTTTAACGGGGTCCGGGGCTTTTTTGAGGTGATTTTGGGGCGGTTTTGGGGTAACCTTGAGGTGATTTTGGGGTGCTGGGGGGATCTTTGGGGTGGTTTTGGGGCATCCTGGAATGGGGGAATTTGATTTTGGGGTGTCCTTGAGGGTTTTTGAGGGTCCTTGAAGTGGTTTTGGGCTTTTTGAGGTGATTTAGGGGAGTTTTGGGGTGCTAAACTTTGGTTTAGGGGGGTCCTTGGTGTTTTTGGGGGGTCCTTGAGATGCTTTTGGGGTCTTTGGGGAACCCTGAAATGGTGAAATCCGGTTTAAGGGGGTTTTGGGGTTTTTTTTGGGGTGATTTTCAGGTGGTTTTCGGGTCCCTGCAATGGGGGGTTTTTGATTTATGAGATATTTGGGGTGTCCCTGCAATGTTTACCAAAATATCCCAGTTTTTCCGAATTTTTTTACCCAAATTTTCCTCAAAATTCCCCCAAAATTCCCAATTTCTCCCCAAAATTTCCAAATTTCCCCAATTTTTCATCCCAAAATTCACAATTTTTCCCCAATTTTCCCCAAAATTTGCCTCATATTTTACCCAAAATTTTCAAAAATTCCCAAATTTTCTGGTTTTTACCCCAAATTTCCCAATTTTCCCCCTCATATTTCCCCTCAAATTTCAAAAAAATTCCTAAATTTCCCCAAAATTACAAATTTTTCCTCATAATTACCCCAAAACTCCCAATTTTTCACCCCAAAATTCCCAATTTTACTGCAAAAATTCCATAAAATTCACACAAAATTCCCACATTTCCCCCAAACTTCCCATTAAATTCCCAAATTTTCCTCAAAATTTTCCTTCCAAATTAAAAAAAAATCTCAAATTTTCCCTCAAAATTCCCCCCAAATTCTCAAATTTTCCCAAATTTCCCCCTAAATTTCCCCAATTCCAAAAATTCCCAATTTTTATCCAAATCCTCAAATTTTCCTTGAAATTACCCCAAATTTTCAACAGAAATTCCCAATTTTTCCTCAAAATTCCCCCAAATTTTTTCCAAGGTTTTCCCCTGATTTTCCCCCAGAATTTTCCCCAAATTTCCCCCCAAAATTCCCAATTTTTTTTTCTAATTTCCCCCAAAATTCCCAAATTTTCACACAATTTTCCTCAAATTTTCCCTCAAAATTCCCCCCAAATTCTCAAATTTTCCCCGATTTTCCCCTGGAATTTTCCCCCGAATTTCCCCCCAAAATTCCCAATTTTTTTTTCTAATTTCCCCCAAAATCCCCAAATTTTTACACATTTTTCCCCAAAATTCCCCACCAAAATTCCCAATTTTTTTTTTCTAATTTTCCCCAAAATTCCCAAAATTCCCTGCCAAAATTCCCAATTCTTTTCTCTAATTTTCCCCAAATTTCCCCTCCAAAATTCCCAATTTTTTTTCCTAATTTCCCCCCAAATTCCCAAATTTCCCTGCCAAAATCCCCCCCAAAAAATCCCCAATTTCCCCCCAAACACCCTCAAAAATCCAAACCCCCTCCCAAACCCCCAAATCCCCAAAAAGAAACCCTCAGATCCCTAAAAATCCCAAATTCCAAAAAAATCCCCTAAATAAAAAAAACCTAAGCCCAAAATCCCCCCTAAAAAACCCAAATTCCCCCCAAAAAACCCAAATCCCAAATCCAAAGAAATACCCCCCAAAATTTCCCACCAAAACCCCAAATCCCCACAAAATTCCCCAAAAAATCTCTCAAAAAACTCCAAATCCCCAAACAATCCCAAATCCCTAAAAAATCCTCCCAAATCCCAAAAATCTCCCCAAAAAAATTCCCCAAAATCCTCAAAAAACCCCAAATCCCCCCCCAAAAAACCCTTTAATTCCAAATCTCAAAAAAAATTCCCAAATTCCTCCAAAAAACCCAAATCCCAAATTCCTCCAAAAAACCCCAAAATTCCTCCAAAAAACCCCAAAATCCCTCCCAAAAAACCCCAACAAAACCCCAAAATCTCCCCCAAAAAATCCCAAATAAACCCCCCAAATCTCCAAAGCCCAAAAATAAAATTAAAAACCAAAATCCCAAAAATAATTCCCAAATTTTCTCATTTTTTGGGATTTTTTTCTATTCCAGGCCGACATCGAGGAGGCTCCAGAGGAAACTCGCAGTGAGTGCCCCAAAAATCCCAAATTTTACAAATTTTCCCCAATTTTTCCCTAAATTTCCCCAAAAATCCCCAAATTTTACAAAATTTCCCAAATTTTCCCAAAAATTTTCCCAATTTTCCCCAAAAATCCCCAATTTTCCCCAAAAATCCCCAAATTTTACAAAATTTTCCCAATTTTCCCCAGAATTCACAAATTTTCCCCAATTTTCCTCTAAATTTCTCCAATTTTCCCCAAATATCCCAAATTTTACAAAATTTCCCCAATTTTCCCCAAAATTTCCCCAATTTTCCTCAAAATCCCCAAATTTTAAAAAATTTCCCAATTTTCCCAAAAAATCCCCAAATTTTACAAAATTTCCCCAAAATTTCCCCAATTTTCCCCCAAAATCCCCAAATTTTACAAATTTTCCCCAATTTTCCCCAAAAAAACCCCAATTTTCCCTAAAATTTCCCCATTTTTCCCCAAAATATCCCAAATTTTTCCCAAAATTTCCCCAAATTTTCTCCAAACTATCCCAAATTTTCCTCAAAATTTCCCCAATTTTCCCCAAAAATCCCCAAATTTTACAAAATTTCCTAAATTTTCACCAAAATATCCCAATTTTTCCCCCAAATTTCCCCCAAAATCCCCAAATTTCCCACAAAATTTCCCCAATATCCCAAATTTTACAAAATTTTCCCAATTTTCCCCAAAATATCCCAAATTTCCCCCAAAAATCCCAATTTTCCTCAAAATTTCCCCAATTTTCTCCCAAAATATCCCAAAATTTCCCCAATTTTCCTCAAAATCAAACCCAAAAATACCAAATTTTACAAAATTTCTCCAATTTTCCCCAAAATTTCCCCAATTTTCCCCAAAAATTCCAAATTTTACAAAATTTCCCCAATTTTCCCCCAAAATCCTCAAATTTTACAAAATTTCCCCAATTTTCCTCAAAATTTCTCCAAAATTTTCCCAATTTTCCAAAATTTCCCCAAAATTTCCCAAAATTTCCCCATTTTTCTCCAAAATTTCCCAATTATCCCCAAATTTTCCTCAAAATTACCTCAAAGTTCCCAAGTTTCCCACCCCAAAAATTCCCAAATTTTTACCCAAATTTCCCCTCAAATTTCCAAAAAATTCCCAAATTTTCCCTCATAATTACCCCAAAATTCCCAATTTTTTACCCCAAATTTCCCAATTTTTTTCCCCAATTTTCCCCTTAAACTTTGCCTCACATTTTACCCAAAATTTTCAAAAATTCCCAATTTTACCCAAATTTTCTGGTTTTTTACCCCAAATTTCCCAATTTTCCCTCTCATATTTCCCCTCAAATTTCAAAAAAAATCCCAAATTTCCCCACAATCACCCCAAAAATCCCAATTTCCCAATTTCTCAATTTTTACCCCAAAATTCCCAATTTTTACCCCAATTTCCCTCTCAAAATTCCAAAAAATTCCCAATTTTTTCCCAAAATTATCAAAAAATTCCCAAATTTTCCTCACTTTTTCCCCAGAATTCCCAAAATTTCACCCAAATTTCCCAATTGTCCCCCCAAATTTCTAAAAAATTCCAAATTCCCCCAAAATACAATTTTTTCCTCAAAATCACCCCAAATTTCTCCCATTTTCCCAAGTTTTTACCCAATTTCCCCCCAAATTTGCCTCAAAATTTCCCCAAAATTCACAAATTTTTCCCCCAATTCCCTCAAATTCTGAAAATTCCCAATTTTTACAGAAATTCTCAATTTTTTCCCCAAATTTCCACCACAAAATTCTCAAAAATTCCCAAATTTTTACCCAAATTTTCCTCAAAATGCCCCCAAAATTCCCAAATTTTTTCACAATTTTCCCCAAAATTTGTCTCATATTTTACCCAAAAATTCCCAATTTTACCCAAATTTTCTGTTTTTTTACCCCAAGTTTCCCCCTCAAATTTCCAAAAAATTCCTCAATTTCCCCAAAATTACAAATTTTTCCTCATAATTACCCCAAAATTCCCAATTCTTCACCCCAAAATTCTCAATTTTACCCCAAAAATTCCATAAAATTCCCACTAAATTCCCCCAAAATTCCCAAATTTTTCCCCAAATTTCCCCCAAAATCCCATTTTCCTGAAATTCTCAAATTTATCTCAAAATTCCCAATTTTTCAACAAAAATTCCATTTTTCCGCCAATTATCCCCTAATTCTCAAAAAATCCCAATTTTTCCCTAAATTCCCAAATTTTCCCTGATTTTTTCTCATTTTTTCTCCAAATTTCCCCAAACTTTTTTCCAACATTTTTCCCAAAAGTTCTCAAAATTTTGACCAAAATTTCCTCCAAATTCTCACATTTTTCTACATTTTTCCCAAAATTTCCCCTGATTTTTCCCCAAATTTCCCCCCAAAATTCCCAATTTATTTTTCTAATTTCCTCCAAAATTCCCAAATTTCCCTGTCAAAATTCCCAATTCTTTTCTCTAATTTTCCCCAAATTTCCCTCCAAAATTCCAAATTTTTTTTTTCTAATTTCCCCCAAAATTCCCATTTTTTTTCCTAATTTTCCCCAAATTTCCCCTCCAAAATTCCCCCCCAAAATTCCCAATTTTTTTTTCTAATTTCCCCCAAAATTCCCAAATTTTCCCCAAATTTCCGTTCCAAAATTCCCAATTTTTTTCTCTAATTTCCCCCAAATTTCCCCCCCAAAATTCCCATTTTTTTTCTAATTTCCCCCCAAAATTTCCAAATTTTTTTTCAAATTTCCCCCAAATTCCCCCCCAAAATTCCCAATTCTTTTCTCTAATTTTCCCCAAATTTCCCCCCAAAATTCCCCTTTTTTTTCTTAATTTCCCCCCAAAATTCCCAAATTTTTACACAATTTTCCTCAAATTTTTTCCCAAAATTCCCCCCAAATTCTCAAATTTTCCCCGATTTTCCCCCAGAATTTTCCCCAAATTTCCCCTCCAAAATTCCCAATTTTTTTTTTCTAGTTTCCCCCAAAATTCCCAAAATTCCCTGCCAAAAGTCCCAATTTTTTTCGTAATTTTCCCCAAATTTCTCCCCCAAAAATTCCCAATTTTTTTTCCTAATTTCCCCCAAAATTCCCAAATTTTCACACAATTTGCCTCAAATTTCCCCTCCAAAATTCCCATTTCTTTTCCTAATTTTCCCCAAATTTTCCCACCATAATTCCCAATTTTTCTTTTCTAATTTCCCCCAAAATTCCCAAATTTTCACACAATTTTCCTCAAATTTTCCCTCAAAATTCCCCCCAAATTCTCAAATTTTCCTCGATTTTCCCCCAGAATTTTCCCCAAATGTTCCCCCCAATATTCCCAAATTTTTTTTTCTAATTTCCCCCAAAATTCCCAAATTTTCCCCAAAATTCCCCCAAATTCTCAGTTTTTTCAAGGTTTTCCCCTGATTTCCCCCAGAATTTTCCCCAAATTTCCCTCCAAAAATTCCCAATTTTTTTCTCTAATTTCCCCAAATTTCTCCCACCAAAACTCCCAATTTTTTTTTCTAATTTCCCTCAAAATTCCCAAATTTTCCCCCCATTTCCCTGCCAAAATTCCCAAATTTTTTCTCTAATTTTCCCCAAATATCTCAATCAAAAATTCCCAAATCTGAGGAAAATTGTGTGAAAATTTGGGAATTTTGGGGGAAATTAGAAGAAAAAATTGGGAATTTTGGTGGGGAAATTTGGGGAAAAAATTGGGAATATTTAAAGACTTTTTCTTGTCCCCAAGTAGGAACTCTAGGCGCTTATATTAGGAGGAATGAACTATTGGTTATGCCGCTTGGCAGAGAAATGCCTACATTAGATGGACTGAACTCCATCCTAAACCACTAAGAAAATATTAAAAGTTCTGCTATAATATACATCCAGCAAACATGTTATTTTTCACCTGATCATCTCAGTGCCTGGTTTATTTGAATTCCTGTGCTGTAGGACTCGTGTAGATTAGAATTGAAGATCCTGGTCAAATAGATATTATTGATCAAAGTAGCATTCTTCATTTTCACCACTCTTTACAGGCAGGAACTAAGTCAGGCACCTTTCATAGTATGCAGAAATCCTTAGAGACAGAAAACTGCTGATCTTTCAGTGAAAAGTAGTTAAAAAGCATATAGTCATACGCACCAGATAGAAAAGAAAGGGAGAAATTCATGTGTGAGCACACGAGAATATATTGCTATTAATAATGATTGTGTCAGGTAATGCATCTAAAAATAGAAGTCACTATTTCTGGTGCAATAAATTCCAGACAAGACCTCAAAATTGCCAGAGGAATGGTGGAATTTGTCATGTTAGACAGTATTTTACTTCTCTTACTAACACATCTCAAAATACTTAGAAAATTTCCATTTCATGAACTTTATGAAACAGAAAATTAAATTAATTAACTCTTGCCCTGAGTAAATGGACCTAACTGCCTGTAACACCTTTTTTTTTTTTTTTTTTTGCATCAAAACACACTAAGTGTGCAAAATTTTTATGACTCTTCTGTGACCTGAAATCTTCCTTTGGAAATCACTTCAACCCTTCCCCCAGCCTCCAGCTGGTACTTTTGTAATAATGGTATTTGACATTAAGTAACAAGAAGTAAGCTGAAGAGAGGATGTTAGCTCAGCCGATGTCATATCCAGCTACAACTGAAATCTGATGCAGACAGGTGTAAAAGCAATGAGCTGTGAACTGAAGCTGCATTTTCTTCAATCAGACACAGATAGAGACATTGATATGACTTCAGCTCTGCTTCAGGAAACCTAGCTCAGGCTCATACAAAGCTTTGATTGGTGTTAAGAGACAAAAAATTATATTGCTAGAAAGAAAAAAAAAATTAAAAAAAACAAGTCTGAAACTTAGTGCCAAGGATGTTATAAATTCAGTATATCTAAAGTATGCTGCATTTTGTTTCCCTGCTAGGAAGGAGTATTCTTAATCTGTTGTTTCCTAAGAGCTGTGTGGAATGTGTTGAATCTACAATTAACTGCTAATTGAAAAATTATTTGACAGTTATTTGACAAGAGTAATATTGAAAAGAAGGAAGAAAAAAAATATTAGCAAAATCAAAAGAACTTCAATAACTATTTGAACATTGCCCATGAAACTTCTGAACATGAAAAGAAATCTACAGGGGGGAAAAACATTTATGGAATGAACTATATTTTTAAAAGTACCCTACTCTAGAGAGACCCCTTTGAAATATTGAAGAGATTGCATTGTTTGTTTTCAGCTCTTTAGGAGTTATGGCAACTCAGATTGTCAAAATGGTAATTTAAATAAGTAATTATAAGCAAAATTGATGTAGTGTTCTTAAATTTTTTTTGCTTTACTAATTCATTTTCTGGTTTTTTTTAATGCTTTCATCCTCTCATTATATTTATGTAATATGTAAGACAGAAAGACTGTTTTATTGTCAAAAAATATAATAAAACTACAAAATAGAAACAGCTGTAATGCATAAAAATGGTTACCAGACAGAACTGGGGCCTGTACACATGTGTAAATAAAGGTACCAGAAAGAACACAATATGAATATAATGGATTTCTTTGGAATCAAACTTCTGAACCAGGGATTATAACTTTGAGTTGAATATCCTTTGTGAGTTTCACTTTTGTGAATCTGTACAATTACTTTTTGAATGCTGAAAAATTTTGGCATTTACAACAACTCATTGGAATTAATTCTGAAGTTCATTAATACATGTCATGGAAATGCACCTCCTTTTGATTGTTTTAAACCTGCCACCTCATAATTTCTTTTAATTTCCACTAATTCTCATAATAGAAGGTTCAGGAACAAACTGTTTTCTATTTTCTTTCTCCCAGTTATTCCATGCTCTTAAAGGCCTCTATAATTTCTTTACCAGGCTGAAGAATCTTTGCCTATTGATTTATCCTTCTTATAAAAATCCATTCACTCTTCTCTGCATCTTCTTCAGGTGAGCCATATTGTTTTTGAAATTTTCTTACCATAACAGTAATCAAAAAAGGGGCATGCTGTGGATTGCTTAAAAGCATGAACATATTCTTTTTTCTATCAAGCATTTAATTCCTAATAATTTATTACATTTTACCTGCTTCATTTATAACTACTGAGTAATGAACTGATGTTTGTATAAAAAATTATTGATGTCACATCCAAAACCTATTTCACAGTATCCTTGTGTGTTTGAAATCAGGATAGGTTGTCCTCATAATAAAATAATTTCCTTTTAATAAACATGGAGTTATGTTTTCCATTTTATTTCTCAAACACTTGGCATACGATGATAAAATTCTGAACTTTTTGGTGAGTGTTCCTCATTATGACCCCAAATAACTCAATATTGTTAGAAACCTTGGCCATCTCATTCAAGTTCTTATAACAATCATGGATAAATAAGTTGAATAGCACATCTTAGCCTAAATTCCTATAGGACTCTAGTAATGTCCTCAGCCATTTACACTTACATTATTCCTACTTTTTAATTCTACTCTTTTAAATTGTTTACACTTTTAATGAACTTCCCATTTATCCCATGCCAACTGAGATTTTCTTCAGAGTTTTGAGTAAAAGCTTTTTCAAGAGCTTTATGGAGTTTGTAATAGCCTGCAGCAACTTGATGACTCTTGTTCTTCAAGAGTAAGAGTTTTTTAAAGAATTCTAGTAGATTAGCAAGATGTGATTCCTTGCTCCAAAAACCAGTGTTTGGCTCTTCCCCAGAATATCTCACACTACTGTGATTGTGTATATGTCTATGCACAGTCTGCCTCCTATTGAACTTTCTACCATTTTCTTCCAGCACAGAAATCAGAGTTCTTATTTGTAGGTTTGGGGGGTTAATTTTAGATCATTTTTTTTAAAATTTGCCTTTATGTTTGTCACCCTTTGTCCCAAATACGCTGGAGCAATTTTCACAGATAGCTCATACACCACAGTTAAATAGGTCAACTGTTTCATACTTTGAAGAATACCATCTTGGTCTGTCAAGTTCATTCTTTGTTTCACTAGTTTATTCTAGAATCTTTTCTAATGACAGTTCAGGTTATGTTTATCCTCCAGTACCTTGTTCACAAACAGGGCCCCTGGCCTGTGTACCTCTTTTAGGTCTCCCACTGTGAATATAGAGGAAAGCAAAAAAGTGCTGTAGTTTTCTAGGAAAACCTGACTGGTTTTAACCACTGTGATGGGGAAAAATGATAGAAGAGGAAGTTTGGAAATGAATGGGGAAAATTTGCCAGATTACCTGGAGAACTTTAACATTTCATTTTGAGGTTTTCCTAAAGTTTACTTTGTTTCAAACTAAGGCATAGATAAAACTGATTTCAGGCTTAGTTGCTCTAGGAAATTGGTGTTCTTTGGACATATAGCTATAGCTTTGTACTATATAGGTGAATATTACAAAAATATAAACATTTCTAAAAAAGCTATTTATTTAAATCACAAAAATAATTGCATTTTTAGACATTCACAGCTACTTAGTTTAAACTATGTGTTTAGTTTCCTCCAGATTATGCCAGTCTACATAAGCAGACCTGAGAACTCCTGTGCCCCACAATAAGCATATCAATCAAGTGATAGAAGCAACTGTGTAATTTTTTATGAGTTAACCCCTGTTTACACAACAAAGCTTATGAATAGCAGAACTTCAAAGGGTCACAGCACATTCTGCAGCTATTCCCCTCATGCTCATCTCACTTGCACTGTGCAGGCCACCAAGTTATTTTCACACCTAAGTGTTTGCTTTTAACAGCTATACATGTGGTGAATTAAGCCTCTGTTGGGGTTTCCTAAATAAACACTTAGGTCACAGTATGGTATCTACACACTGAGCAATGGTGAGATAGGCTCGAGGGGCAGAGGAGCAAACCCTTAATCCAACATGTAGAAAACACATGCAACCTTTGTGTATGTGTACAGAACTCCACACTTTGGGTATAGATTTAGAATTGTAGTGGTAAAAATGTGCCTCCAGTGTAGCTCACAGCCTGTAATTTTAAAATGAACTTACAATATAACCTTAGTTTTTTGAAACCAGATTTCTTCCTATATTTCACCTAGTTTTTCTAAGAACTCTGCCTTTTTCAGAGCAACCCACAGTATCAGTACAGGCTGGGGGGATGAACAGATTGAGAGCATCCCTGACAAGAAGAACTTGGGGGTGCTGGTGGATGAGAAGCTGGAAATGGCCTGGAAATGAGTTCTTGCAGCCCAGAAAGCCAGTTGTATCTTGGGCTACATCCAAAACATTGTGGCTAGCAGAGCAAGGGAGGGGTTTCTGTGCCTCTACCCTGCTCTGGTGAGACTCTGCCTGCAGCTCTGGGGTCCTCAGCACGGAAGGACATGGACATGTTGGTGTGAGTCCAGAGGAGGACATCAAGATGATCAGAGAGACAGAGCACTTTGCCTAAGAGTTAAGGCTGAGACAGTTGGGGTTGTTCAGCCTGGAAGAAAGAAGGCTTAGGAGTGACCACATTGCAGCCTTCCAGGACCTGAAGAGTGCCTGCAAGAAAGATGTAGTGACAAGACAAGAGGGAATGACTTCAAACTGGAAGAGAGTAGGTTTAGGTTACATGTTAGGAAGAAATTCTTTACTAAATTCTTTATTGTGAGGGTGGTGAGGCAATGGCACAGATTGTCACAGGTTATCCAGAGAAGCTGTGGACACCCCATCCCTGAAAATATTCAAGACCCAGTGGGATGAAGCTCAATGCAACCTAGTCTGTGAAAGATGTCCCTGCCCATGGCAGGTAGCTGAGACTAGGTGATCTTTAATGTCCCTTCCAAGAAAAATCATTCTATAATTCTGTAATTCTATTATTAGGTTTTGCTTTACCTGACTTCCTAAAACAAAGCAAAAAATATCAAGGTCCTGATGCAACAAATGATTTCATTATACACTTATCTGCTTAACTTCAGAAATGCTAGCAGACATGGAGAAATCACTCCTTTGTTGAAATGGATCATAGATACATAGAACTTATAACTATCAACTTTATATCTTTCCAGGATTTCAACTGCTGATAAAATGTTGATGCAATAGTCACCGTTAGATAGCAATTTTTTTCTCTAGATAATGTAGATGGTACCTACAGGGACACATCTTGTATAGTTTGCATTGTCCACTTACACAGACTTATTCCTCTTCATTAACAGAAGGAATCCATCGGCTTATGTCAGATCAAAAACCTAAGAGTTAGCTGGGAAAAGTTATATGACTCTGAACAGCAAGTACATATTTTATAGGCTTACAGGACTATTATTTGCAATGTCCCATAGCCAGAAATATGTTGTAATACTGCTGTCTCAGTTATTCTGCTTTTCTCAGCAGCAGAGATTCTTTATCCTGAATATTTCTTGTCTCTTTGTAAGTATTTTACTGTTGAAAGTTGTAAGAGTACAGTGCAAGTTGCACAGAAGAGCAGAACTGCAAAGAAACGTTGCAGTGGTTATTGCTTCTTTCTAGACCAGATCTCTCCTATTCTTCTTTTCCTTTTTTCTCCATCTCTCAGAATTTTAAGGTAGCTGGAGGGTGCACTTGATGCATTTGGCTGTAACTGTGGCCAATTTGAGTTCATCATGATAGCGCTATCATTACTAATGATAGTACAGATTTAATTCAATTCATACTCCAGTCAGATGTCTCTATTGGCGCAATAAGACAGGAATGGTCACTATATTCATATTTGTAAAATGCACTTTATCACTCTGTGCCTTAGGGACACTTTTATTTCGTGCATATTTTTAATGTTATTCTTATCCAGATTGCTTAATATAATTTCCTTTATGCAACTTCCATACAGAAAATTGTATTTTGAAAAAAAAACAAACAAAAAATACCCTTTAAATTTCAAATGTCAGCTTTACTTTAACTTCATTTTAACCTGGCTTGTAAGCCTAAAAATTTTAATAGGAAGTTTAAGGTTTCTCCCCTTTTTATTTTTCCCCTTTACCAATGAATAAGAAAGGTTAAAAAAAGGAGGACAGAGGAGGAATTATCCTTAAACTTCTAATTAAAAGTAAATCATTGAAAGATGAATTTTCCCCTTTTCTCATATTATATTATTATAATCTGAATGAGAAATATTAGGGAACAGTTGCAAAGCATGGAAAAGCAAAAGAGAGTATCAAATTGATTTTTCATGCTGAAGGCAGAACAAGGGCACAAATCAAAATGATATAAACAAGAAATTTTCAGTTGAGTATGTGCACATTAGCAAAGAATATTTTCAAAGTAATTTGGACAAATTGCAATTTAATATTAATTTGTGTAATATAACTGCAATTAGTAAAGGTAAAAAATTCGTGAGGAATTTAGAGACCAACAAAAGGTTTAAAATCCAGGTGTACATTTGTTAGAACTCAACAATTATTTCAGTTAGTATTATATTTTTCTGGAAGTTTTGGAAATACTACTACGTAAAGTTCTGACACAACTTTTGGGATCTTTTAAAATCACATTCAGAGACAGAAATACAGAATAATTTTTGTGAAAGTAACTTTAAAGCTAAACTATTCAAAATAGGTATCTTATGTTTGATAAAACAGATGTACTCGGTTGTTTGGGGTTTTTTGTCCTTGTCAAGAGATTAAATAATTTATCATTAATATGGAAACTTACAGGACCATTTTTTCCTTAGAAACTGTAACAGAAGTTATACATGATAATGATTCTTTTTGTGCTGTTTGGTTCTTTGAAGTCACTGAAATTTAATCATATGCTTCAAGTTAAGCTCATGATAACCTGCAGCTATGTGATAATGGCCTTTTAGCTCAATAATGTTATTAATGACAATATAGATGAGCCACATATGCAGAATATTCAGCTTCTCTCAGGTTCCATTGAACAGAAATCTGAATGAAGTTCAATATTTTTTTCTGGAATTGTCCCCCACCATGCAAATTTTGTACAGCAATCTGCACCAGAGTGATAACAGACTTATGGTTCTAGACAAAAGACCTTACTTTTCATGTAGAAGGAATGAAAAACAATCACATGCTTTAAATATCACTATACTGTGTGTTAGGATGGGCGTTTTGGTAAGAAAGACTAACCTATCACTTGTGATAGCTTATTGAGGCATAGTAGGTGTCATGAAGAAGGTGCAGTACAGATGCCAGGTTTGTAAAAAAAGTAGGAGCCAGTCCTGTTTTGCTACTGACTTTAAAACATAAAACGGGCAGATAGCAAGGGTTACTGTAATTAAATGATGGTTAATTTTTTAAATACTTCACTGGTAGTGCTATGAGAACTTTATATAATTCATTACAAATTATGCACATAAATGTTAAATTTCTTATATTAAAACTACATAGTTCAACACTTTATTTTATGTAAGAAATGTGATTGGCAGCTTCAGGCAATGGTAAAGTAATTACCACTGGCTTAATTTGTACCATGAAGATCTGCAAGGCTCTGTCCTTTGATAGATGCCATGTTGCTTTACTATTGTTAAATTGTAATTATTGCTTTGGAAAACCATATGTTTGGGAACGTTAACAGTGACAATAGAATCTCATCAAAATCCTAGTTGCCTAGCTACAACTAGATGAAACAAACTACTAGTAGAACTATAAAAACATTTGTTTTTCAAAGAGTATATTTAAATGACATAAAAACTGTGTTGTGACTGTTACTGCTGGATTTTCTGTAGCAGGCTGTCAAGAGAAATGTTACAAAACTCAACTGGAATTGTAAGAAGCCACTGTCAGGGAAAACAGACTTCCAGGAAGTCTTTGATCTTAATCCGACTTTGTGGTAGTAGTTACTCAAATTTCTCTTTTTCCAGAGAATAAAAATTCTGCAGATAATGCAAGCTTGTTTTCAGGTCAAAAAAATCTGGAAGATGTAATAAATTTACATCAATAGATTCTATTTACATTTTATTTGAAATTGAAATACTGAAAAGTGATGCTATAATCCTTTTCAAAATTAGGTCATCTTGTATTTGAAAATTTCCTCTGGTTTGTTCTTTGAATATTAAAAAACCCAAAAATATTCTTAGCTAAACACTTTTTAATTAACTAAATTTTACCAGTAAATAGAAAGATATTTTCCCCTTTTGCAGGGCTCACCTAACATCCAAGAAGTTTGCATGGCAATAAAAATGCAGGTGTTCATGGGATACTACATGGCAAACTGAACTTTAATCTTTAAATTGCCTACAAATAACTTTTTTTCATTACAAGTTAATGCAGAAATACAAAAGAAGTGTCACTGACGGACTGACTTAGACAGTCTGTAAGTTCTGATCCACAACATTCTCTCTGGGAGTGACTTTGTATCTCACACTGGATTTTAGCAAAAGGCCCATAAATACTGAATTAATGCAAGAAGATTAAATTGATGCTTGCAGCCTCAATTCTTTTAACATAAATAATATACAAATGCTTGATTAATCAGTCTTTGCTGTTTCTGTTGTCAGTGAATTGTTCAAGCCAAACATCCAGATTCAAATTTTAGATTTAATGTTCTCTTCTTTGTAATATTATTATTAAACGGTAATGAAAATTAAACGGAGACAATATTTTAAATGAGGCCAATTAATAAAACCTGCAGTCTACCATTATAAAGCCTTTTAGAGCTTGCTTTTAACTTGAACACTCTCAGTTTATTCCTTCTTTATAAATAACTCAGTGCAAATTTCTTTCATCAGACCAATTTCAATGTATGAAAACAATTTAATATTACATTGTTACGCCATTATTCTCAAATTCTACAGCTGTACATCAGTGAAATTCTAGGAAGTTAAGATACAGGAGTATTTAAATATTGATTGGTATAAGAATAATTTCATGATCATGTACCTTTTCTCTTTAGCCATTTAATTTTGAACGTGATTTGTGGGCCATTTCTCAGAAATGCTTCCTCACCTCTCTTCTGAAAAGCTCCAAATATTATTTTCCCTCTGTTTTCTACTATTTTAGGTGTACAACATGGCCTAATATTAGTATTAGGCCAGTATGCTGGCCTAATATGCTGTTTCATATTAGGTATGAAACAGCATATTAGTATGCTGTTTCCAGTATGCTGTTTCCTTTTTGGTAATGTTTATGGCACTTGGGTTTTTGAGTGGAGAATGACACCATGTCCATTAGAAGGATCATGTACATATTTCTGCTTTCATGCAGCAGATTTAGTTTTCAAGTTCAAATTGTCAGAAACTTGTCTCAGGGTCCAATAGCTCCTATATAAATAATCTTTGCTTATACGATATATTATCAGATTTTAATAATTAAGGATGCCTCATATGAGCGAATGTCTCTGTATTAAGCAGCAGGCTTGAATCTTTTCCATAGTTTGAATAGCATAGTCCCTCTTAAAAAACACAAAACTGTACACATAAACAAAAGAAAAAGCAGTGGTAAATTTTTCTCCCTTCTCACATGAATGTCCTAATTAAAGCTTCATTCTCTTAAATATACCTTCTAGAAATATTCTTTATCACCAATGAAAATTTATATGCCTGTGAAAACAGAAATATTACAAAAAACACTTTTGGAAGAAGTGTGCAAGAAAGGAAAAAAGTATGGCTGATAACAAAGCTGATAAGAGAAGTACTGTCATTTCCATTTCTATTTTGACAGTTGTCCATCAGATCATTGACTAGTAAAGAGCCTGAGTTGTCAAAGAGTCTATTTAACTTCTACTGTGCTGCCAAGTGATAGAATCTTATGTTAGTCTGAGCTTAATGCTGACATTGATCAAAATGTAAATATATGTAGATTTATCAGGACATGATGATTATGCTGATAAAGACCTGACAATTGGAACTTCCAGAATAAATGTTCTGAAATGATAAACGTTTATTTCCCTGCCTAAGGAAATGGATTCAATATTGCAGTTAATGTTTCATACAGCCCAACTTCATTAAGCACAACTCGGCTAATGACATCATGAATTTGTTCATTTTATCAAATTGCATTAATTAGGGAAATGTATCGAAAGCTGTGAATAAATTTGTTTTTCCTTAGAATAACAAAAAAGGAAGTAATTGAATTAATTTGTCGCTTTTATCCCCTATTAAGCTGGATCATGACACTTTCTCAACTTTATGCTATTTGTGGTTTTACATGATTCTCACTAACCACTTTAATTGTGGGGGTTAAAGCAAGAACACTTCCAGGATGGACCAATGCCAGCTCATTCCTTTCCAATCATATTAAATGCCATCTCTCTAGGGATACAGGCTTTTAACAAAGGCCTGAACAACCATCATTCTTTGAAGTGTTATGAGAAGCAATCAACAAGGTCTTGCCGTGGTTCCTTAAATTGTTCACACCTGAGCCGCTGAATCAAACTACAATGTTTACTGCAAAATTGTTGTGCTCTGAGTTCTGATTATGATGATGTGGCCTTGCAGGTGTATTGGATTTGCATGGCCAAGTTTTGGTAGCAGGGATGCTATAATGGTGGCCTCTGTGAGGTGCTGCTGGAAGGTTCCCTCGTGTTCAACAGAGGCAATGCCAGACGGTTCCAGGATGGGCCTGCCACTGGCCAAAGCTGGGCCAGTCAATGACACTGGTAGAGCCTCCAGGAGAACGTGGATAAGAAGAGGCAGGGAAAAACCCAGGGGCAACTTCAGACAGAGAGAGGAGTGAAGCTATGTGAGAGGAATAATTCTGCAAGCACTGAATGAAGAAGGAGGGGAAGGGTGTGCTCCAGGCATCAGAGCAGGGATTCCCCTGCAGCTCATGGTGAAGACCATTGTGAGGGCATGGTGTCCCTCCACAGCTCATGGAGATCCATGGGGGAGCAGAGACCCTCCTGCAGCCAGTGAAGGACCCCATGCTGGAGCAGGCTGCTGGCAGGACCCATGCCCTGTTGCAGACATCTTTTCATTAAAAATCCTTTTGTAGGATTTTTCTTCCTGGGAAGCTGAAAGGCCTCAAGAACAAAATGTAAAGAATGGTTATCTGCTGCTGTGGAATGCAACAGGTGCATCTGTGATTGGCCCACCTTAAATGTTTATAATTAATGGCCAATCACAGCCCAGTTAGCTTAGACTCTCTGTGGGAGACACAAACCTTTATTATGCATTCCATTCTCTTCTTAGCTTAGCTAACCTTCTGAGATAAAACTTTTCCTTCTATTCTTTTTAGTATAGTTTCAATGTAATATATATAATAAAATAATAAACCAAACCTTCTGAACATGGAGTCAACATTCTCATCTCTTCCCTCACCTGAAAGCCCCCGTGAACACTGTCACAGTGCCCCATGGAGAGAGGAGCCCAGGTTGGATCAGATTTGCCAGCAGGACTGATGACCCTGTAGGGAATCTACCATGGAACAGGCTGTTCCTGAAGGACTGCACCTTGTGAAGTGACCTGTACTGGAGAAATTTATGAAGAGCTGTAGCCCATGGGAAGGGTGCACGCTGGTGAACTTCATGGAGGACTGTCTCCCAAGAGAGGAGCTCCACACTGGAGCAGGAAAAGAGTGTAGAGATCCCATCACCAGAGGAGGAAGAAGAGGATGAATTGACCACAGGTCCCATTCCCTGTCCCTCTGGGGGAAAAAAGTTAGAAAATTCAGGAGTAACTTTAGGCATGGAAAGAAAATAGGGATGGGGGAAGATGTTTGAATATTTGTGTCTATTTCTCATTATCCTATTCTGCTAAAAATTTGTATTACATTAATTTTTCTCTTTCTCTCCTGTCAAGTATAAGAGGGGGAAGAATACACCAGCTTTGGTGGGTGCCTGGCATTATATGTATGATTTATAGTGATATCTTTGACCTCTTAAAAACATTGTTGTGATGTTTTAAATTATAGTAACAGATTCTACAAACAAATGAAAATCACATAATTTGCATGTAGTTATGGATATTAGGAAAGGGACAGGTGGCTTTAATTATACAGAATGACTCGGCCTTTCTAGTTTTAACCTTATGTTGTCCAGGATTCCTGGAAATTCTAAATATAAATTCACATTAAAAATCAGCTTTAAAATCATGCTAAAGAAACAGCTGCTATTTTAATTTTCTGTGTTCTGTGTCAAAGAATTTTTCTCTTTTGGGGGAATGGCTTCCAGTGCATTAATGGTAAAGATATTGCACTGAAGATACAAAAATTGAACATGCAAAGATACACTGAAGATACAAAAAAAAAATGAATGCTGCATAATAATCCCTGCCATTGAATTCTTATTTCATTAAAAGCAAAATAGTGGTACCTTCTTCAAATATCAGCATTTGCAGGAAATATTAATATTTACCTAATTGAAATATTGGTCCATATCTGAATTAGAAAATAAAGTTTTCAATGGTGTGCTCTCCAAGCAAGCTTCCAAATAGGCATATAAATCTGTGTACAGCACAGGCACAAGGGGATCTGACCCAAGGCTGATAATGATAGCCAGAACTAGAAGCAGTGGCTGCATGGTGCCAAGCTCCATGAGCTGTCTGGACTTGAGTCAGCTTGGGTCTGACTGCAGGCTAAGCCACATTTGTGCAGCAGTGCATTCAAGCTAATAAAGATAGCTGCAAAGCAGGGCTTGTTAGGTCACCCATAGAGCTGATCTGCACCATGTGGATTTACTGAGTTGCATCTCTGCTAGCTCAGGGATCTAGATACCATACTCTATGCACGACAGACACAGGCTGATAAATGCGCTATTCCATCTGGAGACACTGGGTGAACATGTAGAATTAACTTGGTTTTGTAAATTCTTCAGCTGATGAGAGCAAACACACACCCCAGTGATCTGGGAAAAAGCCTGTGCCGTGGTAAATGTGAAAGGACTGCTGACAGCCAAAAGGAATCTGCAGTGACAGTCTCTTCTGGAAATTTCTGTTTTTTTCTGGAGCATTAGATAGGTCAGAGATTAAGCACTTGCTGCAAGGAATGTTATATATATCCAGGACATTTGTATGCCCAGGAAACTCTTCCAGCAACACAGTAACTACAGTTAAACCAGCTGTGCTGGTGCAGATGAGTGGAGGCTCCTATTCTGAAACAAGTGAGCTTCAATTCTAGAGTAGGCATTTAAAAAATTACAGGCAGAAAAAGAAGGCCTGGCTTCACATGTTTCTGAATAATATGTACAAGACATAAAAATTAGAGCTTTCTTTTTCTTATAGTGGCAATCGCAGGAACATCATAATTCATAGGAAAAATTGTCATAAATATAAGACTTTTTCAGGATTTCAAAAACTACTTTAGAGAAAACAAACAACTTACCCCCTAGCCCCCCTCCATGCTGTTTGCAAGCTTTTTTCTTCAGAACTAATCAATGAACTTAGCTACTAACAGCTTTAGATGTATAATGAGTTGTAGCAGGCCATTATCAGTATGAAAACTTATGGAGTTCTGTATCTTAATGCCCAGATAGCACATATGACTTCTGTTATACTGCAATGTCAGCCTGTTCTCCAAGTCACTTAAAAGCAGAAGGAGAACTAAATTTTTTAGAACATGTATATGGCTGCATGTACTGCTAAGGATTTTTCTTTAATGTTATTTGCATTTTAATGGTCTTAATAGAAAGTATTCAAATTCCCACAACCACTGTAATATTTGTAAAAGGTGTATTTTCTGGGAGCTTCTGGTTCTTTTACCAAAATAGACGATGTGATGTGTCATCCACCAACTTGTCTGCCGACTTCAGATTAGCCATAAGCTAGTGCCTACTATCTTTTTTAGCAGCTGCACTAATTTGTGGTTAGAAAAGAGCATATTTTCTACATAGTAATTCTACTTATATAATCTTCAGACTATTTTTTGTGCTAATTATCTTTGCTATAAAAAAAGTTGCATTTTATTTCTATTTTTACTTCATATTACTGTAATGACACACTCCAGAATGCAAGGGTAATCCAGGTCCTTGTTAAAGAGATCTCTTGGGACAGATTAAAGTGAAACAACACTGACTGATCAGTGTTTGTAAATATATACACATTGAGTTTATTTTAAAAGAAGTTGAGTGCATTGTAAAACAAGTATGTAGCCCCTTCAGTTATTGTTATCACCTATAGTAAGATAACATAAAAGCATGAAAATATCACTCAATAAAATACATAAGGGAAAAGAAAGAAGGAAAGAGAATGGGTAAGAGTAGAAAAGATACATAATCACAACACACAGACCTACAATAAGCCTTGCTTGTTGCAGCCTAGATGTCTGTTGGCAAAGAGCAGGGTCCTCTCTTGATTCATTAGGATGGACAAAAAACCCCACAAAATGTACAATTCAGTGGGTTAATATACGCTTAAAATTCAGGTGAGAATGCCCAAGTACCTCCCCTGGGGGCAGGGGGAATTCTACCCTGTCTTCTGATCACATGCAGCTGGAAGGTCTTAGAAATTAGTCTGGGGGCCCTTTGGGGGTCTTTGTTTATGACACCTTCTAATACATAACTGCTGCCTCTCAAGTCAGCACAGGTGAGCCAGTCATGCCCCATCAATGAGAATTAATTACTCTCAAGACCTTCCTTGGGGGAAGGGGAGTTTTCAGCTGAGCAAATTGACCCTGAGGTTAGTTCAGTTGATTCGAGCATGGTGCTAAAACCACCAAGGCTTCAATCCCTGTATGGGACATTCACTTGGAGTTGGACTTGATGATCCATGTGTGTCCCCTCCAGCTCAGAATATTCTGTGATTCTGAGTTATGTTATTCTGTGATTCTGAGTTATGCATGATATTGAGTGGGCATGATACAAAGCACCATCCTGTCTCCACAGGGTTGGCCTCTTATCAGCCTCAAAGCCTATCTTGTGTCTTCCACTGTTTTATGCAGACCAGAGGTTTGCAGTTGCACACCCAAAAACTCATCTCCTCCCCTCAAGGGATACAAACAAACCTAGCCTCATCAAGTCACTCTGGTGCCTCCACAAATGGGTAAATGTTTTGAATCATTAATTGTTAATTGTCCAGTCCCTCACAATGACTTCTGTGAAATTGAATTAAACAAAGATGTAAAAAGTAGTAGCAATCATTTCTAACCCTAGAGAGAACTTCAGTAAGCTAAGCTTGTTATATCTCTGTGGGCCAATTATCACTATGTCTAAACCACTATGAATTTTTCATAAGAATGAGGACCACATGAATTGTCAGTTTCCATATTCTTTTTAGTAGAGGGAATTCTTCAGAAAGCATGCAAATTTTTGAAAAATATTCTGGAAATCCCAGGGAGGAGAACAAGCTGGATTATAGACTACTTAAAATTTTCAGAAAAACCTGGCCAGAAAAAAAACCCCTAACAACAAAACAAAAAACAAATAGAACAGAAAAAACAAAATATATGATGTCCTAAACATGCATAAACCATAATATGCTGTTGTTGTATCAAGCACCTCAGAGCTAATTTTTTCCCATAATTCAGGCAGCTCTGTCAAATGTTTTTGTGAAATGTTATGAAATCTGCCAAAAAGATCCATTATCCCAGCAACTATACCTGTTGATATCAGTTGTAATTGTCATAATTCTTCATGCTAGAAAGATATATTATTTTAATAAGAATTGTGTGATACAGGGTTGTGTGATATAGAGGTGTGTGTTAAGCTATGCAATTAATTATGCTCTTAACCCTGGGAAGGAGTACCATCAGCTCTCACCGATGCTGCTCATGCCTTGAATTCCTAGACAGCAAGGCACAAGATGCAATGAAAAACTTTAACACTGTGCTGAATTTTCTTTTTTCTAGATGTAACCATACCTGAGCAAAAAGGTTCTCATCTTGCACCTGATATTCAAATGCCCAATGTGCTGACGCAAGTTTTTCTAAAAGAGCATCTGCAAGTAGAGATATTTCCAGTTACATTTTATCCATCTGTCATGGGATAAACATAAAATGACAGAAAGAAAAAGATACTCTGTTCCTTAAATGTTCAGGTATTTATTTTTCCTAAAACTGCAAAAAACTAGGCTAATAAGGGAATAGTAGAGGGAAGGATAGGAAAAGGTCTTCTAGTGATTTACAATCAGAACCTAAATCAGGTGCTGCACAGCTGAGCACTCGGTCTTTTATCAGCTACATTTCTACTACTAAAATGACATTGCTGAGCACTGCCATCAAAGTCCAGGCAGCCCTCAACCGATATCTGTCTCACACCTTTCACACATTGGAGAACAGTTTTACCATTCTTTCAATAATTCTTGGCCTTTTGTTTTTTGCCTAGTTTTCATTCAGAGTTGCACACTGTAGTCAAAAATAAAGGATAAGAACTGGTTTTAAATCCACTCCACTCACTTCATTTCTTGAACTTAGTTCTTTCTTTCTCTCAGACAGCTAGTAAAAGGACAAGAGGAAATAGTGTTGAATTGCACTGGGGCAGGGGGGAGGTTCAGGCTGGATATTAGGAAAAATTCCTTCACTAGAAGGGAGGTTGAGCATTAGAACATGCTGCCCAGGGAAGTGATGAAGTCACCATCACCAGAAATATTAAAAATTTCCTAGTAGGAGTGGCACTTCATGATATTGTTTAACAAGCATGGTGGTGTTTGGTCAAATATTGGACTTGGAGGTCTTTTCCAACCTTAAGAATTCCGTGTTTTGCTAAATGTCAGAATACTCAAAGCACTGGCACCAGCTGTACTCATTCTTATGTTGTAGGGATTCCTTTTTCAAGCATAAATTACTAGAAGCTGCAGAAGACAGTCAAATTCAGTGGTGTTTCATCCTACGTGAGTTGATGGTG
Source organism: Zonotrichia albicollis (assembly GCF_047830755.1). NCBI lineage: Eukaryota > Metazoa > Chordata > Aves > Passeriformes > Passerellidae > Zonotrichia > Zonotrichia albicollis. Next base: position 35,559,668 of record NC_133826.1, read on the forward strand.
ATAACAACTCAAACTTTTCATTGCTTATTCATTCAAATACTTCCTACTTATCTGTAGGAAGTGGAACATCTTCCACTCAGGAATCTAAGAGCCACCCATCACCAAAAGTACAGCAACTGTGTGTGAAAGCATCCTCTTTCATATGAGACGAGACCAAGGAAGAAGCCAGGACTTTCATATTCTTGATGAATGATCTGGTCTTGGGATAAGCAATAACTCAGGGGGCTAAGGGGGATGAATAACTTCCAGCTTTCTCCCATCTCCAGCTTCTATGGGAAAAGACTGCCTTCATCAGACATCCAGCACCAGGACCCCCTGGCTATGAGTGCCATGTAGGTAGTTTTTGCTGTCTAGAGCACTTCAATGTCCTTCACTTCTCTCCTTGTGACATTTGGAACAGTCTAGATTACAGTAACCTCTGCAAGGTTTGCTAAGGTTGTGAATCTCAGCTGTGCCTTATTTGAGAACACTGATTGCCATCTAAGAGTATTTTTTTTAATCCAAAATAAATGCTTTATATCTCTTCACAAATGCATCCCGGGAAGTTTTTCAATGTCCATGTCTAAGTGATGTAACACACAGTTCACAAAAGATTATTATTGTTTACTCCTCCTGTGAGTGCAGAACTTAAAAGCTCCTGTTTTGCCCCCAAATAATTTGCAAGTTACCTAAAATCCCAATGATATGTCTATGAATTAAGATTCAAAGGAAGAGCCCACAACTTTTTTGTAATGTAGCTCTCGAATTACTCTGCAAAATTTCTTTAGCTATTTTCCATAAATATCAGTGACTACCTGTATTAGATAATATATCCATTTTAAGGAACAGGGATTCTATTAGGAAGCAGGATTTCCAATCCATAGCTAAGTGTAAAGAGGACATACATTTCACAAAAAAGTTGGAGAGCTCATGAAGTGTGTGTGGAAGACAGTTACATCAGAGAAAATAAAGGTGCCTTCTGCATTAGCTGCCTAGGATGGGTAAGAATCACTATTTTATCTGATAATGAGTTTTTAATGGAAAATCAGCTTGGAAGAGGAAATACATGTTGCAGTGATCCCCTCCTGGACAGGGAAAGGATGTCAACTGTGATCACACTAAAACCTTATTACCTTCATTAGACTATACACAGTCATGGCAGCACTTAAACCTCAGAGAGCAATTTTGGGAATCTCATCACCCATGGCCAAAATCATAATGAAGGAACGCAAATGGATGATGCAAAGAAAGAGGTGTCTATCCCAAAACACTTCCGAGGAAGTCAGCAGAGAAAGAAGGAAATAACTGTCTTAATCAGTTCTAGCTGAGATCACTCCATTATTGGTCTGAGTCTCACCTAAGGCTCACCATAGTTTGCTCAGCTATCTGAGCTTTTCACTCAGTGTCACACATGTAAGAGAAAGCAAAAAAATCCTTAAATGCCAAAAATGGAAGTAGGTACAGCTTACTCTGTAGGGATGATTTTTATTCAGAGTAACAAGAGATTCAGCAGTGAACCAGAAATGAGTTTACTTCAACATATCGTTACAGTCCTTTATTCACAGACATGAAAAGCTGTAAAGCATCTCTTCCGTAGTAAATATTCATGTTTGAAGTGCTATTTCACTGGTTAATATCAGTACTAACTATAAAACAGTGTTTTATTGCCTAGTCTGGAGACTCTCCATCTCCAACAGAGTTGTTGCTGTGCTTCTCTTTTGCATGTGGAAGAGTGCCTCCAAGATATGGAAAGTCTAGAGAGGTTCACTTGTAAACATGGGAGTGCCTGTCACCTACCAGATCACATTCAAGGATGCTGCCTACTAGTTCCTAAGGTGAAGGCAATTATGGGTAAGGCTTTTAGCAGCTCTCAGTAAGCTATTTTATTCTTATCTGTAATTATTCTAACCTGAGATTTATCTCATCAGGAATGCCTACACATTTTTAGTAGCATCAGTGGGCTGGTACGATTCAGTTGTTCTGGTTCTGACGGTTCTGCCTCTCGTTTTTTGTCAGAATTTAAAACATAGTAACAAGCTGTAGTAGCCAGTGGTCACACAGCTCATAAGTTTGTGTGATAGGGGAAGAAGTGCACTGATTGAAAGTGCTTAAGTGGCAAATTAAAAAGGGAGACCAGCTGCCCTGCCAGTAGAATAATATTTTTATGCTCTGCCATGCAACAAATACAGAATAAGTATTCTGTGCATTTCTACAACATATTAGTCTTATATCTTTGTTATTTTTTGATTATTAAATTTGAGCATGTCTTTTTTGGAATTGAAATGATGTTTCACTTCCAGGTAGTTTCTGTTTTTCCAAAGTCCTATTACTTCCACTGCATACATTTTACAAGACCTGTAGCGGAAGTCCCAGATGCCTTTTAAAACAGCTTTTGAAATTGTTTGCAAGGTTAATAGATGCAGATATGTTCCATTTATTGCAGGAAAAATCCCAAATAAACAAAGATAAGAAAACCAACCAAAACCCCAAAACACTTCAAAATACCTAAACCAGGGATTTTTTTTCAAGAAAATGGCTTGAAAGTTAGAAGCACAGAGTCATCAAAGGGTGGAAGCATCCAGTCCAAAATTCCATCTAGAATTACCACTGTAAAAATTTCCTGTTCACATATTTCTGATACACAGAAGAATAGCCTAAAAGAAAATTTTTAGGTAATTATGACTTTAACTCTGAATTTTTGTGGATTCTCAGTTTCCAAGCTTTTTTCCACATTTTTTCTACACATGCAAATAAAAAGATAAAATTCCTTGGTACTATATATGGAGGGTTATCATTAGGAGGATTAGATCCCTCATAAATTTAGAGAGGAGTGTGCATAAAATCGTGAAAAATATGATCATCTTTGTGATACAGAGGAGTCTGAAACATTTGGTTGAACACCTCTCTGTCTTTGGAAAGAAGTGGGGTAATTTATTCATATCTTCCAGAGAAAATGAAATATGTTCTCTTCTCTTAGCTCAAAGGGATGATTAACAGCCACCATTAAATAAGTAAAACAATTTTAAATCATAGGACTGGATCATTGGAATACATTTGTCTGTGAACTACTGATCTAGAGTCAGAGCTACTAACTGGCCTCATTCATTTGAAATGACACAGAAAAAGAGAGAGATGGGTGTATTACTCAATCAGAAAATGTCTGTGAGACAGTGATCCAGTGTGTCTTAGGAAGAAAAAAGAAGTATAAGCTTCAGCTTGTTTCATGTATTTCCAATTAAAATAGAAAAAATACAAATAAAACGGTCATTGCTAAATACTGAGTATAGTTTGGTCACACATAAGAAAATGTATTTCAAAGTAGGACAGGTGTAGAAAAAAGCTAATACTATGATCAGCAGAATGATGAGACTCTCATATGGTACCTTGCTGAGCCTAGCAACAGAAAAGTTGAAGGGCATAAAACTGTGGCATTTAGAACTGTACAAATATACTTAGGAGAAGAGCAAGATAAATTCTTTGGGAAGGAGTTTGGCCATTCACAGTAAACAATAAATTGATCTAAAGGTAAATATATTTAAGGTAGATATGCAAAAAAGTTGGCACAAACTTCTAGTAATAACAGAGAAGGCAAAACCCCCAGATAGCTCTTAATTTGGAAATCAATATGCATACAGAAACACTGACTAGTTTGACTGACTGTGACAGCTTGTACAGGCCAAGGGCATTCCTTCCAGTTCTCTGCTACTTATTTTTTCATTAGAACAATTGTTTTTTGGGTTTTTTTTTGTTTTTTTTTGGTTTTTTTTTTTTGTTTTGTTTTGTTTTTTTTTGTTGTGGTTGTTGCACCAAAATTTAAGAAAGGTTGAGTGTGAGCTCTCAAAGCACTGATAAGCTAGTATGGTTTTCATCTTCAGAAACAGTTGAGAATCGTATGGGACAAAATCAGTAAAGATAGCATAATTAATGGCAATTAGTAGAGTTTTATAAAAACAACTCATCCAAAAAATGGTGTCTTTCTGATGATATGGCATTTGGCTTAGGATAATAACTAAGATATTACAGTATAGCTAGAGATAGAACACAGAGATATTTGTCTTAAGAAGTCATAACAAGAACATTCACAAAACCCATATTAATTATATTAAATACTCATTAGTCAAGCGCTTGTAGTTTACTATGCTTACAGAATGCTTATAGTTTACAGACTCTCCTGGTATGCATTTGTTACCAGTGTTGTCAATGTTCTAGAAGAAAATATAAATCAATACAGATAAATACATGGGTGGCAAAAATATTGGTAGAGCAATAAATAATAACAGAGGCAGTTTAGTAATAAAGTTTACTATGCATCATTTAGTAAAGATATAGTAAGACTAATCTGAACATATACAAGGTCAAAGAGTAAGAAAAATGGAATCTATATCATATTTATGGAGTAGGGAATAGTTATGTTGAAAGCATTGATTTGAATAAGGCTTTAGAATAAAACTGAGTGAGAATGGGTTTTGAGTTTAATTTTTAATATGCAAGACCTATATATTAAAATAAAATTATTTAGTTTGAAATTCTTTAATTCTTTATTCAACCCAAATTTTGAAATAGAAAGGATTTTTAATTGATTAGAATGTTTGATTTGGGGGAAATAAAAATATTAAACATGTCTGAGGAAAGTTTGGAATTAAACATTATTTTTAAACTAAAAAAATCAAAATGTTTTAAATTCTTCAAGTCTGAAACTTCTGAAGCTAAAATTTAGACATTATACTGCTCTTTTAGCTTCTCTTGGAAGTCTCTCTGAATTGGACATATTAAGACTTTGGATATACTTGTGCTTGAAACCTCATTTTATAATATTCCAATATCATCTTGAAGTTTCTTTATAATTTGAGTCATGCTGCATGTGTGAGAACATAAAGCCTTGAGTGTTAGGCCCTTACTGAGATGCATAGCTGACCTTGTAAATAACAGTTTCTGTGAGAGGCCCTTTATCTTCTGAGAGATACTTCCAGGAAATTAAAGAATGTAGGATACCTTCCTTACTGTGCTGGGTTGATGTTGAATGAACACCAGTTGCCCCACCAAGCTGCTCTATCACTCCTCATCTGTACAGAGGAGAGAAAATATATTGAATAGCTCAAGGCTCCATTTTAAGGACAAGTAGAGATCACTTACCAGCTACTGTCATGGGCAAAACAGGCTTGACTAGGAAAATGAATTAATTTGTTTACAATCAAATCTGAGTAAAAAATGAGAAATAAATCCCAAGTTTTATTTCAAGACCTTCCCACCAAAACACCTTCCTCCTACCCCTCTCTCACCCCTTCCACCCCTCTCTTTTTCTCAAGCTCAACTTCAGTCCAAAATGATCTACTTGCTCCAGTGCAGCAATGCAGGGAGAGGGGGTGCTGGCTTGTAATCAGTTCATAACATTTCCTCTGCTGCTCCTTCCTCCTCACACTCTTCCCCTGCTCCAGTACGTGGTCTCTCCCACAGGGGACAGTCCTCCACCCCTTCTCCGGTGTGCCTCTTTCCCACAGGCTGCTGTTCTTTGCAAGCTGCTCTGGCTCATGGATTCCTTCCACGGGCTGCAGTCCTTCAGGACAGGCTGCTCCAGTGTGTGTCCTTTATGGGCTCACAAGCCCTTGCAGCAAAGGTCTTCAGCATGGACTCCTCTCTCCTCAGGACCCTGGTCCTGCCAGGAGCCTGCTCCAACATGGATTTCATCACAGACAGGCATTCACCTTATCTAGCATGGGATACTCCACAGGCTGCAGGAGCCCAGCAGTCTCACCATGGTCTTCACCATGGGCTGCAGGGGAATCTCTGCTCCTGGAGCTCTTTACCCCCTTAGTTCTGAATGACCTAGGTGCCTGCAGAGTTTTCCTCCCACACAGTCTCACTCCTCTCTCTGGCTGCCATTGCACAGGGATTTTTCCCCCTTTTTTCCCCCTTCCTCACTGTATTCTCCCACTCCTGCTGATGTGTTCAGCCTTTGCCAGCAGTGGGTCTATCTTGGAGCTGGCTGGCACTGGCCCTTTTGGACACAGTGGGAAACTTCCAGCAGTTTCTCACAGAAGCCACCCCTGTAATTGTGCATTACCAAAACCTGGCCACACAAACACAACACACACCCCCGTCGTTGACTTAGCTTACTCTGCCTTCTAAGCCAGGAGGATTAAAAGTGAGTGAGTAAATACGGTCAGGCCATGCAGCAGAGCTTATTGGTTCTGCTGTTGGATGAAAGCAGTTGGCATAGCTGGAGCTAGATATTGGTTAACCTGATAACAGCTGCCTTTTTCCCCAATATGACTCTTGCATCTTTGATGCAGTTCTCTCATGGGAGCACCTGCCTCCCAATTTAATAACTTCTGGTTATTTTACATTTGGAATTATTTATGAATCTGTATAATATAATGCAAATTTATGATAATAATGGCCAAATAAAGCTGATGGTTAAAAAGGGAAAATAGTGAGCATTCTGTATTTTTTAAATGGACCTTTTTATTGTTAAGTGTGTCACAGCCCTGCAGTGTTCACACAGTTCTACTGGCACAGAATGCAAAAAATACTGCAACAATATCAGAGAAATGCATAGAAGCAAAAGAAGGCATTTTTAAATGTGTCAGCTATATTGTTTCAGTTGAAATTTGAAATAATCTGTTTGCAAATAAACTTTCTAGGTGTGAAGCTAGAAAGTGAATCTATTTTCTGGTGAGTGACAATGGACTTTGCCAAGTGTTAAATCCCACAGCTGCAGTGAGTGACTGCTCTTTTTTCTTACCCTGCTTGACCTCAGTATATTTTTCACTGCCTTTCCAATGGACCATGCTTCTGGACTGTCTCAAGGAAGGTAACATACTTTCTAGTTTTTCCCTATTTTGATTGCTATCTCATGCTGTACTGGTGGCAATTTCCTGTTCTTTCCTCATTCTTATTCTTAAAGAATACTTCAGTTCTTCGACTTTATTGCTTTTTTATTCTGTTCTCACTGCTTTTAATGTCTTACTACAGATATCAAACTGAGATATCAATGTAAAGAGTAGTGCACTTAGAGCAAGCTCTCTCTCATTTCACCTGCTTGAGTCTTGTATCTTGTTTCCTTGTCTGAGCAGTTCTCTAAGCGATATGTTAGGACTATGCTATAGCAATCTATTTTCAGCTTTAAAACTTACGGTCTTTGTTTCTTCTCTTGCCAGGCCTGAAAAAATGAGGGTTTTACTTCCCATCAACCACTTTTATTTGGCTTGTGCTGCAACTATCTTTAGACACTGTCTTTATTCTTGAGTGCTACTAAAGCCTTTGTTTCTGTTTCAGTTATGTTAGGGCATTCTGAAAATCAAGCATGTAATTAAGTGTCATTTAGCATCAATATCTAAAGTAATTTCTAAAGTATTTATAATAATTTTTTTTTTGATAAAGTGGAAAACAAAAAAACCTAATTTTTTTAAGGGATAAAACTATAAAATGTAACAAAAAGCCCCAAAACTTGGTAATGCAATGAGCATAATTACAGGACAGCATTTCATTCCCTTTTTTATTGTGTCGCTAGTCAGAGTACAGGTTGCTACATCTTGCTACTCACTCAGTAAAGTTAGCTAGGAGATTTGTACAAACATCCCTTTGTTGTATTTCTCCTCTGGGCTAGCTCTCTTCAGAGACTCTATGATCCTTTTTGGAAAATGGCTGTTGAGTCTTGTGTATCCAAAAACGCTCCATACATTGCTGACACTACCAGAAATAAGCAATAAGATTTGTGAAAAGTCTCAGAGATTTTCAGCCTGCCCAATAATGAAGGATGATCATGGTTACAGACAGGGACAGAACATGCATTAGATGCTATGTAAATCTCAGCTGAACTCCAAATGCAGGGCATGAGCAGAATTTAGACTTTCACTGAGAAGCACATACATAAATGATTAAATATGCCACAGAGCATCTTGAAAAGATCGAGACTCATTAGAAGTTATATGGAAACAAAGTAGCATGGCTTAACCTGGCAGGCAGGAAAACACCTCCCAGCATTTTTCTCACTCCCCCCAGAGTGGGATGAGGGAGAGAATCAGAAAAAATAAGGTAAAAGCTATTGTTTGAAAGGACAGAAAAGGAAAGATACTACTACTACTACTACTAATGATGATGATGATAATGATAAGAAGCATACAAAACTAATTATGCTCGACCCAATTTCTCGTCACCCACTGAGTGATGCCTGTCCCCAAACAGCAGACTGCCACCCTCCCAGCCAGCTCCCCTCATTTTTATAGTTCAGCATGGTGTCATGTAGTTTGGGATATGCCTTTGGTCAGTTGGGATGAGCTGTCTGAGCTCCATCCCCTCCCTGCTTCTTGTGCACTCCCATTGTCCCTACTGGTGTGGTGGGCAGCAGAAAAGGCCTGGAATTTGTGTAACCCCTGCTCAGCAACAACTAAAACATCAATAAGTTACCAACAGGGTTCTCATCCTAAATCCAAACTACAGCACTGCACCTGATGCTAGGAGAAAAAATTAACTCTACTCCAGCAGAAACCAGGACCAAAAAAATGCGTAATAAGGTATTTAAGAAACACAGATAAGAAATTAATTGAACCATACATTCTCTCATAGATGACAGGGCAGAATTTAATTCTTGAAAAAATAGATTAGCAACTGAGTATAAAAATGGGAGAAGGGTTTGATTTAAAAATGAAAGGCATAGAAAGAGAAATATCATACCTAAAACTACATAGAACCCTTAAATTTAAGACTTTCTGAGATCCAATATTGAAATCCAGTTCTGTAGGGATTTTTTATTTTCATTTTTCTGTTCATTTGGTATTTCTGATGTTTTTGTTGTTGTTTTTTGCTCCTCATCTTTGGTCCTTAGCTGGTTTTACCTTCCTGAAATATCTGCAGGAAAAAACACAGTGCTGCCACATAGTTTGTCCAGGACACCTAGTCCAGTCTCACTGAGGTTCTCTAGGTGAAGGTGAGAGCCAGGGTGAGAGAGGGCTGTGGCTGACAGTAGGGAATGGCAGGATACCCTCTGCTTTTTCCAGTTGCTTTGGTGTTTGTTTGTGCAGTGGGAGTGATGGCAAGCCCTTTGCTTTAGACCTTTTAGAATTTGTTTAGTGATTTAAAGTTGGGAGACAGTTAACTTGAACAGAACTTTCTTCTAAAGGTTTTGTTGTGGTTTTGTTCTTAAATTAAATTTTGTTTCCTATTCCAGTATTACACTTGAGACCATCATACAAACACTCCTCTTTACACAGATTTTGCTGCTCTAATTAATTCTCTTCTTTTCTTCTGTAGACTCCAATCTCTCCTCCCTTCTGAAACTAGATCAAATAATAGAGGCAGGCTTCCAACTTTTTTGTTTGATGTGCTTTTATCACAAAACGAAGCAAAAATATAAAGTGTGACTTTCTTATTATGATACTGTTGGTTGCAAAAATGAGGTCTCTGTGAAAAAAAAATAAAAATAAAAATGAGCTTTTAAGATACCAATCAGCCATTTGATAAAACCTCTCACTCTCCAACACGTGCCAAATCTTAGAAACGCACCTGCTGTTGTTATATTAGTTTTAAGAACTCAGAGATGAAGGGTATAAAGTATCTCAGTCACCAAGCAGACTGCAGGATAATCCACTAATCCAGAGAGATGAAAGGAAATGCAGATTTTATGCCCTCTTGAGAGTGGCAGCCTGTCAAAAAATAGATCCTTCTGCTCAGTTTGCCAGAAAAAGAAAAGAGAGAGAAAAGGTCTCTATCTCAGATACACAAACACACATACATGGACATGATAAGAATGGCTGTGCTACAGCAGCCAACATAAATCAACTCCCTTGGCAGAAATCAATGCCAAAACGTATATTGATATGTACACCTGTTTCTTTTATGATGGGAAAGAAAATATATTTGGGGGAGTAAGTAATTTTCTTTGCACTTTAAAAATATGAGGAGAAAAAAATCCAGGATATCTAAGAGATAAAAATCTGAAAAGGATTATATTCTGTTATGCAGAATAAACATTTTCTTCACAACATGCACTAAAAAATGAAAATTGTACAATAGAAATGTTCTAGGAGAGTTTTAAGGTAACTTATTCAAATAAAAATCATGGCCAATATACAAAACTTGCATGTTCCAGGGTTTTGGAGGTCAAATTCTGCTGCCTTTATGCATGACAAATTCTACATTTACATGCAATTAGTAATTGCCAGTAATAAGAGACTAAGACAAATTTGAATTTGAATTTTGTAATGTAGTCATAAATTTTCATATGAACCCCACATGAATATGAGAGATTTTTTACTGGAGAAAGTGACAATATTATTTTGAACACAGGAAAGAAAACCTGTGTGATCATCTCCATTTCTTCAGGTGCCTTGTATTTTACCTATTTTTTATCTTTTGTGTTCACAGGGTGGATAAGGTGAAGGTGAGGATGGAAAAGCATAGCAGGCAAAATGTGGATAGAGTCAGCAGTAAAAGAAAAAAATGCATGCTGTCCTCTGCTGTGCAAAGCAAGCGTAATTGCTGACAGGAAAAATTTCGCACTTCTGGAAGGAAAAAAATAACCAAGAGAAATTCTTCACAAAACAGAAGAAAAAAATCTGAAAAAGAGTGCATATTGTTTTCCATTTCATGGCATAAATTATGATTAACTTTGATTTAAACAAATTATGTGAATACATTTGGCTGGTCTGTAATTTGTATTCTGTAGGTATAAATTGAGTATTGTTCATTCTCTGAGAGGATGTATGTCGTGATCGCAACTAAATGATGACAAACATTTAAACATACAAGTATTACTTTAGTTCAAAAGCACAGTAAATTAAACAAATTCCTTTGAACTTTTGATAATAAATTAGTGAGTACTCATATACAGTACTGCTAGTGTTCCTGCATTCAATAGATACAACTATGTATATGTATATGTATATAACTGTGCATACTGTTTGCTAGACTTTTTTTTACAAAATACATTGAAAATCTGACCAATCTACCTGAAGTGGGAACTCTGGTTTGCTGGGGAAGAAGTGTCATGATTCACAATACAGATACTGCTTCTAGAAGATGAGACACTAGAAACAAGGTGTTAGAAATCATCTTCACTGTGTGTTAGGGAGCAAGGGGGTGATAGGAGCAGGAAAGCATTACCTGCACTTGAGAGAGGGAGAGGGGCTTGTCACTGTCACAGGGAGACACATGGCAGGCAGCCAGTGCACAGGTTATTACCATGTAGTAGAACTCAGGACACTCTTACCTCCCTGTTAAAACCCTTCTTATGCAATAGAATTGGTGCTTCTGAATTGCCAAAGAAGCCCCCCAACTTCTTCCTGGCTCCTTATCCTTATCCTGGCTGTAGCTTGGTTGACCTTCAGCTTCTGTTGCTCTTGGGAGCAGCAGAGGACTTGACCAGGTAAGGATAGACAGGCAGGATCTCTGGCTTCTTGCAAGGAAATGAGCGTGGCCACAGCTGCACTAATGCCTGCTGGTCACAGTGGGGCTGGATAGCAGTGGCTGTCTTGTACTGAAATAGATTTCATGCTCTGCAAACCCTCTAGGCAAAATCTGTTTCCTTAAATGCTGTGTTAAATGGGAAGGTTTGATATGGTATGAAATACCCCCTGTAAAGATAATTATGGGAGTCCCATGAAAAGGAGAGGTCAAGGAACACTTATTCCTTGGACTTTTCCATGGGTTTTAAAGGCATTTCAGAAGAACAGTGTTAAGAAGAGATTTCAAGCAGAGCAGTGAGATGGCTTTTTTGTATATTTATGCAGAGAAAAAGGCAGAAGGTGGGGAAAATAAGAAGGCTCTGCAATCCCAGAGTATTAGTATTTGATGTTAATATTCATCCTATTATGCAGAAATGCAGAATTAGACTTAAACTCTTAGAATGCTCTGAGGCTTCTACAAAAATAGTGAAATTAAAACCATTAAGATAAAGATGATACATAGCTGCAACACATTTTAATGATGATTTATTAAAACAGCAGTACAGGGACAATAATAATTGAACTGAATACAATTTTGGAAAATGCCAGTTAAACCCTCTATAATGGAAATGGACACAATGACTTAATTTGGCTTTTATGTACCTCACTAGCATCCCTCCTGCCAGTGTGGTGAGTAAATTGATATGCTATAATATTCAGTTCCTCTTCACGCAATCTTTGCCTTGAAGTTGATGGTAATTATAATGAAAAAAGGTTTCTGAACAAACCCAGTTTCATAAGGACTCAGTACAGGTACAAATATCCCTCTCTCTTCAGGTTCTTCTTTTTTTACCATAACATTCCAGTTATATCTATTACATAGAAAAACATGTGCAAACCCAAAAGAGACAGAGAATTATGTGTTTGCAGATGCTGAGGATTTGGAAGAACCTTCCTTTTTTGAAAGTGTCTGGTGTGGACCTGGATGTCAATGCTTTTTTCTTAAGGAAATTTGAGTGCCCCTCTATTCCAGCAGTAAAGTCCTCAAGTCATTAAATTATTGTCTGTGCCTTTATCTGGGAATACAGTTCTCTCCTATTGCTAGTGCTGTAGTTAAGTCTGAGGAATCAAAATACCATTTTTCAGGTGTTCTGCAGTGAGGTGTTCTCGGTCTATCCTGCTGAAGAAAGTTCACCTTGTGTAGTACACTGAAATATTTATTGCGAGTAATTCTATGGCCTGGTTAGGACATTAAAAAAAAAAAAAAAAAAGAGTCCTACTTTCTGCTTGGTTCATGTGAGCAACGAATGTCCTTGCATAATTAATATTCAATTTACCACCCTCACCTCAAAAGTGAGTGATCTTAAATCTCACCCCTAGTTCAGTGCATGTTTAATTAGGAATGCAAAGTGAAATTGCCCTGATAAACAAGAATTAAAGCTCCTTCTCTTTGAAAAGGGGGTTTGGATTATCTTTTTTGAAGGGGTCTGACAATTCACATAGGTCAAAGGTGCAAACCAAGGCAATATGTCTGACTTTTGGTAGGCTCTATTTTCTTCAGCATTAAGAGATTATTTGCACTAGGATTTTGTTTTTACATCAGAAGTGACTCTCCTAGTCAGAGCTAGTTCCTGTACATTGGTTCACACCAAAACACAAAGCCTGTGATCCAACTGCATGCAGCATGTCTGCTCAGAGGGTCAGAACCACATTAGTCTGAAGTAGCAACCCCTGAAATTCATATAGCAGAAATGCAAAGCCCTAATTGCTTTTTCTCTCTGCAAATTTGCAGTGGCTGGACTGCACTTCCTCCTAATGCAGACAATAGCCTTTACTTCACCTTGGCTGCAAGAGTGATTTTCTTTTTGGGTGACTTCAGCCTACATACGAATCATTTAGAAAGGACCAAACCCACAATTTCTGATATTTCCATGGGTAAAAATGAAAATAATGAATTTGTTTAAATTATAACCCACTTCTGCTACATTTGCAGATTTGATTTGCCCCATAAAAAGTTCCCATGCACATTTGCAGCACAAGTTGAACTATAATTCTATGCCCAAACATTTGCACCTGTATTATATTTTAGGAATAAAAGTCAAGAAACTATCTGCATTAGCACTAATTTTCAGTATAAAAGACCATAATGTGCAGGACTAACCATTCTTTTATGGTAGGGGGATACGAAGGCTGACAATACAGGTTTTAAAAAGGGAATGCAAAGTCTTTTCTTAACAAATTGCTAGATATTATCTTCAAGGGTATGCTTAATGATCATGAGCTATTGTCTTATCATAGACTGCTAAAAATATGGTTCAGAATTGTTTGTGCAATGAAGTTTCTCAGAAAATTCTCTTCTAATGGGGAGATATATTCTATCTTGATTATTGATAATAGGCACTATCTGTTGGGTTTTCCACTAGTGATATTGCAACACATGATATTAGTTTTATTAACTGTACCACTACTACTGTGTTTTGGGGTTCAAGCCATGGACTGCAGCCATCTTCAAAAAGATGTGAAACTAAGCAAGTGAAGAATGAATGATTTGCATCAGCTACAAATGCACCGTTCACCCAAATGCTTCAAGCAATTAATTTCAAAAGCTATTCTAATGAATGGTATTCATGTTTCTAAAATGAACTAGGGTGGAAGCTGCCAACTTCTTTCCAGAACAATCTTTGATATGAGACAACATTGAACATGCAGAGGCTTTGAACAAGCAAGTTCAGAAAAGCATTGGGAGTATTAGAAGTAGTTTGAAATATGAGTGTGCAGATATGACCTTATGGAAAATTCATGCAAATTATTTCTGGATTCCTTGACTTCATTTTTTCCCTCTAAGATATTAACTATTTTAATATAGCCTGCTTGCTGAATTACAAACAGGAGTAATTTTTGCTGATTATTTATTTCTTTGGCTCCTACTTGTAGCACAGCTGAGCTTTATTTTAAGCAATCTTTTTTACTTCTTCAAATCTCACAGACAGTGCACTCTTGTGTGTGATCTGAATAGATTTAATTGTACTTTATTGGGGCTGGTATGGAGTAAATGTAAATTTAAATTAAAAAAAGAGGAAGGACTAGAGTAAAAGATTTGCCAAATGGCACTCCAAAGGATAACCATATACTTGGTTAACAGAATGTATTTTCAATTTTCACATTCATCCATTCACACTTGTGAAACTGTGGGATATTCCCTGAAGCTTCTTTTTTGCCAAATAGTGTACTCTCACAGACTGATACATTAACCAGTTGATTTTGATTACACAGACTGTATTTTAGAAATAAAAGAAATACATTTTCAGTTGCTTATTCAGAATGAATATTGTGATCAGTGTTAACAATATAAAAATATCTTCTGATAGCATAAAATACTTTATACTGCTGCATTTAAGTCCTTTGTAATCTTTACAGATAAACATCACACCTATTGAAGTTCAGGTGATATACTAAAATCCTTCCCACTGATCCCAGCAAATGTTTATGTGTTATTTTACTGAAGGAGCTGTATGGGTTTTTTTTGTGAATTAAGTGAAAATATTGTTGAAGAGAGCAATGGTCCAGTTCTCAATGGGCAATGAAATTGAAGTCATATGCCATTGGAACCAGGGAACCAGATTACAGTTCCTTAACATTATTTATAGGAAAGAAAGACTAGGAAACAAACATTTAAGACATTCAATACCTTCTAAAATCTAAGATGTCCATGTTTCAGAAAAAAAATCACTTAAAATTTTGGGATTTGTACATGTAACTATGACATAATCAAACTTATGAGGGAAACTCATCTGTTATCCTCTTGTCTATTTTATATTTATGCCTTTTTCACAAATGACTATAAGTTTTGCCCTTATTAATTCATGAACTTGTAAGTCCTTTTATTCATGTGTGCTTGGATGACAATGTGTGTACAACTCTTTTGTTAGAAAAGACCAGGCAGAGAACACAAAATACTTGCCAGATTTCTGTGTTGATGCACCTGAAAACAGAGATTCTCCTACAAGAAGGATTTATGCTGTTTCACAAAGAGATGAAACATCTCCAGGAGGTTATTTTGCATTTCTGATAGCAGTTAAAGATGTTGGTTCTGAGAACATTTTTAATATCAGTTTCAGATAAAGAAGTATACTTAAATTTAGCTGTCCTCAGTACCAATTTCTGTGAAAGTAAAAAAAAATCTGATGAGAAAAACCAAGATCTACAATAAAAGGGCAATGGCAAAATAACAAAAATGAGACATAAAAATAACAGTGCCCGCCACCCTCATTTTGTGTGAAGTTTTACAACAGTTCAGAAAATTATTGTAGTGCATTTCAAAATGTCATCATAAGATTGATAGGTTATAAGATGACAATGAAAATAAACAAAGTCCAAAGAGTTCAGCATCAGGGAATAGGGATGTACTACCTGATGTTGGCCACAAAGGAAAAGTACAAGGAGAGAAGGAAGCTTAGACAGAAAAGGCTGTTGAAGATTATATTATTCTGGCTTCCCTGAGGAGGTCTCTAGAGAATCTCAGCAGATTTACTGGGTTCAGTAACATGGCTTCTTGGTGGCTGATAGGGAAAAATTATTGCCAAAGAGGTTCTGGGTTTATTGTGTGAGAATGTTTGCAGCTAGCTGGACACTTGATGTTTGCCCTCAAGAGTTTTCATTGTGAGTGAAAAATCACATCTGAAAAAGTTATGGATGCCTTTGAAAATCATTCTTTGTCTCTATGACTGCTCTCTGTATGGATTTTACCTTTCACAAAAGCTTTGGGGGTGATGTGTGGCCACAGCAGTGCATCAGGCACAAACAAGTTTTCCTACAGCTCAGGTGTTTTAAAGGGCTCTTACTATGTTTTAGCCCACTGTCTGCAGCTAGATGCTGGATTAATTTTAGGCACTTTAGCTGACATCCTTGAAATTAATAGGAATTTTCCCTAATTCTTGTATTTGAACCATGCTGTCAAAACATCTTTTAAAAGTGGTCAGAGCCTCAGGGACACAGTTTCTGAAAGAAGTGGCATTAGTAATAAAGCAACACAGAGAACATTTGAGAGTGTAGAGAACTGATTAAAACAGATTGTCTGGTTTGGATCTCAGTAGGCACAATACAGTATATTTTATGACTGAAGATAATTATAGGATATTTGTGTGATGAAGTTTGCAATTTTCATAAAAATCAGAATGAAATATCTTGTTTCTTCTTCAAACTGACTGTCCTTTGAAGTTGTGTTTTCTTTAGCATTAGTGAAAAAGACATTGAATGAAAAAGGTTTGTGCCAAGTTGCATTTCTGCAAAACAGTTTCCAAATATAATACTTATTTTAAATAGAAGTTTTAAATATCAAATATTGTGTTATATCATGTCATATGGTGTAAAAATTTAGTTAAACATTCACAAAGGAGTGCAGAGATGATGGCTGATGGAGCAGCTCAAACTCACTGTGTCCCAGCTCCCTAGCTCAGAGAGTCATTAGCCCATCACAGCCCTGTCTCTGCAGGCTCAGAGGAGCACAGGACAAGTGGGAACACTGGGAACACAAACCAAGGGCTGTCTGAGGAAAGGCCCAGCCCCAGTGTCCAGGTACGTCCCTCATCATGACAGGCCAAGAGGAGCAGCTCCATATCCCCTTCCAGACCATCGCATGCTGCCTAGAGGTGTTGGACATGTTATGGGATGCTGTGGAAGAGCTTTTTGGGATTACATAAGTCTTACCATGGCATGTTCAGGGAGGAAACTAGAGGTGGAGAAGGGGATAGACTCAGATGATTTGGGGAGGACCAACTGTGAGCAAATAAAGGGGCAAGGGGACAAACAGAGCTGGAAGTGTGTAAACAGCAGCTTGTCTGGCCATGCCCCACAAGGGTGGCAAAGGCCATGGAGGGCTGGTATCTATATATATACTAAAGAAATGAGTTCTCATTTTGTATGAAGAGGCCACAGATATCTCCTCAAAGTAACATCCATGCTTGGCACGATAAACCCAAAGGTCTTTTGCATCTCCAGACATTGAATATTTAGGAATAAATTTTGAAATTACCAGAATGATGTCTCTTGTGTTTTTTCCAGGACATGTGACTACCTCCAGAGAGATTTTTGTCAGAGAGCCTCATTAGTGCAACTTGGCTCACTGAATAAATGCAAAGCTGAATCAAGCTATGCTGGACTGCAAAGTATGCAACTGCAGCTATGGGATCCCCCACCTGAACTAACAGATGTGTTTGTCAGAGACAGTGCCATAAACAGTTAAATCAGTAGTGGCAGGAGTCCCTTAGAATCTTAGATGCCAAACTACTGTTTCATTTTGATTTGGATCCTTGAGATTCTATGCATATTATAGCTCATTTTGATTTATTTTTTAATTTTCCAGTGTTTGCTTTCAGTCTTGGGCAGTTTAAGAAAGGCTCAAATTAAAATTCATAACAAAAACTCTCTATGACTTTGCAGTCTGAAATCTTTCTGATGGAGACTGTCTTGACTTTAAACAAAGTACTCTTTTCAAATTGCAGTTATTCAGGCTAAGTGGGTTGTCTTTGACAGCTGATTAAAATATGTAAGTATTATAATTGTTACTGTTCACTATTGTGACGAGTGGTGTAAATGGACTTTTTTCCTTTATGAGTAAATTTTCATGGCAGTTTTGCAAAGCAGATTTAAATTAAAAGCCTAAAATTAAATCACAGCAGCAAATCCCTTTAATTTTAGTAAGTAAAAGAATAATTATAATTTTTAAAATGATGAAATCTAATGGTACATAATATAAACAAAATATGCAATAAACAATAATTAAAATAATCTAATAATATATAGAAATAATAATTATTTTATTAGTAATTAAAAACCCTTGTCATTCAACAAGTGATGTTGAAGTGATACTTATCACTGGCTAACTACAGTGATAATTATCTTCATTTACCCAATTTACACCATTTAAATGGATGCCTTATTGCATATCAAATGACATGCCTAGTTAGCCCATCTTTGAGGTTAATATCTGATCTGATAATATCTACTTCCTGTCCTTAAGGGAAATATATGCTAATTTATTGTATTTACCTATTTATCATAAATACCATTCACATTTATCCTATTTTATGATTAAAGTAAATAGAACTCTACTTTCATTATGAAGACACCAAGTCTGATGTGTTACTGAAAACACCAGAACAAAGCAAAGTTGGAGACATTGTAGTACAATGCTTTTGGTAGAGAGACACTGCCAATCTCCAATCACAGACACCTGCAAATAAACAAGGCAATAGAAAACCTGACGAGTGATTGTTACTGCTTACCTTTCCTCCCCTTCATGAGATTTGGGTTTTTCAAATTTTCCCAGTTCCTAGGCTCTGGTGTGAGGAATTCAAGTGGCTCAGAAAGCAGCTGTGCCATGTGGGCCTCCAAGGGAAAGAACAAATGAACAATGAGGTGCCATGAAGCCCAGTGGCTGGACACACAGAGGGACTACTCCTCTGAAGCTAAACTGTTATTGTCTCAGGCTCAAAGCAAAATAGAGCCACTGAAGTCAGTTGACATGACAGGCTGCAATTGTTATTTATATTAAAAATATGTATTAACAGAAATTATGCCTTTGCCTTTATCTGTTGCATTACCATACAACCTCATTTATGAAATTCTGAAGTATTTTGATCCATTTTTTTACATCATGATGAATAAAGAAGAGTATTTTTGTTAAGACCCAGGGTATTTCTCCTTCCTGTTCTGTTAAATTGAGGCCACTAGTGAAATACTTCCTACTTCAGTGAAAGATATATCAGTATAGATATAGTTACAGATATGTATATGTGTATCCCTGCACTTCATTATCTGCAAGCATGCCTGTCTGAAAATCCTTCAAATCCTATCCCAGGCCTTGAGTCTGTCCAGAATCCAGGCACAGTCCCAATGTCTCCTGTCCCAACTCTACCTTAGATCTTCACGGTCTCTGTTTTCCTCCTCACTGGCTAGTAAGTTTGAAGATAAGACAGACTGTGGTGATTAAGTGCAAGACTTAGGCAAACAAGAGCAGTGAGCAGCTTATTTGCTGCTCCCTGATCTGCTGTAACGTTCCCCTTTCCCTGTCATTGCCCTTCACAGTGTGTAATAAGCTTTGCACGTTCTCACAATTCTTTTGAAACATCCCAGGACAAATTCTACACACAACAAAGTCCTCCTTGAGTATCCTGCAGTCAGTTTGCTCTTTCCGATCAGAGGCAGTTTCCTTCTCAGTAGTTATGAAGTTCTGCGTGACACTCACTTGTGTGGTTGGTTTCTCCAGTGGCCCATCAGCCAGAAACACAAAGCTCAGATCTTTGCCATTAGAAATTCCCAGACAGCTTGAGTTGGCAGCAACACCTATTGCCTCAGTGAAGCTTTTGAGGTGCACACTTGACTGCTCATGAGAATATCAGCCGTTCTGATAAATTCATATCCGCTTTTCTACTGCCAGCATTCAGTATGTTTAATGACAGTTCTTTCCTCCTAAAGACTCCATAAATTGGTGTCAGAAATAATTTGCAGAACAAAATAGTTCCCAACTCACATTGCAAATGTGTGGTAGCACAACCAGCATCTGTAGAAAAACTCTGTCTGTACTCCTATGTCCCATCCCATGTTGTCCATGCCCAGTCTTTCAGGATTATCTTCTGATCCTGCCAGGTAAATATGGTTTTGGCCAAAAACCTGGCCCCAGGTGAGTGCAATGTTTTGCCTGAGAAAATGCAGCCACTGCTCCGTCCACTGACATGATTCCAGCCATTTCCTCTACTGGAAAACTAAGTGGCATTGACTTCAGCAAAATCAACATCTATACTTATCAGTCTGTTTCCTGACTGCTTATTTCTTTTTTTTCTATGGAAATGGAGGAGCTAAAGAAAGGATTTTGATTTTTTTCTGTGAAGAGTTGTGGTGATTTATTTCAATCTATAATGAGAAATAGTAACCTCTAGAAAGTACTTTTAGGAGAAAGTAAATGCCAAAGCTGTAAGTGCATATATAATATTGTAAAAAAACCCACTTTATGTATCTACAGGAGCACAGTATCATTGCTATCTCTACATTATCCGTCTCCTTATCATACAGTACTTACCTATTTACTACCCTTAGCTATATAATTCCCTTGACAGAGAAGAATTATATTTGCTTTTACAAACACACATATTGCAATGCACACAGCACCTCAGGATTGGGCACAAGACTAAGAAGCAAGAAACACTAATACTCTTGCTTAAAAAAAATAATATTTTGCACAAAATACATATATTGACATGGAAACAGAGGAGAATAGAAATAAAGAATCTGAAAGACCACACAGAGTCAGACTCACATAAGTGGAACCAGTTTGTGGTGAAGATTTTAAGTAGTGTTTGAGTTTAGTAGGAAAAATGTGATTATTAGAAGACCAAGACTTTTCAGATTTTATAAAAGTGTTTTTCAATTAAATAAATTTCTTGTCTTTTAATAAAAGAAAATAATTTAAAACTTTCTTGCCTCTATGGATCACAAAATTGACAATTATGCTGACTATATTTTCCTTCTCAAATCAAGAACTAGTGACAGCCTATGTTCACGACATTCACCTGGGGAAGATTTAAATTCTTGGTAAGAATACGATCAGATGATTTAATTTTGAGCATCTCTGACAAATCTTAACACCCTAATCCTTTCTGGGTTAGTGCTCTCTCATTCTCTTCCCCCACTTTCTCATCCCTAGTACTTTTGTCAAGGAAAAGTTTAAAAGCCCCACAATATGTGTCTAATATCAAGATATTCTTGATGTGGAATAGTACTAGAAGAAATATTTCTCTGTAATTCTTCCTCTGTAATCCATGCTTGCCAAGGCAGGAAAAGGTACCTAATCAGGGAGAGACAGCAGGTAGCCCTTTTCCTGCCTAAATTTCATTGTATAATTTTCCTTTGCATCCCTACATCTAGAGAGAAAAAATGATTGATTGCCTGGTTTCCAGTGATCAGTTTCTTATCTGTTTGTTTGCTGATGTACAAGTTGCTTGGGAGCAAGTAATGAATAAGTGATCGCCAGGTATGTATTTTACATGCTGCTGCAAAAGGTCATAAAACCTGAAGGCAGGATGAACTAAATAGGAAAAAGACAATTATTCATAATTTCAAGGCTTTTTTTCTGTCCAGCAAATTGTGCAGTATTTTTTATTTCCTAACTTCTTGTGAGGTTGTAGCCCAAAGTATCTTGCTAGATGTTTCTGAGCATCTTTCTCCTGTCATCTGGTATGCAGAAAAAGCTGACATTGTCATTTACATTTAGCTCATTTCCCATCTAGACCTGATGAGATTTCTCTTCATAACCTAGGTGTATGAAAGACAAGGAAGGTTTTTCACAGCTCAGGAACTGCATCACAGCGCCTCTATTATTTAAGCTTTCTGTTCCATAAAGAACCTTTCTATTTTTTTATTTAATATTTCCTGTGAATTCAGGTTAGTGTATATTCCACTATTCCAGCTATGGAAATCAGTATACTGTGAAAATGGTGAGCTAAATTGGTACAGTAACAACTACAAAATTTCAAATACCTTCTCCCATGCCAGCTGTGCATAAACATCTATATCTACTGCTGTTTAAGCAGTTTATGCTTACACAAATTTATTAGATTATTGAGACCTATCAGTTTATTCTTTTCTATTTAGAAAAAAAATTTCTCTTAAGGTCAAAGAGGGAATGTCTTTGGGGTTTTTCATCACTCTCTGTAAGACAATGCACAGGTGAGCATCATCCACCAAATTTTTGACTCATTCACTCTTTTCAAATATGTGCTGTGTCACTCACTCACTCTCTGCAGGCTGTAAGATACCTTGATGACTCTACTGTCTCCCTTTCAGATCTCCAGTAAGTTATATCGATTTCCTCACTGTGTAGAGTATTACTACCATCACTATACCCATGGAGCATTGCTTAACTATTTTTTTTACTTGGTTTCTCATCACTGATCTTTTAAAAACTGGTGGTGCAAGTGTTTTAACTTTTTTCACTGAAAGGTAGTTTCTTTCTTTTCGCAGTGTATATATTGGGTTTTTTTCTTATGCTGCCTTTATGGTCTATTTACTCCAAAAGGAAAATAACTTAAAAGTGGAAATAGGCTCATACTTATAGAAATTAAAAGGTAGCTGAAATAATAATACTTCTGAAACTTCATACAAATAAAAAGCTCTGTAGCCTCTGGGTCAAGAGCCAAGACATACTAAAATTGAATTAATCTGCTTTTAAACCAAGTGTTTGGTCAAGCAACTCAAAAATATGTGAACTGGGTTGGGTCCAGAATTTAATAGAATATGAAATATTTTGTGAACAGCACATTTCTGTGGCTTTATTTCTTCTCTTAGTGAATGCTCAGCATGGCACTTTTGGAAACTTTTTCCCAGTTTGCCTTAGGTATCACCTGCTGAATAGAAGAGGATAAGAACAGACAACAGAAGATGGCAGAGGCCACCTGTACACCATGTGATATTATAGTTCATACTCCAAATGAGGTTTTGCTGATAGAGAGTGCCTGTCGTCACTAAAGACTTCTCTGTCTCCATAGCATGCCTAGACATAATTCATAGTGCCCCAGGACCCATAAAAAAGCTCTAAGGAGGCATGAGTCAAACTGAGACTCATGACTTTTTGCACTGCTTTATCCCTAAATTGGTTCTGATCAAAGTGAAAAGTGAAAAGTGAGCAATAATTTTATCAAGGAAAGGAAGATTCCATTTGCTGGCCTCTATTACCTATGGCAGATTGCAATTTTTATTTCAATTTACATTCTGAAGCTTCCTATATTTTTAAAATCGCTAATTGTATATTTTTATAATATTGCTCTTTAAGGGACTATAAAGGCTGCTAAATTGTCAAACAGTAGGTGAGACGTTAATTGCTGTTGCACACTGCCTTATGATTATGCTGAAAGTACTTATGGTTGAGGGCCAGCTGTAGACAAATGTTAAAGAAAAAATGTTTTCAAGATTGCTTGAAAATAAATCAGATTATTTATAAGAAATTTACTGCAGTAAATTTGAGGAAGTGTTTTCTACAGAAACAGAACACTCAAGAACAACAATAGCTCTTCAAGTGAATTCGTCCACTAATTCTCCCAAGCTGGCCTTGTCAGTAGAATTATTGAAAGAGGCTATAAAATCCCTCAAATATATTATCTGATAACAAGACTCCCAGAAGCCATGAATAATCTTCACTGTATTTGTGAGATTAAATAAACCAGCTGGGATTCATTAAAAATGGTTTATAGTATACAGTACTGTTAGTAGATGGTTTCAGTTAGCAATAGTTTGTCACAAAACTGCTCTGTACTCTGCTACAGTCACTGAATCTTCATAGACATTATCGTTTTATTAATACAATAATCAATGCTTACATAAGTCCTATGTGTGCAAAAAAATTTGACATTCTAATCTATGCTTAGAGCTACTGGCAGCCAAACTCATAATGTTTAGAATTTAAAATTTCTGCAATAATTTTACTGGAAGTATCAGAGTATTACAAATTTGTTTGTTTTCATTTTTGTGCAAAACTCCTATATTCCCTTCTAAAAAAGACTGCAGCAAAAAAAATTGAGCACAGGCTTAATTCTGAGCATGTAATATCAAGGTATTTAGTTGCACACATTTATATCTTAAGCAAATACATTCTCTAAGCATGTAAGCATTTTTGCCGTCTTGGGATTAGAATGCAAACAAAGTCTGTATGTAAATCCATTAAAATAAACATCAAATATCTGCTTAACTCCTGTGTTGAATTATTGTCTTTCAGTCTGGTTAGCTACTTTTTACCAGTCACCTCTTGAATTCAATCTCTACTTCACCTCTCAAAAGTTCATTAAGCAATGTACTCTGCTCATATTTCGGTTGTCCTACCACTAAAAGGATCTGGTTTTCTACAACATATGTGGTGGAACATAAGTTATTTCCAAAAAAACCCACTCAAAATAATCAGTGCTTTGCGATTTTTTAAAAAATTCTTTTAAAATAATTATTATTAGGATGCAATACTCCACTATTTGCAGATAAAATGTAGGTGTATATAGTTGGGGCTTAATTAGGATTGTCACAGAACTCTGAACTTCAAAACACAAGACCATTAGAGTCAAAATAAGTTTGCAGTCTAATATCCCGCTGAAACAATCACACAATTATTTTGTGATGTGACTTTCATCTTATATATTTAAGATCTAAGTAGAACTTCTTTTGGAAAACATTAATAACATTAACAGTGCATAATATCAGGTCAGTTGTATCTACCATATATGTCTTACCAGTCAGTGTCAAAATCTTGTAGATATTGCAGGAATATTAGGTGCAGGAACTCAAAATTTAAAATGAAAGGTCTAAACCTCATTGGAAAATTACCTGCCCATGAGAATGTTTGCACATCCTTCTCTTTTCCCTTAATTCTTCAGTCACAAAGAGAGTCCTTTAGCAGCTTTCATGTAGAAGCAGATGTTTTGAATACACAGAAACTGTTTAGGTTATACAAATAACATGATAACTTGTGTGGAAGGCACTGGGACCAGGGAAATTTGAAGTTTCTGGAGAGTTTACTCCACAGTCTTATCAGCCAGTGTAAAATTCTGCTTTCCACAGAAATTTCTTTCCACAGAAATTGCTTTCCACAGAAATAATCCTCTTCACTGTACAAATTTCCACTGCACCAGAAAAATTGTGTTTATTCTGGAGATTTTGCTTGCTGTGTTAGATAGCCTTGGCCAGGTCATGGAGAGCTCTTATGATAAGAACAAAGACCTTGAATTGATTCGATAATCTGTGAGAGGACAAAATAACACAGAAAAGATAAACTTGATAATGTTTGTGGTAACTTATGCTGAGGAGTTAAACGGTTCTGGAGTATTTTACACCTGTTGGAATTTCCTAAGGGTTAAAGATGTTATGTGCACGTATAGGGAGGTATGACATTCCAGATGAAAAATGGCATGTGTGACTCAGTGGAGTCAGGTTATTTTCTGATCAGATGGTCTACAAAAACCAAACTAAAGGCAGTACTGCAATGAAAGATTAACATAACTGCATTGCTTGTTCTAGGATTGATGAAGGTTGCTACTTACCTAGTTTAGGATTAACTCTATATGTTGTAGTTCACCATGGCTGGCCATTAGTTGCCCACCAAGCTGCTCTACTACTCCCCTTCTAAATAGGATACATGAAAATAAACTAAAAAGCTTGTGGGTTGAGATAAAGACAGAGATCACCATACCACAAAAGGCATAACAGACCCAGTTTAAGGGAATCAGTTATTTATTATCAGTAAATAAATTCAGTTATTTATTAATAAATTCAGTTATTTATTATCAGTAAATAACCGAATCGGATAATGGAAAAAAAGAACAAATATAGAAACAACTTTCTCCCACTCCTCCCTTCTTCCTGGGCTCAACTTCACCCCCAAATTCTCTATATCCTCTCTGCCAGCAGTGCAGGGAGATGGGGAATGGGGGTTGCAGTCAGTTCATAACTCTTTGCTGCTTCTTTCTCCTCATGTTCTTCGCCTACTCCAGCATGGGGTCTCACCCATGGGGTATGGCTCTTCATGAACTTCTCCATGGGCATTTTCCTCAAGAAAGGTTCCAGAATGAGTCCCTCCCTCAGGATGCAGTCCTTCAGGAACAGAATTCCCCAGGGCATCCCAAGTCCTGTCAGCAACACCTGCTCCTGCAAATGCCTTTCTGCAGGCTGCAGTTTCCTGCCACGACCCTGTTCCAGCACTGGCTTTCCAAGGGCTGCAGTTTCAGGGGGGTTATCTGCTTCACTGTGGATCTCCATGTGACAGTCCTCATCATGACTTGCACAGGAATCTGTGCTCCACTGTCTGGATCACCTCCTCCCTCTTCTTCACCTTGGATCTTGGTGTCTGCAGAGTATTTCTCACATATATTTTTTTTTTCTAATTTCCCCCAAAATTCCCAAATTTTACCACCAAAATTCCCAATTTTTTTCTCTAATTTTCCCCAAATTTCCCCCCCAAAATTCCCAATTTTTTTTTCTAATTTCCCCCCAAAATTCCCAAATTTTCCCCAAATTTCCCTGCTAAAATTCCCAATTTTTTTTCCTAATTTCCCCCAAAATTCCCAAATTTCCCCCCAAATTTCCCAATTTATTTTCTAATTTCCCCCCAAATTCCCAAATTTTTACACAATTTCCCTAAAATTTCCCCTCAAAATTCCCAATTCTTTTCTCTAATTTTCCCCAAATTTTTCCCTCAAAATTCCCAATTTTTTTTTTCTAATTTCCCCCAGAATTCCCAAATTTTCACACAATTTTCCTCAAATTTCTCCTCAAAATTCCTCCCAAATTCTCAAATTTTCCTCGATTTTCCCCCAGAATTTTCCCCAAATTTCCCCCCCAAAATTCCCATTTTTTCTTTTCTAATTTCCCCCAAAATTCCCAAATTTCCCCTCCAAAATTGCCAATTTTTTTCCTAATTTTCCCCAAATTTCCCCCCACAAATTCCCATTTTTTTTCCTAATTTCCCCAAATTTCCCCTCCAAAATTGCCAATTTTTTTCCTAATTTTCCCCAAATTTCCCCCCACAAATTCCCATTTTTTTTTTATTTTCCCCCCAAAATTCCCAATTTTTTTTCCTAATTTCCCCCCAAAATTCCCAATTTTTTTTTCCAATTTCCCCCAAAATTCCCAATTTTTTTTCTAATTTTCCCCAAATTTCCCCTCTAAAATTCCCAATTTTTTTCCTAATTTCCCCAAATTTCCCCCCAAAATTCCCATTTTTTTTCCTAATTTTCCCCAAATTTCCCCTCCAAAATTCCCAATTTTTTTTTCTAGTTTCCCCCAAAATTTCCAAATTTCCCTGCCAAAATTCCCAATTTTTTTCGTAATTTTCCCCAAATTTCTCCCCCAAAAATTCCCAAATTTTTTTTCTAATTTCCCCCAAAATTCCCAAATTTTCACCCAATTTTCCTCAAATTTTCCCTCCAGAATTCCCAATTTTTTTTTCTAATTTCCCCCAAAATTCCCAAATTTTCACACCATTTTCCTCAAATTTCCCCCAAATTTCCCCTCCAAAATTCCCATTTTTTTTTCAAATTTCCTCCAAAATTCCCAAATTTCTCCCTCCAAAATTCCCAATTTTTTTTTCAAATTTCCCCCAAAATTCCCAAATTTCCCTGCCAAAATTCCCAATTATTTTCTCTAATTTTCCCCAAATTTCCCTGCCAAAATTCCCATTTTTTTCTAAATTTCCCCCAAAATTCCCAAATTTTTACACAATTTTCCCCAAATTTCCCCTCCAAAATTCCCAATTTTTTTTTCTAATTTTCCCCAAATTTTTTTTCCTAATTTCCCCCAAAATTCCCAAATTTTACCACCAAAATTCCCAATTTTTTTTTCTAATTTTCCCAAATTTCCCCCGAAATTTCCCAATTTTTTTTTCTAATTTTCCCCAAATTTCTCCCCCAAAAATTCCCAATTTTTTTTCTAATTTCCCCCATGTCGTGGGGTGACAGCCTTCAGCCTTTATCGCAATATCGTGTGTTCTGTCTGGCAGCTGTGCCTTCCCCCCCCCCGCCCCGGCCGTCTGGCTGTGGCGGGGCGGGAAAGAGAGGAGGGGGGGGGGGGTGTGCCCAGGCACTTTTCGCTTTGGGCTTTTGCTGCTTGGCTTGGCTAGCCGCTTGCTTGCTTGTTTTCTGCTTTTGCGCTGGTTTTTTTTTCCTTTTCTTTTGTTCTCTCTTTCTTACCCTCCCCTGAAGATACTGGACCGGCTCCGGATCTGGCCTGCGAGCTCCAGGACACCCGAAGCCTGCGACAGAAGCTCGGCGCCCTCACAACACAGTCTGGTCTCTTTTCTTTTCTTGTGTTGGGGAGTGTTCTTTTGTTACTTGTAAATAAATAGGTTTTGTTTTCCACTTTGCTCCTCCGAGGAATTCCTTCCCGAACCCAGTATTGGGGGAGGGGTGGTTGGAGGTTTGTTTTGTTTTGGGGGGCTCCCTTTTGGAGATTTCCCCTAATTTGTCCTAAACCAGGACACAGCAGCAGTTGGCCAAGACTTGATCTGCTGATCTCAGACTACATCCCTATTCTTCAAGTCTTTCT
Organism: Zonotrichia albicollis; assembly: GCF_047830755.1. Taxonomy (NCBI): domain Eukaryota; kingdom Metazoa; phylum Chordata; class Aves; order Passeriformes; family Passerellidae; genus Zonotrichia; species Zonotrichia albicollis. The sequence goes on from NC_133826.1 coordinate 35,588,098, forward strand.
GTCACAGGAGAAATTCCTTCTTCAATACTTCTATATACAAAGAGAGACTAAATATTTTCAAATATTGAATTAGCACTTTAAAAAAGTGAAAGTATGTTAAATCTTATTAATGTTCAAAGAGTTTAAATTAAAAACCAATAGTCAAAAGAAAAATGTCAGCAGCATAATTGTTTAAAAGCTCTAGCTGCCTTTTCCTCACATTGCTATAATCCAAAATCTGAGGGTAAAACTAATTTTGGCCATATTCTTAATGAGTTTTGTAAGGCAAAATTTTCAAACATCACTGATTAACAGATATTTATATCCTAGTCCATGTTTCAGAGCCTGCATCAAATGTAGATCAAAGACAATCTAATTACACAAAAGACTTATTGCTAATAAAATCTGTTTAACCCAGATTACCACCCACCTTATTAATGCACCACAGGAAGCGACAGTGCAAGAGAAATTTTTCACTAAAATCTACTGCTGCAAATGCCAAGTTGTTGCTTCATCACAAAAATATTAAGAGACAGAAAAGGTGCTCTTGAAATGCTTAAAAACATTGATCCTTTTTTATTTGAGAGATAAAAACAGATTTTCTGGCTGACAGGTAACATTTGCAAATTACCAAGTCTGAAACATTAGGTCTTTTAATTAAGGTGCTGTATTAAGTGCAAGACGATGGGATAAAACACTAATAAAATAAAATAAACTGATCTGCCTGAACTGAACAGTTGCATTCTGCAGAATGAAACGGAAACATTCTGCAACTGAAACAGAACAGATCAAGTAAGCAGTCAGCACAAACTCACCTTGGTATTTAGATTTTTTTCCTCAGTATTGTCTCTTCAGCATTTGCACTTTCCCATTCTGTGTCAGGGTATTCTGACTGATGTCCATCCAATAAACTGCTACAAAGTTTAAGCCTACAAATAAAAACAAAACAAAGCAAAGACTAAGTGGCATTATTATGGTAACTTCTGAACACTAAAAACAGCTACAATCCCTTTACATTAATACAGACTATAACATGAAAACATAAAGACAGAATTTTACCACACAACATATAAACATTGATCAACATATCCCTAAGACAAATAGTAAAAAATAGCTACACAAAAATTAAAAATCATATGTTTATAATAAATGCTTGGATTGAATTACAGCAAGAAAGCAACTAAGCTACTAAAATAATAGGCAAAAATACCCCTGAAACCCCAGGGGTGATGAGCTGCCTTTGATACCTCTCCAGCCTGAAGTTTGCATCTCTGCAAGTCTTCCTGTCAGGCAGAAAGAAGCTGGGTTTCTTGTGTTTAGGATTGTTCCATACTGAAGAACAACTGGCTGAAATCAAGTCACTGCATAAAAATGAACAATTATCATTGCTGTCACTACAAAACAACTTAATCTCTAGGGAGACAGAGAGGAAACTTCCAGCTCTCAGGCTGAGGAAGTGAGAGGAAAACTTCCAGTTCTTTCCACAAGACAGAGTTAGAAAGGGGCTCATCACCTGGGATGGCAGATGCAGCAAAAATCAAAAGATGGAGAGTCGGACTGGAAAAAGCCAAGTAAACTCAAAGAACAGAAATAACAACCAAACATACCACGTGCTGGAGGAAAGGTAAAAAAGAAGGAAAAAAAAAAAAAGTAGTTACCAGTGAAGGAAAAGATGAAAAAATAAAGGAAAGGACAGCATTACAGCAAAAGCGACAAATAGAAATAACAACATAATCACTGGGGTATTTACCTTGTTATTTCCATACTTTGTTGCACTGTCATTACTTCATCTTTTCCACCAAAAGCTTCCCACTCTGAGCACTTGGAAAAAGCATCCTGATGTCCTGAGGCAGTAAGGCTGGAAAGAAAATGAACATGTCTGAATCCATGCACTGTGGTAACACAGTTCCTCTTAATTTTTCAGAAGGGGCCTAAGCAGAGAGAAGAAACCATACCTGCAGGAACATTTTCACTAGGGTTATTGTGAAATGTCTACTAAACTAAACTGCCCCAATCCTTAGTGTTGCCTAAATCTACACACAAAACACAACCTGTGCTGTGTCTACTGACATTTTACAACAGAGCACTGTAAATGTTTGCTATCATACAGCACAATTATTCTGACATGATCTCCCTTCCTCGTTACATTGCACACATTTGGACACAATTAAAGCTATTAACAAAGGGAGGGGGAAATACCAGTCATGTTCCAAAAGTCAGTTCATGGTATCAATGACTTCCCACATGGAGAATCATTTCATACCTTTCCAGTGCAGTGTGGTACATCTGCAGCTAATGGTTTTTGCTCTCTGAAACCGCAGAAGAGTCAAAATTGTTTCTTCTTCTGCGTTTCCATACTGGAGAAGAATTGGGAGAACAGGAACTACAAAAACAGATTTTACACACGTAACACTTTTGATCTATGTTCAGATGTTTACCGCTGTTCTGTTAAATAACAGCATATGCTGCTGAGGAAGTTTTCTTTTGAGGTAGGATTCCTCAGTCACACAGAGCAACACCGAACACATCTCTCACAGTTTGGACGCAAAACCATTTTGAGCTTCACACACATCCCCCCAGGACAAGATATTTCAGTAAACAGGGAAGTGCATGTCACAGTCATCCTCCCTGCTGTGCTGCAGAAAGGCACCACTGTATGAAGGATGGGCATTCCTGCTCCTGAAAAAGCTCCTCTACTTTCAGAACATACCAGCAATGGTTAAAGAAATCTCAGTACCCGGCCGTATAAACTGAGAAGCTGAAAAAATTGCACTGCATTTCCTCCTGTTAAATCGTGTAATTCAGCAATGCTGGTAAATTTTCCATATTTATTGCTCTGTACCTCTGATGGATTGCATTCAATAGCAAAAGTGTCAAACCCCAAAGCTGAGTATTAACTGCCCTTCCACACTAAACATTTCCTACAAAAACCTGACAGCACTGACCTGTACAGAATTATTTCCCTAAGTGAAGCACAGAAGTTTGCTCTCATACCTCTCAGGTGAGCGGGCAGTCTGTCTGCATTCATCTTCACACTCACTTCTTCTCTGCTTTTCCTCAAATACAAAGGAGCCAGGAACATCCTCATCTTTGCAGAACCGTTCCTGGGAACTACCTGAAGGTTCTGTACGGCTAAACATAGCAGGAAAAAAAAAAGCTTTAAAAAACCTATCCATCTGGTTCACTGCTCCAAACAGAAAACAGTTAAGCTGCACTAAGAATTAACAGTCTCATATGACACCCAAATGATTGAAAAACTGCAACTTCTACCACAGATCAATTCCAACACAGGTAAAACTATTCACACAGTGCTGTAACACAGCTAAGAGAATTCCATTCACTCTTCTCCTCCCAATTTACTAATTCCTAATCTTGAAAGCATGAGGTGGCATTAAGTAGCAGAACCAGCCTTGATACAGAAATTCAAAGTTGTGAAAAGATAAGAGTATTTCCTTCTTGAACACAGCTGCCACCGTCCCGCAGAGAGCAGAGAATTCTCTCTCTCATTTTCTGAAACATCTCAAATCCTCTCACATATTGTCAGTGTAGGAGACATGTGTTCCCACGGACTTCAGGAAAAGGAAAGATGGAAAGTTATCAAAGTCAGGGAACAGTAATTGCCAAGTTTCTGCTCTTGTCTGTTGCTCTCCAGAAAAGTTACAGTACCCTGTGCCCACTAGTGTGAATACAAAGGGGAAGGGAATGTGCTACTGCAGGCAGAGCAAATGCCTTTCTCTCCATAACACCTGACTGCAGATTAACTCAGACTAAACAACTGCAATATCTAGAAGACTAACCGAATTCTAATGGAAAACAAAGCATTCAAGCAGACTCCCATTGTTGAGTCTGATCTTTTCCTGAGTCAAGTGCAGCTTCTTTTATTTAGTATTGTACTCAGTCTCTCAAGGATGGAGTTACCTTCCTCCCCAGCAGCCCCGCTAGTGCTGTGTTTTGCATTAATCATTAAAACACTGCTGATAAACACACGGGTTTACCCAGGTGTCACACTGTGATTTCATGCAAAAGAATGAAGCAGAACAGCTGAGACTGCAGAATCATAGAAACGTTTGTGTTGGAAGGAACCTTAAAACTTATCTCATTCCCACCCCCCGTCATGGGCAGGGACACTTTCCACTAGCCCAGGTTGCTCAGCGCCCCATCCAGCGCGGCCCTGAACGCTGCCGGGGGTGGGGCAGCCTCCGGTGCGGGTCTGTCCGGGGGGACACGGACACGGCGCAGCCAGCGGGGTTTGTCCCGGCCGGAGCCGCTCTGCCCGCACCGCCCGCTGTGCCCCGCGCGGGGGTGGGCTCGGACTCGGGGGGACGCAAGGGTCACGCGTGACGCTGGCCCCGCCCCCTCCCGCAGGGCGCTCTTCTGATTGGCGGGCGCGCCTCGAACGCCGCTCCCTCATTGGCGAGCCGGGGCTTCCGTGGGGCTTGAAGTGAGGCGGCGGGGGAGAGGCTGTAGTTGGCGTTGTGTGCTCTCTCAGCTGGGCGTCCTCAGGGCTGGTCCCGGGATCTGCCGGCAGGTACGGGGGGCTTGGGGACACCGCTGTGAGGTGGTGTGAGGCTGGGGCGAAGTGTTTGGGTTTCCTTTTATGAGATTGGGCGCTGCAATCTCGGTGAGCCCTCTGTGAGGGAGGGGGAGGGACAGGCTCGTGGAAGTTCGGCCTCTGTAAGCGCTTTGGGGCTGGGAGGGGCTGTGTCGGGACTTCTTTGTGAGGTTGGAGGCTCGGGGACCACTCTGGGAGCTTGGGGTGTTATCGGGGTGAGCTGTGGGGCCCCTTTGGGAGCTTGGGGTTGGGGGAGGGTTCAGGGGCCTTTCTGTGACCCTGCAGTGCCGGGGTTGTTCTGTGAGTTTGGTGGAAGGCTTGGTGACCCCTCTGATCTTGGGATGGTTTGAATTTTTTGGGGGGCTGGCTGAGGGCCCCTCAGTGAGCTTGAGGTGTTTGGGGAGTTTAGCGACTCCTTTGTGAAATTCACGCTTGAGTGCTGTGGACCGGGGCTATCCCCTTTTCTAGGGGTGTCTGGGGCAGCTCTGAGAGCTTCAGATTAAGATATTTGAGGTTTATTTCTGTCAATTTAAGGCTGAAGTCAGAAACTTGGGGGTTAATGGGTGGAACTCAGGTGCTCCCAGCACCATGCAGCCTGGCCTTGAGCTTTGTTTTGCAAAACTTTCTGCTTTTCATAATACTCCTGTGCCTTGGATGCTGATTACTTCAAACAAAGATATGAGTAAGGCCACCCTTTCACTTTATCACAGCTGCTAGCTAATGAACTTGTGAAATATTATTTGGATCAAAATTTGACTGCAAACTTTTAAAATAAAGTTACTAATTACTTTTAGTCTTTTAATCCTAGAAAGAAATTTGATTTTTAGATTTACTATCTAAAGTGGTATATGTATATGGTTTCAATTTATTTGGTTTAGCAATGGTGCCCAAGTAGTTCAACGACAAAGCTGAAAAAGTCTCCAAACAAACCTCCCCTGTTTATGGAGCTTGTTTTAGAAGGTGCTGACAACTTTACCACATCCTAGGCTTGCTTCTAAAGTAATTACAGTAAAAAATACAGTTTGTAAAGATTTGCTTCATCTGTTGTCTCAATTTTAGGTTGGAATAACGAAAGCAATGAAGTTCACTTCATGTTCTACAAGTGGTTAATGTAAAAATACTTAATCCAGAAACCAACCTGAACTGAAGCATTAATATGATGAATAAAGAAGGAATGAAGGAATAGCTAATACTGGCATGCTTTGCATGCCTTTGCATCTGCAGCTATTGTTTGCATTCCATTGCTGATTGGAAGTGCTGCTGTCAGACTTGCAGACAAAGCAGCTGAATTCTGTGGGGAGTAGGAAGCAAATTTTCCCATAAGGATTAATGCCTATATTAATGTGCAGAAATGTTTGGAGGCTTCTATAAAGAAATTTAAATACAGAGGGGTAAGGAGATTGAAAACATGACTATAAAATTTTCAGTCCAAGTGTTCTTGTTACCACTTTGACACTGAACACAAATGGATGTATAGATTAATCCTGAATATATGATGGAAAAAGGGGCGAAGGATGACATGTTTGGTCAAATCAAGCATTTGAGATCCCTTAGAATGGTTACACATTGCAGAAACCCAGAGTCTCTTCCACTTGATACTGGTTATCTTGCACAGGTGACAAAAGATACTATATCAGCTCATGTGAAATAAATTGCTTTGATAGCAGTTTTCCAGATGAATAACTGCACTTCTCAGGTGTCATCCTTCATGGACAGTAGTTATGTTTAGATCTTCCTTGCCTTCTGTCTAGCTCTTTTTTCAAAAGCAGCTGTGCATCCCTGAGTGTTATTGTTAAACCTTTAAGAACAGCAATGGCTCCAATGGGAATAAGAAGCAGGCAGAGGTCAAGTACTACATGGTGTCTTGCCTGGTGTGTTTTAAATGTGCTTTTTCTCTATTTCTAATTTATTTTCATCCTTATTCTTGGTAGCAGCCCAGGCTTTAGTTTCAAGTCCTTCACACTAATACAGGTAGATCAGTGTTTAACAATCTACTAAAGCTTGTGCATGTCCAGTGTAAGAAGAATATTTCAGAAATACCTTTCTAATGATGCTTTTCTCATTTGCATACCAATAATGTCTCTGCTGCAAAGGATTCCTAAGTACTCTGTGCTTTACAAGAGCAGCATACGCTCAGACAGTGCAGGAAAAGGCTGATTTGATCTGGGACTCTGATCCCAAACACACCCGAACTAACCACGTTCTTTTCTGCTGTTAGCTGGTGTGCAATGCAGTCCTGAGGCCGTGGGAGTGAACAGGTGATTGCCATCTGTCTCATGTGGCCCTTGCAGGAGCAGTTGTGTTGCTCAGCCGGGTGCCCCGTTCCGGGAGACACGGCTGAACGCCGCTGCTGAAGGGGCTGGGAGGGAGGAAGCGCTGCAGGTGACAGAGCTGCCTTTAGAGGACAGGCAGGCTGGAGTGTGAGCTGGGGAAGGCACAATTAGCTTCTCAAGCCCCTACCAAAAGCCAAGGGGCTGTGCACTGCTGCTTTCAGATCCTCCAGAGTCTCCTGAGACAGGCCTTTCCCTGGGAAGCCTTTCCATGCTTCCAACTTTCCCTTTGAAGCTGTTAGTCCTGGCTCATGTTTTTCCTTTTTTTCCCCCCCCACCCCTTTCTCAAAGGTAACCTTTCAAACTCCTCAAAGAGATCCTCGCGCTAGAAAAATCCTGAGTCCTGCCATGACAGACAAACTTCAGACTTCATCTGCCACATCTTCACGGCAGTCGTCAAGTGCAAAAGATGTTTTATTTGCACCCTCTGATAATGAGTGAGTAGTGTTATCCATATGGGGCATGCTCAAGTTAACTTTCCCTAATGTAATCCTGTATAGTTAAAGTATAATATTGTATAGCAAGATATAAACTATGCAAGATGAGCAAAATTAATATTGACCAATGCATGAACTTTTCCAAAGATAACTGTCAATACTTTTAAGAAAATTTTATCTTGATTGTAATAGTAATTATTGAACTTTATTCCTAACTCCTCTGTAACTGATTTCATTAAGTTAACTAATGGTATGGATAAATAGCTTGAGAAGAGATACTGTAAGAAACAGTTTTGTATTCTCTACTTGATGTAAGGTTTCTGTGTGAGAATACAACTATTCTGAAGCTAAGCCTTCAAATATCTTACCTTGTATGTTAAGTACAGTTGTATCTTGAGGACTAAATCTAAAGAGAAATCTTCTGAAGGGTTAGATTGAATTGACACCTTGAGCCAGGGGATATGAAGATTTTCTTTAATCTAGCAGCACAAAGTGAATATACCATCAGTCACAAGTGTAAACATGTTTATGTGCCTTTATAGTCTAGCAGCCTGAGTCTCAAAGTGGCTCATAGTAGCTGTTTGTAGAAGAGCATAAAATCTGTAATGTTTCAATTTGGGGGAGTCGTGACAATATTAAATGCAAATTTTGTTACTGCCTTTTAGCCCCCCTTTAAACTAGTACAGGTGTCTGACCTCTGTAATTCCCACCAGCAAGAAGTTTCAGGTCTTAATTTTGCCTTCTGCAAGCAAATACACCTTTTTATTTATTTTTAACTACCCAGCACTTTCATTTGATCCCTGTTTTTGTTGTTGGAAGGGGGAGAACAGCAAAAAGATGGCAACACTTAAACGTTTAAGTGTATGTGTTTGCTTCAACTGTTTATTTCCATGTACAGTCTAGTTCAGAAAGCTATTTCTGAACTAATCACCGCAACTAAATAATGTTATGGTATTTATGCCCCAAATTCATTGCTTGCACAAATAAACAAAGACTTGGTACTTATGAAGCTCAAGTGAGTTTAAAGGATCAACACCGAATTGTTTTAGTTAGGGCACGATTGCATCAATGCACTGCTTGTGCTGAACATGCCCTCTCTAGTTTTAAAATGTGGGGATTTGTTTGTAACAAATCGGTGAAAAGGCTCCGTGTTGCTGAACGGGGTCACTTTGGACTGACGTTCCGAGCAGGTGTCTCGCTCCTGCCGGGCATTTATGAGGTTAAACGCTGAAGGAAAGTGGGAGGGACCCGAGTAGTCGCAGCCTGGGGCTGAGCTGTTGCTGGGAAGAGGTGCTGAAACCGGGTGAGAACAACTTCTTCAGCTCTTATCTCCCGCCTCTGCTTTCGAGTTTAGCAAAGTGGAGTTTCTAGTGAATGCCTTTTAATCATGTTCTGTTCTGCAGCAGAAAAGGATGGCATATAGAAATAATAACTTTGTGGAGGGACAAAACAATGGGAGGAAATCCTCTTTCAGGAAGTAATGGCTTAACTCTCTGTAGTCTGAGGCTAAGCTTTCAGAAGTTGTGTGGAGTTTGGGGAAATAAAGTGGGCAGCAGTAACTTGTAGAATATTCAGCAATAGTGAGTACATAAACGCTGTAACCTGTATCTTGCCCTAGAAAATCTTGCACCTTCTCTTACCAGAGAAGTGTTTTCTTGTGTATTGCTCTGCTCGTCACATCTGCTGTTGTACAGAATGTAGAGTGCCTGAAGTTCAGGGTCTGGTTTTGTATGTAGGCCCTCCAAAATCAAATGGTGGTGCATGTTTTCGGGGGGGAAATACTTCCCAGAATGTCCAGACAGAGTAATGACTAGTGTGGGAGGACCTGAATCATGACTTTGTTTGGTCCCAGACTTGAGTCTATCATGACTCAGATGAATCTGCATGAAGATGGTACCACAAGCTGTGTTTGTGTTTGAGCTGCTGACTGTCAGTAACTCTCCTAAGCAGTGTTTCATTGCCTAGTGAAAGGGCAGTGTCCAAATGGCAATGTCCAAATGCTGTGCTGAGTGCAGCAGTGTCCAGGGATGACTGGCATAAGGTATCAAGGCTGTGTAGAACAGGTAGCTTAAGAGCACTGGTTAACTTCAGGGGTTGATCTCCCTATGTCTCATAAGTACCAGAGCTCTTAAGCCTTGGATGTTTAGGTGACAGTTGAATTTTTGCTGTTTTATTTTGCTGTCAGTTGTCATATTGAAAAAAACAAACAAACACCAATTAATGTTGCAACAGGAAAGTTCATAATTGGGGAAGGAAACTGCTGAGATGACTATCTTTAGGCAAAAGGTGTTCTTAAGTCTGGGAGAATGGGAGAGAACAGGCTTAGGTGGAAAGAGCATTGTTCAAGAGGTGCTTTCCCCACTTCTCGAAGATTCAAGTGTGGAGAATCAGACTGCTACTGTCTGTAAATAAAACGGGGAAGTAGGCAGCAGTGTTGTGCATGGTGCAGCATGGGAAGGGATCAGGCAGTTTTGTTCTCTGCTGAACTCTGCTGTTTCTTCTGTGCATGCTCTTTGTATCTAAATGCTATCTCTAGTAAAAAGAGATCTGGTTCTGAAGCTGCATTTTTCTTGGCAGCGCACAGATTTTTTACTTGGTGATGGAATATGTTGTTACCTTTCCTAGAAAGTCCGGTTATTAATGTTGCTATAGACAGTCAGGTGCTTGCCAGAACTAGACTGGCACAAATTGTTCATTTGACAGAAGTGTTTGCACTCTTGCTCCCTGTGTAACATGATCAGTTAGTGTTTACCAAGGTGAAAAGTTTACTTACTGCTGACAGCATAAGTGGAGCATTGGACTTCCTTAATGAAGTTCAAACCAATAATCACAACTTTGCCATGGAGAGGGAGGCAGGCTGCTTGTAATTCTGTTCTTAATTAAACAAAGAGCCTATCTTTAACTTAAAAAAAGCAATGAGCCTAACAAATGAAAATAAGAGAGCAGTGTTAAGTGAATAGAAATAAATGATGCTGCTGTGACTTTCTGCTTCCCAGGAAACATTGCTTCTCATGGTGGGAGAGCTTTCTGTCACCTAAGTTGTCACCAGGCAAGACAGTGAATTTACATACCCACCATCTTTAAACTTTCCTGTGCTGTTGCAGTAGAATCTCTCAAAGAAGCTACCTTTGTTCAGTTCATCTGATAATACAGAATGTGAACTGTGTGATGTAAATATTGATGTTTTTGTTTGTTTGTTTTCTTTAGGGAAATTGTTGAGCAGAGTGTGGCCAAAGATGTACCAAAAGTTCAAGAAGAGAAGCTGGGAGGTGAAGCGGAAACTAAACTTTCAGGGAAAAGAAAAAGAGAAGAGGTAAGGCATAGGAAAGACAGACAGATCTTACAAAGTTGTTCCATGAAACAGAATTCTCTGGCTTAAAACTTAATCTTATGAAACCTTTTTCTGATATTTTGTCTGAGAATATTTGTCTGTGGGTTTTTGCATCTTCAGCAGCTCTAGAAGGAATGCCAGCTGTGCAGACCTGTGCCAATTGGTACCTTGGTATTTAGTATCTTTTTTGATCAGCAATTGCATGTAAGGACAAACATAAAGGTGTGGCTTCTAGAAAAGTGGCTCCTGAGCTGTGCTCACTGCGGGTAGTTTAATTTTTATGCCTGTGAATTCTTGTTTTTTTTATACTGGCTATCCAGTTAGTTTATGACAAACCAATTTGATCATTAAAATGATTCTCGTTGCATTTAAAAATAATTATTTTAACAATTAGAATGATTTTGTTTTTCGTACCAGGAGAAGCAAATGAAACCATCTAAAAGATCTCCAGCTAAGGTTGCTTCGTCTCAAGATAATTTGGTCTCCACTGTCAGCGGAAAAAAGTCAACGGCTGCAGAAGAAATTAAACCTAGTTGCCCTGGAATTGAAGGCACAGCAGATGAGACAGCTGGTGCTGAACTGGAAGAGCTCTTCAGACCATCACCAGAAGGTAAGGGCGTTTCTTTTAGACAGACTGAAAATGTATTGTTTCAGTGTATAGATGATTTTCTACTTAAGTTCTATTATGGATAGTATTTTCTCTCATTTTGCCCTTCTGAAAGGACTCCAGACCCCACAAAGACTAGCAGTGCTGGGAAATGTATCTAAGCCTATTTCTAACTTCCTCTGGTTTAAGCTAAGATGAGAAAGCTGGCTATTAGAATTCAGTGGTCTGTGAGGATCGAATTTAGGCTGGTACAAAAGCTGTCTTTTTATCAGTGGCAGTTTCTGGGCTGAAAAATTGCTCCCTTAAAATAATTCCTGGTGTTAAGGGCTTTGTAAACTGAGAGCTTGAGAGCTGTACACCTGTGTTTGTGAGACTTGTAGGTTACTGCAGGCCTTACACCACAGTATGAAACCAGGAGTGCTGAGTGATCTTCCTGACAAGGATGCTTGTCTTGAGAGCTTCCTACATGGCTGTGATTTAACTACTTGGAAGGGCTATTCCTGGTAGGAGCATTGTGTGGAAGGATAAGCAAATGGTTTGGCTGCAGTGCACTCTGTCATTTAACCTTCACACTGGAGTGGAATCACTGATTTGGGAAATGGTTATAACTTATCCTTCAAATCTGAGCTGTGTGCTAATTTTAGTGGTGAGATTGACAATCTTCACAGGGCTCTTTCATGGGGCCTTGTGTGTAACAGAATATCGGAGTTGTTGCTTTAGCTGTAGAACAACAGTCCTTCAACTGTGCGTTAAACCCTATGTGTTCCTACAAGTGCTTGGGAACAAATGGAAGTTGTAAGTTTGCGTAGCTTAGAGATCTTTGCTTTTTTCAGGTCTGGATAGAAAGTCATTTTAACCAATGAAGAGCTAGAAGTTGAGACTGAGAGCAGGGATTTATTTGTTTTATGCACATGTGTTTGTTTGTGTCTGTGCTGGAACAATTTGGCAGTATTGCATCTTCATTGTATTGTTTCTTCATTTTCCAGAGTTTGGAATGGACATAGACTATCTGGAACAGTTTGGGTCTTCATCAGTAAGTATGATGTTAAATATTTTGTTTACCTTCCTGTCAGTGTGGTGAGGAAAGCAAAGATGAAAGTGTCAAGCCTTAAATGTTTTAATGAATTAACTTCACTTGGAATTGTCCACAGAAATTGTCAGGTATTCCAAAGGAATGTGATGACAAGGCTGGGGAAGGGGTGATGGTGCAAGAAAATGTAGTTATAAGCAATTTAACTAAAACTCAAAGGTCTCTGGCTGTCAGTGTGCAGAGGTGTTATTTTTCTTTAATAGCACTGAAACTGAGGTGAATGATGTTTCACTTCTGGCCAAAACTGCTAGAAGATGATGCTTTAAAAGTGCAGGATCATTGTTTTAGAAAGTTTTTCTAAGCTCTTTTGCTTTACAGCCAGTTTCAGAAAATCTGTCTCTAAGTGAGGCTTGTCATGTTTTAATTAGTTTAGTTATTCTTACTATTACTCTGGACCCAAGCAGGAGAATATCTGAGCAGTGAATGCACTGAATTGAAGTTGTTTTAGTCATGCTGTGTTTGTCCATATGATTTTATAAGTGAAGAGAAAATGGCATACACTGTTTTTTCAGCTTGTAATACTATTTCCCTGTGTCTTCTGGTTGGGAATAGTTCATTGATGTTTGCTCTTTTGATTCAGTCTGTGAGCAGATTGAGCTCTCTTCATATGACATAAGGACTTAGGCATGTGGGCATGGAGTTCTCTTATGTAATTTTCCTCCTGAGAACAGTGCTCTGGCCACTGAAGAATAGGCTCACCCACTCTTCAGAGGATTATTTGTGTGTGGGTGGGATGTGTGTGTTGAGCTCTGAAGCAGATCTGTCAGTTTATGCCTCTTTCCCGCCTTCAGTTCAAAGAATCAGCCTGGATGAGACAGTCGCTGTATTTGAAGTTTGACCCTCTGTTGATAGACAGTCCAAGTAAACCACGGTACTCTGATGGTACTATTGAATTAAGTAAGGGAATCATCACAGCTCCATCTCATCCTGGGTAGGTATTGACTTTACATAAAATCAGAGTTGTTTAGCTTGGAAAAGATTTTTCAGATTGTCAAGTCCAACAGTTAACCCAGCATTGCGAAGTTCCCCACTGAACCATGTCCCCAAGTGCAGCATCCACACATCTTTTAAATAACTGCAGGTCTGGTGACTTGCCTGTTCCAATGGTTGACCACCCTTTCAGTGAAGAATTTCCCCTAATATCCCATCTAAACCTCCCCTGGTGCAATTTGAGGCTGTTCTTTCATCCAGACTTGTTCCTTGGGAGACCGACCCTCATGTCACTACAAACTCCCTTCAGGTTGTAGAGAGTGAGAAGGTTCCCCTGAGCCTCCTTTTCTCCAGGCTGAGCCCCCTGAGTTGTTCCTCATAAGGTTTGTGCTCCAGACCCTTCCCCAGCTCTGTGCCCTCCTCTGGACATGCTCCAGCACCTCATGACCTTATAGTGAGAGGCCTGAAAGGGAACACAGGATTCAAGGTGTGGCTTCACCAGTGCTGGGTACAGGGAGACAATCACTGCCCAGCCTCTGGACTGACTGCTGCTGGTACAGGAGCTTTGCAAAGAAAGACAGCACTTGAATTTAATGGTGTTATGTTTGTTCATTTTTAGGCCTGTTGCTGATTTAAGTACAGTGCCTGAGGAAGCTGGAAAGCCTGTAGTGAGTCTTAAGAGTGAAGAAAAACCGAAAGGACTAGATCTTCTGGGGACATTTACAACTTCTGTAAGGGTGTCTGGAATGCTATCAGGCTTCATGTTGATAGTTTAGGAAGGGGGAGGATAGACTAGGTTCTGAATTTAAGACTTAGGCGGGTATTTTAGGGATTGCAGAATCTGATAAATGTTTACTTAAATGGTTGTTTTAAATCAGGTTGGATACTCGTTTATATTGAAGTTGAACTTTGTGATGAACATTTTAAGTATTAAAAGTATTTTTTGTGGAAGCTGATGCCATTGCACACGGTCTAAGGGAATTTGAGCTGTTTTTAAGAATGCTCTAATCAAGCAATCCTTTTAAATGCAAGTCAAGCTTCAAAAGGCAAGCTGTTTTGTAATTGCATTCGTGGGATGAAAAGCACTTAGGTGAAGCTGGATGCTCTTGCAGCTATTTACAGCTTGAACAGATTTGCCTGCAGCAGCTCATCCTGAAATCATCTCTTGCTTGTGAGGAACAGCATGATGTCATGTTCTTTGTCTCTGATAGCTGTAATTGGTGGATAATAGTTTTGGTTCTACATTTTAGGTATTTCTTAGAGCTATGTGGTCAGCTTCAAGGTAAGAAAGTTTTATGCTAAAAGTTGTGCAGGTATCTGGTGTGAGTTACACTGACTTCAAATAACATGCATGCACCTAATCAGTGGTATGACAGTAAGAATCTGTTTAAACTTTGCATTTTTCTTTTCTTTACAGACTGATCCCCTAATTCCGGACTTCCTGAGTAGTGATGTTCCTCTAGCACCTTTTGCTACTTCCACAAACACTGCTGTGGATGCTGTTATAGATGTGCCTAAATATACCCAAAAAGACAGGGATGCAGCTGTTGAACTGGTGAAGAGAGAGGTATGGTGTTGTAATCTTCGCTGCAGTGTTTATACAATTACAATATGCATACAGTCCCAGCTCTCAGGCTGCCACAGCTCTCGGCTGTATGGGGGATTCCATACCTTCTTTTGATGTTTGGCTGTGTGTTCTTCCTCACACGGGGCACCAGTTGTTGTAATCTTCACTGCAGTGTTGTTCTTGCCTCTCTGCTGGGGCTCTTCTCCATTCTCTGCAGCACAGTCCTTCCTGCCTTCTCAGGGGCTCCTCCTGGGCTCTTGACCCACCCCTATTTATCTCAGTTACCTTCACGAGCTACAGCTGTTGCCCAACTAAGGACCCTGCAGCTGCAGCTCGTTTAGAGCAACTCAGACCCACACAGGTCTTACAATACAACATGTATTCAGGCCCCCACAGTATGGTGGCCCTTCCAAAGGAGAACTTGGCATAGCCTTGGAAGGTTCTTTTGTTTGGATTATCTGGGATACGTGTTTCTCATCGTACTTGACATGAGTATCTCATTCCGAAAAGCTTGCTGTGGACTTGATGGGTGCTGTAGGTATAGAACTTTTTAGAGCTAGCACTTAGGGACATAGGACAAACTTCATTATTAGTCAGGTTCTGCCTTATATCTACTCACTATTAGAAGGCACCTGTTATCAGATGGGATAGTTAGGCTTAATATCAGTGATCTGGATACTTCTTACTCAAGAAGCAGGATACATTTTCATGCCAATGGAAGAGAGTGACTTACGTAACTTCCCTAAGAAAAGATAAAGCTGTAGTGCCAGTTCAGCGCTATGTCAGTTCTTTTCTTGTGGGACCTGAATGCATAAGAGCATGTCCAGCTGAGAAAGTGAAGGTGAGGTCTGGAGCTCACTCCAGAGGATAAAAACATTAGTGAAGGAGGGAAGAAGTAGTTGATAAGATTTTAAGCCTGTTCTGTAATTGCAGAAATTGCCTTTAAAAACCCATCTTCTGACTGGTGCAAGAAGACTTATATATCCACTTAATGAATCAAGTACTCCAGTTGTTGAAGTATGACTTCTGAGATATGTTACCTTACAAACACTAAATAATGTAAGAGGAGCATTTGAGCATAAATATCCTTAAAGCTACTTGTATCACTTCAGCAAAAGATGGAGCTTCCAAAATTCCTGACTGCTGTACTGCAGGCAGTGGCATTAGGGGCACCAAACAAAGATGACCTGTGATTATTTGCTGCTTAAGTTCCTCTTTTGTTTTAGAGTGCAGAAATAGTGGCTTTTGTAGGAATAACTTTTACTTTGTGTCATTTAGGAGGTGACTTTCACTCAGCATATTGTCTAGTACAGGAAAATAAATGTAGCTTTGACAGGGGACAGCTTTTATTGCATTGATCTAAAACTAAGAACGTATATAATAGCGGGGGGTTAAGCTTGTAATATCAGTAAAGTGCTGCTCTTTCATGTTGGAAAGAACTACTTTAAACCTGCACACACTGTTGTAAGTGTGACTGGATGACTCCAGCTGTGTCACTTAAATAAAAATGCCTGGAATTACAATATCAACCTGAAAGGAAGACAGGCTGACTTTTATTTTTGTTTCTATCTGTGAAACAATTCAGGAATAGGAGGAAAGTGAAAATCCATTTTCCTTCTTGGCAAATACAGCACTTGGGGAAGCCTGCTTTTTTGGGGTCTACTGAACCTGTTTTGAGCTTGCAAGTGCCAGTTTCCAATTTGTTTCCATTTTCACATACCTTTGCTTTTGTAATATTTTTTCCTAGCTTAGCTATCACTACTTGTCTTAATAGAACATTCTATTTTTGCTAGTATCCTGCTTCCTGTCACCTGAAATATTGCAATATATTTAAAATTAGATTGCTCTAAAATACGGAAAAATCAGTGTACTACAGTTTACTGTGTAGTTTTGTGACAAAACCAGCAAGCTAGCAATAATCATGTGCTTCTACTTTCTCTTTTATTTTTTTAAATTCCAGGTTATTTTATGTATTTTGAGCCTCTTGTCTTTGAAGGCCTCCCACAGTGCAGTTAGCTCTGTGGTTACAGCTCTTAACTTGTTACGGAGCTTGCACAAAATATTTAGCAAAGAGTATTTGTGCTGCTTAATTCTATTACTGTGAGCTCTGCTTTAGTTTAGCTATCATTATTCTCAAATGAATTGAGGCATCTTTTCATCCTCCCCCTTTCCACTTTGCCTAATTTAGTGTTGAGTAAAAGTTACTGCAAACAGCATTTTGGTCTTGAACAGGCTTTTGTTTTTTGTGTTTTGTTTTTGGTGTTTGTTCTCTCATGTGTTAATATTAGCAGGTTTGTGAAGTACTTTTTTTTTCTGCCCTGTAAATAAGGGAAATGTGTGTCACTTGCTAGAATGTTCCTTGGTCCATTGTGTTCTCTCAGAGGTTATAGCTGAGTTGACTCTGATCTTGCCACTTGACAAGATACTAGCAATGTGCTGGGAATCATATATGCAAAATCTGTGTATTAATCTAAATTTTATTTGAGTCAAGTTTGTAATTAAACAATTTTGATTCTGTTAAGAAATTAGAACTTATTTCTCTCTCTGTATTAATTTCAAGTTGCCCTTCAGACTGTTTTTAGTATCAAATCTTTTATCTCTTGTTGTGCAAAAAGTAAAGGCTTACCTTTTCACCCTCAAAGGTTCAAGAGAAAGAGCTGGAGATTGAGAAATTGAAACAGAAGTATAATAAGCTTCATACGGAGTACAAAGAAAAGGGGTATGAATCTGTCCTGACTTTTATATCTACTTAGTTATTCCAGATGCTTTTTCTAATGTATGTTCAACTTTTCTTTTTCATGGTTTTTAGAAAAAGAGTTGATGAATTGGAACAGATAGCAACACAAATTATGGGTAAGTTCCATATTTACACTTGGCGTGCCTTGGGGGGCTGGGACATAAGGTTTAAGACAAGATAGACTCACAATTTTATGCATATCCGTAGACATGATATCACTTGATAGGTAATGATGACTTTTTGAATCAGGCATGAACACAACTTTTTCTTATTCTTCACTGGAGCTGTTGGTTTTTTCAAACTGGCAGATCCAGTTGTCAGCACTCTGTGTTTAATTGTTCATTCTCTGGCATCATTTAAGTGGCAAGGTATCACTAGAAGTTGTTGCTGGAGGATTTGGCCTTTTGCTTTAGTCAAGTTTGTGGCTTCAAAACTAGGAAAGACATCCACTGAAGCTCTTGTATAGTTCACTTTCTTAGCTCAAAGCTGAATTAGGCACATCTGAGCCAGCTTTTCTGTGCTCCTCTAAGGCCATGGGAAACAGCTTGGGTGTATAACCCAAACCTCTTCTGAAAGTCTGCTGTGCTAGTCTGACTTGTTATCCCAGTCTCCTCCAGATCTTCCAGCTGTTGTGTATGTTTAATGAAAAATATTTTTGGATCCTTGCTTCTATCACAACATTCAAGGCTCCTGTAACAGTAGACTCTAGAGGAGCAGGAGAAAAAATGCTTTTGGCAAGCACATGGTCATGGTCTTGAATGGCTTTAAGTTTGGTGTGAGGCAATATGTAACAAAGATACAAAGACTTCTTAAGAGCACAGACATGGTGTCCTTACAGGTGAGAGGCCAGGTTATGAAACCTTCCTAAGGGGAAGAATTGAAGGTGTGGGGTTATTGGCTGTACTATGGAACTGGTCTTATGCTAAAGCAATAACTATCATGGGTTAACTCCACTCTCTAGAGAATGCTCAGAAGCAGAAGGAAGCCTCAAGGAAAGAAATACAGAAGCTGATGGAAGAGAAGCAGCAAGCTATTTCAGATCTGAACTCTATGGAGAAGTCCTCCTCTGAAGTCTTCAAACGACTTGAGAAACAGAAAGAGGTGATAAAGGGTTGCCACAAAGTAAGATGATTTAATGCAAATAATACCCTTCACTAAATCTCATTTGTTTTGGGAGAGGAAATGGTGTCATTTCTAGAGCAGCCATTAATTAGGTAGTGTAAGGACTACCTGTAAAACCAGGTGCTAAGTTGTTTATTTAAAGATTATTAAAAAACTAATTTGTTGTATTTAGTGACTGACTTAAAGTAAGATAATATCTTAGAAGGCAAAGTTTCTTCAAACAGAAGTGAGCTGTTTTCTTGCTGCAGCACATCTCTTTTGCTAATCATAGAGACTCTCATGTGGCAGCTGCTGCATAAGAGCAGCTTGTTTTCCCTACACCATGTTGAATGGATGCTGGAGAGGATGTGCAATTATAAGTCAGAATAATAGGTTATTAGGTGCTCCCTAATAAGATGCTTGTGGCTTTTTTCTAAAGCTAAAGTCAAGCCTTTGTTCTGCAGCTTCTTCAGAGGCTGGAGGAAAGAAGGTAGTGAGGATAAGCTATGGTTTCTTACTCCATGAAATGCATGAAAATTGATTCAGTTGGTGCTTTAAAAAGTGCCTTCAGATTTTTTTCATTCAATTATCTTTAATGTCCCTGTTTACTAAAAAACTCAGAAACTAATCCCTTAGAAGTTTCATGCTAGTCTAGGTTTTAGAAACAGGTATAGTGTCTGTTAAAACTTCAGTTTCTTCTTTGCTAGCATGGCAGGCTTCCTTCATCTTGTGTCCCTTCCCTCTCCACCCTAAGTTCAGAAGCCCTTTCTTTGGCACAGAGATAAACATTGCTTGGAAACCCAATTACTAAATTCAAGACCTGAAATTAGTAGAGTCTTAGCAATTGTTTCAAACAGTTCCAGCTTCCTACAATGGCTAATAAAATATGTTCATAGTGTGAGCTATGGAGTTACCAGGGTGACGTTCTTGCTGTTAGTGTTGGATTTCTTTACATCATGGTCCAAAGCCTGAATCTTTCTGTGGGTTCTTTGGTGAAGTTGGATTTGTAGCTATTCTTGTGGCAATTGTAACTTAATACAAAGCTGATTTTAAAAAAATTGGAGCAAACCAAACAAAACCAATCAGTGACTGTTGTTTTAGTTGGCCTTCTTTACTAGAGTTTGCTACTGAATAATTTGTTGGGGGCAAATATGATGAATAAATGTTTGCAAGGTTAAGATAGTTGAAAGGAAGCAGTTTAGTCCATATAGGCATGTGGGATTTAATAGTTGTTTCTGGAACTGCAGTGAGCAAATACTGCCCCTCAGGTGTAGTCAAATAACCCCATTGTCAAGTGGGGAAACTCCTCCCTCTACTAGCTTAAACAACTAACTGAACTTCTTTGGGTTTTGGGTCAGAATGAAGAAGTTCTGAAGAAATGTGCAGAAGATTTCTTGTCTAGAATTAAAAAGCAGGAGCAGAGATACCAGGCGCTGAAGGCCCACGCTGAAGAAAAGCTGCAGCAGTAAGTACTATGTAAAAAAGCCAGGTACCAGGAATGGCACACACAGTTTTCACAGTAGCTGCAGAATGTGGTTCAATAGTGCCAAAACCTGGCTTAAATATACTTCATCTAGTAATTAATCTCAAGTACAAGCATCTAGTGTGATTCTGAGAGTTCTGCTGTGCTGTCTGAGGGGAATGTAAACACCATGTTGTGCCTGTTTCAGGGCCAATGAGGAAATTGCCCAGGTCCACAGCAAAGCCAAGTCCGAGACTGCAGCACTGCAAGCCACTCTGCGCAAGGAGCAGATGAGGATCCAGTCTCTGGAGAGGAGCCTGCAACAAAAGGTCAGTCACAGCACCGTGGGTGAGTCTGCCCAAGCTATTGCCTTGGCCTAAGAACTCCCTGGTGTCAGGGCTAGGAGGAGCCTTGCTGGCTGTGCTGGTTGGGATGGCTGCTCTCCTGGTAGGCTTTGGGAAATTACCATTGAGACCTGATATAAGTGTCATGTCAGGACTTGTCTGTATGTTTAGATTCTTTTGGAGCACAAGGTTCATTTCCAAACTAGTCTGGGCTCCTGTGTCAGGAGGTTACTGAAGAGGTGGTGATTACAGTTATATATGGTGCAGAGCAGAATCTGGGAGTAAATTTGAATAACTGTCTGGCTCAGCTTGTTCATGAGCATGACTTGTAAGCTGTTAGTACATATTTAACTGCATGTGACTCAAGTTTTCAGTGTTGTTCAGGCCATTAGTCCTTGCACTTTATATTGTTTCATATTGAATAGGTGAAGTCTCAGAATGTTTTGTGAAGGCATATCCTTTGTTGGAGCCCTTCAAAGGAACAAGCTTTCTGAAGATTAAAAGTCACTGCTGGAAGTGCATGCTCTTAGTTTTACTTTATTTTTCTTGCTGCCAGTATTGAAGACTCAAAAATTGATAATGCTGACAGATTCCTGTTATGGAAAAAACCCATACTTGTGAGTCTTCAGGTTTATGGCTGAAGTTTGCATAGCAGAGGAAACAGTAGGCCTGTAACTGGAGAGATGAGACAAAGCATTTAACACAGAACTAGGTTTGGTCTTGTCATAAATACAGTAACACTATAAGAGTTCTTATTGAAATGGTTTAACTGTTCCATAAGAAATGGAAATTTCTACAAACTGGAAATTTTCACATGTCAGTAAAAGTATCAAGGCATCATTTTACAGAGTCCTTCTTGTGAAGGTTAGAATCTAAATTGTCCATGTCCTCAGTTTTGGTGTACCTAACAAAGGCTGAGCCCCAAAAGCCTTGTTTCCCTGGATCAGTTGGTCTCCATGTGTTATGGGAATGTCTCTGGAAGAAGCAGAAACAGTATACTGGATTTCATTTCTCATTTCCTGAGACTCCTAAGGATGCCATGGGATCTTTGGCATTGTAGACTCTCCTTTACATTAAATTTGCATGAGCCACTATCATGTAAATGAACTTCCTATTGCATGTACTGGCAAATGGGACTCTACTGCAATCGGCTCACTACAAGGTTCTAGCATAGTTTGGACATACCTGAAACTCACTCTTTTCTTTCTTCCACAGACTGAAGAAAATGATAAATTAACAAAAATCCTTGATGACTTGATCCTGAAGATTGAAAAAAATTGATAACTGTCTTGTAAATATGTTTATTTTCTCTGACTTGCTGTCTTGTGTGTTTATTCACTTTTTTTAATGTATGTGAAGAAATAATAAAGTTCTTGATTCACACTTCAATATTGTTGGCTGTATCTTTTGTAGGAAATATCTATTATGTTTAATTGCTGCTTCAAATTAACAATGTCTTTCATAGGCATTTTCACACATTGCTCAATGAAAAACTCTTGATCAGTGTACCTTCAGTCTGTGCCCTGTGTGATAACTTCAGAGTTCTATACTCCTGACCTGGCTTTGCTGGGGAGAGTTGCCGTGGGCACTATCTCCATTTGCTCTTGCTGCTCTCTCACTTAAGTCATTCCAGAGTTACCAGATTGAAGTAAAACTGAACCTGCACAAATGCTCTCAAGTGTTTAGTTATGTAAAAAGATTTGGAATTTAACTTTGGCTTTGGTTTGTGGGTTTGGGTTTTTATAATTAGGAGGAGCTGGGGTGATTTTGTTTTTGCAGATCAGCTAAGCAGAGGGTTTAATGGCAGGACCGATTGCTGCTCTCCTTCTCTGGGGTTTTCCATGTCATTAGTCTGTCTGACACTATTGGCTATAAAATGGTCAGTCAATCTCCCTGGCCCTGCCCACAGTGGAGAACCTTGAGAGCTGTGGGCTGCAGGTCACAGGCCATGATGAAGTCAGCCCTAGGCAATAGCAGACAGCTTGGATAAGATCAGTCCTGCTGTCTGTCTGTTATTACCTGAAATTACTTGGGAGGTTGTTCCCTCACTTCCCTGACTTGTAGGTGCATCTCCCTCAGAAGGGCTGTTGCTGCTGAGTGTGCTGAGCTGCACTTGGAGCCCTTCCCTTAAATCCGACCTTGTGGTATGCCTGGGCAGGTGGGAAATGAGCAGCAATGCCTTCAAGTCCAGACTCCACTCCTCTGTGAGGCAGCTCCTGCTCAGTGTAGGTAGCAGAAACTCCCTATAGATCAAAGTTAGTTAATAAACATGCTTCAGGTTTGTGATTTGTGGGGTGTTGTTTGTGATTCCTGCACTAATGTGAGAGGGGGACAGTAGTGGCAATGATATTAAATGCCTGGCTCTTGTGGAAGTTGTGCTGTACTTTTTAACTTACAGCTTAGGAAAGTGGCAGGTGGAAGAGGAGAAGAAATAGCCATAGAAAAGTACACAAAACCAAAGTTCACTATCCCCTGCCTCGACTTCAGCTTGTAAGATGCCCTTGGGCTGTTCCTTTGTAAATAACCATGTTGATGAGATGACCCAGAGGTGTTAGAAAGTCTCTTTTTCCCAGCCTCAAGACCAAAGAAGTTGTCGAGATTCCTTGGCTCTCATTTTCAAGGTTGTTTATTTGCTCTTATCTAAGACATTTTCTTTCTGACCTGCTGAGGTCTGTCTGGCAGGTTGGGTTGAAGCACACTGAACGCCCTCAGGGCAGTGTTACCGTTTTATACTAAAAATTATGTGTATTTTATTTACAACAATTTTCCAATACCTATCACCTCTGTTAGACAGTCTGTCTCTACTCTAAACCAATTCAAAAGTGCCACCATCACAGCAGAAGATGGAGGACCAGAAGGAGAAAGATAGGACACGCCCAGATTCCTCCATCTTTGCCTCTTGGACCCTCATTCTAAAAGCCCCAAAATTCTTCTTTTCCACCCTGGGATAAATTCACTAGCATTCTACTCAAACTCTTGTGGCTTGTAACTCCTCACACAAAGTTGGTAATTTTTTCCATGGGCTAAAATCAAAGGCAGAGGTGTCTTTGACTCCATGCCAAAGTCTCGGAGCCGCCTGCCAGGGTCTCAAATCCTCCAGGGCAGCCAAAGGAATGTCCTGGGTTCCAACAATGAGAAATATTGTACTTGGTCTAATTTGAGAAATGTCTTAGTTATGGAAAAAAATTTTCACTAGATTTGTAATAAAATGGTTTGAAAGGAACATCAAGATCATCTTGTTCCAACCCCTGGTCATGGGCAGGGATGTCTTCCATGAGACCAGCGTACTTGGAGCCCCATCCAGCCTGGCCTTGAACACTTCCAGGGTGCATTATCCACAGATTCCCTGGGCAGCACACGAGGCTGGCGCTGGAGCTGCTGCTGCTATTAGGCTACAATTAGCAAGGGCTGAGCGTTCAGTCCCAGAGGCCAGGCCTGAGCTTTGCTCCCTGCTGTTGGATCGTGGCTGTGGTGTGATGAGCCAGACTGCTCTGGGGGATTGATTGATTGATTGATTGATTGATTGGCTGAAGCTGCTGTTCAACAGTAGATCAATGTGTGGGGCAGGCTCACTTTGTACATTGTGCATAAAAAGAGGGCAGCAAAGGGCTGAGCATTTCAGGAATAAATGGATATTTATTAGGGATAAAGCCTGCAATCATAAATATTTCCACAAGATGTAGCTGCTGCTCTTTGAAATAGGGGGTTTATGGGACAGTACTTCCAGAGCTGGAGGGTGTCCCTCTTCTTGAGTTGTGCTTAATGCTAGTAAGACAATTGTTTTTATGGATTTCTGTTGGAATGGATAAAGAGCTGCACAGCGATGTATGATAAATAGCAAACTGTAAGTAGTGACAATTCTCAGGAGTTTTTGTGCTACAGGTGCCAAAGCATTCCAAACTTGTGTGTACCTTTAGGAAACTGATGCAGCAGGGAGCACTGGGCTCTTCCTTGCCTTCATGTATTCTTTCAGGGTAAAATGACTTTCTACTCTTCTCCCTGGTTTTCTGTTATTTATGCAGCATATCTCTGGTCCAGGTTGCTGGGTGAAGAGAGGGGAGACTTAAAATGTATTTGTTGTTTCTTGAATATAGCAGCTGTACAGACACCACCACCCCCAGTGTGTTGATTCAGGGGAATACAGAAGGCCAGTAGAGACCAGGATGCCAGATACAGGTGCAAATGTTGTTTTGGTGCCTGGAAATTCTTGTCTGATATCAAAAGTTTTATTGAGAGTTACACCTTGTGTGTCCAGTTACTGCCTGTTGATAATAAAAACTGGAAATTGCCATATTCTTACTGGAATCTGTGACCCCACCTGGGAAATCTGCCTGGGGCTCTCTTGTTTGCTGCTTGTGTCAGTACCTACAAGAAAACTGACAGTACATGGAAAGCAATGCTTGAATGGAGATGGCTGTAAAATGCCAGGGCACTGAGCAGGACGAGTGAGCAGCTTTTGTATGTATGAGCCCGAGGCTTGACTTCAATGCTTTTGTCCAATACTGCCTTGGACAATTCTTTTCCTTGCCAAAGGCTGTGGGGCAGGCAAGGCCTCTGCATTTTAAACTGCTCAGAAAGGATGGTTGATTTTTCCCTGCAATGTGTACCACCAACTTAAGACTCCCACCATCTCTAAGAGTTTAGTGTTTTGTAATTCCTACCTGAAAGCATCATTTCAGTGTTGCCTTCCTTATTTAAAGAATTGTTCTTGTTACTATCCTAATGCTGGACAGTCCTCTCAGAACTCACCTTTCTGGTGTACAATGGAGGTGCCTAATACATGTTAGTCAATTTGTGTGAACAGTTGTGTAGAAAATACTCATGGGTTTAAGTAGGATTAGTGTTCTTGTACTAAGAATTAAGGTGTCTGTTTTTTGCATTATTGCCATTTACTTACTGATGAACTGCCTGCTCTGCAAGCAGTTATAGGACAGAAAAGTGATGCTACTTGGTGCTTCTGCCCACTTAGTTTTATTTATTACTTATATGAAAAACTGTCAGGTGCTGTACAAACAAACAGAGAGGCTGTTCCTGCTCCAGACAGCCTGTTTCCAGCTAAAATACTTGAGAGGGTATATTTTATTTCACAGCTGATTCAGGTGGAGCAAAGGTACTGAACCTTCTTCCCAGCCATTTCTATTCCTGTTCCACCAAAGCCAAATTTCAGCAGAATATGCATCATGGTCCAAGCACAGACTTTAGTCTATTGCACAGTTAAAGACTTCTGTTCAGAAATTGTGTCTTAAATCTCTTTGGAGTCAGGGAATCTCTCCAGGTTGATTCTAGAGTCTGTGGGTTATATGGTGACCAATTTTCCAGTCCTGTTGTGCTTTGACAGCACAGAGTATGTAAAGAGAGACCACAGTTTGACATGAGGGAGTTTCAGCAGTCATCTTGGTGTGAAATTAAAACCAGGCAAGGGCTGAATCAAACTGACTTCAGCTGGACTTCTAAACATACAACTCTACTTTTTACATTGCAAGTTAAACCTCCAAATCAAGTATTTTTCTCCTCCCTGGTGTAAAAATTAAAACACGGAAGAAATCCAGAGAAATAACGAAGTGTCCTTTTTTTACTCAGTTTGGAGGATGAATTTATTACCTGAATAAAAACCAACAGAATATCTTAAAGCAGAAAAGGAGAATTAGTGCTAGTTTTCCATTAGAAAACAAATGGTAAAAGCATTTAATTGCAGCATGTTATCTTTGGCTGTATGAGGACTCTCCATCTCTTTAAAAGTCATTAGATCATGACATGAATAATCCTTTTATGGTTTTGAAAAAATCTGTGTGGTTTGACTTTGACAAATTGATCAGTCACAGCACCTACTTTCTTACAGATTTCTTTTCCTCTCCAGCACATCTAATACAGACAAACTAAATCCTCTGTATTGGTCATGGGGAAGGAAGTTCCTTGTGAATTTTGTCCTATTTTTGATGATAGTGCATGTAAAATTAACAGCAATTTACACCAGCTCTTTGCTTTTCAGCTCCTGCTACCAGATTTTTGCTGGTGATGTCATTACTGTTTCAAAGTCTCTCTTGTAGTTTGCAACAGAACCTGTGTCAAACCCTGATATTTTTTTTCTCCTCCTTGTGAGAGGGTTTCACAATGAAGTTCTGCTGTCCTCCAGAGGTTTGTGGTGTAACTTTATTCATCTCTCCTGGTCTGGGTGTGTAAGGGGACAGTCGCTTGGGTGTGCGCCCTGTCAGAGCACTGCAGGAGCTGCTGGGGCTGGGAGCAGCCTGGCTGTGGGAGTGATGGGTCCCAGTGTCCCAGGAGCAGCTGGGGCTGGGAGCAGCCTGGCTGTGGGAGTGATGGGTCCCAGTGTCCCAGGAGCTGCTGGGGCTGGGAGCAGCCTGGCTGTGGGAGTGATGGGTCCCAGTGTCCCAGGAGCAGCTGGGGCTGGGAGCAGCCTGGCTGTGGGAGTGATGGGTCCCAGTGTCCCAGGAGCTGCTGGGGCTGTTCAGTGGGCTGACACAGGATGTGGGGTGCTCACTGGTGCTGTTTGGCTTGAGAAGAGAGCCACTGGGTACACCAATGTGGTGAATGTCCCTCCCTCCTTCTCTTTAAATCCATTTGGACTTGCAGCACAGAACTATGTGGGGAGATCAAACCCTTCCAGTACTGACTTCTGTATCACCTCAGCCCCAACCTTGGTGACTTTTGTACAATGCCAGGATCAACTTCAGATTCTTCTGGAGGAAATGGTGCAGGGTGGCACTTGAATTGGTTTATGAGTAATTTAAGTTTTTCTTTTATCTCTCTTTTCCAAGCTTGCTAAGCAACATTGCATCCTGGAGCCCAGTTAACTACTTTACCTTTTACTTCTTCATTCCTTCTAACACCTTCTCTCCAGTGCCATATAATTTTTTTCTCTAAATCAAGAGCCTAAATCACCTCCTCCCAACATAAGTAAATGTGTGTGTCAAATTCAATGAACCCATTTCCTTTAGAATAAGTTCTTCAAACCAGTTATCCATTATCTCCTCTGGGGAATGCACCAGCTAAGAAGAGAACAAAGCTAACTGAAAGCTTTGGGGATCAAGCAGCCCACATTAGTCAGTGTGAACAGGCTATGCTTCCTGGAGCTCAGGAAGGTGCCACTCAAGGTGGAGAGGAAAACCAAATGTTTCCCGTGAATTTCATGTCTGGGATTTGTCTCCAATTTAATGGA
Source organism: Zonotrichia albicollis (assembly GCF_047830755.1). Classification (NCBI taxonomy): domain Eukaryota; kingdom Metazoa; phylum Chordata; class Aves; order Passeriformes; family Passerellidae; genus Zonotrichia; species Zonotrichia albicollis. The sequence goes on from NC_133826.1 coordinate 35,615,742, forward strand.
CAGGTAGCAATAAAGCAACAAAAATGAAACAAACCAGCAATGAATGGTAGATCCAGGAATTGAACATTTTTGGGAGAGTTAGTTATGCAACATTTTAATATGCAGGAAATTCCATTGGTTGTCTGTCTCTTGGCATTTTAAACACCATTCCCTGCCTCTCTTTCCATTGGCAAAGCCAACTGGCCTGGAAGGCAAGTGACAAGAGCTCCCCTGGCTTACACTGAGGAGTTTTGTGAGATGCTGTGCCTGACAGATGATAATTTTATTTATGATCATGGCACCACGCTCCACTGTTCTGTTTGAAGGCATTGCTGGTGTTACATAGAGCTATGTTTGGGTCGGAAGAGAGGTAAATGTTGGTCTAAAAATACATCCAGCCTGGCTCCTAAACTGAGGAGACTCAGATGCAATGACTGCTTTGTTTTCCCAATCACTGCATCATCTGCTGCTACTCTGATCTTTTTCCATGGTATTCACCCTGGCCCCCAGAGTTTAGATGCAGAAAGTCACCAGATATAATCCATAATATCAGTAAATAATGCTGTTTATTGGATGTTGCAGTGAAGATGGGGTTTAGTTCATTTCAGGGTGTCATGACCTAGGTGATAGGAAGTGAATTGGAGCACAGGGATCTGAGTAGTAACATGCTCTGGGAGAAATCACTTTGGTGCTCTGCCCCTCTCTTTTCCATGGAGGTGTCTGGAGATTAACAGTGTCTGCTGCTTGTACACCACACACTTGAGGTTTTCAGTTCCAAAAGCTGAGTGTGTTGCTAATACTTTCCATCTGAGGGGCAGCCTGGAGTTAGCACTTCAAATTTTAGCTGCCCAGATCTCGTGATAGGAAAGTTGTTGTTCCAATAGATGAACTAATTAACAATGAAGCATCACATCTGGTTGAAAAAATCTCTGCTGTAGTTTCTATGGAGATTTCTGTAAATAAATAAAATCCTTCCCAAAGAGTGTTTTCACCAGCAGTTGGTTTCCAAACAATAGAACTCATATCTGGGCCCCAAATCTGAAGTCTCCAGATCAGATCTAGTATGACTGGAATCTAGGACACCAGGGCTGGTAGATTTGCTGTGGATTTAACTCTTTAAGACAGTTGATGCCCAGAACTCCCCCTTCCAAAGGGAAACCTGATCTTAATTTTTTGGGTGCTTTTTGCATTACCTGTGCCAAGCCATGGAGGAGCTCTGTCTGTTCTTAGAGCCCGTGGTAAAACATCACATATTTATAATGTGCAAAATGTGATGTTTCAAAATTAAAGTGGAAACAGCTCCATGTTTTCTGTAAAATGAGTGCTTTTAAGAGATTGTAAGGTGTGGCTGCTGTTAGGGCCCTGAGTAAGGCAGAAGCTCCTCATGGGCATCCCTTTGCAGAGCCCAGAGCAGCTGGTACTGACAAATCCGTGACTCCGGCTCAGGATATTCCGGTGCTTGGAGTGGCTCTTCACAAGCAGTGAGAGTTGTTATTAACCTCCTTCTGCAGCCTGAGGTCCCTGCAGTGGCAATTATGCAAAGTGCAGCCTGGAGTCTATTTGTCCGGCCGGGATGTGTAATTCATTCTTCTGAGTGCTGTTGTCCTGTCGTAGCATAAAACCCATTTGAGGAGCCGTGGGAAAGCACTTGGATAATGACAGAGCTCAGAGGCAGGAGGAGGATGCTGGTGACACCAGCTGGTGATGTGGAATGAGGTGACAGAGAAATGTGTGTGTGGTAAATATCTGTACCAGGTGTGAACATACCATGAGCTGTCCTTGGTCTGCACTGAGAAGATTATGTCCATTCAGACCACACACACAAAAAAATAAAGCAGGAAGTATCTGTGTACACTTGAGAGTAAACATTGATATTTTTTGGTTGGCTCCTGAGAGAGGAAGAATCCCATCTGGAAAGAAATTATTCTCCCAGAGACCTTTGGGGTTAGCAGTACCTAATCCTAATTTCCAGGATTAGATATGAGCTGAGCATCTATGACAACTTGGTCAGGAAAAGAACTGCAGCTGGAAATATTGGCAGTATGTTTGCCTTTTTTCTGCTCATCTATGTGTACATATAGATGTACATGTGTCCATATGTATATGCACATATCTGTAGGTTTCACTTCTTGCTGTTTTACCAAAGCTTCCTAGGACATCAGAAGCAGATGAAGTGGGCATCTGTCTGCTAGGAAGTTAAGCATACTTTTTAAATCCATTTGTTCATTTTTTTCCCAGCACTGGCTGGGCAAGATGCCACTTGTGGAAAGTGTAATCAGAGCTGGAGCTGCTGGTCTCTGGTGTTGTTTTGGAGGGATCTCTGAGCATAAGCCTGGCTGCAGAGAATTGACTACTCCCCTTTGCACAAGAAGAGAGTTTCAAAGCCCTCTGTGAAAAATAGGTGTGCAACTTTTATTCAGGGTCCAACTGAGTCTCAGGGTCCCCTGAGTACACGTAGCCAAGGTTCTTGACCCTACAAGTGATATCCCAAAATCTTTGTGTGCTGTGGAGGAGAGAGGTTCACAGGCAGGTGATGATAAGTTTATCTCAGAGCAGTAGTTTTGTCAGGCAGCCTGCTCTCAGCCCCCCATGCCCTGCAGTGCCAGGGATGTGAAGTGCCCTCACAGCCCCACTGGGGCTCACCAGCTCCCAGAAATCCTGCCGTGGTGTTCAACCCCAGCTGGCTACTCAGCCCTAGGCAGCTGCTCCCTCACCTCTCCAGTGGGTTTGGGAGGAGAATCAGAAGAGTGAAAGTGTAGGGGGATACAGTATGGGTAAATGAAGGTAGTATAGAAAGTAATCTTACCCCCTAAAGAGTTGCAGCTGAGCCAAATAGTAAGGATTAGGAGCAGACCTGATTTTAACATGCCACACCTGTAGCCAATAAGAAGAGTGTTATAAAAGAGTGGATTGGTGGGAACAGGAGTCAGTTGGCTGCTGCGAGGACAAGGAAGAGTCAGTACCTAGAGGAGCTGCCTACAAGAAACACCAAGGAGGTATGAAACTTCAGTAATATGGAACCTTTGCAATGTAATGACAATAGAACTCTTGCACTAGAATGATAACAAAAGTGAGACTATTCATGGGCAGGGATAATGCAAGCATAATGGGTAAAGCAAAAGCAGGGCATGCAACAAACCAGAACAAGGAACAAACTCAGCACTTCCCCAGGAAGGTGTTCAGCCCTGCCCAGGGTAGCTGGGCTCCATCATGTGTAATGGTGACTTGTGAAGACAAATGCCACCACACCAAACACCCCCCCATTCCCCCTCCTTCGCCCAGCCTTATATCCTGAGCCTGATGCCATATATGAGGTGTGGAGTAGCCTTGGGTCATTTGGGGTCAAAATGTAATTTCCTTTCGGGAAGGGAAAGGAATCTTGTGATTTCAATGGGGACCAATAGAGGAATCTTTGGTGCATGTCCCTGCCCTTGATGGCATACCATGCCTTTTGATGGCTTTGACTTTGGGAAATATTTTTTTCTTTTTTTTTGTTGTTTTATGAAGTGTCCATGCCATGTCCCTCATATCTTCCCCCCTAAGGTGTGTCTTCCTCCTTGACTTTTTCCACTGCTTTTGCAATATCTGTGAGCTTACTTTGGGCATGTTTTGGTCCTTTGCACTGCACCTGATATAGTCCCGGGCCATTTTCTTAGAGTCACTACATTTCCCAAATTTTTTTTTCCTTCTCCTCCAATTGCAGTTCCTTTGATGGTATCTCCATTCCAGAGCATTTGTAAGTCCTTCTTTTCTGTTTTGGCTTTCAGCGGGGATCAATTTGGGCAAGCTTTGGTGCATCTCCCTGCACTGGATGGCATATGGCCTGCCTCTTTATGGGCTTCACTTTGGGATTTTTTATTTTTTTTTTTTTAAGTATCCATGCCATGTCCCTCATATCTTCCATTCCAAGTTGTATCTTCCTCCTTGACATTTCCCCCTGCTTTTGCAGTTATTGTGAGCTTCGTTTGGGCATGATTTGGTCTTTTGCAGTGCAACTCCCTTCCTCACAGACCATTTTTTGAAGCCACTAAATCTGCCGATTTTCTGGCTTTTTTTCAATTTCATTTCATTTGATCCTATCTCCTTTCCAGAGTGTTTGTAAGCCTTTCTTTTCGGGGTCACCAGATTCCGTTTCCCTTCCCGAAAGGAAATTTCATTTCCTTTTGGGAAGGGAAACGGAATCTTGTGATTTCAATGGGGACCAATAGGGGAATCTTTGTTGCATATCCCTGCACTTGATGGCATGCCATGCCTTTGCATGGTTTTGACATTGTGAAAAATTTTTTTTTTCTTCTTTTGACTATCCATAGCATGTCCCTCATATCTTCTCCTCCAAGCTGAATCTTCCTCCTTGACTTTTTCCCCTTTGTGATGACTTTGATATAAATTGCTCATTCATTACAGTAAAAAAAAAAGTTGTTTTGAACATGACAGCAAAAATAACTTTAAGCATAACTTAATAATAATAGATCACCAATTTTAGTTAATAATTTTATGCAGTACTGTTTGGTGAGTGAAGGCTCGGACGCTCAATATGAGATCAGCAAGCTATGTTTATTGCAGAGAGTATCAGACACTTATACAGCACATAATAAGCTTATGAATGTTCTGTAAGCCAAGCGATCTATTGGTTAAACTATACCATCAACTCTTCCTCATTCCTTTGGGCCTACATTCCCTATTTCCCACGTCTCTCTGTCCACTTGTTATCATACCCAGCTAGGCCCAGGGACACGCTATCTTGCAGGTGCAAAAAAACTCAAACTAGCTGTGTTCGGTACTTTCCCAGCTCCTGGTCGGCTAACAAGCGAATGTCTGCGTGAGCTCTATCATGTAGCCATTTCTCCACACTATACTATCAAAGTTTAAAGGTAAATTATTATGTATTAGGAGATGGTATAAAGTGTATGTTCTAATGTGTAGGATATATACAAAGATACATACTTGAAAGTCCGTAGAGGAAACAAATTTTTCCGTCTTCTGTTTGACTGTTTGTCATATAATATTTGGTTTTATTTCCCAGGGATCGATGAATTTTAACTCTGGAGTCCTCTATGCTAAGGATGGTCAGCTTACAGATGATTAAATGTTCAGTAATGGTGAGTTTTTCACTTTCTCCTTCATTGTTTTGCTCATCTGAATTAAAAAAAAAAAAAAGGCAAGATTAAAGAAATAGTGTTATTATTTTTTACCCTGTTATGTCTGTTTCCTCAGTATTTGCTGGAGCTGGGCTTACCCAAGCTTTGGGTAAAACCAGCTTTGGGTTCCTTCTGTCTCCGGGGAGTTGCCCAGTTTGGTTGCATCTGGTGAAATTCACCCTGAGACCTTACAGAACTAGCTCAAACTATGTGAGAGCCATTTGCAGTTCTCTCCAGCCACCTGGAAAATGGGTGACGCTTCTGAGGATCTGGCAAGTGTAGTTATCCAAAAAATACAAAGACTAAAAAAATCATAAGCAGGAAATATGGCTGCAGAGAAAACAAACTGGAGAGAACAAAAGGTGATATTGTTATCCTGTATTAGAAACATCCACTGTGCTTTGATTCTGGTAGCTGCCAGGGGCTTGTTTGGCCTGTTTAGGGAGGTGTAGGTGTTCACTTGTAGGTTTTTTCTCTGGACAAGTCAATTCAAACTTTGCTAAGCTTACATTTGAAAATTACTCTCTAGAACAGTCCAGCATGACATGCTGGATGCCGTCTCCCAGAGGGACCCAAAACTGCCAGAAATTTCACAGGGAGGGGTGGGTGTAGAATACTAAAACCTGTCAAGTTTTTCATTTTTATAGGTATTGGCAAAGAAAAGGAATTTATCTCTAAATTCATTTGGAAAGAAACCCTCTCTCTATCCACTCATTTGTATACAGGAATGTAGGAAACTAGGACTAGAGATGGGTAATAGTTTTGAAAATAAAGGTATAAGTTTTATCTAGGAATGAACCAATCAAGTGCCCTGAAAGCATAAGAACAGCTGCAGGGGCTGAAGGGAATAGAAAGGGTTCTCTGGCAACTTTTGCCTCAGTTCTCTACCTGCCCCCAATGTACGTCGCAGCCCCGGCCTGAGCTCGGTGGCACTGCTGCCGCCTTGTGGACAGAGAGCGGTACTGCCGCCCCCCGACCCAGTGCCAGTTTTCCTTCCAGTTGTAAAACTGCAAACATCGCAGTGTTCCTCTGACACCAGCGGTTCTAGGAAGTAGAGGTGTAGGTGGCCTTGGCCTCCCACAAGCCCTCATGTCAACTTACTCTGAAACATTCGGGTGGAAGTTATTCTATCTCATGAACAGAGGTACCTTTTCCTTACAGGTGCTTGTGCTGTAGTTTGGATTCTGCTTCCTAACATTTCTAGTGTGACAGGGCTTACCATAGAGACAATCTGCCAGGAGGTAGCACTTTAGGGGGCATGGCAGTCCTGGGTGTGCATTCTGAACTCCTTCAGAATGCTAGGTTTGAAGTATTTCTTATCTCAGGAAAACAGCAGTCTTTTGCATCTGCATATCAGCTGTTGAAATTTTGGGTTCAATTTCTTGAATCACAAATGTCATAGGATTCCTCCCAGATGGCAGCTGCCATGAAGTATGGCTCTTCTTGGTCTTGGGTTTCAGGGGCTGTTTCCAAAGTGACCTACAGACATTGGAATGAAATCATTATTTACTGTGTAAATAATGATTTCTCCAAAGCATCAGCCGGGGTCTAAATGTGCCATTCTGCCTTTTAGAAGTACCAACATCACAGGATTTTTCTCAGATTAAAGCTTCCATGGAGTTGGATCTCTCAAGCCTGGCCCTTGAGAATTGTGGGCCTCCTGTGAACTGGTCTTGCCAGAAGGGCTTGCTGAGTTTTCCGTTGTGTGGGAAAGCGATCCCATTTAGAGCCTGAAGCCTCGTATTTCCTGTAGGATTTCCACTCCTAGAATTGCAGACTTTGGAGGATTTCTTATACAGAAGTTTTCTGGGAACTAGGACTCTGGCTGGATTTGGGTCTCTGGACTCTCACGTGAAGTGACCTTGAGACACTAGGGCATGCAGATTTCCTTGCTGTTGAAAAGAGCTATTGTTCGCACCCAGGAGCCATGGTCTGAATGGGGGTGTCACCTCTTAAATTTGCAAATGTCACAGGATTTCTTCTAAATGAATGGTGCTAAGAACATAAGGTCTGGCTGGCTTTCGACTTAAAGGTGCCTCCTCTAAATTGGTTTTCAGATGCTAGGTTGGAAAGTGTTCCTACACATGCCAAATAGCCCTTGCTATGCAGTTAATAAGCTTCAAACTACCATGGAGTTGCTGCCCCTGCAAAGATTTTGGCAGAGCCTGGTTGTGGTGCCCATTCCACTCCACCCCCCTTAGCAGGTCCCTAATGGTTCCCTATGGGGAATCATTGTGGAGCATGCTAACCCAGCTCCATCCTGGGATCAGCACCTGTATTTTACCCTAAAATTTCTGTCCCATTATAGCTCCTGTTAGGATACAAATGTAACTTCTCTGTTTCCACTGATTTTACCCCCAGTCATCTTTCCATACAAACATTGCTCCACGCTCCAGAGGATTATTGTGAGCAGATGTGAGCTCTGCTGTCCCTTTGGACTGACAAAGACAGAGATTTTGTCCTAAGTTCCTTTTGAACCTGTCCTGCACCTGTTACAAGTCCTCAGTCTCCTGCAATTTTGTGGATCAGTCACATGTAAAACAGCACAACTGGCTGGCATGCTTTGCTTATGAGGGGAGACAAGAGAAGAATCCCTCTGCTCACACCAGACCTGCAGCTGCCAAACCTCACCAAAGCACCTGAGGAGCCCCCAGGGACTGATGGTACAGAAGGGAGGTGATGGAGGACAGCACAGCAGGCAGCCTGCCCTCCATCTGGCTGTGAAGAAGGCAGGGCTGGGAACTGTCAGCTACATCCCAGCAGGTCTGGCTCATGGAGCCACCCTGAGGGCTTCCCCTGCCTTTGGGCAGTCCCAGCTGCTGCAGCTCACTTGACAGAGACTCATTGTCTATACTGTGCTTGGCTGCACTGGAGATGATGAAGCCGAGGACAGCAATGGTTGCCTTCACATCCCCTGACTGCAGATGGGAGGGAGAGAGGGCGAGCTCTGTCACCTTGGGAAGGCATCTGCAGATTCATTGCTGCCCGTCTCTGGAGCATGGCTCCATCGGGGGATCGTGGTAAGGACAGCAGTGCTCACCTAACTGTGCACCCGAGGACAGCTTCAGGATCTTGTCATACTGTGGGAGAGCAGAGCTTCACAGTAAACACCAGCTAACATACTTACTACCAGTGTTAACACTAACAATTCTTACCTAAATATTAATACTAGTAACACTTACTATGCGTATTATTAATCCTAGTAGAGGCTGTTCTTAAGGCTGAGGCTTGCATGAAGAACACAAAATTAATTAATGATGCTGATTATGCTATTGTGGTGTTGAACTACTTGGCCTCCACTGCTGTAGCCCCACACTTACCTCAATGGCCTCCCCCAGCAGGTCCCAAAACACCTGGATGCAGATCAGCTGTAATTTCCATTTCCAATTCCAATTCCATTCCCATTTCCAATTCCATTTCCGATTCCAACTCCTCCCTATTAGAATTCCATTTCCAACTCCAATTCCAAATTCCAATTCCAATTTCAATTCCTCCCAACTCCTGGAACTCCAATTCCTCCCTTAGGAATTCCAATTCCAACTCCATTTTCATCTCTAATTCCAATTCCGTTTCCATTTCCAATTCCAATTCCATTCCCATTCCCAATTCCTCCCTATTGGAATTCCATTCCCAATTCCAACTCCAACTCCAACTCCAAATCCATTTCCAATTCTAATTCCAATTCCAATTCTCAATTCCTAATTCCATTTCCAACTCCAATTCCAATTCCTCCCTGTTGGAATTCCATTTCCATTTCCAATTCTGAATCCCAATCTAATCGCAATCCCAATTCCAATTCCATTCTCAATTTCCAATTCCTCCCAATTGGAATTCCAATTCCCAATTGTAGTTCCATTTCTAATTTCCAATTCCAATTCCCAATTCCTGCCTACTGGAATTCTAATTCCAACTCCAATTCCATTTCCATTCCCAATTCCCATTCCCAATTCCAATTCTCAATTCCAATTCCACTTCCTATTGGAATTCCATTTCCAATTCCAATTCCGACTCTTGGAATTCCAATTCCCAATTTCAAGTCTCAATTCTAATTTCTCCCCACTGGAATTCCATTTCTAATTCTAATTCCACTTCCATTTCCAATTCCCAATTCCAATTCAATTTCCAATTCCTCCCTATTGGAATTCTAATTCCATTTCTATTTCCATTTCCAATTCCAATTCCAATTCCCATTCCGATTGCAATTCCAATTCCAAATCCTCCCTATTGGAATTTCATTTCCAATTCCAATTCCTCCCTATTTGAATTCCAATTTCCATTTCCATTCCCAATTCTGATTTCCATTTCCCAATTCCAATTCTTCCCTATTGGAATTCCAATTCCAATTCCTCCAATTCCTCCCAACTCCTGGAATTCCAATTCCTCCCTATTGGAATTCCAACACCAATCCCAGTTCCAATTCCAATCCCAGTTCCAATTCTCCATTCCATTCCCAATTCCATTTCCTATTCCAATTCCTCCCAATTCCTCCCTATTTGAATTCCATTCCCCATTCCATTTCCAATTCCAATTCCCATTTCCAATTCCTCCCTATTGGAATTCCATTTCCAATTCCAATTCTCAATTTCAAATTTCATTTTCATTCCCAATTCCAACTCCAATTCCTCCCAACTGGAATTCCAATTCCAATTCCCAATTTGGAAATGGAATTTCCAATTCCATTTCCATTTCCAATTCCATTTCCAATTCCTCGCAAATCCTCCCTATTGGAATTCCAATTCCAATTCCCAATTCCAATTCCAATTCCCAATTCCAATTCTGATTTCCATTTCCCAATTCCAATTCTTCCCTATTGGAATTCCAATTCCAATTCCTCCAATTCCAATTCCTCCAATTCCTCACAACTCCTGGAATTCCAATTCCTCTCTATTGGAATTCCAATTTCCATTTCCATTTCCCAATTCCAATTCTGATTTCCATTTCCCAATTCCAATTCTTCCCTATTGGAATTCCAATTCCAATTCCTCCAATTCCAATTCCTCCAATTCCTCACAACTCCTGGAATTCCAATTCCTCTCTATTGGAATTCCAACACCAATTCCAATCCCATCCCAATTCTCCATTCCATTTCCAATTCCATTTCCAATTCCCAATTCCAATTCCTCCCCACTGGAATTCCATGTCCATTTCCAATTCCATTTCCAAATTCCAATTCTCAATTCCAAATTCCATTTCCATTCCCAATTCCATTCCCAATTCCTCCCTACTGGAACTCCAATTCCAATTCTCAATTCCAAATTCTATTTCCATTCCCAATTCCAACTGCAATTCCATTTCCAATTCCTCACTACTGGAATTCCAATTCCAATTTTCAATTCCAAATTCCATTTCCAATTCCAACTCCAATCCCATTTCCATTTCCTCCCAACTCCTCCCTATTGGAATTCTAACTCCATTTTCATTTCCAATTTCAATCCCAATCCCTCCCTATTGCAATTATATTCCCATTCCCATTCCCATCCCCAGGAATCCCTGCCGGTGATTTTTTATTTTCCCCATCCCAAACCCCTCTGGATAAAATCCCAATCCCTTTCACCACCATTAATTCCATTTATTTTTATTTTCCGACCATCTCTCCCTCCCTCCCAGCCACACCTTTAAACCCATTCTCATTTATAATTTCATTTTTTCCATGAGTTTTTTTCCCTGTGACTTTTCAGGAGATGAAAATGGAGTTGGAATTGTAATTTCCATTTCCAATTCCAATTCCATTCCCATTTCCAATTCCATTTCCGATTCCAACTCCTCCCTATTAGAATTCCATTTCCAACTCCAATTCCAAATTCCAATTCCAATTTCAATTCCTCCCAACTCCTGGAATTCCAATTCCTCCCTTAGGAATTCCAATTCCAACTCCATTTTCATCTCTAATTCCAATTCCGTTTCCATTTCCAATTCCATTCCCATTCCCAATTCCTCCCTATTGGAATTCCATTCCCAATTCCAACTCCAACTCCAAATCCATTTCCAATTCTAATTCCAATTCCAATTCTCAATTCCTAATTCCATTTCCAACTCCAATTCCAATTCCTCTCTGTTGGAATTCCATTTCCATTTCCAATTCTGAATCCCAATCTAATCGCAATCCCAATTCCAATTCCAATTCCATTCTCAATTTCCAATTCCTCCCAATTGGAATTCCAATTCCCAATTGTAGTTCCATTTCTAATTTCCAATTCCAATTCCAATTCCCAATTCCTGCCTACTGGAATTCTAATTCCAACTCCAATTCCATTTCCATTCCCAATTCCCATTCCCAATTCCAATTCTCAATTCCAATTCCACTTCCTATTGGAATTCCATTTCCAATTCCAATTCCGACTCTTGGAATTCCAATTCCCAATTTCAAGTCTCAATTCTAATTTCTCCCCACTGGAATTCCATTTCTAATTCTAATTCCACTTCCATTTCCAATTCCCAATTCCAATTCAATTTCCAATTCCTCCCTATTGGAATTCTAATTCCATTTCTATTTCCATTTCCAATTCCAATTCCAATTCCCATTCCGATTGCAATTCCAATTCCAAATCCTCCCTATTGGAATTTCATTTCCAATTCCAATTCCTCCCTATTTGAATTCCAATTTCCATTTCCATTTCCATTCCCAATTCTGATTTCCATTTCCCAATTCCAATTCTTCCCTATTGGAATTCCAATTCCAATTCCTCCAATTCCTCCCAACTCCTGGAATTCCAATTCCTCCCTATTGGAATTCCAACACCAATCCCAGTTCCAATTCCAATCCCAGTTCCAATTCTCCATTCCATTCCCAATTCCATTTCCTATTCCAATTCCTCCCAATTCCTCCCTATTTGAATTCCATTCCCCATTCCATTTCCAATTCCAATTCCCATTTCCAATTCCTCCCTATTGGAATTCCATTTCCAATTCCAATTCTCAATTTCAAATTTCATTTTCATTCCCAATTCCAACTCCAATTCCTCCCAACTGGAATTCCAATTCCAATTCCCAATTTGGAAATGGAATTTCCAATTCCATTTCCATTTCCAATTCCATTTCCAATTCCATTTCCAATTCCTCGCAAATCCTCCCTATTGGAATTCCAATTCCAATTCCCAATTCCAATTCCAATTCCCAATTCCAATTCCTCCTTATTGGAATTCCAATTTCCATTTCCATTTCCCAATTCCAATTCTGATTTCCATTTCCCAATTCCAATTCTTCCCTATTGGAATTCCAATTCCAATTCCTCCAATTCCAATTCCTCCAATTCCTCACAACTCCTGGAATTCCAATTCCTCTCTATTGGAATTCCAACACCAATTCCAATCCCATCCCAATTCGACATTCCATTTCCAATTCCCAATTCCAATTCCTCCCCACTGGAATTCCATGTCCATTTCCAATTCCATTTCCAAATTCCAATTCTCAATTCCAAATTCCATTTCCATTCCCAATTCCATTCCCAATTCCTCCCTACTGGAACTCCAATTCCAATTCTCAATTCCAAATTCTATTTCCATTCCCAATTCCAACTGCAATTCCATTTCCAATTCCTCACTACTGGAATTCCAATTCCAATTTTCAATTCCAAATTCCATTTCCAATTCCAACTCCAATCCCATTTCCATTTCCTCCCAACTCCTCCCATATTGGAATTCTAACTCCATTTTCATTTCCAATTTCAATCCCAATCCCTCCCTATTGCAATTATATTCCCATTCCCATTCCCATTCCCATCCCCAGGAATCCCTGCCGGTGATTTTTTATTTTCCCCATCCCAAACCCCTCTGGATAAAATCCCAATCCCTTTCACCACCATTAATTCCATTTATTTTTATTTTCCGACCATCTCTCCCTCCCTCCCAGCCACACCTTTAAACCCATTCTCATTTATAATTTCATTTTTTCCATGAGTTTTTTTCCCTGTGACTTTTCAGGAGATGAAAATGGAGTTGGAATTGTAATTTCCATTTCCAATTCCAATTCCATTCCCATTTCCAATTCCATTTCCGATTCCAACTCCTCCCTATTAGAATTCCATTTCCAACTCCAATTCCAAATTCCAATTCCAATTTCAATTCCTCCCAACTCCTGGAATTCCAATTCCTCCCTTAGGAATTCCAATTCCAACTCCATTTTCATCTCTAATTCCAATTCCGTTTCCATTTCCAATTCCAATTCCATTCCCATTCCCAATTCCTCCCTATTGGAATTCCATTCCCAATTCCAACTCCAACTCCAACTCCAAATCCATTTCCAATTCTAATTCCAATTCCAATTCTCAATTCCTAATTCCATTTCCAACTCCAATTCCAATTCCTCCCTGTTGGAATTCCATTTCCATTTCCAATTCTGAATCCCAATCTAATCGCAATCCCAATTCCAATTCCATTCTCAATTTCCAATTCCTCCCAATTGGAATTCCAATTCCCAATTGTAGTTCCATTTCTAATTTCCAATTCCAATTCCCAATTCCTGCCTACTGGAATTCTAATTCCAACTCCAATTCCATTTCCATTCCCAATTCCCATTCCCAATTCCAATTCTCAATTCCAATTCCACTTCCTATTGGAATTCCATTTCCAATTCCAATTCCGACTCTTGGAATTCCAATTCCCAATTTCAAGTCTCAATTCTAATTTCTCCCCACTGGAATTCCATTTCTAATTCTAATTCCACTTCCATTTCCAATTCCCAATTCCAATTCAATTTCCAATTCCTCCCTATTGGAATTCTAATTCCATTTCTATTTCCATTTCCAATTCCAATTCCAATTCCCATTCCGATTGCAATTCCAAATCCTCCCTATTGGAATTTCATTTCCAATTCCAATTCCTCCCTATTTGAATTCCAATTTCCATTTCCATTTCCATTCCCAATTCTGATTTCCATTTCCCAATTCCAATTCTTCCCTATTGGAATTCCAATTCCAATTCCTCCAATTCCTCCCAACTCCTGGAATTCCAATTCCTCCCTATTGGAATTCCAACACCAATCCCAGTTCCATTTCCAATCCCAGTTCCAATTCTCCATTCCATTCCCAATTCCATTTCCTATTCCAATTCCTCCCAATTCCTCCCTATTTGAATTCCATTCCCCATTCCATTTCCAATTCCAATTCCCATTTCCAATTCCTCCCTATTGGAATTCCATTTCCAATTCCAATTCTCAATTTCAAATTTCATTTTCATTCCCAATTCCAACTCCAATTCCTCCCAACTGGAATTCCAATTCCAATTCCCAATTAGGAAATGGAATTTCCAATTCCATTTCCATTTCCAATTCCATTTCCAATTCCTCGCCAATCCTCCCTATTGGAATTCCAATTCCAATTCCAATTCCAATTCCCAATTCCAATTCCTCCTTATTGGAATTCCAATTTCCATTTCCATTTCCCAATTCCAATTCTGATTTCCATTTCCCAATTCCAATTCTTCCCTATTGGAATTCCAATTCCAATTCCTCCAATTCCAATTCCTCCAATTCCTCACAACTCCTGGAATTCCAATTCCTCTCTATTGGAATTCCAACACCAATTCCAATCCCATCCCAATTCTCCATTCCATTTCCAATTCCATTTCCAATTCCCAATTCCAATTCCTCCCCACTGGAATTCCATGTCCATTTCCAATTCCATTTCCAAATTCCAATTCTCAATTCCAAATTCCATTTCCATTCCCAATTCCATTCCCAATTCCTCCCTACTGGAACTCCAATTCCAATTCTCAATTCCAAATTCTATTTCCATTCCCAATTCCAACTGCAATTCCATTTCCAATTCCTCACTACTGGAATTCCAATTCCAATTTTCAATTCCAAATTCCATTTCCAATTCCAACTCCAATCCCATTTCCATTTCCTCCCAACTCCTCCCTATTGGAATTCTAACTCCATTTTCATTTCCAATTTCAATCCCAATCCCTCCCTATTGCAATTATATTCCCATTCCCATCCCCAGGAATCCCTGCCGGTGATTTTTTATTTTCCCCATCCCAAACCCCTCTGGATAAAATCCCAATCCCTTTCACCACCATTAATTCCATTTATTTTTATTTTCCGACCATCTCTCCCTCCCTCCCAGCCACACCTTTAAACCCATTCTCATTTATAATTTCATTTTTTCCATGAGTTTTTTTCCCTGTGACTTTTCAGGAGATGAAAATGGAGTTGGAATTGAAATTTCCATTTCCAATTCCAATTCCATTCCCATTTCCAATTCCATTTCCGATTCCAACTCCTCCCTATTAGAATTCCATTTCCAACTCCAATTCCAAATTCCAATTCCAATTTCAATTCCTCCCAACTCCTGGAATTCCAATTCCTCCCTTAGGAATTCCAATTCCAACTCCATTTTCATCTCTAATTCCAATTCCGTTTCCATTTCCAATTCCAATTCCATTCCCATTCCCAATTCCTCCCTATTGGAATTCCATTCCCAATTCCAACTCCAACTCCAACTCCAAATCCATTTCCAATTCTAATTCCAATTCCAATTCTCAATTCCTAATTCCATTTCCAACTCCAATTCCAATTCCAATTCCTCCCTGTTGGAATTCCATTTCCATTTCCAATTCTGAATCCCAATCTAATCGCAATCCCAATTCCAATTCCATTCTCAATTTCCAATTCCTCCCAATTGGAATTCCTATTCCCAATTGTAGTTCCATTTCTAATTTCCAATTCCAATTCCAATTCCCAATTCCTGCCTACTGGAATTCTAATTCCAACTCCAATTCCATTTCCATTCCCAATTCCCATTCCCAATTCCAATTCTCAATTCCAATTCCACTTCCTATTGGAATTCCATTTCCAATTCCAATTCCGACTCTTGGAATTCCAATTCCCAATTTCAAGTCTCAATTCTAATTTCTCCCCACTGGAATTCCATTTCTAATTCTAATTCCACTTCCATTTCCAATTCCCAATTCCAATTCAATTTCCAATTCCTCCCTATTGGAATTCTAATTCCATTTCTATTTCCATTTCCAATTCCAGTTCCAATTCCAATTCCGATTGCAATTCCAATTCCAAATCCTCCCTATTGGAATTTCATTTCCAATTCCAATTCCTCCCTATTGGAATTCCAATTTCCATTTCCATTTCCATTCCCAATTCTGATTTCCATTTCCCAATTCCAATTCTTCCCTATTGGAATTCCAATTCCAATTCCTCCAATTCCTCCCAACTCCTGGAATTCCAATTCCTCCCTATTGGAATTCCAACACCAATCCCAGTTCCAATTCCAATCCCAGTTCCAATTCTCCATTCCATTCCCAATTCCATTTCCTATTCCAATTCCTCCCAATTCCTCCCTATTTGAATTCCATTCCCCATTCCCCATTCCATTTCCAATTCCAATTCCCATTTCCAATTCCTCCCTATTGGAATTCCAATTTCCATTTCCATTTCCATTCCCAATTCTGATTTCCATTTCCCAATTCCAATTCTTCCCTATTGGAATTCCAATTCCTCCAATTCCTCCCAACTCCTGGAATTCCAATTCCTCCCTATTGGAATTCCAACACCAATCCCAGTTCCAATTCTCCATTCCATTCCCAATTCCATTTCCTATTCCAATTCCTCCCAATTCCTCCCTATTTGAATTCCATTCCCCATTCCATTTCCAATTCCAATTCCCATTTCCAATTCCTCCCTATTGGAATTCCAATTTCCATTTCCATTTCCATTCCCAATTCTGATTTCCATTTCCCAATTCCAATTCTTCCCTATTGGAATTCCAATTCCAATTCCTCCAATTCCTCCCAACTCCTGGAATTCCAATTCCTCCCTATTGGAATTCCAACACCAATCCCAGTTCCAATTCCAATCCCAGTTCCAATTCTCCATTCCATTCCCAATTCCATTTCCTATTCCAATTCCTCCCAATTCCTCCCTATTTGAATTCCATTCCCCATTCCCCATTCCATTTCCAATTCCAATTCCCATTTCCAATTCCTCCCTATTGGAATTCCAATTTCCATTTCCATTTCCATTCCCAATTCTGATTTCCATTTCCCAATTCCAATTCTTCCCTATTGGAATTCCAATTCCTCCAATTCCTCCCAACTCCTGGAATTCCAATTCCTCCCTATTGGAATTCCAACACCAATCCCAGTTCCAATTCTCCATTCCATTCCCAATTCCATTTCCTATTCCAATTCCTCCCAATTCCTCCCTATTTGAATTCCATTCCCCATTCCATTTCCAATTCCAATTCCCATTTCCAATTCCTCCCTATTGGAATTCCAATTTCCATTTCCATTTCCATTCCCAATTCTGATTTCCATTTCCCAATTCCAATTCTTCCCTATTGGAATTCCAATTCCAATTCCTCCAATTCCTCCCAACTCCTGGAATTCCAATTCCTCCCTATTGGAATTCCAACACCAATCCCAGTTCCAATTCCAATCCCAGTTCCAATTCTCCATTCCATTCCCAATTCCATTTCCTATTCCAATTCCTCCCAATTCCTCCCTATTTGAATTCCATTCCCCATTCCATTTCCAATTCCAATTCCCATTTCCAATTCCTCCCTATTGGAATTCCAATTTCCATTTCCATTTCCATTCCCAATTCTGATTTCCATTTCCCAATTCCAATTCTTCCCTATTGGAATTCCAATTCCAATTCCTCCAATTCCTCCCAACTCCTGGAATTCCAATTCCTCCCTATTGGAATTCCAACACCAATCCCAGTTCCAATTCCAATCCCAGTTCCAATTCTCCATTCCATTCCCAATTCCATTTCCTATTCCAATTCCTTCCAATTCCTCCCTATTTGAATTCCATTCCCCATTCCATTTCCAATTCCAATTCCCATTTCCAAATCCTCCCTATTGGAATTCCAATTTCCATTTCCATTTCCATTCCCAATTCTGATTTCCATTTCCCAATTCCAATTCTTCCCTATTGGAATTCCAATTCCAATTCCTCCAATTCCTCCCAACTCCTGGAATTCCAATTCCTCCCTATTGGAATTCCAACACCAATCCCAGTTCCAATTCTCCATTCCATTCCCAATTCCATTTCCTATTCCAATTCCTCCCAATTCCTCCCTATTTGAATTCCATTCCCCATTCCATTTCCAATTCCAATTCCCATTTCCAATTCCTCCCTATTGGAATTCCAATTTCCATTTCCATTCCCAATTCTGATTTCCATTTCCCAATTCCAATTCTTCCCTATTGGAATTCCAATTCCAATTCCTCCAATTCCTCCCAACTCCTGGAATTCCAATTCCTCCCTATTGGAATTCCAACACCAATCCCAGTTCCAATTCCAATCCCAGTTCCAATTCCAATCCCAGTTCCAATTCTCCATTCCATTCCCAATTCCATTTCCTATTCCAATTCCTCCCAATTCCTCCCTATTTGAATTCCATTCCCCATTCCATTTCCAATTCCAATTCCCATTTCCAATTCCTCCCTATTGGAATTCCAATTTCCATTTCCATTTCCATTCCCAATTCTGATTTCCATTTCCCAATTCCAATTCTTCCCTATTGGAATTCCAATTCCAATTCCTCCAATTCCTCCCAACTCCTGGAATTCCAATTCCTCCCTATTGGAATTCCAACACCAATCCCAGTTCCAATTCCAATCCCAGTTCCAATTCTCCATTCCATTCCCAATTCCATTTCCTATTCCAATTCCTCCCAATTCCTCCCTATTTGAATTCCATTCCCCATTCCCCATTCCATTTCCAATTCCAATTCCCATTTCCAATTCCTCCCTATTGGAATTCCAATTTCCATTTCCATTTCCATTCCCAATTCTGATTTCCATTTCCCAATTCCAATTCTTCCCTATTGGAATTCCAATTCCAATTCCTCCAATTCCTCCCAACTCCTGGAATTCCAATTCCTCCCTATTGGAATTCCAACACCAATCCCAGTTCCAATTCCAATCCCAGTTCCAATTCTCCATTCCATTCCCAATTCCATTTCCTATTCCAATTCCTCCCAATTCCTCCCTATTTGAATTCCATTCCCCATTCCATTTCCAATTCCAATTCCCATTTCCAATTCCTCCCTATTGGAATTCCAATTTCCATTTCCATTTCCATTCCCAATTCTGATTTCCATTTCCCAATTCCAATTCTTCCCTATTGGAATTCCAATTCCAATTCCTCCAATTCCCCCCAACTCCTGTGTCGTGGGGTGACAGCCTTCAGCCTTTATCCCAATATCGTGTGTTGTGTCTGGCAGCTGTGCCTTCCCGCCCCCCCCCCCCACCCCTGGCCGTCTTGCTGTGGCCGGATGGGGAAAAGGGGGGGGGGGGGGTGCGTGCCCAGGCACTTTTCGCTTTGGGCTTTTGCTGCTTGGCTTGGCTAGCCGCTTGCTTGCTTGCTTGCTTGCTTGCTTTCTGCTTTTTTTTTTTTTGCGCTGGTTTTTTTTTCCTTTTTTCCCTTTTCTTTTGGTCTCTCTTTCTTACCCTCCCCTGAAGATACTGGACCGGCTCCGGATCTGGCCTGCGAGCTCCAGGACACCCGAAGCCTGCGACAGAAGCTCGGCGCCCTCACAACACAGTCTGGTCCCTTTTCTTTTCTTGTGTTGGGGAGTGTTCTTTTTGTTACTTGTAAATAAATAGGTTTTGTTTTCCACTTTGCTCCTCCGAGGAATTCCTTCCCGAACCCGGTGTTGGGGGAGGGGTGGTTGGAGGTTTGTTCTGTTTTGGGGGGGGGCTCCCTTTTGGAGATTTCCCCCTAATTTGTCCTAAACCAGGACAGCCGCCCAGGGCACCAGGGATTGGTCGGACGGACGGTCCGGGCACTCGTGGGCAGGGCTCCAGGAGCCGCGGGAGCCCGGGCAGCAGGGGTGTCCCTCAGGGCTCTGCCGGGCACCGGGGCTCGGCCCTGCCTCCAGCAGCGACAGCCGGGGGCACCGAGCGCGGCCTGGGCGCCTTTGCCGGGCACGGGAAGTCAAGCGGGGCAGGGGCAGCGCGCACAGCCGGGGCCATGCACAGGCACCCGGCCGGGCTGGAGAAGCGACACCACGAGAGCCTGCAGCGCTGCCACAAGGCCGGGGCCCGGCTGCTGCAGCTGCCTCGGGGCACTGCCTGAGGCCCCGACTCCTGCAGCTCTGCCCGGGCCTCTGCGGCACCACGGGCACAGAGGCCGGGCCGGGGCTCGCTCCCTGCTGCCCGCAGGGCGCTGCCCAGGGCTCCCCGCCCGCCGGGGCCGGGGCCGGGCGCTGAGGGAGCGGCGCCGCCATTGCTGCCGCCCCCAGGGGCTCTGAGGGGAGCGCGGCTCCTGCCAGCCCCGCTCCGCCCGCACCGGCCACACAAACACGGAGCACAAAGACAGACGGCGCTGAAATTGTGTCCGTGCCCTGCGAAGTGCTCGCGGATTGCGGCCCCAGGGGCTGGGCTCGGCTGCGGCAGCATCGCCACACGGCTGCCCCAGGGCGAAATCCCCCGTGCCGATACCGGGGCCAGGGGTGTGCGATAGGATAAGAAACACACTTTAAACTTAAATTTGCTTGCTGTGCTCTTTATTTTGCAAACATTGAAGCTCAATTTAGCAGCATCAAGGAAAAACTCAACAGCTGAATACAAAGCTTCACAATCAAAGTGCAACAAGTGGAGGACTCACACTTCAGACGTGTGTGCACACAGGCACAAAGCACCTCTCCTTTCTGGGGCTGCATTGCAGCACACAAGGAGTAAAACCAGCGTTACTGTTGTTCTCACAGTAAAAACCCCTCATGTGCAGATTCTTGCTGCAAAGCAACATAATAACCATGAAACAATATCGGATTCCAGAAGCTGGGAGTTGTGGTACCCTTTCTTGCCCATGTTTTCATCATACATTCTTATTACTCTTCTTCTTCAATATATTTATAGTTTTCTTCATCTTTGTAGTCATCTCCTTTGTTGTCGCGTTCTTTTTCTTCATCTTTTCCGGGTCTGTTTCACTCCTCGGGCCGTGGCCTGAGGCAGGGACAGCGGCACAGCCCCCGTTATTACTCTTCTTCTTCAATATATTTATAGTTTTCTTCATCTTTGTAGTCATCTCCTTTGTTGTCGCGTTCTTTTTCTTCATCTTTTCCGGGTCTGTTTCACTCCTCGGGCCGTGGCCTGAGGCAGGGACAGCGGCACAGCCCCCGCAGCGCCCGCCTGAAGCGGGACGGACGTGTCCTGGGCGCAGCCGGCTGCTCCCCGGGGGCCGGGAATCCCAGCGGGGCAGGGCAGGGGCCGGGGGGGCTGTGCGGGGCAGGCGCCGGCCCTTGGCTGCACGGCTCCTGTGCCGGGCACTCAGCCCAGGCCTCCTGAAGGACGGGCACTGGGACTCCATCAGCTGCAGAAACGTCCTGGTTTTGGTGTTCGTCCTCTCCTGGGGGCAGCTCCAGGACACTCACCGTTTCCCACTCATCTTCCTCTGGGCACAAGGGCTTGGGCTCAATGCTGTGCTCGATTTCATCTTCCCAGTTTTCCGGCACGAACTTCTTGTTGCTGTCATCTTCCCAATTGGAGTGTCCTAAGGGTCTGCTGCCATTCTCTCTGGACAAGTCTTGGCTAATGCAGTCTTCTTCCCAGTCAGAAAATTTTTCACAGCTGGTATCTCCTCGGGGCAGTCCTTGCTTTCTGTATTCTTCCCAGTCCGAGGGGTCTTGGGAGCTGCTGACTTCTCCTTGGGACAGGTCTTTCTCCCGGTATTCTTCCCAGCTGGAGAGCTGGTGGTAACTCGTGACTTTCTCACCCTCCCACTGGGAAAGCTCTGACTTGACATCACCTTCCCTCTCGTTGTCCTCCTCACTCTCCTGCCCTGCCCGCACTGATGCTGACACTGCCCCATCCTGCTGCTGCTCCCTGGGGGCTTGGGCTCCCAGCTGGGCAGGCCAGGGGCTGGGGGGTCTGCGTGGGGCAGGAGAGGCGCTGGCTGGGGCAGGCACTGCCTCTGCTGCCACCTCTGTGCCCACGGGGCTGCCACAGCTGGGCCCCACTGAGGAAAAAGGCTGAGGCTCCTCTCTTGCTGGACCCAGTGATCTGTCCCAGGTGTCAGAGCTGATGTCACAGCCTTGTTGGGACAGCTCCTGCCTGCTCACATCTCCCTCCCACTGGGACAGCTTTCCCTCACTGCCATCGTCCCACCAGGGCAGCTCTGGGGCTGCAGCGTCTGCTCCTTGGCACAGCTCCTTGTCACTGCTGCCTCTCACCTGGGACAATTCCAGCTCTCTCCTGTCTTCTTGAGACATGTGACAGTGCACATCTTGTCCCCACGGTGAGCAGTTTTGGTAGCTCTCACCTTCCCTCTGGGAAAGCTCTTGGGCATCATCCCATTGGGAATCCTCTGGGACACTCACATCTCTCTTCAAGGACAGCTTCTGGGATCTCTCATCTTCTTCCCATCCCAGCTCCTGCTGCCCACTCACATCTACTTCCCATTCAGACACCACGTGGATTGTCACACATTCTTCCCATTCCCAGACCTCTTGGTACATCTTACCGTTGGATGGAAGAGACAATGGAAGAGACACAACTGACACCAAGAATGACTTCAAGCATCAGCACTTTATTGCTCCCCAGTGCAACCTTTTATACCCTTCTGCCTTATGCATACCACCTGTGTGCCCTTTCCCCTCTGGTGATTGCTCAGTGCACTTCAGCATTCCGGGCTCCTTTTCCTTTCACCATGTTCACCTGTTTCACACAGCTGCACTCTATGAGGGATGAGGCTCTGCCAGCCAGCAGCCCCATTCCTAACTTGTCACAATCCATTCTCCCACAATTCACCCTGTTTTCTATTAAATTGCAAATTCCATGTTTACCATCCCTCTGCAAGGGCCCTTTGCAGAAAACATAACAAACGTGGTAAAAGCAGCTATTGCATAACTTCCATTTGCTCCAGAATGCATCTGTGAACTGGCCTGAATTCATTCCCCAAATTCATACACATCACCAAAGTTTATACTTACACCTATGAGATATTAACAAGCACATGTCATTAAAGTCTTTGCACCTATTCCTATGAAGTATTAACAAGGGTTTAGTAACTATTTTCTGAAGCAACATGTAAAAATAAGTTATAGGCTGTGTGTTCCCATCACCCAAACCTTCTGCTGTTCCAGGGAGTCAGGTGAGCCACAGCCAGGTTTGCTCTGAGGGGTGTTATCCAACACAGGTCAAACACAACGAGCAGGCACCCACAGATCTCTGGTATCTCTAGAGGTGCAGGGACATCCACTCCTCCAGGGAACAGGATCCCATGGGCCCTCCCAGGCTTGTGTCTGCAAACTGCAAACCCAGACTGGAGCAGGGCCAGGGCTCCTGGCACTTGGTGACTAATGACAAAAACACATTAGAATAACAGGTATTGTACACAAGGGAGGAATAGTAAGATGGTTTAGTGTAAACACAGCTTTTCACACTCTTGCTTGCAGGGTTTCACCTTGCATTCCCACTTTTTGGTTTTGAAGAAGGGCTTTAAGTGTAGAATGAAAATGGTCTATGATGGCTTGACCAGTCAGAGAATGCAAAACACCAGTGACACGGTGAACATGTGCAGGAATTGTTGGGTGCACTGAGCTACATAACCAGGACCATGATCAGTTTTTACAACATGTGGTATTACCTAAGGCTGCAAAAGCACCACGCCAATGTCAAATTACACCTCTTACCTTTTCTCCTGCATGTAAAGAACCCCAACAGGCCTTAGAATTCAGTGTCCACAGAAACAGGTACATATTTAAGGCAACCAAATTCTGAAACATGAGTAACATCAGGTTGCCATAGCTGAAGAGCTTGTAGCCCCTGGGGTTTGTTCCATCCTGAGTCATAGTGACATGCTGCTGACAATCAGAGCATGAGGCAATGTCACCACGTGCTGCTGCAGATGTAGGATGGAATTGATGTCCTAGGGCTCAAGCTCCTTGGTGGAAAGCTGGTGTGACCCAATTTCCTGGTGTAATGTGTCTGGTACTGGGGCAGCCCACACTGGGGCTGTCAGCTTATCTCTACAGGTGTTTCCTTCCACAATGAACCCAGGCAAGTCAGAATGACTACAAACATGGAGAATGTAGAACTGTGCAGTTTGTTGGTGTAAAGCGTGCCCTAATGTTTTTAGCAAACAAAACAATTCCTTATAATTTACCTCTTCCAGAACAGCACGATCTAATCAATGAACTACATTGCACACATATTGATTACAGTGCCCATTCACATTCTCTTTAGCCAGCTGCCAAATGCAAAGTGTCTTGGGCTGCTGCATTGTCAGTGTCATTAGGGATGAGGCTTGGCTGGCCAGCAGCCCCATTCCCAATTTCTCACAATCTATTCTCCCACAACTGTCCTCTTCCCCAGGCCTCTCCTTTGGGCTGGAGCCCTGCAGGGCAGCTCCACCATGAACAATTCTTTCTCCCATGCAGGAGTCTCCTTTGGTGTGGAAAAGGCAAAAAGAAAGGAGAATTCCTGCCTTCCCCTCTGTCAGAGCTGCAGAATCCTCAAACTTCCCTCCTGCTGCTCCACAGAGAGAACGCTGGCCTGGGGCCTCTCTGCTGGTGGATTTTGGGCAAGGGAGGAGGGGGACACTTGGCTGTCCCTGTGGGCAGAGGAAATAGGTGACATTCAGGCCCAAATACTCATGTGGGATTTCTTTGTCATCCATCAGTGATTCTTATTTGGGTTTGGAAAGCAGAGAGGAGGAGGAGGAGAGGGCCTAAGAAAGGAACAATCCTTCTGTACCCCCTGCCAGGAGGGGGCAGCTGGGGGGGAGGTCGGGCTCTGCTCCCAGGGAACAGGGACAGGAGGGGAGGAGAGGGAATGGCCTCAGGCTGGGCCAGAGGAGGTTCAGGTTGGACACCAGGAACAATTTCCTCATGGAAAGGGAGCTCAGGCCTTGGCAGGGGCTGCCCAGGGAGCTTTGCAGTGCCCATCCCTGCAGGTGTGCCCTGGAGGTGGCACTGAGTGCTCTGGGCTGGGGACAAGGTGCCCATGGGGCACAGCTGGCACTCGATGGGCTGGCAGGGCTGTGCCAGCCCCAGGGATTTTGGGGATTCTAATGGAGGGCTTTGAGACCAGCAGGGATCCTTCAGAAAGTTTGGTCCCAAAGTCACACTGAGCATGAGCTTGGAGCACTCAGAGCTGGGGCTCAGCACCCTCCAGGACCGGTGCTGTGTCCCTGACTCTTGTCAGGGTAAAGGAGCTGTTTGGTACCAGGGGAATGTAGAACCCTCTTGGCTGTCTGTCTGTAAAAGCAGGAGCTCACTGTTGTTATTCATGCTTACTATTCATCTTCCTGTCGGTTTTATAATAAATTACTCAGACATATAATAGGAAAAGGGATGGAAATCAGCTAAGCACAGTAGCCCCTAGTAGCCCCTCTTTTTCACTCAAGCATTGAATTGCTGGAAAGAAAAAATAGAATTTATCAGTTTAAAGTGTCTTGATGTCTTTTGTGAGTTGGCATGCTTCATTTCTGCCTTACTGCAGGCAGTGTTCTCCCTTTAAGCTCTGCAGCATCCTGTGGGGATGTCCCTGCAGGCTCTCAGGAGTGTGTTACACAGGGCTCACTGTGGGCAGGGTTGCAGAAAGCTCAGCAGAGAACAAAGGTGAGTTTAAAAACAGAAAGCTCACCCAGATACAAAGTATTTGCAGAAGATGTGTGAATTCTTTGATAAAGGTTTGCTGGAAGAGGCACAAGTTGTCACAGTGACACCTGCACTTGGCTGCTTGCGTGGCCTGGTTGCTTATCTAGGTGGCTTTGTTTAAACACAGAATATTTAGGAATCAGACATTTTAGTGCTAACCAAAATCATTTGAATGTCTTTTACTTTGGTAACTGAATTGTCACAGCCCTCGGGGGGCTGCAACAGCTGGGCCCCCTGCGGGACAAGGCTCAGGCTCCTCCTCACTCACTGTGAGCAAGGATCTGTCCCACATCTCAGAGCTGAGGGCATTTCTCCTCTGGGACAGCTCCTGCCTGCTCACATCTCCCTCCCACTGGGACAGCTTTCCCTCACTGCCATCGTCCCACCAGGGCAGCTCTGGGGCTGCAGCGTCTGCTCCTTGGCACAGCTCCTTGGCACTGCTGGCTCTCACCTGGGGCAATTCCAGCTCTCTCCTGTCTTCCCACTGGGACATGGGACAGTGCACATCTTGTCCCCATGGTCAGAGGTCTTGCTACCTCTCACCTTCCCTCTGGGAAAGCTCTTGGGCATCATCCCACTGGGAATCCTCTGGGACACTCACATCTCTCTGCAGGGACAGCTCATGGGATCTTTTGTCTTTTCCCCATCCCAACTCCTGCTGCCCTCTCGTGTATATTTCCCATTGGGATATCTCTTGGGTTGTGACACATTCTTCCCCCTCGCACCCATCTTGGTCCATCTCACTGAGGACTCTCCCCACTGATACAGCTCCCACACTGTGACAGTTTCTTTCCCTTCCTAGAGCTCTTGGCGTGTCCCACCTCTGCACTGGGAAACCTCCCCAGCTCTCACAGGTACCTTGCATTGGTACAGCTCTGGGCTGCTCCTGGATCATCGCTGGGACATTTCTCAGACTCTCAGCACTTCTCTTGGATATGTCTCTAATACACCTTCCCACTGGGAAAGCTCCTCCTCAGTGTCACCTTCCCACTGGGAAAGCTCACAGTCCTCGTTGGCAAAGGGCCTCTCCTTCTCCTCAGTCTGTGACAGGGGCAGCACTGATCTGCCCACTGCCCCCGACCCCGGCCCACTGGGGGCCTCCAGCCAGCTGGGCAAGGGGCTGGCGACCGGGAGTTGGAGTTGCCTTTGTCCTCCTCGCTGTCCTCGTCTGTCGCTGTCGGCCTCTGTCGCTGTGGGCGTCCAGCGCAGACAGACACAGGGAGCTGCTTCCTGCACAGAGAGCGGCTCTCCTGCGACTGGGCACCGCAGGGCTCTGCGCCCCTTAGACACCCTCAGCCAGGCCGGGGCTCCCTGATGTCACAAGGCTCTCTGGCCACCCCCACGTCCCACATCACAAAGGGCCCCGACACCGTGTGCCTGTGTCACCAAGGGCCACCCGGGGCAGCCCAACATCAGTGGGGCAGCCAGGAAGTGGCTGGGAGCAGCCCCGCACTTGTGGCCTTTGGCCCCTGCTGTGCCCAGAGCCCTGAGAGGCTTTGGCCACGCTGCCCCAGGACAGCCCCAGCCCCACAGTGCAGAGCCCTGGCTTTGCCTCCTGCGCTGCCCAGGGCACCAGGGATTGGCCGCACGGACGGGCCGGGCACTCGTGGGCAGCAGCTCCAGGAGCCGCAGGAGCCCGGGCAGCAGGGGTGTCCCTCAGGGCTCTGCCGGGCACCGGGGCTCGGCCCTGCCTTCAGCAGTGACAGCCGGGGCACCGAGCGCGGCCTGGGCGCCTTTGCCGGGCACGGGAAGTCAAGCGGGGCAGGGGCAGCGCGCATGGCCGGGGCCATGCTGTCAACCATTCATCCTTACAAATGGGTTTCTTGATGGTTCATGGATTGTTCTCAGTACACAAAAAAACCTGACACCGCACAGGGGATTTGCAATAATAATCAAAACTAATGCACCTTTATTGAATGATCGCAGCAAAACTGATAGAGGGATTAAAGGAGAGAAAAGATGGAGAAAGAGAGAGGAAAAAAAGGGAGAGAGAGAAAGAGGGGGATATAGCTACCAAATGTAGAGACGAAGTCCTTTGGTCCAGTCCAGTCGTGGATCCACCTGTTACATCAGGGAGATCTCAAAATCTCTAACTAACTCAGAGGTTTTTATTATGATAACTCTATTGGAAATTGCGAGGGGGGGGAACAGATACAATAAGGAATAGATGTAACAGGTAGTCCATGTTGTCAGCAGTAAGCCAGAGCCATTGTCTTCTTGGTCCAGTGGTCACACCTGCAGGCAAACATCTCGGTTTGGCCAGGTTGCCTCCCCGCACACCTCCCCCCGGGCTGGGGGTTTCAGTCCCAGTCCTTGGAAGGAGCAGAGGGGCCTTTTCACATAGATGTTTCATGTCTCGATCTTTGATGGAGAGTCTTCTTACATCTCAGTCTGTCTGTCACGGTGGTTGTAAAACAGGTGAGGGTCTTTGGTGGGAGGCCATTGGAAACTCAGGAGAACTCCAGCCAGGCCGAGAGGTGGGACAGCTGCCAAGGCTGTTGTTGCAAGCAGGGCACGGTGCCCCCTTCTTCTTCTCATTGGGCTCAGTGTAGCACACGGCAAACAACACCTGCGGACAACAGCTTAGCACTGTGCTCAGGTCTCGAGGCCCATAGCGTGTGGAACTTTCTCCTACAGAGAAGACAGGAGGGACTTCTCTTCAGTGGTCCTTAAATGACGATCATGAGGGAAATGAGGGAAAACTCGGACAGACTCTCACACATGCACAGGCACCCGGCCGGGCTGGAGAAGCGGCACCACGAGAGCCTGCAGCGCTGCCACAAGGCCGGGGCCCGGCTGCTGCAGCTGCCTCGGGGCACTGCCTGAGGCCCCGACTCCTGCAGCTCTGCCCGGGCCTCTGCGGCACCACGGGCACAGAGGCCGGGCCGGGGCTCGCTCCCTGCTGCCCGCAGGGCGCTGCCCAGGGCTCCCCGCCCGCCGGGGCCGGGGCCGGGCGCTGAGGGAGCGGCGCCGCCATTGCTGCCGCCCCCTTGAACGCGGCTGCCCCCGGCCTGGCCCGGGCTGCGGAACGGGGAGAGCGCGGGAAGGACTCGTGTTTCTCATCCCCTTCCCCACACAACCTCCAGGTTTCAGGCAGAGATAATTCCGAGCGGTTATCAGTGTTCAGCAAAAAAGGAAGCAGGTACTGACCTGCCTTTACCAAAGTCAGCCTGTCTGGGGTCAAGAGTGTAAAAGACTCATTTGCACTTTTGTCTAACAATACAAAAATTGATTTGCAGGTCCAGTGGGTTCCATTTATCTCTTTGTCCAGGGGAAAAGCACCTCTGAAGATTTAAGAGGGATTTCTGCTCTGGGTAATGCTCCTTCCACAAACTTTCCTGTTAAAACATGATGGTTATTGCCTATGATTTTTGAGTACATAACAGGATTTTTATCCATACAGGCTGTTTTGCAGGATGCCAAGCTTTTAAAAAGTCTCTCGTTAAACTGAAAATAGAACTTTTTAAGAGCCCAAATTCACAAATAATAAGAGCAGCGCCTCTGTTTGAGGCCAAATCTGAATCAGAAAGATCCTTGTTTTCTTGATGACCTGATGTGGCTTTCCATGTTTCAGCCTCAGAAATGGTGGCAGTTTTTTATAGTGGCAATTCAAAAACCACAGAGTTTTTCCTTTTGTTTCTCTGTAAATTGGGAAGAACTGGCTTGGAGTTCTCAACCTGTGCTTCACGGAAAATGAGACATGAACTACAAACTCACCCTGATGGAGCAGTTTGGGAAGAGCTGTAGTGAAACTTTTAGGTTTGATCAGCAACTGCTTGATTTTGTACCTGGTCCTCCACAGATTGAAAAGAGCGGATGAAATAATCAATTCAGATGCATTTCTTTGGAAATTAAAGATGCTTTTGCTACTGACATTTGAGACTTTAAGAAATCAGCACTCGTTTCAAAATGGAAAAATGCACTTTTCCTTTCCAAATGGGAGAGGTGTGGCTGCATCAAATCCATTCTCCAGTGCTAATATAGAAATTACCTTTTAGTAGAATCATCTCTGCAGCACTCCCCACCCTTTTCTTTCCCTCTCTCTGTCTGAAATGACCACAATATCCTAAATTAACACTGAACTCACTCAAACCACACATTTAGCTGTTGTCTTGCTTTCGGTTTTCTTCTCTCATCCCCATCCTGCTGCTGCTTCTTAACACTCTCTTGGAAATTATTGAACTCTCAGTTGGCTCTGGAGCAGCACTTCAGAAAGAAAGTGGTCTGGCACACACTTTATTATGATGTTTTCTCTTAGTTTGCCATGGAATCACAGAAGTTTTAGGTTGGAAGGGACCTTAAAAATCATCCAATTGCACCTGGACACTTTTCACTATCCCAGGTTGTTCCAAGCCCCATCCACCCTGGTTTTGAGGGTTTTTGGATGAGGAATAGCAGCAATTCTCTGCACCTGTGACAGCTCTGCATCCAAAAGCAGAGGAAAAAATAAGGAAAAGTCACATCAACAGCAATTAAATAAATATGGAATCCTGCACCACAACCCTGGCCATGAACTCCACCTCCAGTTTCATGCCTGAGGTTTGTCTGCCTAATTAGCCAACATGGAAGTTTGGCTTTTTTGTCCTTCCCCTTGGGAAAAGTTTGGCTTTAAGTCCAAACCTTGTGGTCGTTCTCGCTATATTTCCCCCAGAGCTGTGCTGCTGTCTTAAAATAAATGGAGTTTTTAAAGGGAAAAAAAAAAAAACAGAAAAAAATAGATTTTAATTTTTTATCATGGAAGGAGAGAAAAGTTTTTCCTGACATCCTCCTTGGAAAGGCTTGAATGGGGTTGTGTGTGTGCAATTATATATGAATATATATATTTTTTGTGCGTGTGTGTTTTTGGCTATTTAGAAGGAACCTCGTGGGATAAGTAAGAAGTGGAAAATTTGATCTTAAACCAGGAAAAATCGGGGAAAATCTGCAATGTTGCCCAGAGAAGTTGTGGATTTCCCATCCCTGGAAGTATCCAAGGCCAGCATGGACAGGGCTTGGAGCAGCCTGGGATAGTGGAAGGTGGAGTGGGATGGGCTTTGGGGTATCTTCCAGCCCAAACCCTTCTGGGATTCTATGGCAGCATCCATGGCTGTGCCCTGAACCTGTCCCCAGCCTCCAGCACAAAAATTTCCAGTCCTACCCCCATAAAACAACTCCTCTCCCTGTGTTTATCTTGGCCTGGGCGGCTCAGAAACATCCTCTGCTCTTCCCTAATAAAAAAATGACTGTGCACAAAACGTGTGACAGAACATTTGTCTTCAAAACCCTCTCAGAGCAACAGCACGAGCTGTTTACTCTCTTTACCCCAGTGAAAAACAGCAGCTGGTTGGTTTGGTGGGGTTTTTTTTGGTGTGGGTTTTTTTTTCTTTGTCGTGCATTTAACAGTATTTTATCTGCAGCAGCAAACCAGGGTTACAGTTAGGTCAGGTTGTAGAGTCTCCCAGGTCACTGAGGAAAACAATAAACACACAGAAGGCAAACCCGTGGAAAAGGAGAAGGGAAATGTTGCCTCTGGAAAGAATAAATCAAGTGTTTTTCCAGGAAAGAGCAAAGGGATGTCAGGGGAATTTCAGACAGGGAACAAGGAGCTGAGCTCGTGTGCAGCTCCACGAGGGATGTTGAGAATCATCAAATCAGGGAACCATGGAATGATTTGGGCTGGAGGGGCCTTGAAGCCCTTCCAGTTCCACCTTCCACTGTCCCAGGCTGCTCCAAGCCCCATCCAAGCCCTCCAGAGATCGTCTGGGACAAGGGGAGAGGAAAGCTGGGGCACAGAGAGTTGTTGGCAAAGCCCAGATTCCTCCCCAGCACCCTCTGAAATCAAGGAATGTTCCTGCCTCCTTCCAAGTTGGGGTGAATCCAGCATCCTGAGGAGGGAGCCAAGGCTCCGTCGGTTCGGAGTTCAGGCATTTCATCCCTTACAATTGGGAAAAGAAAAAGAAAAAGAAGGGAAGGGAAAAGGAAAGCTAAAAAGAGCTGTTCCCTCCCGTGCCTATCCTGCCTCCCTAAAACCAGGATGGGACAGGGATGCTGTGCCCGGAGAGGGAAAACCGACTCAAACAACACCCAGAGCGAAGCTGTCAGTGGTGAAGGGAGGAGGGGACATCGTTCTGGTGCTGAATAACCCCTGGCCCATCCATCCCGGAGTTAATCACCCTGCTAATGAGGTGAAGATGTGGCACAGCTGATAGCGGCCCTGATAAAGGAACTAACAAGGGAAAGTGCTGATAACTTATCTAAAGCTGCTGAGCCGCCACGGACAACTGACTGACAGACACTTTATCCCATCAAAACACAGTCCCGCTTTTTAACGGGAGAGGCTTTGAGCTTTCCCGTTCGTGGAGATTCCTCCCAGGAGCGGGGAATTCCCTCGAGAATGAACCCAAATTTAGCCCCCTTTCCTTGGTCTGGGTGAGTGACATCAGTCTCTACACAATAATTGGTATATTCATTTAATTAATCGTTACATTAATTTAATTGCTTCAATCTAGTACACTCTGTTAGTAGGTGTGACTACTGTTCCATAGTAAATAATTCTGATTAAGGTTTTGCGTCTAATCGTTGTGATAATATATTATTTTTATATAAATATATTTGGGTTGCCATTCTTAATCCTGAGGGAAAAAATGGTATAAAATTCAATTACATCTGTATAATAATTTAGGTATAACTGGTGATTATTCTGGGGGTAAGATTTGGGTCCAGGTGTGCCCAGATTCCTCTCTGAGAAGGAATTTAGAAAGCCAGGGGGTAATTTCTGCACCTCATAATTCTAACAAACTTTGTCTGAATTTCCCATTCTGCCTGTGTCATCAATGGTGATATTTGCTTTTTGTGGTAAAAATAACTCAAAAGAAACACCACTTACACCAAACCAAGCATGGTCAGTCCCAAAAGTGATGTTTTCAGGATGTTTCCATGTCAAGGATTTGTGGAGAGCAGTGAAGTCCCCCCGAGCCTCTTCTTCTCCAGACTGAAACACCTCAGGAAACCTGGAATGTCGGGACTGTAGAGCCCTTCAAGGCTGGGTTGCAAAAAGAGAGAGTAAAGCAATGATTTATTTTGATTTTTATCAATAATGTGTTTTACGTGTAGATTTAGCACCCAAATTGCCATGGTATAATCACAGGTGTTCATTGGAGTTACTTCCTTGTATCCATGAGGAATTGTAGTGATATATTCTGAATTTTATTGAATAATGGCTTAAAACCCACTAATAACTTGTCATTTTTCACCAGAAGGTGACAACTTCCTCAGCAACCCAATCCTGGTGAAGAAGAAGCCAATTTACCTCTCCAAAATATCCCAAATTTTACACTGCCCCAGTTTGTATGTTACTAAACCCACTAGGATTTAGTAATGGAGTCCCTCAGACTGCCCATATCCTGTTTTCCTTGCAGTGGGGCCAAAATTGCTTGAGACATTTGATTTTCCTCATGGAAAATTCTTCATTTCTGTGGAATTTTCTCATTTCATGAGAAATTCTGTGGAAGTTTCACATTTCATTCTGTGCTACAGAGTCCACAACATTGCTGATGGTTTCAGTGCCTCCGTGTTGGTTCAGACAAAGGAGAAAAGAAAACAGAGCTGGGCTTCGCCTCTCCTCAGTAGGGAGCATTTGCTTGCAGGACATAAATTATCTTCTACCTGCTCCTTGCATGGTCAAACACTTGGAAAATAATTTTTAATATTTAAAAAAATATCTCTGTTTTTAAAATAATTGTAAGGATTTCCTTCTAAGATTGTTTTTGGAGTTTCACAAACATTCATGGAATGCCAGGAGTGGTTTGGATGGGAAGGGACCTTGAAGTCCATCTTATTCCCACCCCCTGCCACGGTCAGGGACATCTTCCATCATCCCAGGTTGCTCAGGGAGTATTTGGAGCTGGAATTATTTCCTGACCCTGAGCTCCATCCCAGGAGTGCAAGGATGGAGGGAGGGATGCTCTGCCTACACATCTGGGGCTGGTTCAGATGCCCCAAGGTCTCTGCTTGGATTTTTCTGGATCTGAGCTGTTCTTCCAGCTTCTCTCTACAAGTCCCTGCCAGGAGGGGCAGGGAAGGGAGGAGAGGAAATGGCCTCAGATGGCACCAGGGCAGGCTCAGGTTGGAGATTGGCACAGAAAATTTCCCTGGCAGAGTGGTCAGGCCTTGGGCTGAGCTGCCCAGGGAGGTTTGGAGTCGCTGGAATTGTCCCAGAGCAGTCTGGATGTGGCCTTGGGGACAGGGATTGGGGTGATGCTGGTGGGGCTGGGGTGGCACTGGGTGATCCTGGAGGGTTTTCCCAGCCTTGATTCTGGGATTCTGAGAAGATCCAGCACTTTGTAAACTCCACCTTCAGGCAGGTTGGATCAGTCACAGCTCTCTGATGCTCAGCCTGGAGCAAAGGAGGCTCAGGGGGGACCTCAGTGCTCTGCGCAGCTCCTGCCAGGAGGGGCAGGGAAAGGAGGAGAGGAAATGGCTCAGATGGCACCAGGGCAGGCTCAGGTTGGAGACTGGCACAGAAAATTTCCCTGGCAGAGTGGTCAGGCCTTGGGCTGAGCTGCCCAGGGAGGTTTGGAGTCGCTGGAATTGTCCCAGAGGGGTCTGGATGTGGCCTTGGGGACAGGGATTGGGGTGGTGCTGGTGGGGCTGGGTGATACTGGAGATCTCTTCTGACCTCGATGCTTCTGGAATTCTGTGACCTGACCTGGAGCCTGGTTAGGCTCTCACAGAGCCCTGATCTCCTGGGATGGTACAGCAAAGGTTCAGCTCCTGATGCTGATCCCCTGCACTTCTGGAAATCCTCTTGCCAGAGCACCAAGACAGGTGGCAGTTTGGTTTCTCAGGTGTGCCAAAACTCCTGAAACTCAGGAAATTGCTAAAACCTTTAGCTTATTTGTGCCAAATTGAAGGAGGTGGTTCCACAGACACGGGAACCAGGATTTGGGGCTGATGGGGCACTTCTTGTCCTGTCACTGCATCACAACTGGGATTTAAAGGTGCAAAAATATCTGGAAGGAATTATAGGCATGATTTACCATTTGGAGAGGGCTTTGGGGTATCCAACCCCTACAAAACCATGTTGCAAAATACAATATAAAGCTTAAAAACATAGGTTGGTTTGAAGTGTAGCTCAGCTCAGTAGAGACCCTTTAATATCCCATATCCTTGGTTACTTTATCCCTAATTCCATGCTGGCATTCCCTGCTCCGTGTGTGTCTGGCTGTAAATCCCTCAGAGCAGGAACCTTTTCCCACTCAGTGTTTATTCCAGGCTCCTGAGGTGCTAATGGGATTCCCAAGCGCTCCAGGGATGGAGCTGCTGGAATTCCATCTTGGCAAGATAGATTTGTGACACCTCACCCATTTAGGAGAGAGGAATTTGCCTTATTATCCGTGAAAAGCTCTTTAATGAGGATTAGTAAAATGATCATCAAATTTTCTTTCTGACTGACCTGGGAAGCCGCAAGATTTGTTTATAAATTCCCAGCAAGGCCACGTATTTTCTGTCTGGCTTTAACTGGGAGAAAGGTAACATTGGACATTTGGAATATGGGTTTTGGGGTGGTGATGATGGTGCTGGAAGAACTTGGAGGTCTTTTCCAACCTTGATAATTCTGGGATGAGCTGAGAGAAAGGGCAGAAGGACAGGGCAGGGTGCCTCTGTCACCAGCTGTAAATGCACTTCAAAACCATCCAATGGCTCATTTTTCTCCCACAAAACACAAGGATTTAGGATGTGGATGCAGCATTTCCCAGCTCCAGAGGGCTGTGGGTAATCCTGGGTATCCAAAGGTTCCCACAAGAGCTGCACAGCCCTGACTGTGACCATTGGAACACGTGCAGGACTCGACCCTCACATGTAGACAGGGAGTTACTTGTGGAGAAATGGAGTTTGTGGGAATGGCAGAAACTTCATGGAATGGCTGGGGTTGGAAGGGACGTAAAGATGACCTTTCCTGATCCCAGGTGGCTCCAAGCCTCAATATCCAACCTGGCCTTGGACATTTTCAGGGATCTGGGGGCAGCCACAGATTCTCTGGGCAACCTATTCAGGAGGGAATAAATACACCTGGAATTGGGTAAAATTTGATTCTTTGTTATCAACCAGGAGCTTTTCATATTTTGAGGACTTCTCATTTTCTCGATTCTGCTTTTCTTTTCTCCTTCTTTCCTTTGGTGGGAGAAGAGGAATGGAACAAATAATGGGAACTGGGTTTGTGTCTCTGGGGCTGCTCTTCCTTTCTCACATCCTGTGCAAGGAAAGCTGCTGTAATTGGGAGTGTTTCATGGGAAATCCCAGGAGCATCAAGGTGGAAGAGCCCTCCAGGATCACCCAGCCCCACCAGCATCACGAGGGTTTGGAATGAGAACCTTCCACTATCCCAGGTTGCTCCAGCCTGGCCTTGGGCTCTTCCAGGGATGGGGCAGCCACAACCTGTTCCTGGCTTGGAGGTGAGGGAGGATCAGCTTGGATTTGCCTTCCAGCAGATCCTCCTGATCCATGACTCTGCCTGGGTGTGGGACATGCATCCAGGTTTGAAGGCTCCCTTTGGTTTGAAGGCTCTTGGGTGTTTCCAAGAATCAAGAATTATTTTTTTTTTAATTACCAAAATTTTGGCAGGATATGAGATCTCTTTCTTACCTCAGTAGACAGCTCCTCTGACTTCTGAAGCAGGACAAAAAAAAACCCCAAAATACCTCTGGGAATTATTCCCCATGTTATTCCAGAGCAGGAACTAATGTTCCACTTTAGTGGAACACGACAGCTCTTGTTCTCTCTGCCATCCCACAAACAATTCTGCTCCTGGCTAATTAGGAAGCCAACACAGAGTGAAACACCTGTGTGTGCTGGAAGGGTTTCCCTGGAGATCCATCCTCACTCCTCCTGGAGAACTGCAAGGGGAATCCATTAAAAAGAACAAGGAGGGGAGGGGGGAAAAAAAAAATCAATAATCTAATTAGAAAACATTATGTGAGGTAATGATGCCAATTAAAGAGCACTGCAGCCATTTCCAGGGCTTGGAGTGTCTGATGAGGGTGGGCCCTGGAGGGCACCAATCCTGCTCCCCTGGCATGGGGCTGGCACTGAGCCCTGGCATTCCCTGGGGCTGTGCCGGGAATTGAGGGGGGCCCAGCAGGGAATCCCAGAGGGAAAATCCTGCTCTTGGACGGTCCAGGTGGGCACAGGGCTTGGAGGAGAATAGGGAGAGGTTTTCAGTGCAGGAGAAACGAACCCAAAACCTTCCCAGAAACAGAGAAGTGCTCAGGGATGTTGAAACATCTTTTATGAAAAATCATTTCTTTAGGATTTTTCCTCCTGGGAAGCTGGGAGGCCTCAGGAAGAAAATGTGAACATTGATTATCTGTGCTGTGGAATGCAACAGGTGCATCTCTGATTGGTCTCATGTGGTTGTTTCTAATTAATGGCCAATCACAGTCAGCTGGCTCGGACACAGAGCCCGAGCCACAAACCTTTGTTATCATTCCTTTCTATTCTATTCTTAGCCAGCCTTCTGATGAAATCCTTTCTTCTATTCTTGTAGTATATATAATATATATCATAATATAATATATATTATAAAATATTAGATATATTTTAATATAATATATATAATAAAATAATAAATCAGCCTTCTGAAACATGGAGTGAGATCCTCATCTGTTCCCTCATCCAAGAACCCCTGTTGAACACGGTCACACAGGGAGAAGTGAGGAGAGGTTTGGGAACTGGGAAGGACCTGGAGCAGGGATTTAGGGGATTTATGGTGGTAGCTGATCCATTCGGGGCTCAGAAATGGAGGCAGTTTGCCTGCTCTCCTTCCAGGACCAGAACTGCATGGAAGAAATTCCTTTTCCTTTTCTTCCAGCACCTCCACACAATCCCAAGACCCCAAGGAGCTGTAACATCCTTGGGAAAATGTCATTTTTATCCCTTGGCAGTTACAACAAAAACACCTTCAAATTTTTTAATGTTTAAGGTGTCCCTGCCCACAAGAAGATGATTTTTAATGTCCCTCTTTAAGGCAGGGACAGCTCCCCCTATCCCAGGTGGCTCCAAACCCCAGTGTCCAACCTGGCCTTGGACATTTCCAGGAATCCAGGGGCACTCACAGCTGCTCTGGGCCTATTCAGGAGGGATTAAATACAAGTGGAATTGTGTAAAATTTGATTATTTGTTATCAACCAGGAGCTTTTTTATATTTTGAGGACTTTTCGTTTTCTTGATTCTGCTTTTCTCGTGCTTCTCTTTTTTTCTTCTTTCCTTTGGTGGGAGAAGAGGAATGGAACAAATAACGGGAATTTGGTTTGTGACTCTGGAGCTGCTCTTTCTTTTCTATGCACTGTGCAAGGAATGCTGCTGTAACTGGGAGTGTTTCATGGGAAATCCCAGGAGCATCAAGGTGGGAAGAGCCCTCCAGGATCACGCAGTGCCACCACCCCAATCCCTGTCCCCAAGGCCACATCCAGACTGCTCTGGGACAATTCAGGGACTCCAAACCTCCCTGGGCAGCTCAGCCCAAGGCCTGACCACTCTGCCAGGGAAATTTTCTGTGCCAGTCTCCAACCTGAGCCTGCTCTGGTGCCATCTGAGGCCATTTCCTCTCCTCCTTTCCCTTGGGACATGCAGAAACCTGGGCTAACCTGGCTGCACTCATAAGGTGAAGCTGATCAATAAATCCATGTTTTTAGGCTTAAAATCTTCGTTTTGGCCCGTGGAAACGTTTCTCCACTCTTTTTATGGAATAATGTCAGGAGCTGGAAGTGTTGAGAGGGAGAACCCCCTCTGCTGTGTTTCTCTGTTCTTGTGTAAGTTACTTCTTCATTTTTATGGTTGTTTTGGTCATAACTGAAGTTAAAAGCAATTCCCAGCACTCCAATGCCAAATCCAAGTTTTTCACTACCTATTCCTATAAATTGTGTCTTTTCAACTGAAGTTTTCCCCTTGATTTTGGGCTTAACCACCCTGGTAAGCATTCACAATGCACAGCAGAAAGATTTGGTTCATGGCAACACTTCCCTTGCTTGTGTTGTACAAAAAAAAAGCGAATTTGGGTTTTGTCCTTGCTTTCAGATGTTTCTTTTTCTCTCTCCTTCCCTTCTTCCAGCTCCTGAGCTCCAGGGAAAGCAGCCCTTTATCCTTTGTTCCTCTGAGGCTGCTGCTCCTCTCCCCTTCTTTTCCTCTCTCCGATGCTCATGGGGGAGGGAAGCACTTAAGGCTCTCTTTTGGGGCTGTTTCCATCCCTTTAATTTCCCTCTAAATTCTCCAGGATGCTAAAGGGGACCTGAGGGGGCTTCCCATAAATTAAAGGTGCTTTAGTGTTCATGAGACGCCTCCTGTGCCCTCCTCTCTTCATCAACATCATTGTTATGTTCTCATCAACAAATGAGGATGTGCAGGTGCTGCAGGGATGGGGTTTGGAGTCTTTTCTGCCAAGGAAAAACACACAGAATTCCAGAATCAGATGGAATTTCTGCATGGAAAGGGAGCTCAGGCCTTGGCAGGGGCTGCCCAGGGAGCTTTGCAGTGCCCATCCCTGCAGGTGTCCCCTGAAGGTGGCACTGAGTGCTCTGGGCTGGGCACAAGGTGGGCACAGTGGGCACTCGATGGGCTGGCAGGGCTTTGCCAGCCCCAGGGATTTGGGATCTGTTGCCAGGCACAAAAGACAAGTTTGCCTTTGTCACCACAAAGTTCAGGAAAGAAATGACAGGGAAGAAATAGCAAATGAGAAGTGAACAAAAGGGAATTCTAAAAAGGCTGCAGGATGATTTCACCACGACATGGAGTGACAGGAAAAGGGGGAATGGCCTTAAAGTGAAGGATAGCAGGGTTAGATGGGATTTTGGAAAGGAATTGTTTCCTGGCAGGGTGGGCAGGGCTGGGATGGAATTCCATCCCTGCATCCCTGGCAGTGCCCAAGGGCAGGCTGGACACTGGGGACAGTGGGAGGTGTCCCTGTCTGGAACAAGATGACCCCTAAGGTCGCTCCCACCCCAACCATTCCATGATCCCGTGCCAATATTCCCATTTATCACCCTCACAGGACTCCTGCCATGTCGTCCAACACAGCCCTTCACCAGAGCAGGCTGATCCAGGTGTGATCCTTGGCTTTCTCTCCTTGCAATCCTCATTTCCAGCTAAGAGATGCCCTGAATTTCTGCTCTTTGTGTTGTCCAGCTGCAGCCCAAGCCCAGCTCTGCTGACCTTCCTCATCAAGCCCAGCTCGTCAGGATTTCTTTGAGAATCAGGTTTTGTTAATTGTTCTGCATTAACAAAGTTCCCTCTCCAATCAGATTGCTCTGCCAAGAAAACACAGGGATCCTGGGAGTGCTCTGTGCTCCCCTTCTAAATTTTATTTATATAAAAATTTATTTATTTATATAATATAAATTTATTTCTATATACACACATATATGTATATATTATATATATTTATATACATATATAAAATTATATACATATGTATGTGTATATATAGTATATATTTATATACATATATAAAAATATATACATATATTTATATATTATATATACACACTAATATATTTGTGTATGTATATACATAAAATATATATATATGTATGTATGTATATACATACATATATTTTTGTATATATACAAAAGGTCTGACTGAAAATTCAGATTTCATTCCCACTTTTCCATGGCTGCTCTTTGCCATGCCAGCAATGGAAGCAAGCACAGGTTCCAGGAGCTGGGGAAATCAGGTAAAGTTGTTTTAAATCTAAATAAATGTGAAAGACGTCAGGGAGTGTGGCCTGGGTTAGTCCCTGAAATTCTTACAAGAGATTTAATCTCACAATCCAAGTCACTGGCTGATTAAAACAAAGCACCAGGCTTAAAATATTACTTTAAAACATTTCCAACATCAAGTTCTTGAGGAATCATTAAGAATGTTTGGCTTGGAGTCAGCCTGTCCCCTTCCCTCCCTGCAGAATGTCATTTTATAATTTCCTATTTGATTTCACACCCAATCCTCCTCAACTTAATGGTTTTATCAGGCAGAGAAGGGGAAATGAAGTGCTGGAAGCCACCAGGAAAATGTTCCTGCCTGATGGAACAGTGTTGAAATCACTGACTTAACACCAGGTGGGAAATGGGATCTGCAAGGCTACAGGACAATTCCTGAGGGCCATGAAATCCTCATTTTTTGAAAGCACAAGTTATGGATTATGGAATATTAAGTTTTATTTTCAAATTCTTCATAAACACTGGCTAATCCTTCTCTACAGCTCCTCTGTGAGCTCCATCTGTTGTTGAACTGTTCAGTAAAATTCTCATTTAGAACAGCCCTGATAATTTATTTGTATGACTTTTCTTCAAAGATTATTCATTTGGAACAGAAAAATGAAACTTGAGGCAAGGGAGAGCAGCAGCAGAATTTCTTGGAAAGCCCTGGAAGAGCAGAAAAAACTGAAGGGCAAGGTGAGATCTTCACCTGCAACCAAATTCTGCCCAAAAATTGAGTTTCCCTGACCTGAGCAGATCCAAGTGGGTCAATTTTTCTCCTTCTTTGTTCCCCTCTTTAATATTTTTTAAAATTTTTTTTTGTCCTTAATCAGAACAAAATGCTGCAAAGCTTTGCTTAACATTTTGAATCAGGGCGGGAAACGAGACGAAAATCCCAAAAAAAGTTTTGCAAGATGGGAAAAGCATTTCCCAGACGGCTTTAGCAACATCTCCCAGGATTTCCAAAGAGCTGGGAAGCAGCAGTGGCCCTCATCCCAATCCATCTGGGCCATCTCCAGTGGAATGAGTCCTTGCAAACATGAGCTCATGACTTCATTAAATCCCACAAAACTCTTTCCCCAGGAAATCACTTGGAGCCAAGCGGATTCTGGCTACCTGCTGCATCCCATGACCCCTGGATAATAAAAAACCAGGGATGAAATCATTCTGGGCATTGTGCTGCTCCTTGCCTGTGCTCCCAGCCTGTCACGGGGGCAATTGGAACAAATCCCTGCAGGCTGCGCTCATTTCTCCCCTCATTTCCTTTGGCAATCCCGGAGCTGCCCAGGACACTTTGTCTTCCTTAAGAGCATTCCAGCTGTGGCACGAGGCTTTTCATTCCCTGCTGCTAATCCGTCTGCTCCTGTCACACCTGGAAATGGGATCCCTTTGTTAAACACTTCATTTGTGTCCCTCTGCAGGGAGAAAAGAGGCTGCAGGATTTCCCAACAAGCCTGCAAGGTATTGCTGCTTTTTATTCTACTCTCCATTATTGTTTTTTTTCTTTTTATCTTCTTTTTTTTTTTTTCTTTTCTATTGTGAAAAGCATTTCATCTCTTCTAAATAATTAAACTGTCATTGTGAAGGTGCTCCTGGAGTAGATCCTTGGCTGGGGAAAGCTGAGCAACCTGGATTTATGGCACTGGATGATGGAGGATTGTATTTGCTGGGAATGTACCAGTGAAGGCAGGGAGCAATGATGAATCTGACTCCATGTTCTCAGAAGGCTAATTTATTATTTTATAACACTATATTATATTAAAAAATACTAAAGTAAAACTATACGAAAGAATACAGAAAGGATACTTACAGAATGCTAAAAAGATAATAATGAAAACTCGTGACTCTCCTGAGTCCTGACACAGCTTGGCAATGATTGGTCAATGAGTGAAAACAATTCACATGAAACCAATGAAACCATCACCTGTGGGTAAACAATCTCCAAACACATTCCACATGAGCACAACACAGGAGAAGCAAATTAAATAAGAATTGTTTTTCTTTTCTCTGAGACTTCTTAGCTTCCCAGGAGAAAAATCCTGGACGAAGGGATTTTTTCAGAGAATGTGCATGCTACAATGCAGAGGATTTTCTCTTCCCTCTCTGATTTTGATTAAAACTCCGACCTTCATGGTTTGTTTCCTACTTGCTTGACTTGGAATGAAAAAAACCCTCCAGTTCCACTCATTTAAGAGCTGATGTGAAAGTTCTTTAAAATTGGAACGAAGAGAAAATCTTGACTTTATTTCTATGTCTTTGTCCTGAGTCACTCTGGAGCTCCATGTCCAGGTTGGACAGGGCTTTGAGCACCCTGGGATAGTGGAAGGTGACCCTGGCCATGGCAGAGGTGGAATGAGATGATTTTAAGGTCTCTTCAACACAAACCATTCTGTGATCGCACTTTTTCTGTGATTCCACCTGGGCCCAGCACAGGGAGGAGCTGGAGCTGCTGCAGAGCCCAGAGGAGGCTCCAGGATGGGCAGAGGATGGAGCAGCTCTGCTGGCAGGAAAGGCTGGCACAGCTGGCATTGCTCACCTGCACAGGAGAAGCTTTGGGCTGAGCTCAGGGCGGCCTTGCAGGGCCTGGAGGAGCCCCAGGAAAGCTGGAGAGAGACAATTGCCAGGAGATGCAGGGACAGCACCCAGGGAATGGCTGCCAGTGCCAGAGGGCAGGGCTGGGTGAGATCTTGAGGAGAAATCATTCCCTGGGGGGGTGGTGAAGCACTGGAACTGATGCCTCAGGTTTTGGCTTTTCTATTTTTCACATTCTGTGCTGCTTTAGTGTGTGGGGCTGGGTTCACATTCAGGGATGGTGAGCTCTGTGCCCAGAGCAGGGAGACAAAACAATTCCTGCTCCAGCTGGGCACCAAGGACAAATGAGCCAAATCTCAGGCCAGGAGCACAAACCCCGTGGGCTGGAGAGAGAAAAACAAGCAGGGTGGGACTGCCTGGGCTGAAGCTGGGATGGGACAATGAACTGCAAGGTGCAAATGGAGCAGAACTGATCCCAGGGACAGAGCCCGTGCCCGGCCGTGCATTTTGGGGCCATTTTGGTTCATCTTGGGTGCAGCCCTGGCTGGGCTCTGGTGCTGCCCAAGGTGCATCCATGGAGGAGATGCTGGGAATAAATCCCTGCTTTATTCTGGAGCTCTGTCCAGCTCTGCTCTGGGGCAGCCTGCACAAGGCATCAGAACAAGTTGCCCAGAGAAGCTGTGGCTGCCCCTGGATCCCTGGAGTTGAGACCTTCCCTGCTAATCCCTGGTGGTGTCTGTCAGCAAACAGCAGAACTGCCTGAAAAACCTGGGAAATGCTCTGGACTTCAGAGGGAAAAATGATGCAAAGCCACAGCCCTGGCAAACAAAAAGGCAACAAATCCCTCCCTCCTTCCTCAAGCTGTCAAGTACCTTTTTTCCTGGATTACTTTTTTCTGTCTTTTGGTTAGGCTTGGTTTAAAGCATGATGGTGCTGCTGATAAAAGTGGCCATGGAGCCTGAGAATAAGAGAGTCCCAAAGTCAGGAGTTTTTTTGGGGTTTTGAGCTCCTCCGTGTGCTGGCTGCAGTTTTAATTATCTTTGCATCATCCCAGCAAAGCCATTTTTGTGGTGATCCTGCAAGAAAAGGGAAAGAGCCTGGATCTTGTTTACTTAATTTCACAGAATCATGGAATGGTTTGGGTTGGAAGGGACATTAAATCCCACCCAGAGCCACCCCTGCCATGGCAGGGACACCTCCCACTGTCCCCAGTGTCCAGCCTGGCCTTGGGCACTGCCAGGGATGGGAATTTATTCCACAAGCCTCCCATGCAAAACAAGTGCTGTGAACTGGGGTCACACACAGAGATTTGTGTTGGTCCAAGGCTGAAAATGGAAAAAAGCTGCTCCTAATGAAGGATAAAAGCACAAGACTAAATAAAAAATATCATTGTTTTGCTTGGAAATGTTTTGTGTCTCTCACTTTTGATCCTCAATCGTTCGGCACTTTCATAAACTTTATCCTGTTATTTCCCTGCAATCCAATTAAGTTCAACAATAGCCTTGGGCTGTGCTTTCCAGAAGCACCTGGGTCACTGGAAGGGGCTGCTGAAATCCCACTGCTAAAGAGCTTGGGGAGCTCCATTTGAAATTTGGGATGTTTCAGTGCATGGAAAGGACAAGGAGCTTTTACAGGAACCTGGAGTGACAGGGAATGGCTTTAAACTGCCAGAGGGCCAGGCTGGATGGGATTTTGGAAATGAGGAATTGTTCCCTGGGATGGAATTCCCAGAGCAGCTGGGGCTGCCCCTGCATCCCTGGCAGTGCCCAAGGCCAGGTTGGACACTGGGAACAGTGGAGGTGTCCCTGCCATGCCAAGGGTGAAACAAAATGGTCTTTAATATCTCTTCCATCCCAAACCCTTCCATGATTCCACGATGCTGGTGTTGGACTTTGAGGTCCCTTCCATCCCAAAACATTCTGGAATTCCATGATTGATCCATCTGGGCTTTGTGGAGACATTTCTTGC
Organism: Zonotrichia albicollis; assembly: GCF_047830755.1. NCBI lineage: Eukaryota > Metazoa > Chordata > Aves > Passeriformes > Passerellidae > Zonotrichia > Zonotrichia albicollis. Next base: position 35,660,651 of record NC_133826.1, read on the forward strand.
ATTCAGGTTCTGGCAGGAATAAAAAATTTGTTCTCTCCACCTGAACATTTCCAGGGTGTCCTTCACCTTGCTGGGTGTCCTTCAACTCTTAATTTATTTCTCCCATCCCTGCAGTAAAGGGATAGTAATTCCCACCCTTTTTGTGAAGCCACTTTTTAATGATTTTAAAAAACTCATCACTTCCCAGCTCCTTGGAAAAACAATTTCTTTAAATTACTTAACACAGCAGCAAAAATATCTTTAAGAAAGCACTAAAAACTTGAAATTATCCCACTTGGACACTGGGGTTGGAGCAGCCTTGGACTGTCGGATCTCAAGATCTCAGTCCTGAGGTGCTGAGCCACCGAGACCACCTTGGGGGTCTCGGGAGTCCTGGAATGTTGCCAGAAGTGCCTGGTGGCTGGACTTTAACCCTACACAGGAGACGACAAGGATGAGGGCTTCACCAGGGTGAATGGTGAAGGGATTAGTTAATTAGAGGGTGAGACACAGGGTTTAGGATTTATGTACAGGGGGGTTTAGAGGAGTAAGATGGAGGAATTGGGGTGTTTCCTGTCCTTCTTCTTCTTCTTCTTCTTCTTCTTCTCCTCCATCTTCTTTGGTGATGGTGGCACTTTCGGATTGGTTATTACTGAAAGTGCACCGGGTAATAAGAATAAATGGTATTGGGGAAAAGTGATAAATATTGTACACGTAACAATGGGTATAAAGATAGGTGGCTGCCCCGGAGGGCAGACAGTGTGCTCATGGCTGACTGCTGAGCAGATCTCTGTTCGGCTGAAAGAACATCTTTTAGATAAGCAATTAATAAACATAAAAACCGAAAGAAGAACTGAAGCCTCTTCTCGTCCTTCGATACGCGGGCTGCCCCAAGGCCACCTCGGGCCTTCCAGGCCCTTCAAACAGCCGAGATAACAGGACACTCCCAGTTTTGTATCATCTGTAAACCTGGGTAGGATCCCTTCCTGTCCTGCATCCAAGTTATTTATGAAGCTGTTGAAGAGCACAGGGCCAAGGAAAGAGTCCTGCAGAGCTCCACTACAGTGACAGGTCACCAGTCCAAAGTCACCCCATTCTCTATAACCTTTTGTGCTTGGCTCATGAGACAGCTGCTCATCCATAGCATGATGTGTTTATCTAGCTGTGGGCTGGGCATTTTATCCAGAAGGATGCTGAGAGAGACTGTATCAAAAACTTTACCAAAATCCAGACAGACTGCATCAACTAGATTCCCTCAGTCAACTAGATGGGCTACCTTGTCATAAGGGCAAATTAGATTTGATAAGCAGGCCTTTCCTCTGATGAAACTGTGCTGGTTGTGATGGATGACTGAGTTGTCCTTAAGGTAGTTTTCAATAGCTGCCAGAACAATGTTCTCCATAACTTTACCAGGCACTGAACTGAGACTAAACAGGACTGCAGTCTGCAGGGACATTCTTCCCTCCCTTGAAAATTGTGACAATGTTTGCCAGTTTCCAGTTACAGATTCCTACTCATTAGGCAACTGATGCTCTGGCTACAAAAGCTACAAGTCCAGTCTCAAAACTGTGAAAAGCTGAATAAAACCTGTTCCCGTCAGCAGTGATGTCAGTACTGTATAGACAGATACACTTATTAGCTGGACTGGCTTTGTCCTACTTTTTCTAATCCTTTCATGTGTGTTTAGAGCTGTAGCTACTCAAAATTTCTGCTCTTTAGTGTAAGTTGCAAATATTCTCCACAGTTCTCTCTCTTTCCTTAGCTATGCACTCAGTGAAATTGCTTCTAGCCTGCAGGGTGCTGTCCAACTAGAGAGATCAATATTCTGCATGAGTATGTATTGATAGAGGATTTAAGAGGAATAGGTTTTTTCTAAAACTGCAGAATCAGGGAAATGACATTATTGTGAAAGCTGAATTATTCTCAGCTATAGCTGCAATATAGAGTACTTTTTCTGTCAATGTCTCATTTGAAAACAATTACTTGAAAATTACATTCATCCTTTTAATTTACTTAGTTAAATTATGCACTCTAGTCTCAGCCTATAGACTGATAACAAATTGTTCAGTACTGTCTCAAGTTCTGAGTATTCTGAATTCATGTGAAACATAATTGGTCCTAATTCTTAGATTTAGTGATATGAGACATTCATTCATTTATTTAAAAAAAATAATGTCTATTCTTGGAAAGTGATGTTTTCAAAGAAAAGGAGTATGAGAAATTTTTTTGCAGTGACTTTTCCACAGGTAAAGACATATTAGTTATGAGTTGAGTGGTTTTTAGATTCAGGCAAGGCTCAGCTGATTTTTGAGTTATTCTGTTTATCTTGTCTTCGTGCTGTTTGGAAAAAGTAACTTTGAAAAGGTGCTAGGTAACTATTTTAGGTGGAAATATTGTACTGGGATGACTATTGCTCTTAACTGTTTGTGTTTTTTGCCTCTGATGTTTCATCCCAAAATCTCAATATGGAAGTAATTGAAACTGTAATATTTTTCAGATGCGCAGAAGAAATTCAGGTGCATCTGAAAAATTTTATTATTGTTGCCAAGTATCAATTTGGAATAATGGCTTTTTGTTTCCTCGAGAGAGGAGCAATCTTGAATTCCTGTGTTCATTAAGAGTCATGCATGTGGAATCTTCCATTTTTTCCTCTTTTTTTCCTTTATTCTCATCTCCTAGTGAATAATTATTTCCCTGTGTTTCCTCCTCCATCCTGCAATATTGACTCATGGCACCCTGTGAAAATTGATACAACACAGAAAATGCAATTTTTATGTCCTTTCCTCATTTAGCATGGAATTTAGCATGTTTCCCCAGGTTTTCTTAATATCTTGATAATTCAAATTTCAAAGTGGCCATCCACCGAGTCTCTGAACAGATTGACATTTGCATGTTAAATAGTTGAAACCAGGTTTTATAACTAAATGCTGAATACTTTTTAAAATTAATTTAAAACGTGAGGTTATTTTTTATTCCTAACCCTGCAAAAGGATGTGATCAGGCTCTGAAACTTGTGAAGCTGCTGAGGGGAATTGTTACCAAACTGCTGTAGAAACTTCATACAATGAGGTGCAAGTTTTCCTCTATCATCTAAAAATGCTTGTTTTCTAGCTACAAACTTATTGCTTTAACTACTGAAACTTTTACACCTGTCCACTCCTCTGTGCTTTAAGGAATGAAGGAAAGTGCAGAAAACAGAGAATGAAGAATGCAGGAACAAGCAGTATTAAGTGAATTCCAGTTCTATGTCAATTTATATAACTAGTTACCTTTTTGATAAGCATAATATAAAGGTAAAATTCAATGCCTGTACTCTGAGATTCTTAGAGACACACAATCCACTTCCAGGTGTATAATCTCTTGTCATGTTTAACCAGCATTAAAGAATATAAGAAATTTAAGGTATTAAGAAATACCTTAACCAGGTAAAGACTTCACACGCCCTGTGCCCCAGCCTGGCTGCTTTTCCAAACTCTGGAAGCCTTTTCCTCATTATGAGTAGCTTACACAAAGCAGTAAATGCTGATTTGCTATGAATATGCAAATTGTAAGTGACAGTAACAGCACAGACTAAGGATCATCTTGGACTGGTAGATCTTGCAGATGTCCTAGATTTGCCAGGTGATTAAAAATAGTCCCTAACAACAGAAGCTAATTATTGATTGGCACATGTTGCTATCCTTACTCCATAAAGAATTCCTTTGAAAGACAAGACTCTAAGATATCTCACTGCAAATCTCACAAGATCATTCCTAAAATATAAGGGCCTATGTAAGTCTTCTGACTGTAGAGATAATTGGAGGTAGGAAAGACTTACTGTCTGCAGGCTAAAAATATTTTTTTCATAGTATAGACCTGACCTTACACAGAGATTTACCAAATTTAGCAGCATTAATTGTCAATGATCACATGGTTCTCACTTATTGCCCTGTCTTTGCCTAGATAGTGTTTCTTATTATCTAAATGCTTTGTCACTGACAGGTTTTTGATTTTTTTTTTATTTTACAACATATGAAATATCTGATAGGTTGTGGGGTTTTTTTGTTTGTTTTTTTTTTTTTTTTTTTTTGGTTTGGGTTTTTTTGGATTTTTTTTTCCCTTCAGTTAGTTAGAATCAAGTTGCATAAATTAAAGAATTAATAACATTACTGACAGTATGTCTGGGGCTGTGCCTGTATCTGTGAGTTATAAGGCATTAAATCCTATTTAGCATCTTAAGGTTTTCCATTTATGTATTTTTACAGACTAACCATCAAGTAAAGGGACATGACTAGATCTTATGTAACATAATAAAACCATCTGGTGTACATGCTCAGCCTTTTTAAAGAAAATAAAGGTTTTTAAAAGGGGTTTTTTTTTAATTAAAGGATATAGTTGTACTAGTAACTTTCTTTGATATATCCTCAAAACATTTCAGAAATGTTCACTGCCATAATATCCTGAATTTGTGTGTTATGCAATCCCACTTTCATGTCATAAAAAAGAGGCTTCTTGGTAAATCCTCCAAATGATATTAGTGCAGAGTGTTTTGCCAACTAAATTCTGTAAACATTAAAAGATCTCAAATCCATGACAACCAACCAAGACAGGGAAAATATTTTCAAATAACAAGATTCCTATAAACTGAAAAGCTATATTAAGTTTCTCAACCTAGGCATCCCTTACTAGTCATAGAATCAATATTAGAGATAGCTTAAAAACATTCCATCAAACATTTTATGCAGTTCAAAAATTTAGATAAGGTTGTTTCATGCTGTTTTCAAAAATATTTTCCTCTTATTTTAGATATATGCATATTCTGAATATGTAAACATTCTCTCATTTTAGCATTTATAATGAAATTTTTCATTTTAAACTTTTATTTCTGCCCCAAGTTTAAAAATTTGGCATCCTTCAAAGAGAATTTATTTTTTTTAGTGAATCATTCTAAATATATATAAGGAGAAAAAGAATATTAGTAGAAACACTACTTCTGCAATGCATGTTGCAGGCACAAAACACACCTATTATATAGTCCATTTTAGACTAGAGTGTTTTTTCTTATTTCTTCGTTCATCTGACTTCACAGAAGGTTGATCTTTATTATCATGTTGTGTATTATTGTTATCTTATTTCTACAGTTTTGTATAATTAATTAAAATATAATAATAGACTAGACCTATAGAAAATTATTTATATTATTAGAAAAAAAATATAAATAGAAATATCTAAGTAATAAAAATATCTGAAATCATTGTTCTGGGCTGTTCCCTACAAAGTGGAGTGTTTTGGATGTTACTATGGGGATCAAATATAAGAAACCCTGCTTCTATCAAAACTTAGAAATATTACTATATACTGTAATGAATAATGAAGTACCTGAAATTAAAGAACAGTCTAATACTTGTGACAAAAAACTACTTTACTAATTTCAGAATATACAATGTGGCTTTTTCAATATCTTCTACTTTGGACACCTGCTACAATTCTATAAACTGTTTAGAAAGCCAGATGGATTTTCTTTTTGTATTATAATCTATTTTTTTGTTTTCTTAAGGAAAAAAGTTTCAAAATATTTTGTCTTCTACAATAATTCAGATAAATTACTTCTGTAATGCTTCTGCTCTTGTAGTTGGTTGTTCAACAAATCAGCTTAACTTTAAATTATTTCATTGCATTTCATGACCAAGTCCCTAAATTTTTTTAAATGAATTAACTAAACTTATCAAGATTAGTCCTGTTGTTATTCACATTTTTCTATGGAAAAATAAATTATGTATTTGATTTAAATACACAGGTTACCAAAACAAGTCAAACTACTACCAACAAAGAATTGCTATATCTGAGAGTCCAAGTTCTTTAATTGTAAAGACTGGCAAAATCTCAGTGGTTTATTTGGGCTTTTGATGTTCCTAAAAGATTCCATTTACTACTTTTTGTATAAAATTCATATTGCAGGTATCATTTCTTTCCCCCATTTTTTTAAATTTATTTGGTTGCTTAGGGAACTCTTCTGGTTCTTTATGTGCTGTATTCATGCTGCTGTTTTACAACTGATGTAAGACAATTAAATTTCATTGGTAGGGAATGTCAGTTCTAGATCAGTCTGAAGATGTGGAAACTTAAGTGTTGTGCGTGGGTATCTGCAAGCTCCTGTGCACATATTTATTTAAATTCAGGTATCTACATCTCACTTGCTAAACTGAACTCAAATGATCACTGTCATATGAGATCTTCCATCATTTCTATGCATAGAGGTAAACCAAGATATTTCAAATGGGATTAAGCTCCTGTGGCTATGGAACCGAATCCTTCCTCTCTGCTTAATGACACTCCAAATTTCCCTTACTGACTTCTTTGACTGCCACTGTAACCAACCTCTGTCCCCACAAACATGGAAATAAAGGCTCAAAATATTGATTGAATCTTACCTTTTCCTATCAGTAGGGTGAAAATGCTGTGTTCTTCTGCTCCATTGGTCTCCAGCACTGCTTTCCAAGGTGGCATTTTATTTAACCCTTTGGTTGCAGCTCTTTGGAACTGCAGGTTGCAGACCTGAACTAACAAATGCAATGAATCAATTTCTTTATTTTTGTACTTTGGACAATATGGAAGAGACTCTGTGCTTGTGAGAATTACCATCCTAGAATTGCTTTGATCTACCAAATATCTAGAAAGTACATCTCATATGCAGGAAGTTGACGGTCAAATCACTTTATTTACTTTTCCTAAAAACAGAACACTGCTCATTTAATTGTCCAAGAACTTAACATGGGAAAAATAATAAAATCTCCCCTAAAAATAATAACAGGAGTGATAAAAATAGTGATATTTATTACCAAAAATGTCAAAGTCATTTTTTTCCCTTTTTCCACAAGGAAATGTTCTCATCAAAAGTTGAAACAGCTACATCCTTGTAGAATTTAACCTTATGTCAACTGAAATAGTATGGTCATTTTCTCCCAGTGCATGAAATACATTTCAAATCTGTTTGGAAATCAGTGGTTTTTTGAGGAATACCTTTACATTATTAGAGAAAAGGATGCACTAAAAACCAGAATATAAAAATTGATCTGATCCATTTAATCTGACTTTTATACCTGTCTGATTGCACATTTTGACAACACATTGCTTTTTTCTACTCCCATTTAAGATTTCTTCTAGTAGAGTTGAATTCCAATTATAAAGGATAAGGACCCTCAGGATGTTAGTGAATTGGACCCTGTGTATCTCTGCAAGAAAATGAAAAGAAATGGCTGCACAGGAAATTTCTTCATCTGTACATTAAAAGAAAAATAGAGGACAGCACAGTGGTAGCCTTTAGCAGAAATAAGTGATTTCTTAAGAATTACGTTTACTGCATATACAAAACTTTCCCTTGTCTGCTTGTGCTCTCAGCCAGAGTGGATCATAATAGTTTTCTTTCCAGAGGAATACTGAAACCTAAATTGAGAATGCTGTGGCAAATATAACATCTATCAATGGATCACTGTTTTACAAGCTAAACAGAATATTGTTCCACAGTTACTTTCTCTTGGCAGTACTTTTAACACACCCACACCTACACCCACCCCATAACAAAAAGCCTGAACTGACCAAACAAAACAACCAAAAATACCAGCTCCTGTAGACTCATGAATAAAAAGAACCATTGGTATGTTGTAAGCACCAGCTGATAATCAGATTCAAATACCGTCAATAATTCAAGATCAGAGGGGTGCCACTCCCCAGTAATATCACAAACAGGTCCATGACAGAATTATTTGAGTCTCGTCCTCAGAAATTCCTCTACAAGTTTTAATGAATGGTAGAAGCCCTTGACTAGCTTTTTGAGATTGTTTACTTATAAGTAAACAACTAGCTGTGCTTTGCATATTTCTCTTCTGAAGGACTATTTTGCCCACCTCAATCCTTATCAATCAAAGTTGTCCACTGAGAAAAATGTAGCTCTGGAAGAGGATTTTAGGAATGTCATTTCTAAACACAATCTCACAACCTCAAAATACCCTAACTTGCCTTTTTTTTTTTTTTTTTTTAATTCATTAGAGACAGGAAAATTCTATTAGGCTGCAAAAATTATTCCAATAATCAGTTACCATATAAATTAAATTGGCATTAATTTGCAGGTGTCGAACTCCAAACTTACTTAATGAAATGTTATAAATTATACATGCACAGCAGTGTCAAACTATACATATATCAGTTACGCATGAAATACTTGGTATGTTTTATATCTACAGCCCACATTATCTTTTTTATATTCATAAACATTACCATTGTCACCTGAAAATTAAACAATTCTACTCAGTACATACTGGTTTTATATAGTGTTTAAATAATTTCCTAATCTTCTCTTGTCAAATTAAATGGATTGATTGTTCTTCACAACATCAAAATTCTTTTTGTGATTCCATGTTGAATCCCTTTCTAATAATTTAGGTATTTCAGCAGTTCTTTTTCTTTCAGTGAAAATGAATACTGCATTACACTAATATGAAAAGTGGAGTGCAACTAAAGGTCAATTGCTGAAAATTAGGCAGTGTTACCAACATCATCTATAGAGGTAATACAAAATCCATCTTTCTGTCAGGTTTTTTTTTTTCATTAAATTTTTGTTTAGCCTTTTTGACCACAACACTGAAGCAGGGTCTTATCCCTAGTAAATTAATCATCGTGATCACCAAGTCTTTCAGGGCAAAATAATAAGTTAGGAATGCAGGCCCCATATATTATATGTGTTTTTCTTTTTAGGATATATTTGAACTTTCAAAAAAAGAGAGGTTCCTTGGTATAATTCAATTGGTGAAGAATTCCAGTAATTCAGGTAAAATTATTTTTCCCCCAGGTCATTGTTAACAAGTTTTAGGATTAAAAAGTGGATTTTTTCAATGGAAGTTTGTGAAAACAGACCTGCCTGAAGATAATTCCCCATTAAGAGTACAGCATGGATTTTGATTTTCTATTAATTACTTTAGCAAAGAAATTGATTTGGAAATAGGAATCAGTAATAATCATAATGACAACATAACTGATAAGTATTGCCTCTTTCATTACATTATATTGACATGTCACATTTCATATCATGAAATTCCTTAGTTTTGCATGTAACAGAGTCTCTGTGGAGTTTTCTGAAGCACCTTTTAAGTAGTTACAGAGATGATATTTCTGCAAGTATTGTCACTATGGGAACATAACCACACCTTTATGTTTCAGAAAGCCCTGATACATCTAACTTTCCCTTCTGGAAAGTTAAATTAAAAACACAATAATATTTATTGTTTGTTGCTTCTGTCAAAGAGGGGGGATACTCTGAAAAGCTAACAAAACCATTTACTGAAGCAATTTATTCATAACCTGAAAGCACAGCAGGCTCAAAATTTATATCACTCACAGCAGTCAAAATTTTCATGTTGCTTCCTAAGGCAGCATATATGTACTTGTACTGAAGTAGCTTGTGGAAAAGATCTGTAAATCTCACAGTAAAAATGAACAGTAAGTTAGGGGTAGTCAGAAATTCCACAAACAGTGGAAAAATTGCTTATTTTCACAGAAACTTGTCTTAGTGATTAGCAGAAAACATAAATCAAGTTGTATTTCACAAAGCAAAATTAAATAAACAAAGTATCAAAAGTTCTTTAAAAAAAAAAAAAAAAAAAAACAAAAAACTTCCCCCAAAACAATAGAAACATGAAAACCCAGCTGAACAAAAAAATAACCAAAATCAAAGGCAGACCTATGGATACACATTGTAGCTAGGATGTGACCCAGAATAAAGTTACAATTTTGCTGCAGTAAAACTGGAGCAATGGTAAATCAGGTAATGAGAAGAAATTTGCACCAAACAAAGCAAAAATCATCAGCCAACATAAAAAGTCCAAAAAAAAACTCTTAGTGTAATCAGAACTGAAACATAGCAGTTTAATGAAGCACATTTCCTTCTCAGAACATCAGATGAACTTTTACTTGGTGGCATTATGTGAGTGAAAAAGTCTTTTGATTAAAAAAGTCAGTTCATGGAAAAGTAGCAAATATAGTATTTATGAGAAGGAGAGTAAGAATTATTTACTAGATTTATCCAAACAATTGATATCATCCAATGCTAATTTTAAAGAAAACAACAATTAAAGACATAGGAACAAATTTAAATGTTTTTTCAAACATTGTTTCTACTAGTATAATCAGAGAGCTTTCTATAGTCAAGAGAACTGTGATTTATCTAATCTAACCAGATTTTAGTAAAACATTTAGTTTAGCTCCACATAGGAAATTATTAATGATGACGAAGAAGATGGACAAAAGAACCGTAAATTGAGCAAATGAATAAATGAGAGACAAGAAAAGTCTTCTAAAAGAGGACTGTCAGACTTGATAGAATTTGTTTATAAAGTTCCTTAAGAATTTGTCTTTGATCATTTTAAGGTGACTGATATTAGCATCTAGCTCAAAGATATATTCTAATTATATGGTGATGTGAGATGCTATTAATGCAGAAGATTAAAATAGCAAGGGGAAAAGATTTGGATGACCTTGAAAGGCTGAGCAATAATTTGACATTAAAAAGTTTATGTTCAAGTTAAAATAAAGGTTTGTTTTCTAGGTTTTCTCTGCCTACTATAGATATTATTCATCCCACCAATTTTGTGTTGATTGAGTCCCCCAAGTGTAGTATGAATTATGAATAAAAAGTGTTGATAAAAATGCCATTTAAAGTTGTTTGTGAAAATGGAAGCCCACTGCAGGAAAAGTGACTGAAGAACTTGTTAAATGAGGAAACACCTTTGGAAGAATAAAAGTTTTGTATCCCCTATCAAAAACTAATTTAAAAAATCCCAAGGAAAAACCTTTTTAAAGCACAGAACAAGATTTAAATGAAATTTTTTAAAAGTTACATAGAATCATAAAACCAGAACTTTCTGTGAAGAAATCAAATGGTTTAATACCATTGTAGGTTGACTTCTAGGAAAAAAAGAGAAAATAAGGGTACTGTTGAGGCAGTATTTTCTCTCTTTCTGGAGGTCATACATAAAATAATGTGTTGATGAATGATTTCAGTAGCACAGGAAATCCCTGCCAGTATTTTGTTTCTAAAATATTTTTTAATATGAAATAGAATACTTACACAGAGCTAAGAATTGACTCAGAGCTGTGACATATCAGTCATGTAATTTGATGAAAAAGTGTAGAAATTTGAAAACTTCTGTTTTCAATGAATCAGTATTGATTTACATTTTCTTTTTTTACTTGTTTTGAATCCTTTATTCTTTGAGTCCTCATGAAATGTTCCAAGGTATTCCTGGGATCAAAGCTGGTTTATGGACAATTAATTATGTAGCTCATCCTGCTTGTCTTTTTGAAGTATTGACCCATTAGATTTCTTCCAGTCCTCTGGAGCTTCCCTAGTTTTCCAAGACTTATTGAAAAATCAATGTCAATTGTCTAGGGAGCTCTCCAGCCAGCTCTTAAAATTATTGAATGCCAGACAAATTTTAAACTACCTAGGTTTAGTAGTTGCTGCTTAACAACCTCCAGAGTTATTGTGGGAGTGGGAGATATTTCATCATCATCATCACCTGATGTGAATCTACCACTTTGATTTTTTCGAACTACAAGGAGAGTCATGAATATATTTTTGCTTCTCATGCATGACTAAGGCCATAGTTATGTGGTTTTCTTATATGAATAGATAAATACAAGCTCCAAGATTGCTTTAACATTTGCTCTTTTATTATGGAGAACTCTCAGTTTCTTATTCATAATTGTTATCAAATTCAATTTTATCTGAATCTTAGTAATTGAAGTAGTTATTTGTGTATACATTTTTATTAAATTACTGATTTATTTAGACTATTAAGCAAAAGATACCAAACCACAGAAAGTCACAGAGCAGCTTGTCTCAACAGCAGAGTTGTCTTTCCTTAGAATATTGTGGAAAAAGCTTTATCTTGCATTTGGTGTTGTTATGTGTTCAGGGTATAATATCTTCACAACCTCAATCTGATGAAAATATTCCTTGTGCTTCCCTGAAGTATTTCTTTAGATACAGCATTTCTCAGTTCTGTTTCCTGTACTTTAGGGAAGTTTTCTTTTCTTTCTCTCCAACAAATGCCCTATGCTTCCCCTTTTCAGGAGCTCGTGCAGGCTTTTTCATTCTTTAGGGTAATTGTAATAATGCCAACTGCTTTACTGAGACACCCGCTACATTGGAATTATTATTAATATTTAGAAGTATCTTACTCATGGACTCCTAAGGGATTGTCCCAGTATTCTTCTTTTCACAGACACTATATGAAAGATTAATCTGAACAAGTATTCATTATTAATGTGCATTTAGAAGCTGATTCACTGCATGCTAAAGCAAACATTTGAAATAGGTCAGATGAGTCATGCTTGGAGAATGTCCATTTCTTTTTACTGCCTCTGAGTGTAAATTCAAATGGACACATATGTAGCTAAAACAGGTGAAACTTACCTTATTTTCTGATCACTTTGCACACTGACAGTGCTGCCACTGTATAGCTTTTCAAGAATGATTTTAAGGTCTGTGATAAGGTAGGCATATTCAAGTCAAAATTCTCTCATCATCATTTATTTTCAATTGTCAGTATGTCTTGTGCCTTGTTAATAGTTAGAGTCTTGACTATCTGTGGTGGTTTGACCAGGAAGGAGTGGGAATTCTGGGAAGCTGTGGTCAAACCAATGAAGGTTTTGGGTTTGAGACTGGCACCCGGTGTAGCCAGTGGGGTTTGGACACACCTCCGAGAATACACAGGGGTTAAAAGCAGGGCACTGCCCTTGGCACTCCCTCTTTTTGGACATCGCGGCGAGGAGGTCAGATCTCTCCCCCCGCCCAGCCCGCTGCTGCTGGGCGGGGGGAGGGGCGGCCATGCGGTAGGCCCGGGGCCTGGACAGAGGTGGGGGTTGAGGGGCTTTCAAGGATGGAAGGGTGGAGGAGCCCCAAGAGACATCGAGACATCGGGCAGCCAGCCCCCCCCCCTCCCCCCCCAGGAGAGCAGCCAGCCAGGAGGAGAAGGGGGGAGGAAGACTGCCCGGCCGGAGCGGCAGCGTGGCAGCGTGTGGGCAGCGTGCGTGGGAGTCGCTCCGGGACCGACAGAGACTGAAAACTTTTAACCCTTTCTTGCATGATTGGGGCCTTGCAAAAATGCTAATCCTCCTCGAAGCTGAATAAGAAGGGAGATCCTGGCCCGAAGAATGTGGAGATGATTGGATGGGGAGAGATGATTTGGAGTGGCCTTTTGGCTGGACTTTTTCTTGTAGCCATGGACTCAGTTGTTCCTGTGACACAGACTGCATTTAGGGGGAGGCAGTGCCTCAAAACCAGGAGGGTTCATTCGTGAGGACCCCCCGGCCCCAGGGGGTTGGAAAAATATGGGGGGGACAGATGTCCCAAAAGCAGAGACTGTGCCTTTTTGGAGTGAGACAAGGCATCCTTGAAAGACAACCCTAAAAGCAGCTCTGGCCATGTCTCAGTGGTGAGAGCACTGGGCATGGAAGGAACATGTCACAAGCGGCAAAAGGACTTTTTTTTCCGGGCGGTGCCGAAGTGACAAGGAAGCATCCGAGGTTTCAGTGTGTTTCCAGGAGAAGCCTATGGAACAAGAAGGACTCCTTTCCTCTTCATGAACTGCAGTTTGAGTATACTAAAGTGTCGTGCCGGGCTGGGCAGTTGGTGTTTTTGAGAGAATGTATTGGATTGAGAAAGTCAGGGAGTGGGGAGGAGGAAAGTGGTTTTGTAAGGTTTTCAATTCTTTTCTTCTTTTTTCCTTATGGTCTTTCCCTATTTTCCTGTAGTTTAAGTAATAAAGTGTCCTTTATGTTTAAGTTGGAGCCTGTTTTGCTTATTCCTGGTCACATCTCACAGCAGACACCAGGGTGAGGCATTTTCATGGGGGGCACTGGCTCTGTGCCAGGCTCAAACCATGACACTATCACAAATGCCTTATTAAAAGTTCTTCCAATACTGTGTCTGAAGCATTTTATACAAGCCACATAGTCCTCTTGATTTGTTGGCATATCAAAAAACTAACATATTTCATACCTTAAACATTTTGGGTTTAGCTTCCCTAGTGCTTTCTGAGATGAGGCTGTAATTCTTATTAAACAAATTCTTCCAGGGAAGTTCTTCAGAGAAAATTCATGAAGTTGTCTCTGCTGACATATGCAATGATATTTAGATTAATTTCTGAATTTCCACTGACCAGTACATTGGAAAACTGTAGCTGATACTTTATGATAATAAAACCAAGTGCCCTTTAGCAGTACTTGCATCTCCAGAACCTTGTGAATTAATTTTTCAAAGAATCTGCTTCCACTAGAACCCTCTTAACTCCTTAGAGATTTCATCTTTTGGTTTTAGATTATTGTAATTCTGATCAGCCAATAGCCAGGCAAAACATTCTCACTTTTTCCTTCTTGTATTATTTGAACCTTTACTTTTTCTTTCTTCATCTGAATCTTCTTACTGTTTAAACTTGCCTTCAGACCATCTCCTTCTGGATGGCTTTCAAGTACTGTGAAGATGTGGCAGCAGCCTCATGAGCAGCCACAAGGTGAAAGTACCAAACCATGCAATTGTGCAGACACTGACACTCAATTAATAGAAGCCATCTCTCAAAACAAATATATTATCTCTCAGCTCATTACCTTATTCCAAGGACCTGGAGAGAAAGAGATATCTTCAGAGAGTCATTTCACTTCCCAGGGAACTATTTTGAAAGAGATTAATTACTGCTCTGAAGAGTATAGCTCATTCTGCTTAACTTTAGGAATGTCAGACAAAACCATCTACATGTAAATTAATTGCCTGCAACTACTTTCACAGTCAGAGGAGAAACAACTATTACATGTTTCTGTTGACTATTTCAGATCATAGAATCATAAAATCATTTAGGTTGGAAAAGACTTTTAAAATCATAGAATTCAAATCTAAAGCTGTTAAGTCCACCAGTAACAAATGTCCCAGAAAACAAAACAACAAAAGTGCCAGATCTACATGACTTTTAAATGCCTCCAGGGATGGTGACTCAGCCACTTCCTTGGACAGTCGGTTCCAACGCTTGACAACTCTATCTGTGAAGAATTTTTTCCTAACATACAACCTGAATCTCACTTGGTACAAGTTGGGGCTGTTTCCCCTCATCCTATAAATTGCTCCTTGTGAGAAGAGACTGACACCCACCTCACTCCAGCTCCTTTCATGTGGTTGCAGAGAGCCATAAGGCTCTGGAGAGCCTTGTTCTCTCCAGAATAAATAGCCTATGAGTTCACTTAACTGCTCCTCATAGGACTTGTTCTCTAGATCCTTCTCTGGCTGATATTTATTTTAAGATGAAAAGACATTGTAAAGGACTATTTTGTTTTAGGATACTGTTATAAATTACACTAAGCAGCAATTTGAGCTATGATAATGATGAACTTGTTGCAGATGTTGGTCAAAGAAATCCTATCCAAGGAGATTCTTTCTGTCTTGAAGAACCAGGTGGCTAGTTTGAGCTTGAAACGCAGTACTTCAGATGTTTCATTAAATTGGGATGAACTCCACTGGGTGTGAATATGTGCTTTTTGTACTGCTACTGATGGGGAAGACACAGATCCCACATTCTCCTGGCTAATATCTGTGTAAACACTACGGTAGAAATGTAGTTTAAATAATTCCTGTCTGGCATTGACATTCGGTTTACATTTTACCTCTGATCCTATTTGCCTCCACTTCTATAAAGCTGTTCCTTTTGGTATATCAGCACAGGGTTTTCTTATTCTGTTTGTATATAAAAACGCAGTCCAGTATTCAGTCACATATACCTCCTAATAGAGATAACAGCCAATTTTCATTTGCCAGGGTTATGACCTATAAGAAATTCTTTTGAGTTTAATAAATCAGGAAATTTTAGCATACTTTATGCCAGGTCCATTCGAGCACTGGATGTGTGCACTATGTTGCACACATTCAAAACTGTAAAGTGCACAACATAGGGGCCTTGATAATGGAGTTTCCTGAGGGTATTTTTTTCAGCTTGCTTGTTTGTAGGGATTTGTTTGGTTTTCGTTGGGGTTTTAGTTTGGTTCGTTGTTTTTTGGGGAGTGAGAGTGGGGTGGTGTATTTTCCTTTTCAAGCCAATTAAGAAAAAAGATAATTTTTTTTTAATTTCCGAAAACCCTGAGGACCTAAAAGTTTTATGAAGTTGTTTAAAACATATATTTACAAATCAAAATAACTGGAAAAAATGCTTCTCCTAAGTAAATAAGATAAGACAATGAGCTACTTACCGTTACTGAAATTTATCAGAGGATAAAATGCAAAGTTCAGAATATTTCTGATTTCAGGAATATCAAGACTAAGAAAAGAACTTTGAATTGATCATTAATTTAGATTTATAGTTTTTTTTGTCCATGAATAGCCCATGTTCTCTCATTATTCATTAGTCTCTATTTTATTTTTTCCCCCTACAATATGAGAAACTTGTTTCAATAGTAAGATCATATTTGGCCTGGATTCTCCAATTAAATTATAGCTATTGCTGTCTGGCTTAAATTATTTTGGCCATTTTTAATCAGGATGGAAAGAGTTTCTCCTTAAATTTTCAAAGGAATTTAATCATTGCTTTTTACTCTTTGCTCCGCATATTGCAGATTATTAGAATCAAGTTTTTGCCTACTACATACCACTCTATTGCAATGTGAGATTTTATGCTTTTCCCAGCAGTATCTTAAGGTCTGATGTAAGCTTTAAAAGCAAAAATACCATAATCCAGTACATATAAAAATTCATTACATTGAACTATTCATTCAGTTATAACTTTCATAATTATTTCAGTGCAACAGACAACACAGTATTCATTAATATAAATGACATAAGTTCTTTAGGGTTCTTTAATGTTCTCTACTATTAATGTCCTTGACAGAGTATCTGTAAACTATTTTATAATTTCTGAAAACATCAGTAACCATTTTTGATATTCAGATTAGAATAATAGATTAACATTTCATAATATTGAAATGTTGTGGTTTTCTTTGTCTCACTAGGCAATCATATTTAAATTATCAAAACTCATTGAGTTACTGAAGCAAAATCATTAAACAATAATAACATCTTCGATGACTAGAAAGAAAGAGGATCTTTTGTTTTATTCTTGCTAATATTATCTCTTAATTATAATCCCAGCCTCTGTCCTGGGAAACTAGAAAACAGATGTTATAGAAAAATTATGTAGGAAAATCTTCTAAACACATACTTGTCAGATATATAATTTGTTTTACATAAGAATTTTAAAACATCCATCAATATAACTATCACTATTTCATTGGAATCATCAATAAATTTCAATTACAATAATTTTTATCTTTAAAACATTAAGTTCATTATATCTTTAAAACCATTATATAAAATTCTTTTATTGCAGAAAAAATTACGTTAATCTCTTAACAAACTTTTATAAACTCTTTAACTTAAATGTTTCCATCCCATAAATGATCACATTTCAAGGCTTTATATTGCAAATTAGAGAATTAATAAAATAAGAGAATTAATAAAATGTGAAAATGTTTTCAACTTATAAACTATAGCACCATATTTTCTATGCCAAACAAAAAAGTTCATAAATAAGAATGTGCAAGAATCTCTCTCATTTCTACCTACATAAGTGTTGAAGATATTTGGTAAATAGCAAAATTATGATTTGACAGGTGTTTATAAGAAAGAATAAAATAAAAAAATAAAAAAAAAATTATTTTTTACAAGAGCCATTGATGTTTTTCTGATTAAATACTGTCTACTTCCAAAGATAGATCATAAAAATTATTTTCAAAGGATTTATCTTGCACCTGTCAATCAGGTTCTAACAAGAAATGATATGATGAATTAGCCTATATATTCCTTTGTACAGATGTGGAAATTCATTTCTGTACATTTGTATTCTGAGGAAACAACATGACTCTGATGCACTGTGATAGCCACCAGTCCAAAAAACCCATAATTTTTAGACAGTCTTCTGGTTTTCTTCCTGCAGGTAAGTGTTCTGTTGTACATCCTCAGATACAAAATTTAACAGATATTTTTGTCTGAATAAACCCAAATTTAAAATCTTACTCTTGGTTTTACTCGAAGAACTATAATTTATTTTATTACAACATCATTCTTTAAAACATCTTCACTGTTCATAATATTATTGCTATGAATGTGTTTCATCCTAAGTGAAAACCTCCTCTAAGTGAACACAAATATAAACAGGATGTCTAAACACAATAGACACCACATTATTTTAAAGTTTTTGTAACAGTTGCCAGTAATGATTATGTTAGGAGCAATGCCAGCACAGCTTCTAAATGAAACATACCTTTTATTAGAAGTGGTCCTTGCCTTGTAGAGAAATTTTTTTTTTTTTTTTTTTTTTTTTTTGTTTCTTCTAGTAAAATTTCTTGGAGTCCTTTCCTCTTGCTCTTGCATTCAAATCAATATAAGATTTATTTTTTTCTCATATAATTCTTAAGTAAAAAGAGTTCAAAAGGCAAAAAAATCAAATTTAGCAGAGATTTAAATCACAGATAAGTTGATGTAAGGTAAGAAAATTTGAGATTACTGGAAAAAATAGGCCATGCTATTCCTTAAGAGGTAATCTTTATGTGATCTCAGTGTTCAGGATATTGGTAGCCATCCTCTCAACAGAAACTGTTTTATGGTTTTAATCTCTTTTTGCTTTTTCTCCTCAGAAAGAAATGACTCTTCTGTTTTGTCCTGTTGCTTCAAAGGAATTTTCTAAATTTGCCAAATTATGCCTCTCTATAGAAAATAAATTGTTCTTATCAAGATGGTCATGGCTTTAATGCATCCACTGTGTCCAAACAGACTGATTATGCTGCTAATTGTAAAGATCACACTGAATTTTGTTTTAAAATGAGACATTCAAAACCAATAATTCTTAATTTAACATAAACATTACAAGTACGTGAAAATAATGCTTATTAATTTCAATTCTCTTGTTTATGAGCCCCATTTTTTAGAACTGCTAAATCAGCATCAAATATTTAAAATGTTTCATGATGTCTTGCATTCCATTCTGCTCTTGTGTGGGGTTTTGGGGTTTTCATTTTGTTTCTTTTTCTCCTTTGCAAAAGGGGCAGAATTGCTGCTATTTTCAGACCTTTTCAATCAGTTTAGGAACCTAACACTATTTTGTGATTTTAAGATACTGGTAGCATTACTGTGCATCATATCATCACCTGTGATATATTCACTGTGATCACTCTTTCAGTTAAAACATTATGAATTATTCCATTTTGTAGTCACTACTCACATCCCTCCAACTGTGCTTTGTTGAGTATTGCTTTGATTCCTTTTAACAGTATTAGTCTTATACTGTAGATTGTCTGTATATCACTTTTTGGATCCCTATTTTCATTAGGTAGGAAATGTCACATTTTTTTTAATTTCATAAAATTAAAAAAAAAAATTCCCTAATTATTCTAGCGAAATATTTTTGTCATGTTTTCTTCATATCTCAACTACTGCTCCCTTGCTGGCATGGTATATAGAGCTCTATCCAGAGTGAAAGTTTCTCATATTCAATTCAAACCTGGTTTATTTGGTCTTCATGATCTAAAACTGTGTACACAACTGATGCAGGCATTAAACTC
The DNA here is from genome assembly GCF_047830755.1 of Zonotrichia albicollis. Taxonomy (NCBI): domain Eukaryota; kingdom Metazoa; phylum Chordata; class Aves; order Passeriformes; family Passerellidae; genus Zonotrichia; species Zonotrichia albicollis. The sequence goes on from NC_133826.1 coordinate 35,680,256, forward strand.
TGAGCAAACAGAAAGAGATTAACCATTCACTAATGTCAAACAGTAGGGTAAATCATAATCACAGATTATTCACAAGTACCAAAACAAACAGGTCTGTCACCTCTGATCTCATGAGCTCAGCCAGGCAATCAGGGCGATCAGCAAGAGAAAGAATGATCTGTGACACTCAAGAACTGAAGTGCTTCAGCGATGATATTTAATGCAATCAATTCAACATCAGTTTTGCCCATTCATGATGCTTTATTTTCTATGTTTACTAGTTTTATCCGGACATCTTTAAACAATAACTTGAATTGGCTAAAAAAAAGGAAATGTGATTTCAGCCTTTTTTTGGGGGGGGAGGTGGGTTTCAGACACAGTGGTGGTTTGGTTTTTTTGGACTTTCTCCTTCTCAAATAAATTGGGAGTATAAATGTGTCACTTATTTAAAATATCAAAGCTCCAGTCCTATATATTCTATACACATTTTCTGGATCATTAGGCTCTTTGTTTGTTTCTCTCTGCCTCTAGTCTGCTCCAGCTTCTAGCCTCAAAACAGTAAAAACTTAATAAAATCCAATTAAGAAAAAGCTAAAAACCTAAGTTTTATCAAAGTATAGACATTTCAGGAAATACATTTTTTTTCTGCAATGGACTGAGATTTTCTTTTTTTTAAAGTAGCTTACTTGTAAAAATTCTAAAAAAAAGCTGATAATACCACCTATGATTAATTTACTTTAGAGAAGACATTTATTAGACTATGATTTGGCAGTGGAGAAAAAATTATAGGTAGTCTACTGAGAAGTAGAAAGACTCATTGCTATTACTAACTACGTAGGCTCAAGACAGTGCAAAATTTTGAAAAAATATTGACCCTCTCTTTTCAGTTGTCTAGGTAAATTCTATAGTCTTAATTCCCCCCTGCCTCGCCTTTCTCTATTTCTTGAAAAAAGTGTGTGTGATTAAAATGAAAATTTTAAAAAATAGGTTTGTATACAACTATTTTGTTTGGGACATTTGCAATTTTATTCCTCAAATGACAATTACATTAAAAAAAAAAGCCTTAGGAAACCAACACCTGTCGCAGACATCTTTTCATTAAAAATCCTTTCTTAGGATTTTTCTTCCTGAGAAGTTGAGAGGCTTCAGGAACAAAATGTAAACAATGGTTATCTGCTGCTGTGGAATGCATCAGGTGCATCTGTGATTGGCCCAACTTCAATGTTTACAATTAATGGCCAACCACAACCCAGTTAGCTTGGACTCTCTGTCCAAGACACAAACCTTTATTATTCATTCCTTTCTATTCTTAGCTGAGCTAGCCTTCTGAGATGAAACATTTCCTTCTATTCTTTTTAGTGTAGTTATAATGTAATATATATAATAATAAATCAAGCCTTCTGAACATGGAGTCAACATTTTTGTCTCTTCCCTCACCTGAAAACCCCTGTGAACACTGTCAGACCAACACCTGAAAAAAGGTCTCACTCTCTTTCTTCAAGTATGATTGTGCAAGCAGAAAACCACCAAGTTTGTCAATGACACAACACTGAGAGGAGTGGCTGATAGACCAGAAGGCTGCTCAGCCATTCAGCAAGACCCAGAGTGGCTGGACAGTTGGGCAGAGAGGAATTTCAACAAAGGCAAGTGCAGATTCCTGCACCTACAACAAAATACCTGGGAGTCCTGGCAGACAACAAGGAGCCAGGAGTGTGCCTTTGTGGCCAAAAAAGTCAGCAGCATCCTTGGGTGCATTAGGAAGAGCAATGCCAGCAGGTGATTGTCTACTTGTCCGGTTTCAGCTGTTTGGAGGGCCTGGAAAGGCCCGGAGTGGCCTTGGGGCAGCCCGCGTATCAAAGGACGAGAAGAGGCTTCAGTTCTTCTTTCGGTCTCGGTGTTTATTAATTGTTTATCTAAAAGATTTTCTTTCAGCCCGACAGAGCTCTGCTCAGCAGTCAGCCATGGGCACACTGTCCTGCCCTCCGGACAGTCACCTATCTTTATACCCATTGTTACGTGTACAATATTTATCATTTTTCCCCAATACCTTTTATTCCTATTGTCCGGTGCACTTTCAGTAATGACCAATCCCAAAGTGCCACCATCACCACAGAAGATGGAGGAGAAGAAGAAGAAGAAGAAGAAGGACAGGACACGCCCCAATTCCTCCATCTTACTTCTCTAAACCCCCCTGTACAGAAATCCTAAACCCTGTGTTTCACTCTCTAATTAACCAATCCCTTCACCATTCACCCCGGTGAAACCCTCCTATCCTCATACAGGTGTCGTCTCCTGTGTAGGATCAAAGTCCAGCCACCAGACACTTCTGGCAACATTCCAGGACTCCCGAGCCCCCCAAGGGTGGTCTCGGTGGCTCAGCACCTCAGGACTGAGGTGCTGAGATCCCACATCTACTCAGCCCTGGTGTGGCTGTATGTGAAGCATTGTGTCAGCTTCTGCGCTCCCCTGTAACGGCTGGAGTGGGTCCAAAGGGCTACAGAGATTCTCAAGGGACTGGAGCATCTCTCTTATGAGCAGTGGTTGAGGAAGGTGGAGCGTGTTAGTCCTGAGAAGGCTGAGCAGGGATCTTATCGCTGCATTCAAGTATCACAAGGACAGGCGTAATGAAAATGGGGCCAGATTCTTTACAGTGATACCCGGTGTCGGGGCAAGAGGAAATGGTCACAAACTGCAAAACACAGAAAATTCCATCTAAATGACGAAAAGATGCTTTGCAATGAAGTTGAGAGACAACTAAAACAGACTGCCCAGAGAGGTTGTGGAGTTGTCTTCTAGAAGGAAGCATGGAATGGTTGTAAGTTATGGTGCTTGTCCTTCCAAGTGATTGCTATATGTACTGAGGCTCTGTTTTTTTCAAGTCAGAGAACATCTGCTCTGCTGATAGGAAGTAAATACTGAATTTTTCCTTTTGCTTGATTTGTACACACAGTCTTTCTTTCATTATTAGATTGTTATTTCCTCTATCCCTGTTCTTCTTTGCTTTCCATTTTTCTCCGCATTCCATGGGATCCATGGTGTGAGTGGGAGACAGTTTGGGTGTTTGACTGCTGACTAAGGTCACCGCAGTGTCTACTAAGTCTCTGTTACTGCAGATAATGTAAGATGGATACATGTAGAAAGAAACCAGCCTCTACACTAAGGTTGTTGTGCAAATAAAATTTCCCAACCGACTTCGTACATACAGATCATGTTCAACAAAAATAAACATCAACATTAATAAATTGTATCCTGCAGTATATCACTTTGTGATGGTTGTCATGTTCTCATCTAAAAGTGCAAAACCCACAAGACAGTGTTTATAACTCCCTATGAGAAAAAAATAAGCAGTAGATGCAAAGTTTAATAATACAGGGATTATATTCTTTTATGAGGTCATATTTACAAATTCATTATATGATCTTGGTCAATCAAGCTGTTGGTGTTTACTCAGGTAAAAGACATTTTTCTCATCTATCTAATGAAGATTACAATGGACCTCATGAGTCCACCAGGTTACAGAAGTTCAAAGTAATTATTAATATTTTACCAAATCAATTCCCCAAATTGGGATTCCCAGGGAATTAATTTAGTCCTATAGCCTGAATTAACCAATGCACTTAAGCACTTGTTTAATATTAAGTGATTTGAATTATATTAGATGTTTGAGTATTCTGACTGATTAAAATACGACTAAGTATACATTTAAAGAGTTTGGTAACCTGACATGTCTCCAAGAGCATGTTGTTTTTGCTGCTCCCTCCTGATATATGCATTAGAAGTATAGGTTGATCTTTCAGTCTCTTTTGATAAAGTTTTAAGACAGAATTTGTGTTAATGAATCCTAAATAATTATCAGTAATATTGTTCCACTCTTCTTACAGAAAAACATCATCCTTAAAAAAGATAATTCAGAATTTCTCTGAGAAACACACACATGCAAACCACACTCTAAGGAATAAACAATAATTAACAAGGATATGTCTTTTTTTTGGAAGATAACACCCAGTGTCTTTAGTGTGGGATTTTATCTTTTTTTGGTAAAAATATATATTCCACTGTACCTGGAACTTCATAACACTTTAGAATTGCTGAATAAATTCTGTTAATTAGACTTTAGTTGTTACTATCTACGCATAGACATATCCATTACAAACAATTCCTTTTAAACATGCCTTCTTGCAATTTTCCCTCCTCTTGTTAGCTTCACAGCTTCTGTATTTATGGTAGGTTTCTATGTGTATCTTTTCCTTTAATTTCTGTCCTCCTTTTTTACTGTTCCATGGTTCAAGAAAAATATGCTTAATGTTATGTTGTCCTGATGCATTTTCTCACATATCACACCATTTTACTCACTGGACCGGTATATTTTGTGGTTTTTAGTGGTATTTACAGAGTTTTTGTCATTCTACTTATGTACACAAAGTCTTTCTCTCTGATTTAATTGTTGGTTGCTTAAGGTTTTAGCTTATTTTAGAAAAGTGAAAGAAAAAACTAAACAAGCAAACAAAGTCAAAACTGAAACCAAAAAATTCTGTTTTCACTGATATGTGATGCAGATTATAATTTCTAAAGTGAAATAAACATTATGAAAGATAAACTGAGCTGGATGTAAAACATTTTCAAGGTGCGGGGGTGAAAGTCTTGCACATCTGATTTGTTTGTAATATTTGCAAACAGATATGAATCATAACCAGAAATTAAATAATTTATATAAAATAAAAGCTAAAACAAAACCCCTGTGTCATGGTTTTGGCCTGGCACAGAGCCAGTGCCCCCATGAGAATACCCTCTCCCTGGTGTCTGCTGTGAGATGTGACCAGGAATAAGCAAAGCAGGCTCCAGCTTAGAAATAAAGAAAACTTTATTAACTAAACTACGAGAAAAGAAGGGAAAAAACTATAAGGGAAAAATTTAAAACCCTACAAAAAGCACTTTCCTCCTCCTCCCCACTGAAATTTCCCAATGCAATACATTCCCCCAAATCACCAACTCTCAGTCCGGCACCACTCTTTAGAATACTCAAACTTCAGTCCATGAAGAGGAGAGGAGTCCTTCTTGTTCCATAGGCTTCCCCTGGAAACACGTTGGAACCTCGTGTGCTTCCCTGTCACTTCGGCACCGCCCGGAAAAGTCCTTTTGCCGCTTGTGACATCTTCCTTCCATGCCCAGTGCTCTCACCACCGTGCATGGCCAGAGCTGCTTTTAGGGTTGTCTTTTAAGGATGCCTTGTCTCACTCCAAAAAGGCACAGTCTCTGCTTTGGGACATCTGTCCCCCCCATATTTTTCCAACCCCCTGGGGCCGGGGGGTCCTCACGATGAACCCTCCTGGTTCTGAGGCACTGCCTCCCCCTAAGTGCAGTCTCTGTGTCACAGGAACAACTGAGTCCATGGCCACAAGAAAAGTCCAGCCAAAAGGCCACTCCAAATCATCTCTCCCCATTCAATCATCTCCACGTTCTTCGGGCCAGGTCCTTGTCTCATCTCATCTCTTATCTCCCTTCTTATTCAGCTTCGAGGAGGATTAGCATTTTTGCAAGGCCCCAATCATGAAAGAAAGGGTTAAAAGTTTTCAGTCTCTGTCTATCTCAGAATGCTGGTACTCCCACAGGTGCTGCTGCTCCGCCGGCCAGGCTGCACTCTTCCCTCCCCTTTCTCCTCCCGGGCTGGCTGCTATCACATTCAGACGCCGGCTCTCCTCTCTCTCCCTCCTGGGGGGGGGAATGGCTGCCCGATGTCTCTTGGGGCTCCGCCACCCTTCCATCCTTGAGAGCTTTCTCACCCCCATCTCTGTCCAGGCCCCGGGCCTACCGCATGGCTACCCCTCCCCCGCCCAGCAGCAAGGCTGGACAGGGGAGGGTGATCTGACCTCTTCACAGCGACGTCCCAAGAGAGAGTGCCAAGGGCAGTGCCCTGCTTTTTAACCCCTGTGTATTCTCGGAGGTGTGTCCAAACCCCACTGGCTACACCAGGTGCCAGTCTCAAACCCAAAACCTTCATTGGTTTGACCACAGCTTCCCAGAATTCCCACTTCTTCCTGGTCAAACCACCACAACGTCCCCCAAAAGGAGCCTTTGTGTGGGCAGGCAGAGGCAGGTAGTTGTGTCCCTCAGTGGCAGCCATTAAAACTTCAAGAAAATTTGGAGTTTAAATTTAACTTTGAGTTCTTGAGAAGTTTTTTCAAGACACTTTTAAGGACTGAGTGTGATGTAAACAACAGCAAAGCCCTGAGAGGGTCATTAAAGTTTTCCTAGTCCAGCTATGGAGAAAGATTTCAAAGAGCAGTAATAAAATATACATTCCTATTTTAAAGGGTGTCTTTTGTTAAATTTCTCCTTAGAGCAGAGGTGATTGCAGCATTCTGTCATTGATATTGACCCAGGGTCTCTCCTCAGCAGCTCTGGCCTGCTCACAGAAGCTGTGCCTGGAGCTCTGACCCAGTGTGGACAGCCTTGCTCCACATTGCCCAGCCCCATCCTGTCTGTCCTCACTGCCCTGGGCCCTGCTGTGCTTGCAGAGCTGGCTGCACTCAGCCTGAGAGGGGTTTTCCCTTTTTGTACCTTTTGCAGCAATCTCAAACTGCTGAGTTTCCCCACTGCAAACAGACACACTGCTCAGGTGTGTGCCAGCCCCAGGGGCCACCAAAGGCACTGCAGAGCTGCCCTGGGCCAGCTGTGAGGGTGGATCATCAGCCCAAGCTGCACTGGGCCCCTGCAAGGGGCTGTGGCCATGGGCACTGCACTGACCCCACTGCTGGGTTTGGCTGCCACGGCCACAGAGAGAAATTAAACTGTGCTTGGAAACACTGGGGAGGAGTGGGACATACTGGGAGGACTGGGGAACATACAGTGTTCCCCAAACACTGGGGACACTGGGAACGCTGTGGGAGACACTGGGACATACTGGGAGTGACACTGGGGAGGACTGGGACATACTGGAGACACTGAGGCCATTGCGGAGAAAACTGGGGACACTGGGGCATCCTGTGAATGACACTGGAGGGAACTGGAAGGGACTGGGAATAAACTCAGGGTTATTGGGAGGGACGGGGCTGTACTGGGAAGGACTGGAGGGGCACTGGGGTTGAACTGGGTTCTACTTGGGATGAACTGAGCTATACTGGCATTGCACTGGTCTGTACTGGGGATGAACTGGGCTCTATTGGGGGGGACTGGAGAAGTTGAATGGGCTGTTCCCGCCTGTGCCACATCCCATTTGAAGAGGCTCCCGCCCGTCATCACTCGAAGCCAATCAGCGCCAGAGATCGGAGACTCGGGGACGGTGCCTATCTCAGCCACAACTCCCGTCATGCCCCGCGGCCCAATTGAGCCCCATTGGAGCCGGGACTACAACGCCCGTCATGCTCCGCGCTCCACAGAACCACCGGGATCGGCCCCCCATTTGTCCCTTAAGTGTCCCCCAGACCCTCCAGGATCCCTCACTGCCCCCTTAGCGCCCATTCGGGACCTCCTAAAAGCGTCCCCGGATCCCCTGAGTGCTCCCGACCCCACAGATGCCCGGTACAGCCACTTCTGGGAATTCATCTACTCTCCTCCCCCGCGGCCCCAGAGCCCCTCAGAACACAGTCCTGCGCCTAAAACTCCTGCCGTGCCCCGCACCCTAAAGAACCTTGTTAGAGGTCCTCGAACTCCCCGCAAGTTCTCTCGAACCGCTTACGTTCCCCCGAGGATCTCAAGTCGCGGCTCGGACGCAGGAGTCTCCCCCCAGAGCCTTCCCGGACTCCCAAACAAAGCGTTCGAGCCACTTCCGCGACTGCGGCTCCCATCATGCTCTGCGGCGCATGTCCAGTGCTGTTCCAGCCGGGACTTCATCTCCCGTCATGCCCTGCGCCCCACTGAGAGCCATTGCAGCTGCGTCTCGGACTCCCGTGATGTTCCGCGGCCATGTTAAACTGCATTAGACCCGCGTCTACAACTCCCAGCACACCCCACGCCCCATTGAAGCTTGTCAGGGCCCCCTAAGGGCCCGCCCGGATACCGAAGGGCCCCAAATTCCCCTCCCTGACCTCCAAGGAACCCCCTGGACCCCCAAGTGCTGCCCCGGACCACAAACTGTCCCTTGGAATCCCTGAGTGCCCCTCCAAGTGCCCACTCGGCTCCCTCAAGTGTCCTCCAGACCCTCAAGTTTTCTCTGAATTCCCTCTCCAGACCCCAAACTGCCCCAAATGTGCCCCAGAAATGTCACCAGAGACCCCGAAGTGGCCTTTTTTACATTTTCTGTGAAAATGATAAAAAAGGATTACAAAAGGATTTAAAATGGGGCTAATTAGCATTAAGGAGAAATCAAGAGCCACACTGGACAGTGAATTAATGAAGGGAATCATGTTACTTAGAACCAATGACCAATAAATTTTTTGCTTTCTAAAATGGTATGGGTTTTTTAATATAAACATTCAAATTTGGTAATACAAATATAGAATAATAATACTACAAGTAAGAACAATAATTCAGTTAATTTTTTTTTAAGGGGAGATGAATAATTGTTTTTATGTTTTGCGACGTCAGTCTGTAAGAGATGATCCAAAGATCCCTCATCTGCCTCACAGCCGCCGTCAAGGACAGAGATTGAAGCCCTCCCCAAGGACTGAGACTGAGACCCTTCAAATTCTAACCCAGGGGTGCTGGCCTGACTGGAGCGGGATGTCTGCCATGGGAAGCGGGAGGTTTCCCATAGGAACCAGTCCTGAAACAACGGGCCCCGCTCACTGCTGGCACCGGTTTGTGCTGTTCAGACCTGGACTGTCTGTGCCTGTCCCCAATGGATTTATTCTCCACTGTTTCCTCCATGTGCCGTCCTGCTCCCTCCCAGCGGTAGATTATAAAAGAGCCCTGAGTTAACCAAAGGCTTTGAGACTCTCCCCGACGTGACCAGACAGAACCATTGGCTGGACCACGAGGATTTCATCTCCCTGTTGGTAGCTATTCCCCTCACCCAACCCTCCTTTCTCTCTCTCTCTCTATCCTTTATCTCCTTTCTAATCCTTCTGTTGCATCTGCTGTGGGCACACAATAAAAGGTGCATTTGTTTTGATTAATACTGAAAGTCCCCTGCTATGTGTCTTTAGGTATTGGAAAATAATGAAAAATAAACTACACATAGTTCATAGTATAAAATGTAGGCACCAGCCCAGGGCAGGGAGTCTGCCTCTGTCTGACCTCTGGCAGGCCAGAGAAAAAAATTTTATAAATAAGAAACAATAAAGAACCTTGGAAACCAGAGCCGAAGAATTCAGACTCCTTCAAAACACCAGGCTGGGAAAAAGGGATTCTCAGGGTCATCCCTGACCACAGGGAACCGGAGATTGGCCTTCTGGGCTACCTGGGTCAACATTAGAGTAAATCTGGAAGTTTTCCTCTAGCCCATTAAGCCATGGTGCTGGGGTCTCGTCTTTTTCCTGGTTGCTGTCAAAGCCTAAGCTGGTATTACTCCCTCTAGGCACTGATTCTTTTATCCCTCTGGTCATCATGGACTGTAATCTTCATATTCCTTCTCCCCTCCTCTTGATTAGGGTCCCAGTCAGGCTCCACTGAAGGCATTTTTTGGTCACCTGGGGGCCAGGGTTGGTTTTCTCGCTCCCAAATGTTCATTCCTGCAGTTCTTATTAATCGAGTCTCTCCTAGGGAAAATAGGATGTTAAAGATGAAGTTCAATTCTCCCCATGGATAAATATTAGGGCTAAAAGTGGATCAATTTGATTTGCAATTCCGACTGGCTCTTCCACTAAATTTCACAATTCTTTTTTAAAGTTTAAAACTTCGGATGCAGTCAAAGGAGCATTTACAAATCCAGTCTCACTGACCACCCCGCCCATGGGAACTTCTCTGAGGGGGAACAATTTTTCCACTTCAGCCACTTTCAATAGGTTGTAACAACATCAGCTGTGGAGGCTGACTGGGTAACTGCACTCTTGGGCATGAGATTCTGAGATGTTTTTTGGCTTCTCATTTGTGGTGGGGAGGCAGAGCAGGAACTTGCTGGTGAATAAGGGGCGCATGAGATGGCAGAGGTAAGGGAAGAGTAGGGAAGGGTAAAGAGAGTAAGAAGAGGGTTGAGGGGAAGGTGGTGGAGGTATAACTGGGTTAGGAGGTGGTAAAGGAATGACAGCTGAGAGAGGAGGAGGAATTGGGTCCACGGAAAGAGGAATTGGAGGAAGGATTTGAGGTACTGCAAGGGTAGGAGGGAGGTAAGTGGTCAAGGGGGTCACAGTTTTTGTTAGCCTTCCCAGCCACTTTTTCTTCTTTTACTTTACTAGCTTGCTTTCCCTCTTTTAATTTATAGACTCTTGTATTTTCCTTGTCTGAGGCATTCTTTAGCCAACAGGTGACGTTCTGAATGTGATGGGCCTTTTGCAGGAACTTGAGGCAAAGCAGAAGTTGCATCACCTTTGGACAGAGAGGCAGGTAACTCAGGAAATGTTTAAGGATGTTGTTAGGTCATGCAGAAAGAAAATCAGAAAGGTGAAAGCTTAAGGCTTAACCAGGCCACTTCTGTGAAGGATAATAAAAATGTTTCTATAAATAGATTAATGGCAAAAAGAGGTACAAGGACAATCTCCATCCATTATTGGGGGAGATGTGGTTACCAAATATGAGGGAAAGGATGAAGTACTTAACCCCTTCTTTGCCTCAGTTTTCAAGAACAAAACAGGTTGCACTTAGGAGAAGTGTTCTCCTGAGCTGGTGGATGGGCACAGGGAGCAGAGCAGCCCCCTGTAAATGAAGAGGGAGCAGCTGGGGACCTGCTGAGCCACTCAGATGCTCACAGGTGCCTCTGGGAGCAGATGGGATCCATCCCAGGGAGATGAGGGAGCTGTGGATGAGCTCCCCAAGCTGTTCTCCATCATTTACCATCAGTGCTGGCTCAGCAGGGGGATCCCAGCAGACTGGAGGTGCCAATGTGAGCCCATCCCCAAGAAGGGCTGGAAGGAGGAGCTGGGGAACTCCAGGCCTGTCAGCCTGACCTGGGTGCCTGGCTAGGTTAGGGAACAGATCACCCTGAGTGCCATCCCAGGGCACCCACAGGATGGCCGAGGGATCAGAGCCAGCCAGCGTGGATTTCAATATCTGCATTGATGATCTGTGTGAGGGGACTGAGTCCAGAATCAGCAAATTGCAGATGACACCAAGCTGGGTGTGAGTGTGGATGTGCTGGAGGGTAGGAGGGCTCTGCAGAGGGCCCTGGACAGGCTGGATCCAGGGCCCAAATCCAACAAGGTGAGGTTGAACAAGACCAAGTGCCAGGTCCTGCACTTTGGCCACAACAACCCCTGCAGTGCTACAGGCTGGGGACAGAATGGCTGGACAGCGGCCAGGCAGAAAGGGACCTGCAGGGACTGATGGACAGCAGGCTGGACATGAGCCAGCATTGTGCCCAGGTGGGCAAGAAGGCCAATGGCTCCTGGCCTGGCTCAGGAATGGTGTGGCCAGCAGGAGCAGGGCAGGGATTCTTCCCCTGTGCTCAGCAGTGGTTGGGCAGCACCTTAAATGCTGTGTCCAGTTCTGGGCCCTAATTTAGGAAGGACATGGAGGGGCTGGAGCATGTCCAGAAAAGGACACCAAGGCTGGGGAGGGGTCTGGAACACAAGTCTTCTTCAGAGTGTCTGAGGGAGCTGGGGTTGTTTATCCTGGAGAAGGGGAGGCTCTAGGGAGACAGGGTGGTGTCAGGGCACAGGTTAGACTTGATGATTTCCAAGGTCTTTTCCAACCTTTCTGATTCTGTGACTCTCTGGAACCACCCTTGGAGCAGTTGCACAATGAGCCCTGGGCCTCCTCTTGAGAAGCTCCAGCAGCCCAGGTCCCCCAGCTTCTCCTGCCAGCCCCAAAGCCCATCCTGTCAGTCCTGCTGAGCCTCTGCAGCTCCTCCTCACTGCCCAGAACAGGGAGCCCCAGAGCCAGAAACAGCAGCCCAGATGTGCCCCCCTGGCCTGGGGTGCCTCTGGCAAGGGAGCAGCACCAGGGACAGCAGCAGCCTGCAGACAATTCCTGCAGCACTTGTAGGATGATCCTGCTCCCCAAGGGACGTTCCCATGGTGCCAAACAAGATCTGCAATGGGGAGTGGGGCCAGAGAGGAAAGGGCAAACAGGGATGGGCTGTTTGCAGGGGAGGGAACAGGGGTGGGCAGTAGGAAGACATTTGTATCAGGAAGAGTAAAGAAAGCAAAGGTGAAGCCAAGGAAATGCTCAGGGCAGTTTGGGGCTGGCTGCCAGGCAGCCCTGGCTCTGAGCAACAGTGTCTGCAGTGGGACAGGAAACTCCCAGCTGATGGGAACAAACTTTCTGGCTGACTGCAGAGGCCAGGACAAAGCTGAGTGCTTTCCCTGGTGTGCCCCTGCCCTTGCTGGCCCCAGGGGCTGATGGCATTTGTGCTCCCTCAGGTTCATGTCCCCACACCAACAGCATAGGGGTGCTCCCCCTGCTCTGTGCAATGCAAACAGGGGCTGCTGAGCCAGTGCTGCCGTGTCTGCGCCAGCAAGGATGGGGCACCTGTGTGAGCTGGGGGAGAGGCCAGGGCTGCAGAGGGGGGATGTTGTTGGCAGCTCCACGAGGACGCTCTGGGACGCTGCCCTGGGCTGTGCAGCGCACTGGGGATGGATCAGCCCCTGCTCTGCTGCTCCTTCCCGTCTGCCCCAGGGCCCTTGCAGAGCCCCAGCCATGCTGTTTGCCCCCAGCCTGCCCACGGCCAGCCTGGGGCTGCTCACAGGGCTTTTCTGTGCTGAGCATTGGCCTGGGCGTGTTCTTGAGAGAGCCTGGGCAAGGAGCCTGGAGCCCCCAGGCCTGGGCTGAGGCGTCAGCGCTGCCCCAGCAGTGCCCATGGCCTGTCCCTGCTGCAGCCCCGGCACTGCCACCCCCAGGGCTGTGCCCAGCCCTGAGAGCACTCAGGCCCTGCAGCAACACCAGGGCCACCAGGGCAGCGGGGCAGGGCCACGGCAGCAGCACTGGCAACACCAAGTTGGCACAAACAATGACATCACTTTGTAGAAAATATTCAAAATATAAAACAAAGAATCTCCAAAATGAAACTAACAAGAAGAATTGAAGATTACTTTTATTACAAGTGATTGGCAGAAACTGGCCAGCAGTTTAATGCTTCTGAACCCATCCAGTCATCAGTCTCTCCACTCCAGCCTTGAGCTCGTGGTTCCTCAGGCTGTAGAGAGGTTTCAGAGCTGGAGGCACCACCGAATACTGACAGGGCCAGATCCAGAGATGGGGAGGAGATGGAGGAGGGTTTCAGGTAGGCAAATATGCCAGTGCTGAGGAACAGAGAGAGCATGCCCAGGTGAGGGAGGCAGGTGGAAAGGCTTTATGCCGTCCTTGCACAGAGGGGATCCTCAGCACAGCCCTGAAGATCCGCACATAGGAGAAAACAATGAACACAAAACAACCAAAAGCTAAACAGGTAACAAAGAATGAAATCCAAATTTTTCTGAATGGGGAGTGTGAGCAGGAGAGCTTGAGGATCTGGGGAACATCACAGAAGAACTGGCCCAGGGCATTGCCATGGCACAGGGGCAGGGAAAATGAATTGGCTGTTTTCAGTAGAGCATTGAGAAAGGCACTGGCCCAGGCAGCTGCTGCCATGTGGGAACAAGCTCTGCTGCCCAGGAGGGTCCCGTAGTGCAGGGGTTTGCAGATGGACACGTAGCGGTCATAGCACATGATGGTCAGGAGGGAAAATTCTGCTCTCACAAAGAAGAGAAATAAGAAAACCTGAGCAGCACATCCAGTGTAGGAGATGTCCCTGGTGTCCCAGAGGGAACTGTGCATGGCTTTGGGGACAGTGGTGCAGATGCAGCCCAGGTCGCTGAGGGCCAGGTTGAGCAGGAAGAAGAACATGGGCATTTGCAGGTGGTGGCCGCAGGCTACGGCGCTGATGATGAGGCCGTTGCCCAGGAGGGCAGCCAGGGAGATGCGCAGCAAGAGGCAGAAGCTGTCCCTCCCTCCTTGAGCCAGGAGCCAGGAGCAGAAGACAAGTGACCCTTGCAGGCCTGGGGCCTCATTGCCTCCTTGTCCCTGCTCAGCAGCCTGGCAGGGGCCGCCCCATGCTCCTGCCCTTGCCATTGCACATCCCCACATGCCAGTGCCCATCCCGGCAAGAGCCCTGAGCAAGGAGGGAGGGACAGGATCTGCCTGGCCAGGGGCTGGGGCTCAGGCCTTGACCCTTTGCATTCCTCAAACACATCCAGGTGTGCTCAGCACCAGAGACACCTTTGCCTTGTTTGTCCCCAGCTGTCATCACTGCCTCCAGTGTTCTGCTCTAACTGGAACCTGGGGACACTTTCCCTGTCATGTCCCTTAGTGGGACTCATTAAAACTTCAATAAACTTCAGAGTTTGAATTTAATTTTGAATTTCTGAGAAGTGTTTTGAAGACACTCTCAGTGACTCAGTTGGATGAAAACAACACCAAAACCCTGAGAGGGTCATTAAAGTTTTCCTAGTCCAGCTATGGAGAAAGATTTTAAAGAACTTATGAGAAATACACATTCCTGTTTTAAAGTATGTATTTTATTTTATTTCTCTTTAGAGCAGATGTTGTTGCAGCATTCTATGATTGATATTGACCCAGGGTCTCTCCTCAGCAGCTCTTGCCTGCTCACAGAAGCTGTGCCTGGAGCTCTGACCCAGTGTGGACAACCTTGCTCCACATTGCCCAGCCCCATCCTGTCTGTCCTCACTGCCCTGGGCCCTGCTGTGCTTGGAGAGCTGGTTGCACTCAGCCTAAGAGGGGTTTTCCCTTTTTTGGGATTTTTTGCAGCAATCTGAAACTCCTGAGTTTCCCCAGTGCAAACAGACCCACTGCTCAGGTGTGTGCCAGCCCCAGGTGCCACCAAAGGCACTGCAGAGCTGCCCTGGGCCAGCTGTGAGGGTGGATCATCAGCCCAAGCTGCACTGGGCACTGCAAGGGGCTGTGGCCATGGGCACTGCACTGACCCCACTGCTGGGTTTGGCTGCCACGGCCACAGAGAGAAATTAAACTGTGCTTGGAAACACTGGGGAGGACTGGGACATACTGGGGAACACTGGGAACGCTGTGGGAGACACTGAGACATACTGGGAGTGACATTGGCGGGGACTGGGACATACTGGGAATGACACTGAGGGGACTGGGACTCACTGGGGACTCTGGGGACATTGCGGAGAAAACTGGGGACACTGGGGCATGCTATGGATGATATTGGGAGGAACTGGGAATGACTGGGAATGAACTCGGGTATATTGTGATGGACTGGGCTGTACTGGGAGGAACTGGAGGGGCACTGAGGTTGTACTGGGCTCTACTGGGAATGAGCTGGTCTGTACTGGATCGGACTGGAGGAGGGTGAATTGGCTGTTCCCGCCTCCACCGCACCCCATTTGCCGATGCTGCCGCCCATCAGCTCCCGCAGTCAATCAGCGCCAGGGATGCGAGACTAGGGGCGGTGCCTACATGGGCGGACTATTTTCTTTTTGCATACAACTCCCGGCATGCCCCGCGGCCCAATTGAGCCTCATTGGAGCCGGGACTACAACGCCCGTCATGCTCCGCGCTCCACAGAACCACCGGGATCGGCCCCCCATTTGTCCCTTAAGTGTCCCCCAGACCCACCAGGATCCCTCAGTGTCCCCTCAGTGCCCATTCGGGACCCCCAAAGCGTCCCCGGACCCCCTGAGTTCTCCCAACCCCACAGATACCCGGTACAGCCACTTCTGGGAATTCATCTCCTCTCTTTCCCCGCAGCCCCAGAGCCCCTCAGAACACAGTCCCGCGCCTAAAACTCCTGTCGTGCCCCGCGCCCTAAACAGACCGAGTAGAGCTTCCCGAGCTCCCCCGAAGGGCTCCGGAAGTATTTAAGTTGCCCCGAGGGCTTGAAGTCGCGGCTCGGACTCAAAAGTGTCCCCCAACAGCCGTCCCGGACCCCCAAACATCGCGTTCGAGCCAATTTCGGGACTACGACTCCCATCATGCTCCGCGGCGCTCGTCCCGAGCTATTCCAGCCGGGACTTCATCTCCCGTCATGCCCCGCGCCCCACCGAGGGCCATTGCACCTGCGCCGAGAACTCCCATGATGCTCCGGAGGCCCGTTAAACTGCATGATACCCGCGCCTTCAACTCCCACCACGCCCCGCGCTCCAGAGAGCCTCGTTCGAGCTCCATAAGGGCCTGCCTGGACCCCGAAGGGCCCCACATTCCCCTCCCTGAAATCCAAGGGCTCCCTCGACCCCCAAGTGCTGTCGCGGACCCCGAACTGTCCCTCAGAATCCCTGAGTGCCCATCCAAGTGCCCACCCAGCTTCCCCAAGTGTCCTCCAGGCCCTCAAGTTCTCTCTGAATTCGCTCCCTAGACCCAAAACTGCCCCAAATGTGCCCCAGAAATGTCTCCAGGGATCTCGAAGTGGCCCCTTAGACGCTGTGTGAGAAAATAAAACAAAAGATGACAAGAATGCTAAATTACTTGAATAAAGAAGGAGAAATCAATAGTTGATAGTTGTCAATTAATGAAGGGAATTTTTTTACTTAGAATGAATGAGGAATAATATTGTTGGTTGGTAAAAATGCATTGATTTTTCATATTACTTTAGAGATTGGGTTTTAAAAATATTGAATACTAATATTACAAATAAATATTTCTATAATTTTAGTAATTATTATATTCTGATTTTCAAGTAAAATGCAGAATTTTTTTTAATGTTTTGGGATGTCAGTCCCAGGTGGGCGATGTCAGACATGGTGAGGCTGGGGGTGAGGAGCAGCTTGGCCAAACAGGCTCAGCATGCAAGGGGCTCATTCTTCTCCCTGCCCAGACCTCCTAAGGAGACATTCAGCATCCAGATCACTTGGCGAATGCTTCTATCCCCTCTTCTCTGAAATGTAAAGAGAAATATATTCTCTTGATGAAAACCAAAAATCATGAGATGCACTTTGAAATCTTCCTCCTGAAGAGAGCTCCAAACTGACTCCAATCACTGCACAAGCCCTGGAGACCCAAAGACAATGGAAGGGAGACAAAGAGCTCCTGAGGCCTTTCTGTATTTTAATCAGCCCCACGCTGGATTTGGGGCTGGCTCCAGGAGCCTCAGGCACAGAGAGAAGGATGAAGAAGCTGCTCAAGGAGTCAGCAGCAAAACTCCAAGTGCCTTGGAGCATGGCTGCGCCCCAGGGAGGGCAGGGAGTGCCCAGGGCCTGGTGAGAGCAGATCCTTGAGGCAAGGATTGCAGGGAGCCCAAGGCTCTGAGCAGGGAACTGCAATGCTGAGCAAGGCCTGGCTTGGCTGGGTTTTCTCTCCTTTCAAGCGTCTCTGGGTAGGCACTGTTGGTTTCAGGTCCATGGTCCCTGTGCTGCTCTTGGCCTGCTCTGGTTAGGGTGACAAAGGCAAAAAGCTCTGACCATGCTCCTGATGTTGTCTTATGTTTTCTGTGGTTAGAGGTGTTATTTTAATTCTTCATTTGCATGGTGGCTTGTTGTTCTAGGAGTTTTTGTTAGGTCATTCTTTTCTGTTAGGTCTTATGGGATTTTCATATTTGGTTATTGGGTGACATAATCCTCTTCATTATGGTGTCGGGTGGTTCACCATCTTAGATGAGAGTGGGAGTGATAGTAAAAGTTTTAAAATCATAATGTGTTGGGAGTTTGGCTAGCTAAGGACTGGAAAAGTACAAAACCATGGCTAATTCCAAGTCCTGCACCTGTGTAGATAGCGTGTCCTTGAAGCCTAGCTGTAGTATAATAACAAACAGTGAAAGAGACATGAGAAAAGAGAGATGTAACCCCTAAGGAATGAGGAAGAGTTCATGGTGTAGTTTAACCAATAGATTGCTTGGCTTACAGAATATTCATAAGCGTATTATTTGCTGTATAAGTGTTTGATACTTTCTTCAATAAACTGGACCTGAAGGACCTGAGGGACCGGGACCGGACCGGACCGGACCTGAGGGCCTGTGATGAACCATATGGTGTCCTGGTCCCCTTCCTTTGACAATAATATTCAGGAATTAGAAAGAAGCTGGACTTAGTGGGGCCCTGGAAAAATGTTTAAAATGGACTCTGAAAATGTTAGGCTTTGTGTTTGCCAGATCATGTGAAATTGCAGTTACTTAAGCAGTATATGATAAATGATATAATTGTTCAATGTGATGATTGTTTAGTAATTAAATATAATAATTGTATAATCATAAGAAGAATAATGAAAAACTATGTTAGAAGTTTGGGGGGGTCACGAGGAGCCCATGCTTAGCTGAAATCTATGTATACAATAGAACAATATAATTTTAATAATTAACATGAAAGTTATATAACAATAGAATATAAAAACATGTTCATCCCGAACCCATATCAAAGACAGATTTGGGTTTGCACCCCTGACACCCAGAGCTCTTCAATAAAAGCACCTTCATAGAATTATTCTCGTGATTATGTGCTTCTGAACACTAACAGGAGCAGTGGGAGGAACACCTGACAGTGAGGGGATTTACATAATTATAAATCCTTTAACTAGCTTTGGAACTTGGCATAACTATAAAACATTCAACAAACAATCTATGACTAACATTGGAACTTTAACTCCTTTAACAATGAACTTTATATCAACTCCTTTAACAATGTATTCTCTACAATTTCCCCCTCTAATTGTTTCATTGGGCTCAAGCCTGCTTCAATTAGCAATTACTTCTTCTTGAAAGTACAATTTTTAATATTGGTTGTAAATTTGCTTGGCATGTGGATGTTCTTGATCATTCATTACCATGAATACTTTTACTTCTTTCTTATTAAGCTCTTTTGGTATCATTAAACTTGCTTGTACAGCAGATGTTACAACTCGGATTATACAGGGGAGCATGCAAGGTAGGAGGATCAAACCAGCAATTTCACATATGATGAAAAAGTGGGTTTTTTTCCACCAGTTTCCTTTTAATGACCAGAAATTGTCCCACCAGCTGGTATTGAATGTAGGGGCCCACTCTTGTGTTCCAACATAAACTTCCAGATTTCCTTTGACATATTTCTAATGACTTCACTGCAGTCATCTATTTCTAAGCAGCACTCAGAAGAGTTAAATTTTCCACATGTTCTTCCTTCATGGTCTAATAAATAATCTACTGCAGACCTTTTACCAACTGTGATGTTGGTATTTTAGTCACACATGACTTGTCTGCTCTGGTATCAACTAAAAATTCAAATTCATCATTCTGGGGACCAATCTCGAAATTTACAAAGGGCTCTTCTAGATGATACATTAAATTCCCCAGAGCACAGAACCCTTGACACCCCTATTCCGCATACTTCTCGTCCCTTCTTAAGATGTTCTCTAGAGCTTCTTGCTCCCAGGCTATGGCTTCATCTAATTGGAGTTTCTCTTTAGGTGTCCTTTCTCTCCACAGTAATAACAATATTTCTCACTGGGTAGAGCCCTAGCCCCTTTTGGTCCAATAAAACCTTTGTCATTTCTAAGTGGTTCTACTGGCCCATCCTTGTTGGCTCCCACACTTTCTCTGGCTATGGCTACCATAATTTTAGCTTTTGTTTTTGTCTTGTTCTCTTCTCAGATATACTCTTATGGCTTCTCTCAGCAGTTCATTAAGCTTTTTTCTGGCCAGTCCTCTATTCTTTCTAACTTTCATGTGATATCCGGCCAGGATTTAGTTACAAATTGTATGTTGAGAAGGACTTGACCTTCAGGGCTATCTAGGTATCTGTCCGAATTTTCCCTCATCTGCCGCACGATCATTCTTGGGAGACCACTGAAGAAAAGAACCCCCCTGTCTAGAATATCTGGCTCTGAAGGAGAAAAGTCACACGCCACATAGGAACTCATAGATTCTCAGCCTGAACAGTCTGTGGGTCACAGTGAAGGTGTGGAGGAACAAAATGAGATATGTCACGATTGATGGCTTTCCTTTAGGAACAATATTATAAAATGAAAACAACAGAAAAGAGCATAGAAAATGAAACCAACAATAAGTATCAAAGATGACTTCTATTACAAGTGACTTGCAAAAACTGGCCAGCAGTTTAATGTTTCTTTATTTGTCCAGTGATGAGTCTCCACACTGCAGCCTTGAGCTCCTGGTTCCTCAGGCTGTAGATGAGGGGGTTGAGGGCTGGAGGCATCACCGAGTACAGAACTGACAGGGCCAGATCCAGGGATGGGAAAGACATGGAGGGCGGCTTCAGGTAGGCAAATGCTGCAGTGCTGAGGAACAGAGAGACCACGGCCAGGTGAGGGAGGCAGGTGGAAAACGCTTTGTGCCGTCCCTGCTCAGAGGGAATCCTTAGCACAGCCCTGAAGATCTGCATATCGGAGAAAACAATGAACACAAAAAACTTGCAGAAAATAAACAAATACTAATAGCAAGAAGCCCAAGTTCCCTGAGGTAGGATTCGGAGCAGGAGAGCTTGAGGATCTGGGGGATTTCACAGAAGAACTGGCCCAGGGCATTGCCGTGGCACATGGGCAGGGAAAATGTATTGGCTGTGTGCATGAGAGCATTGAGAAAGCCACTGGCCCAGGCAGCTGCTGCCATGTGGGCACAAGCTCTGCTGCCCAGGAGGGTCCCGTAGTGCAGGGGTTTGCAGATGGACACGTAGCGGTCATAGCGCATGACGGTCAGGAGGGAAAACTCTGCTGAGATGAAAAAGGCAAAGAAAAATACCTGTGCAGCACATCCTGAGTAGGAGATGATCCTGGTGTGCGAGAGGGAATTGTGCATGGCTTTGGGGACAGTGGTGCAGATGGAGCCCAGGTCGCTGAGGGCCAGGTTGAGCAGGAAGAAGAACATGGGCATGTGCAGGTGGTGGCCGCAGGCTACGGCGCTGATGATGAGGCCGTTGCCCAGGAGGGCAGCCAGGGAGATGCCCAGCAAGAGGCAGAAGTGCAGGAGCTGCAGCTGTCGCGTGTCTGCCAATGTCAGCAGGAGGAAGTGCCTGATGGAGCTGCTGTTGGACATTTCTTCACTCTGGGCATGGTTGACTCGTGAAAGAAGACATTGACAAGGTCTTTGAGTCAATTCTATGAGTTTATTTTAGGAATTATCTCAAAACTACGTCTCTAACCTGTGAGGGAACTTCACTGAACATTTTTATTCTTGAGCCTGAGTTTGTGCTCCTGAGTTACTGCCTCCTCTTCAGCATTGCTCTCAGCCTGAAATCCAGGGAAGTCCGTAGGGAAAAAAGGGCTCCCTGTGTCCCAGGGCCGTCAGATCTGCTGGTCCTCACACAGGTGTCCTTTGCCCATTACACCTCCCTCTAAATCAGTGTGATTCAACATAAAATAAGCTTGAAAAATAAAGTGGAGATTTTAAGACACCAGTGTTAAAGTCAATTTTCCTAAGCTCTTCTTTCTTTCCCAGTGCACCTGAATAGAAAACGATGCAAAGTGTTGGTCTGGCTCTCTGCAGCCTGGAGTTGTGCCTACTGGAAGCTGTTTCTCTCTATTCAAGCCTTGTCCCTGCCAGTGCTGCCAGAGCCTAGCCCAGCCCTGGGGGCTCAGCTCTGCCCTGCAGACCCCTCCCAGCACAGGAAACTGCCCAGGGGCATCTCCCTGGCAGCAGAGCCTTAAGGGCAGGCCAGACAAACAGAGATGCCGCAAGCCAAGGTGCTGTAGCTGCTCTCTGTAGGGAGAGGAGGCTGAGGAGGCACTTTCTGAGGGAGATCTGAGGCCCATCTGCTGATGCTCAGGCTGACAGTGCAGGAGTCTCAGTGACACAGCCAAAGCTGACAGCCCCTTTCCCTTCCCTTTAGGAGAAAACTGAGAGCAGTCCTGGCCATGCAGCAACATCTCCAGAGCAGGAGGAATCTGCCCTGATGGGGGTGGCTCCTTCCCCCTCCAACTTCTCCCCTGCAGCGTCCATGGGGAGCTGCCAGGCAGGCTGAGAGCTGCCCCTGGCAGGTGGCACATGCCCTGGGCTGGCCAAGAGCCCTGAGGGCGCAGGAGCTGCTCTTCAGGACAACCCTGGGCAGCCCTGGCTGATGCCCCAGCTTCACTCCCTGCAGCCATCCCTGGCAGCAGGAGCCCTCCTGCCCTGTCCATCTGACAGTGCTCAGGGCAGCCCTGCTCTGCAGCACATCCTCCTGCTCCTGTGCCAGAGAGAAAGTGGGAGAGTCCTCCTGACATATCCCCCAGCCTATGGGGTGTGCTGGCTTCAGGAGATCCCTCCAGGAGCACAGGGGACATTGCCCTGCACCCACACACTCACCATGCACAGGGCTGTGAAGATCTTTCCCCAAGTGAAGTCTCAGCTCAATGTCTTCCCAATCCTGATTGCCTTCAGCCTGTGTCTGCCTGGCTCCTGTCCCCTCAGTGCCTGCAGGCAGAGCCCTCAGCCCTGCTGGGCTGGGAGAGGAGCTGGCCCTGGGAAGAGCTGTTCCTTTAAAGCTCAGCAGCACAGACACAGCACAAAGAATTTAATGAGCCTCTTGGGGCATTGATGTTGTTTACATCAAACTCAGTCCCTGAGAGAGTGATCAAAGAACTTTTCAAGAACTCAAATTTTAATTTAATTTTTGAAGTTTCTTAAAGTTTTAATTTAAACTCTGAAGTTTCTCAAAGTTTTAATGCGTACCACAGAGAGACACGACTCACAAAGTGTCCCAAGGTTCCAGTTAGAGAAGAACACTTCAGGCAGTGATGACAGCTGGGGACAAACAAGGCCAAGGTGTCTCTGGTGCTGAGCAAAGCTGGATGTGTTTGAGGAATGCCAAGGGCCAAGGCCTGAGCCCCAGTCCCTGGCCAGGCAGATGCTGTCCATCCCTCATTGCTCAGGGCTCTTGCCGGGATGGGCACTGGCATGTGGGGATGTGCAATGTCAAGGGCAGGAGCATGGGGCAGCCCCTGCCAGGCTGCTGAGCTGGGACAAGGAGGCAATGAGGCCCCAGGCCTGCAAGGGTCACTTGTCTTCTGCTCCTGCCTCAGGCCCAGGGCCAGCAGCCATGGCCCAAGTGCTGCCCAAGTTGGCTCTGTCAGGGCTGTCTTGCAGCTGCTGCACATGCCTGTGCCCTGTGCAGCCCAGGCTGTGCTACAGTGTCCCTGCCCTGCGCCTCTGTCCCTGCAGGCTCTGGGGAACATTTTCCCCTGTACCTTTTGGACATATACCTTGGCATATTGGAATGTTGTCCACATGGATGGCTACAGAACACCAAAACATAAATACTCATCCCTTTTTCTTGAAAATATAGGATCATTAGTTCCTGTATTATCCTTCTGTGTTTTTCATTATAATGAAACTGACCTTTCTGAATAGAAGTGTGTGCTTCTTTCTTTGTAATATCTAATACAAAGGTAAAAATAATTAGGAATCATTTTAGGCATTGCAATTCATGACCATGGTACTCCAGGAAGGGGCCAAGTGAGAATCAATGCGTTTTTAAATCCAACTACTTTTCTGAAAGCTTGAAACATAACTGAAGAGGACAACTGGGAAGTGACATTGTCCTGCAGCCTTATGGTGCTTCTTCTTTAAGAAATTCATGTGTAAAATTATAACTAACCTGATGTCACTTGTAGTTTTAGAGGAAAGAATAGGTGGTTAAGGGTAACTAAGGCCTATCCATAAGGCTTTATTTACCATTCTATAAATCTTTAGATTACTGAGCCCCAAAGAATAAGTTATCATGGTATACCGTGATAAAGGGTACCTTTATCAACCCCCTATGGATCACTGTTTATCTGGCCTTTGGACATGTTCATACAGACATGTTCATACACACAGACAAGAGTGCAGAAAGGTTTCTCATCTGACTCCACCAGATCCCACTGCCTCTGCAGAGCAGTCAGAAAATACACATTGAGTCTAATGAGGAAACAGGGTACTGTGGAACAGTGCAGGGTACAGGTGCAAGGCAGGGCCTTACAAACACACTGATCAGCATTTGTCAGCATCTGTCACCATGACTGACCCCACTTATTGTATTATTCCTCTATTTTCCTATGTCTATTTCTCTCCAACCCCCTGGATCCCTCCCTTTTTCTTCTTTGGTTCTTCCCCTAACATTCCATATTAAGTCTAGTGAAATTCAAAAATGCTGCTTCCTTGCACCCCAATATTAACTCTGTACCACTATGCAGTAATACCAGCCCTTCTGCAAAGCCATCTCTCAGGATCATCCTAGTGACCAGATGACCTGATGGTTTGTAGGAATGATCTCAGAGTGCAAACACCAACACAGTACAAGAGGGTTTGCAGTGATAATCAAATCAAATGCAGTTTTATTGAAATAACCAGAGCAAAAATGCAATAGAGATATTAAGGGAGAGAAAAATATAGAGAAAGAGGAGAGAGAGAGGGAAGGAGAGGGAATATAGCTACCAAAGCAGAGACGAAGTCCTTTGGTCCAGTCCAGCCGAGGGTTCGCCTGCTACGCTGGGGAGATCTCAAAGTCTCTAGCTAACTCAGAGGTTTTTATTACTGAAAATTGTGAGGGGGGAGAACAGATACAATAGGGAACAAATGTAACAGGTAGTCCATGTTCTCAGCAGTAAATGAGAGCCATTGTTTTCTTGCTCCAGTGGTCACAGCCTGCAGGCAAACATCTCGCTTCGGTCAGTTTGCCTCCCCCACACACCTTCCCCAGGCTGGAGGTTTCAGTCCCAGTCCTTGGAAGGAGCAGAGGGTCCTTTTAGGAGTTTCATGTCTCAATCCTTGATGGAGAGGCTTCTTACATCTCTGTCTGTCTGTCACGGTGATTGTAAAACAGGTGAGGGTCTTCTGTGGGAGACCACCTGAAAGTCAGGAGAAGTCCAGCCAGGCCAAGAGGTGGGACAGCTTCCAGAGCTGCTATTGTTGCAAACGGGGCACTGTGCCCCCTTCTTAGCATACAGCAAACACACCTGTGAAAACAATAGCTTAACACTGAGCTTTCAGGTCTCAGGGCCCTGTTGGCGTGTGACTTTTTTCCTTCAGAGCCAGATATTCTAGACAGGGGGGGTCTTCCCTTCAGTGGTCTCCCAAGGACGATCATGAGGCAGATGAGGGCAAATTCTGACAGACTTTCACATGACCCTGTGACTCACGATTGTCTTGAAGGGATCTTCATCAGCAGGGCTCTGGAGTGTTGCCAATCAGTCTTGCCATATGTTGGTAGCATATCCGGAAAAGCAGCGACAGTATGAGAGGAGAGAGAGAAAAGAGAAAAGGAGGGAAAAAAAAAGGATCAGAAAAATAAGGGGGAAAAGGGAGACAATAAACATACTTAATTAATATTGATTGTCATAACATTTTTCACAAATGGTTAATTAATTCAAACAATATCATTTTTATAACAATTTCAAAAAATTGTTAAAACAAATCACAAATAATCATAGCAAACACAATAAACAATTCATAATATAAGCATTAAGTTAAAAAAATTCTAAAACAATTCACTAAAAATAAAAAATTATTTTCACAAAATCATAAAAGAAAATCAGGATTACTGTAAAACACATATGCTAAATTCATAATTGCTTTGTGCCAAACGTCTAGGGGATTTCAGCAGTGAAGGGAACATCAGCCAAATTGTGTGCATTAACTATAGATACCAATCTTGTCAGCTGTTTCACTATCTTCTAATTCATAATGACTAGGATTGCTGATAAAAATGAAACCAAACAGAATTATTATCAAAAGGATAACAATGGGATGACACACACACTGTTCAGGACACCTGTGGCAGTAGGAGACCACCCAAAAGAGTATCCCACCACCCGTGCTCGGCATCTTTCTTCACTCTTTCCATGACATGGTGTGTCTTACATTGTGATGAACAGTCACCGGGGTCTTCTGTCTGCTTTCCTTGATTTTCTCGAGGATCTCAACCAAGTTCTGATGGAGCAGCAGTTGTCTTACCAAAGTTTGATCTCAATAGGAGTAGGCATCAGTTTGTGAATCATTGTGTAGCTGCATTGCAATAGGTAGTGAGAAGTGACTGGGGCTTCACAAGAAAAAGTTACATCCTGAAATCTTAGTAAAGTTACAAGCACAGAAATTTGAATGATTTTTAGTATCTACTACATTTTCTACAAGGACAAGATCACAGATAGTTCTAAAGCATGCACATCCATTGCCTATGTATATAGGAACTGTTTTAAAAGCCTCATTAGGACAAATTTTAAAATGACAGCTATTTTGCTCTGTATCTTAACAAATGTCTTGAGCTATGATTGCATTGCTTTCACAGATGAACTCTTATTGTTCTCAGGCAATACAAGATTCCAAATTAATAGTTTACCATTTCTTACCAATTTGACGGGCCCATTCTCTATGTTCAGAAAAAATAGAGAATGGCTCTGTCGTAATTCAGTTCTAGTGCTATAACAGGGAAAATAAAATGCACTGAGGCATTGTGTATGGTTAACACAAAAACTGTGGCTGTATTTAAAATGAGGTCACAGGAAAAAATTCACTAGGTTCCACCAGGATTGGAATTCTCTTTCAAAGTCAGTGGCACTGTCCCAAATTATTTTCCAAATTTCAGTGGGAAAAGTGCTTTCTTCACCTTCTCTTATAATTGAAGCAGAAACTGACTGCATCTTCAATTGTGCCTGGATACAGCTGAGAGCCAAAGAAACATTGTTTTGTGCAGCACCGAGTGTATCAATTATCAATTTGTGGTCATTTACATTTACCTTCTCCCAATTTGGTAATATGTTTGATAGCAGCCACTGGTGTGTTCACAAAAGCCAATAAGAATGACTGCAGTGGTTGCTGTAATTTGATCAAATCTCTAATTGTGACAGCCAATTTATTCAAGTTAAATTAATTCACATGTCATGTGTAATATCATCACCTGGTGTTACCATAAAGGGAAGGGAAAACATTATTTCTGATGTCCATCACTAGTGTTATCATGGTTTATCAGGTCTTCATGTCCCTCAGAGCTCTTCTGAAAAAGTAAACACAACAGACTCTGCCACGAAGAGGCAGAAAAGGTTAGAATAATGGAATTGTCAGAGAGGTTTTGAACAGCAGTGGTACTTCCCTTACAGCAGCAGGGGGTCCACTAAAAAACAGGTTGTCCAGGGTAAGGTCCTGGGTTCTTGAAATCATCTGGTCTCTGTAGTGAAGGAATTATGCTTGGAGCTGTCGGGCAAAAAGCAGTGATTTTGGAGCACTCATTTACCCCCCATCTATAGTAAGAGGTGTGAGAAGTCCATTTGATCTTTTCACCTTCTGCCCAGTCCTGCACACTTTTGACAGTAAAGTGAGAAACATTATCAGATTGAATTTCCTGTGGCTTTAGGAAAATCCCAACCATCCTTGCATTGCTTTAACGGTATTATTTCCTGTAGCTCTTTTAAAAGCATCAGCCTGGACCAACCCAAATATAAACATAGCACAGGACTCGGTGTAAATACAGACAAGAAAGTAATTTTGTCCCACACTTTGGAAAATACACCAAACAGTAAACAGTTCCTCAACTTGAGCACTGTCTTCCTTTCTGTTAGCAGAAGCAGGGGATAGAGGAGGTGTTGGTTTAATCACAGAGGCAGGTTTATTTTGGCTGCTACCCAAGCTCCCAGTTTCTTGGATTGCCCAGTTCTCCTCCACCTCCCTGGGAGCCAAGCCAACCACAAACACCCCCCCTTCCCAGGCAGGGTACCTTTTCTCGGCATCTTTGAAACCAACCAGGAATAAAAACCAACAGGCTTTGTCAGACCTTCAGGACCCCGTTGCCAAATGTGTACTGAAAGCTGTGAGGAGGCAAATCCCCACTCCACCTGAAAGGGATCTGTGGGATTGATAGGATCCAGTCCTTGGTGTGCTGTCACTTCAAATCAGCGATTGCAATGTTTCCTTCTGAGAAGAAGTCCAATCCCATTTTATTCTCTTTCTCAGCAAGTCATAAAGGGGAACAAAAGGGTCATTCTGGTTACTAAAAGGTTTATCTGGTCTTTCTGTAGGAGACATAGCTACTATGGTTTTCTGAAAGAGAATTGCTGTAAGTTTAAGTGTTCCTGGAAGCCCTTGAGTTAAAGCGGTCATAATTTCAGGCTTTACAGGTGATTTCATTGGTGACTCAAAACCAGAAATTAATTTACTTTCACGAATCAATTGCAGGCAGCCGGATTTGTGAATGTTTTCCCAGAGATGGCCAGGGGTACCGACTGAAGGGTCTCCATTTTCCAAGGGGTTAAACTCCCCTGCCCAATGAGCTGTGTGCTGATTTGGGGACCATGGGATGTGTCTGTCTGCTGTTGTTGAGAACACCCCATGTCCCCAGCACCCACCGGCTTCTTGTTCTGACAAAGGAATCTGATCTCCCCCAGTGAGAGACACTTGAAAAATATGTTCTGTTTCAGATTTTTGGAGGAGAAGCCCATTCTGCTTTGCAAGTTTTGTTAATTCAGTAGCACTGTAAAGGATTTCTTTAGTGGTTATGTGCAGGTCAAGATCTTCATTATTGATATAGTTGCATTCTGTTTTAGTTAGAGGTTTTATGCTATTACAGCAGTGTTTCCTGCAATTTTTCATCAGACCTCATTCTTTTTGAGGGCAATTTGGATAATGTGAGGAGTTTCTTTCTCCTCTGTTTCTTTTGAGGAATCAGTGTTCTGTGAATTTTTAACATGTTCCTCTCTCAGGGCAGCCCATAACAAGTTATTTACATTTCTTTCTTCATCCAACTGTTTTTGCAAAACTTCAACTATGTTTTGGAGGGAGTCTATGATAGCATTTTCCTCACCTTTTTGCTTAAAGCGAGTTTCTATGGCTGCTGTGAGGCAGGCGCCCAAGACTGAGCAGAGGATGGTTTTATTTGTGCCCAGTTTGAATTTTGTTTCATGTTGCAAAGAAGATATTCCATCAATAACATTTTCTAAGGTAAACCAATTGCAGCTTGCCCATTTTTCTCCCCCGGAGAAGATGTGGCATTGTATTTAGCAAGTAGAGCATAAAATTCAGCTTTACCTTTTGCACTGAAGTTTTTAGTAATTTTGTGAGGGGACCAAAGCTACACCAGGGAGTTAAGTTACACAAATCACACAGCCTTTTCACTGTCCCCTTGCTTCCCTGGGTAGTTTAAGAGACAGAATCAGTCTGGGAGGCTCTGTGAGGTTGCTTCAAATTTTTCTCTTCCTTCCCAGACAGTCCAGACACACACTCACACACACACACACAAATGTTTTCTTTGTGAGGGGACCAGAACCTACAACAGGGGGAAAGCCACTCAGCCTCTGCTGCGCCGCCCCTCACTCCCCTGTTTAGGTGAAGGGACAATATCTGTCTAAGAGGCCCTGTGAGGTTGCTTCAGGTCTGTCCCTTCCTTCTTAGACAGTCCAGATACACACAAATACATACACACAAAATGATTCCTTTTGTGAGGGGACCAGGACCTACAACAGGGGGAAAGCCACTCAGCCTTTGCCGCCCCTCACTGCCCTGTGTAGGTGAAGGGACAGTTCTGCCTGGGAGGCCCTGCTTGGTTTCTTCAAGTTGTCCCTTCCTTCCCAGAGAGTCCAGTTACACACCAATACAACAGTACATGCAAATACAGCAGTAACAGTTTCCCCTGTTTTGCACTGAGAGATCTTTTGTGCCAATTCCGGAGACAGAGCACTCAATTGCGCATGAGATTTGCCTGCAAATCCCTCTGTCTACCAGAATCTTGTCTGTCACGCCAATTTAATGTCAGGGTCTGTCCTAGTGGACAGATGACCTGATGGTTCATAGGAATGACCTCAGGGTGCAAAAACCAACAAGGTATAAGGGGGTTTGCAGTGATAATAAAAACAAATGCAGTTTTATTGAAATAACCAGAGCAAAAATGCAATAGAGGGATTAAGGGAGAGAAAAAGATAAAGAAAGAGAGGGAAGAGAGAGAGGGAATATAGCTACCAACTCAAAGTCCTTTGGTCCAGTCCAGTCGAGGGTCTGCCTGTTACACTGGGGAGATCTCAAAGGCACAGTTCATTTGCACCCCAATTATTCTCTTTTTGTTGGGGGAAGGGAGAATAAATTTCACAACTGAAACAAAGGATAGAAAGGGGGGTACACAGAGTCCAAGCTAGGCAGCAGGCAAGAACCATTGTTTTCTTGGTCCAGTGGTCACAACCTGCAGGCAAGCATCTCGCTTTGGTCAGCTTGCCTCCCCCACACACCTCCCCCAGGCTGGGGGTTTCAGTCCCAGTCCTTGGAAGGAGGAGAGGGGCCTTTTATCATGGAGGTTTCATATCTCAGTCCTTGGTGGAGAAGCTTCTTACATCTCAGTCTGTCTGTCACGGTGGTTGTAAAACAGGTGAGGGTCTTCTGTGGGAGACCACCTGAAAGTCAGGAGAGTCCAGCCAGGCTGAGAGGTGGGACAGCTTCCAAGGCTATTGCTGCAAACGGGGCACGGTGCCCCCTTCTTAGCATACAGCAAACACACCTGTGAAAACAATAATACTGTGCTTTCAGGTCTCAGGGCCTTTGGCATGTGACTTTTCTCCTTCAAAGCCAGAGATTCTAGACAGGGGAGGGTCTTCTCTTCAGTGGTCCCCCAATGGCAATTGTGAGGCAGAGGAGGGAAAATTCAGACAGACTCTCACAGATGTGTTGTGCCACAGCCCTGCTCTGGGAGGGAAATTCATTTCTCTTCATTTCCATTCTGGGTTTCACAGGTGCACTTGGTGACATTATTTCTATCTCAGACTCTTTTCCACTATGAAGAAGTGGTCCAATATATTTGAAAACACTTTTGTAGTCATCACAGTCTGTTCTTATTGTGTCCTCAGTCTCCACACAGTTGAACCCAGATCTTCCAGCTCCCATATAGTGATCATGTTCTTGGGGTTTCCAAAGCACATCCTGGGAGGTCTCTGGGACCTCTCAAAGGTGCTCAGCCTTGGAGATGTGATTTAAGTCCAGGAATGGCTGAGTACCTTTCTGCCCAAAAGTTGTACTGGGGAATATAATACTGAATAATACACTATATCTTTTAACTGACTGAGGGCAGATTTAGATTTTATGTAAGGTGAAATATTTTCTGATGATTGTGGCAGGACACAGGCACAGGTTGCCCTCGGAATAGAAGCCCCATCTCTGGAAGTGTTTAAGGTCAGGGGCTTTGTACAACCTGAACGAGTGGAGGTGTTCCTGGGTAATGGAAGGGGAGTTTTACGAGTGGCTCTTTTAGGTCTCTTCTAACTCAAACCATTTTACAATTCTTTGATTGTTATATCCCAACTGCTTCTCCACAGGGCTATCTATGCACACCATGCCAGCATTTAAATCTGGCCTAATTCTTAACACTTCCTTAAAAAGGAAAAAAATTGCCATGTCAGGGACATGAATTGCCGTGTTTATGGAGGAACCATTAAAAGCCCCAAAAGTAAAGAAACAGAAAGGAAGATCCAACATCTTAGTGTGAAAGATTCACCAAGTGGGACAATGGCAGAGACTCTGATGGTGACCTCCCCGCTGAGGATGAGGGTTTCTGCCTTGGGGTCTGAGTATCAGGATGGAAGGTCACTCCCAGGAGGAGTCCCTGTGCATTTCCCTTCCCCATGGCTCTGCCCTTCCTGATCCAGCAGCTGTGGGGCAGCAGAGCTGGGGCAGTGCAGGGACAGGGCTGGCTCTCACAAGGCTGTTGTGGTTTAGGAATGGTGCTCTCCAATTGCTTACTCCCACTACAAAGACCATGTGTCTGCCCAGATTTATATTCCCACCATTGTCCCCAACACCACAGGGGCTTTACCTGCCTGGTCCTGCTTGATCTCAGCCCACGTTTCACAGTCAGGGATAACCTGGAGATGGTGTCCATGGTTAAATTCACCCCTCACTCATGAACCCATCTGGAGGTTGCATCTCTTCCCTGATGACCTGAGGTGTCCAGAAATAACTCACCCTTGTGTTGCCAGTCCAGACCCCCCTTGGAACACTTTAATCCTAGCAGCCCCATCCTCCTATCTGTTGTTGCCATGCTCTTCAGTGCCCGACTCTTGGGCACATGAGCATCCACACGAGCGACTTTCACAGCCAGGTTCTCCCCCAGACAGAGATGTCTTGCCCCAGTCCAGCAGCCCAGCTGGGTTTCCCTCTACACTGCCAAATTTCCTTTTTCCATCATTCCAGCCACCCCAGAGAGCATTTCCCACCATCCCCGAGTCAGTGCAGAGGTGCAGTGCTGGCCATTTCTCTCGCTCAGAGCTCCAGGGATGGTCCCAGTGCTGCAGTGACTGCAGGAAAGGGGACCCCACAATGGGACATTTCTTGGTCAAATACAGACAGGAAGAGTGACAAACTGTCTGTGACTCAGGTTTTGGCCTTGCAGCCCCTGCCGTGGTTTGCAGGGAGCTGCAGTGTGGCCAGGCCCTGGCTGTGCCTGGCAGTGCTGGCCTGGGAGAAGGTGTCGGTGCCAGCTGGCCCAGGGAGCTGCAGCGTGTGGGGAACGAATCCCTCCTGGCCTCCTGCCCCAGGGTGACACTGCAGAGCCTCATGGAGCCAAGGGGCCATTGTAGCACTTCAGGGCCCCATGGAATTAGGGGGACTCTGGTCATTGTGGGGCCTTGTGGGACTGAGGCCATTGTGACACTTCAGAACCAAGGGGCCACTGTGAAACTACGGGGCATTGTGGAACAGATACTGAAATCACCAAAATAGAAACTTTCTAACACATTTTGAGTATTAGAAAGCATCCATTCTTTATTGCAGCACTGATCACTTGGAGGATCCTTCCTCCATTTGAGTGCCCCAAACGTCATGTGAATAGAGGTTTCATGACACACACAAATTCCATATTTATGAGCTGTTCCTCTGTGATGCTCTACAGCTGCCCTGTAGGCCTCACAGTATAAACAATTCCAACTTTATAACTGAAGTAAGTGGTGTATTATATAATTACCTTGTTTATGTAATTCAACTAGTAAGAGCAGGCCCAGGCAATTGGAGACTCAGGCTGCTATTGGCTGGTTAGCTGAGTAGTAACTGGCTAAGCCAATGAGGATAAACTTCATGGACCTTCTTATCTATATAAGGAAGTGAGATCTCAATAAAGCTGCCTATTGCTGCATGAACATGGACTGTCAAGTCCTGTCTCTGAAATTGTGACCCCATTGGTGACCCCAACGTGATCATAACAGTTGCTGCTGATACAGTAGGGAGATTGACGGGGCAGCCAAGAAGAGCTGCCCACAGCCTTTGAGCTGTGAAGAATGAAGTAAAGAGCTGTGATCGATCTGGACCCTCTTTTTTTTCCTCTTCTTAGTTTTCTTCTTGTAAGTGGAAGACACCACCAACATGGGAGCAAGGAGTTCGAAACTTGAGGACCCCCTTCTGCAAATATGGACTCCTATTTAAAAGAAACTATTTGAAAAATATGATGACTGGGCTTTATTAGTCTTAAGTCTGTGGTGTGAGAGCGATGGACTAGACATGTTGGAAGCGGCTGCCCTAGATTTAAAAACTTGGAAGTGGGCTTGTAGAAGAATTCTTGGCAAAATTAGGGCATGCTATACTCCGACAGGAATTGGACAACCTGGCCTGCAGATTGCAGAGTTGCTTTGAAGACCATGGGCCATCCTAGGAACAAGATAGACCATGTACTGTCCTCGAATAGATACAACAAGGAAGAATAAGCATTGTGCAAGGACGAAGCAGGATGCCAAACACTACATGAGAACTGCTAATTTAGCACACCTTAGCTCAAACACTTACAGTGTAGCAACCAATTAACAAGTAACACGTATGTGTGAATATAGGCACTTAACCAATAAGCACTAAGCAGTGGTGGCGTGAGACAAGTGTATAGAAGCATAAATATGACAAAATTGCTAAATAAAGGAAGATAATGTGTAGCCACATTGGTGTGATTGTCATTACTCAGCCAACTCTCCATGGGACCATCTTCATACTGGTGCCACGAACAGGGACCCTCTGAGACACTTGAATGCGATTTGCCTAAACGTGGAAGACTGAAGTATCAGGCAAGAACCTGATTTGGGGCCAAAGAGGCAGGAGAGACCTGGTGGGCAAACACAGAGATCAGAGTCTGGAGCATGAGCAGTCAAACAAGTGCCTGCCAAGGCAAGACTGCGATGGAATTAGACGTGGCAATAAGATTGCTCACAAGTATCCTCTCTAAGAGAGGAGAGGACATAAAAGAAGCACAAATAGAAGCCCCAGTGAAATGGGCATGAAAAAGGAAAAAATATTTCTTGAGCCTTCCCTGCTATTTAGTACAACTGGGTGGAAAGAAGTAGGAAACCATCTTTGGAATAGCACAATAGAAGGAGGAAAAGATGGAAAAGAAGCTAAGGAGTTAGGAGCCACCTGGAAATCTATTATTAACACTTTAGAAACAATGAAAGCTAAGAAAAACATGACTCCTGCAGCCATTGAAGATTTAGGAGGTGATGATAGTGAAAGGCAACAAGAGATAAAAAACCCAACATCTCCTGAACCATGAGGTCTTGCGACCTTCTTTGGAGTCAGAAATACTCGACCTATGAACAGAATTACCGCTCCTGTTTGCTTTACTTTGCAAGAAGTGATAGGTAGTGTATCACAAAAAGAAGAAGTTTCCCCACAGGAATTTGTTACAGGTTACCAAAACCAAAAAGAAGTACTCGATCCCACTCTTGTGGGAGAAAAGCAGATAGAAAAATCACTCAGAGCGATTAGTGGTGTGAGACCAAAAAGAGCAGTTACAGATCGCAGGCAAGATAAAAAAAAAAAAAATTGTTCTCCGTATTGTTCTCGTTTTCTTCATGCCATTCTCCGTGCCACTCCCCTTTGTATCCCTCCTTGCCTGAAACATCATCAGATGAATTCAAAGAAGAAGAAAGAAATCAAACTCGTAAATCAAAAAATCAAAACCTAATGATCTACTTCAAGAAACACTAAAGAAAATAGCAGAATTATCCACCTGGCAAGAACAATTAGAAAAACAAACAGAAAACACGAAAAAATCAGAAGTTATACCTACACCCCTTTTCACTTCAATGCCTATCGCTCCTAATGCTCCACCTGTGCCTGGGTGGCTTGTGTCGCCTCCACAGGCTCCCAAACCAGAAAAAGATCCAATATAGCAACGCTGCTCAGGAGTTGTTCGTGATGCTATCTTAGATGGAGAATGGCACACAGCAAGTACTCTGGCCTGTCCTGTATTAGTTACCAATAATCAGGCAACTTGGGAGCCACATAATTGGAAATTACTGCAACAAGCAAAACAAACAGTTACCACTCACAGTCTCTTGTCAGAAGCTGCTTGTCAAATCATTCAGTTTATTTTTACAGCAGATGTCCTTTCTCCTGCAGATTGTTCTGCAGTTGCCTCATTGCTACTTACATCATCTCAATATTTAATGTTTGAGAGAGAATGGAAAAGATTAGCAGTAGAAGAAGCAAACAGACATCAAGTTGTAGGAGACACCGTTTATGGATTGCAAGCAGACATAATAACAGGACAAGGACCTTATTCTACCACACAAGTTCTACTACAATACCCCACACAGATGCATCAGATTGCTCGAGCTTTATCTCATCGAGCCCTTTTGTCTGTACCAGATAAGAAAAAGCCTGCACCTTACACCACTGTCTGGCAGGGGGCAACAGAGTCATATGGACAGTTTGCAGACCGCTTGTCAGCAGCAATAAAAGATGCTTCAGATTTGCCACCTGAACTTCAAGGGCAAATGTTCTGCACTCTTGCGTTCAAAGGACCTAATCCCTAAACAAGAGCAATCCTAGCAACACTACCTCTAGGAAGTCCGATAGATGCAATACTTGTGAGAGCCACCCCAGCAGAACAAGATAATCAAGCAGCTGCATTCACTGCAGCAATGACGGGAGCAATAAAGGAGCAAGGGCATATAATTGCAGCAGCACTATCTGGAAGTGGAGATAAGCATGCTAAAATGAAAAATCAAATTAACAATAACATCAAAACCAACAATTGCTTTCGCTGCAGTGAACCAGGTCACATACGACAAAACTGCTCCAAAACTGTTGGTGATAAACATGCAACTCTGATACTCATGCTACAGCTGCTTGTGGATGAGGACAACTGGGAAACTTGTGGTGCAGTGTGCCAGGTCTGCGTGCGAAGACACAAGCTCAGACTCCAGTGACAGCGACCCAGAAGAAAACAATTTCTTTTACCAGCACATCTCAGCCACCCGAGGAAGCCTCGGAATGGACGTAGCAACCACAGTAGAAGTAACTTTGAGTAATAAAGAAGTGACTCTAATTCCAACTGATGTAAAAGGTCCTTTATATAGTCGGACTTCTGGACTTGGAGGACTCTTACTTGGAAGATCTTCATCAGGAAAACAAGGAGTAATCGTACTACCTGGAGTGGTGGATGCAGACTTTACAGGACAAGTGCAAATCATGGTCTATGCATTACAACCACCAGTCACAAATCCAACAGGTAGGAAAATTGCTAAAATACTTCCCTTTGAAAAAGTTTGTACATATGATCCTCACTATAACAAGATGCTCCTACAGAAAGGCCAAACACCCAA
Organism: Zonotrichia albicollis; assembly: GCF_047830755.1. Taxonomy (NCBI): domain Eukaryota; kingdom Metazoa; phylum Chordata; class Aves; order Passeriformes; family Passerellidae; genus Zonotrichia; species Zonotrichia albicollis. Next base: position 35,716,643 of record NC_133826.1, read on the forward strand.
AATAAGAGGAGAAAATGGTTTTGGATCTACTGGACATGAAGTGTTCTTCACATTAGATCTTAATCGGAGATCATACCAAAAGATTCAATTAAAGAAAGGCAATCAGCAAAATAATTTAGAGCCGTTATTAGACTCTGGAACAGATGTCACCATCATCAATCAACAAATGTGGCCTCAGACATGGGAACTGCAATCTCCTGTGACTCAAGTAGTAGGAGTAGGAGGTGCAAAAGCACCAAAAGAAAGCAAATATTTAATTAGACTGCAATTTGAAAATGGCCAAACTGTTGTAACTCAACCATATGTAATGCAACTTCCACACACATTTCCACGTTTAAGTGGATGATATGTCTTACCACAATTAGGACTTGTCATGACAACTGATCAGCATTTTGTGCCACGGCCACTGGACAGCAGCCGCCCATACTAAAAATCACATGGCTAACTGAAAAGCCAGTATTGATAGACCAGTGGCCGATGACTTCAGAACGGCTGCACATTGCAGAAGAATTCAAGAACAACTAAAAGCAGGCCACATCTGACCTTCCACAAGCCCATGGAAAACTCCTATCTTCGTTATGCCAAAGAAATCTTGAAAATGGCAACTATTGCATGATTTACGAAAAATTAATGAACAATGCTAGCTATGGGAGCATTGCAACCTGGCCTTCCTGCTCCCACAATGATTCCTCAAAACTGGCAAATTGTTATAAAAGACTTAACAGAGTGTTTCTTCACAATTCCTTAACACCCTGATGACACACAAAGATTTGCGCTGACACTGCCATATGTCAATCGTGCAGTCCCTGCAAATTGCTATGAATGGAAAGTTCTCCCCCAAGGCTCTTAACAACTTGTCTACTATGTGCCAAATCCTTGTTGATTTGGCACTACAACCTATATGAAAACGTTGGCCCTGTGTACTTATTTATCATTATATGAACGACATCTTGTTTGCTGCCGGGTTTAACTGTAGCTCCTGAAATGTCCAATGTTTTGCACCCTGGAAATACTTAGCTTGGCTCATCTCAGATGCTCAGATCAGGCCTTAAAAAGTAACAATTGCTGCACAAATAAGTAATTTGCGTGATGCTTAGAAACTCCGAGGAGATCTACAATGGGTTTGTAATATTGTTGGCATCACCAATGATGACCTGCAGCCCTTCCAATCTTGGCTGTATGGCACTGAAGCAAACAGTCCCCGAACCTGTTCACTGGAGCAACAAGCTGCTCTGGATGTCGTAGCCCACAAAATTCAAACAAATTGGAGCAGCCATCAGTTAGCAAATCAACCACTCTCTCTACTGATTTGCAATACTACAACTTCTCCTCTTGCCATTATTCTACACATTCATGCCACTTTTGTCCTTCTTAACAAGTCCATTTTCATGCCAGATTCCCCATGAAATGAGAGACCTGAGCTTGTGGTAGGGCTGAAAGATGCCCTTTTCCTCTGCAGGGACACTGAGGCTCAAGCAGGAGCCTGAACCCTCTCTGGGGCCGCCTCCTCCGAGCTGGAATTTGCACCCTGCTGGGAGAGGAGGAGGAGGGGGAGAGCGCTGGTGCTGTGTGGCAGGAGCAGGAGGTTTGGGCCGCAGGACATTCCGTCTGCGCCGCTGCCCCGCAATGGGCGGCCATGCCTGGGGCTCTGAGCCTGGCCCCGCGTGCACTGAGCTCCCGACACTGCGGGAGCTCCCCGGGCTGGGCTCAGCTTCCCACTGGGCCTGGGCAGCAGGCTGGGCTCCAGCTGGGATCAGCAGCAGCTGGAAATACCTCTGCGCATCTCCATTTGCTGCTGCTGCTCGGGAGAAACAATGGAGGGAGTCAAGAAGTTCTGGTTTCTCCTTCTCCTGGTGGATTTTTTCATTTGATTTCACTCTCAAGAGGCAATTTCTGTGATGGCTTCTGTCAGTTGATTCTATTTCAGCAGCAGCAGCAACAGGGCTGTGTTTGAGCACTGCAAATGTGGCCTGTGTGGCTGCTTTAATTCTCCTTGACTTAGTGCTCAGGGATTTGAGAGCATTTCAAGATCTGCTAATCGTGATGCCTGTGACCAAAAGCCTGAGTTCACCTATTGCCAGCTGGGGGCTATGTACAAATGACCAACAGGACGGGACTGCTGAGGAACGTATCCCGAGCTGGTTATTTTCCAGCATCAGTCTCATTGAATGGTTATGACAATGGGAAGGTGCCAGCAGCTCATGTCCTCGGCATCAGATGAAGAATTCAATGTTACAACTTTCTTTAAAAGTTTTTTTACCATCCCACAAAACAAAAGCATATTGACGGTAGTTCTATCCAACCACTATAAGCACAGGTACCTTTGGTTAAAACAATCCAAGTATTGTATTTTGTATACAATACTTGCTTGTGGGCCTTTAAACACAATGCACAGAGCTCAAGCTTAGAACTTCCTAATGTCTTGTTAGATATACTTTTCTGTTGCTTAGGGAGTTATTCTACCAAGCATTAATACAAAACTAATGTTCTATTTGTCCTTACTTTCTACTTCTAATATAACTTTTCTGCTGACAAATCTTATGGCTACCGCTTAGCTCTAATCACAGTTCTGCTGTCTCTGAGGCCTGCCTTTTGAACCTTTCCCAAAACTCTCTGATTCTAAGGATTCCTAAATTCACTATCACAAAAGCGCTCTGGGTAGCGCTGATCAAAAAAGGCAATTGCAGTTTTACAGATAATCTTTAAGTGGCAAGCAGAAGAGTGGAAAGAGCAGCCAGGATCACCAATTCCCAAGGCAAAGGCAGCAGCAGCATCCTGCTGTCACCTCAGGGTGAGTAAAACAGTGCTGAAAACAGCACTGGAACCCGATCCTTTCTTCCTCTGAGGGCTGGCTCAGGGCAGCACAGGCGGGCCCTGAGGAGTCAGGGCTGAGTGAGGGTGATTGCTGCTCTAGTCCAGAATTGAGCTGGAAAAAGCCCTTGGGAGCCGAGGCAGGAGCAGGCGGGAAGGGGCCGGCGCTGCTGCTGCTCCTGGCTGGGAGCCCCGGCTGGGCCGGGCCGGCGCCCCCTGCGCTGCGGCTGCTGCTGCTGCCAGAGCTGGGCGGGACTCGGGGACAGGGAACGGACACGGGGGGACAGCAAAGGCCTGGCGGCTGCAGGGATGGTGGTGCTGGGGCCAGCGCCAGCACAGAGCTTCAGCCCGCAGTTAACCCCGAGGGAAACGCTGGGGAAAGGCTCCATTTCAGCCTTTCTGCACTCGTGGCTGTGAAAGGACTGAAATGAAAGGAGAACAAGCAGGGCCTGATCCCTTCTCCTTTGGGAGCTGCCCCAGGCCTGGGGCTGTGAGGGGCCATGATGGAACTTTGAGGGGTTTTAAGGGACTATGCAGAAATTTGAGGGGCCATGAGGTTCTCTGAGGGGCCATGAAAGGCTGTTGGGGACCTTGAGAGGGAGAAGGTGTCTGAGAGGCTGTGGGAGGCCAGGCAGCTCATGGAACAAAGGATTCATTACGACACTGTGGACACAAGGAGACTGTTGTTTGCAGTATGGAACCTGATGGAATCAAAAGTCCATCGTGACATTCTGGGGCCTCATGGAACCATGGAGACCATTATGGCACTTCAGGACCCACTGCAACCAAGGGGCCATTGTGACACTGAAGGGCCTCATTTTAACCAAGGGCTTATTGTAGCACGGCAGGGCTTCATGGAATCAAAGGGATCGCACTGGGGCTCCATGAGACCATGGGGACATTCTGACTCTGGAACCAAGGAGATCATTGTGACACTGCAGAACTCAGTGGAACTCATGTAACAGTGAATAGCCCAGTGGAATCAAGAGGCCATTCCAATCTTCAGGGCTTCATGGAACTGAGGTGCCCTTGTGACACTGAGGGGCCTCTTGGAAGCCTGGAGACCATTATGGCACTTTGAGGCCTTGTTGAGTGTATGGGCTCTGCAGGGCCTTGTGGAACCAAGGAGCTCTTTATGACACTGCAGGGCCTCATGGAAGCAATGAGACCATTCTGGCACTCTGAGTCCCCATGGCACCAAGGGGCCTGTGTGCCACAGTCATGCCCTGAGGAACCAAGGGTCCATTGTGATCCTGGGGAGCCAAATAGAACCAAGGAACCATTGTGCTATTGTGCTATTCCATGGAAGGAAATAAACCGTTTTTTGACACTGCAAGGCCTCCTGGAAGCAAGGGGCCATGGTGCCACTGCAGAGCCAAGGTGACCGTTGTGGTATTGCTGGGCCTTATGGAAACAAAGAACTCTTTTGATACTATGGGGCCTCCGAGGGGCAATTGTGATGCTGCAGGGCCCCAGGGATCCAAGAACATGGAAAAGTTCTGGTTGGTTTGGCCTGACTGGTCCAGCTGACCTTGGAATGTTGAGAGTTGCTTCTCATCTAGCCCTGGAGTTCTGTGCTTTCCTTCCTGTGGGAAAGAACTCTCCTCCTCCTGAGGTTCATGACTGAAATTGGGATTCTACCTCCATATTTGATAATATCCAAAGATTGTCCCATATGAAACCTGCAAGAACAGAGAGCTCTGGATGGCCTTGACATCTTGGGGGCCACCTCTCATCTGCCTTCAAAATGTTGAGTGGCCAAGCTCTTCTTTCCATGCAAAAAACATCTTTCAAGTCCAGATGTCCATAGCCAAAATTGGGAATCCGCCTCCAAAATTCTTTATATCCAAGGACAGCTCCCAGACAAAAGATGCCAGGACTGTCTAGGTTCCCTTGGCTTCCTGAGGGCCAGCTCTCATCTGCCTTTGAAACACTGGGGCTCTGTACTTCCCTTCCAATGGAAAAGAATTGTCCTCCTTTTGCCCGGATGCCCATTGACAAAACTGGGATTTGGCCTCCCAAACTCTGTCTACCCAAGGATTGCTCCCAGACAAATATTTCCAAGGGAAACGGGTCTGGCTGGCCTTAGCCTCCTTGGGGCTGCCTCTAATCAGCCTTTGAAACACTGGGGCTCTGCTCTTTCCTTCCTGTGGAGAACTGTCATCCCGGTGCAGGCACTCATGGCTGAAATGGAATTCCATCTCCAAAACTCCCCAAATATCCAAGGGTTGCTTTCAGATAAAAGCTGCAAGGACAGAGAGGTCTGGCTTGCCTTGGCCTCTGGTGACTCCCTCTGAACTGCCTTCAAAACCCTGGGGCTCTGTGGTTTCCTTCCTCTAGAAAAGAACCGTCCTTCTTGTCCAGGCACCCATGGCCTCAAGCACATGAGCACTGTACAGGGACAGAGGAGCTCTGTGCTCAGTGGGGTGGGGAGTGAGGACAGCAGAGAAGAGCCCTGAGAGGGTGGTTTCAGAGATGGTGGATCCTTTTGACATAATAGAAAAAAGATAGAAAAAGAAAGAATTAATAAAAATGGCAGCTGGGGAGGTCCAGACTGGAGAGCAGGAGAAAGAAATTTCCCTCCCAGGGCAGGGCTCTTGTCCAACACCAGAAGGACTCTGGGTCAGTCCAAGGCTTTGTGGGGGCAGACATAGGCAGGCAGGAGGCAGAGCTGTCAGCAAAGGAAGGGGCCAGCCAGGTGGGGCAGCCGGGGGATGAGTTTTACAACATGGCTTATGTGGTCCAAGACCTGTTCCACATTGCCAAAAGATGGCTGCATCCGTGGGGATATTTAGTTGGCCAACACCCCTGTCAATCACTGAAACATAAGGTGACCAGAAGAGATTCACCTAAGACCTCTCTCAGTAGTTTGGTTCCACTGATGGGCAGAAGTTTATTCAGTATTGTTTTCATTTTGAAAGTAAGAGCAGTGATACTGGAGTCTTCTGTAGCAGGGGACATGGTATACCATATGGAACATGTGGACCATGGTAAAAGATGTTAAATAAATAAATAAAATATATTAAATTAAAAATACATTTATAAATAAATAAATAAATAAAAAAACATTCCCAGATGTTCCAGGAGCGCCTCAGCCTCATGGTCTGGGATGAAAACTTATCACCATGAGTCAGCAGAGGGGGTCTCCAGATAGCTTTGCAGAATGGCTGGTATTACTGCCTAGTGGTACAGGGTTAATATTGGGGTGCAAGGAAGCAGCATTTTTGAATTTCACTAGACTTAATTATGGAATGTTAGGGGAAGAACCAAAGAAGGAAAAGGGAGGGGTCAAGGTGGTTTGGAGAGAAGTAGACATAGGAAAATAAAGGAATAATACAATAAGTGGGGTCAGACATACTAACAGAGGGTAACAAATGCTGATCAGTGTGCTTGTAAGGCCCTACCTTGCACCTGGTCCCTGTACTGTTCCACAGTACCCTGTTTCCTCATTTGACTCAATGTGTAATTTCTGACTGCTCTGCAGAGCCAGTGGGATCTGGTGGAGTCAGATGAAAAACCTTTTTGCACACTTGTCTGTTTGTATGAACATGTCTGTATGAGGTACCTGAAAAGTTGAGTGTCCAAAGGCCAGATAAGGGGTGATCCATATGGTGTTGATAAAGGTACCCTTTATCATGGTATACCATGATAACTTATCCTTTGGTGCTCAGTAATCTAAAGATTTATAGAATGTCTTATGGATAGGCCTTAGTTACTCTTAATGACTCATTTTTCCTCTAAAAATACAAATGACATCATGTTAGTTATAATTTCACGCATGAATTTCTTAAAAAAGAAGCATCAGAAGGCTGCAGGACAAAGTCATTTCCCAGTTGTCCTCTTCAGTTGTGTTTCAAGCTTCCGGAACAACAGTTGTATAATACATAATATGTATAATCCATGAAAAACACATGGATTGTAACTTGGTCCCCTCCTGGAGTGCTATGGTCATGAATGCCAATGCCTAAAATGATTCCTAATTATTTTTACCTTTGTATTAGATATTACACACAAAGAAGGACACTCTTCTGTTCAGAAAGGTCAGTTTCATTATAATGAAAACCACCAAAGGATAGTATAGGGACTTATGACCTATATTTTCAGAAAAAAGGGATGAGAATTTATGCTTTGGTGCTCTGTAGCCATCCATGTTGACAAGATTCCAATATGCCAAGGCATGTGTCCAAAAGCTACAGGGGGACCTGTTCCCAGTGCCTGCAGGGACAGAGGCGCAGGGCAGGGACACCGTGGAACAGCCTGGGCTGCACAGGGCACAGGGATGGGCAGCAGCTGCAAGAAAGCCCTGCCAGAGCCAACTTGGGCAGCACTTTGGCCATGGCTGCTGGGCCTGGGCCTGAGCCCACGAGGGGACAAGTGACCCTTGCAGGGCTGGGGCCTCATTGCCTCCTTGTCCCAGCTCAGCAGCCTGGCAGGGGCCGCCCCATGCTCCTGCCCTTGACATTGCACATCCCCACATGCCAGTGCCCATCCCAGCAAGAGCCCTGAGCAAGGAGGGAGGGACAGGATCTGCCTGGCCAGGGGCTGGGGCTCAGGCCTTGGCCCTTGGCATTCCTGAAACACATCCAGCTTTGCTCAGCACCAGAGACACCTTTGCCTTGTTTGTCCCCAGCTGTCAACACTGCCTCCAGTATTCTGCTCTAACTGGAATCTGGGGACACTTTTCCCAGTCGTGTCCCTCAATGGGACCGGTTAAAACTTCAAGAAACTTTGGAGTTTAAATTTAATTTTCAGTTCTTGAGAAGTTTTTTGAAACACTCTCTGAGGGACTGAGTTTGATGTAAACAACACCAAAGCCCCTAGAGGCTCATTAAAGTCTTTGTGCTCTGCCTGTGCTACTGAGCTTTAAAGGAACAGCTCTTCCCAGGACCAGCTCCTCTCCCAGCCCAGCAGGGCTGAGGGCTCTGCCTGCAGGCACTGAGGGGACAGGAGCCAGGCAGAGACAGGTTGAAGGCAATCAGGATTGGGAAGACATGGAGCTGAGACTTCACTTGGGGAAAAGATCTTCACAGCCCTCTACGTGGTGAGTTCTCTGTGGCAAAGGAGGAGGAGGAGGATGCGCTGCAGAGTGGGGCTGCCCTGGGCACCATCAGAGGGACAGGGCAGGATGGCTCCTGCTGCCAGGGATGGCTGCAGGGGCTGAAGCTGGGGTGGCAGCCAGGGCTGCTCAGAGCTCCAGATCATGGCCAGCGCATTTCTGAGGGGACTTGCCATGAGCTCATTCAGGGCAGGAGTTTCCTGTTTGGGTCTCAGATTTCCTGAGTCTGTGCTCCCACTTTTCCCTGGCTCAGCTTGGTGTCAATGGAAACTCAGCTGTGCAAGGCAGAGCAGTGGCTGGGACTCTTAAACCATCACCCTGAGGATTCCTGGGCACCTCAGCAAGTGTCTGCACCTGCCCAGCCTCCAGATCCATGCAGCATCACCTTTCCATGGTGCCCAGGCTGGGGGAGCTGTTCTTTAATCCCTGCAGGGCCCAGCAGTTGCAGGGCAGGGCTCGCCTGGGGGCTGGGCTGGGCTCTGGCAGCTCTGGCAGGGAAGGAGCCCGGGGCCACAGGAGCAGCTGGGGCTGGGACAGCTCCAGCAGCAGAGCCGTGGGCAGGGAGGGAGGGAGGCAGTGCTGAGGGAAGCCCTGCTGCAGGACAGATGTGGCACCTGCCGGGCCTGCCCTGCAGGGCACACACTGTCGTGAGCAGCACAGCTCTTGTGTCCCCTCGCAGCCAGGACAGTCCTCAGCCCGGAGGCTCGGGGCCCTCAGTCCCTCCTGGGCCGGCAGAGCAGCCCCAGAGATGAGGGGCATCTCTCCGGCCAAGTGCCCATTCCCTGCTGACCAGGGCCTGAGGGCCACTGTCCTGCCCTGCTGCTGCCTGGCAGGGGCCGGGCAGCTGGCCAGGGAAAGGCTTTTCCTCAGGCCCGGCTCTCTCTCTCTCCTTGCCTTGCCCAGGTGCTGCTGGCATTGCTGAGGAGCTCTCTGGAATGGCAGTTCCAGCCACAGGGCCAGGCCCAGCCCTTGGGCTCCTCCTGTGCAGGCTGAGCACAGCAATGGAGTGTCCCAGCTCCCTGTGCCCGGGCAGCTCTGGGCAGGGCAGGCTGGGAGGCTGGCAATGAGCCCACTCTCCTGACTCTGGGAAAGGCAGGAGCCACTTTGTGTGCCAGGGATCCCTCTGCTCTCAGCAGTGTCTCCTGGCTGTCCAGGGTAACACGGGAGTGGATTTCAGAAAGGTGCACGTCCAGGGCAGCTGGAAGAGGCGAGAGGGACCGAGCAGCTCCCCTCAGTCTGCACTAAGCCTCAGACAATGCTCCTGCCTCTCTGGACACTCTCTTCTCCAGTCTGTGTAGCAGAATCTCTCATTCTGCCTCCTACAATCCCCATCCCTTCATGCAGGCAGCTCCTCTGCCTTGGCTCAACATTCTTTATACAAATCCCAAAACCAGGACTGGCCCCTGCCCTTACTGTGCCGCTGCACTGACTGGGGGTCAGGTCTCACTCCCAGGTGTCCTGTAGGTCAAGGTCCATCTCCTCACACAACATTGGCCAGCAGCAATCAGGGCACCAGTAACAAAGGTGAAGGAAGATCTCCTGGACATACACAAGGGAGAGGTGTTTAGTGGTAGGAAAGGGTCTATTAGAAAGGGCTTTGACATTTCTATGAGAAATCTCCGCTCGATTATCACTGTCATTCCTTCTTCAAAAGGTGCCAAGGTCCAGAGACAGCAAATGTCCAACAGCAGCTCCATCAGGCACTTCCTCCTGCTGGCACTGGCAGACACACGGCAGCTGCAGCTCCTGCACTTCTGCCTCTTGCTGGGCATCTCCCTGGCTGCCCTCCTGGGTAACGGCCTCATCATCAGCGCCGTAGCCTGCGGCCACCACCTGCACACGCCCATGTTCTTCTTCCTGCTCAACCTGGCCCTCAGCGACCTGGGCTGCATCTGCACCACTGTCCCCAAAGCCATGCACAGTTCCCTCTGGGACACCAGGGACATCTCCTACACTGGATGTGCTGCTCAGGTTTTCTTCTTTGCCTTTTTCATGTCAGCAGAATTTGCACTTCTCACTGTCATGTGCTATGACCGCTACGTGTCCATCTGCAAACCCCTGCACTACGGGACCCTCCTGGGCAGCAGAGCTTGTGCCCACATGGCAGCAGCTGCCTGGGCCAGTGGCTTTCTCAATGCTCTCATGCAAACAGCCAATACATTTTCCCTGCCCCTGTGCCATGGTAATGCCCTGGGTCAGTTCTTCTGTGAAATCCCACACATCCTCAAGCTCTCCTGCTCACACTCCAAACTCCAGGAACTTGGGCTTCTTGTGTTTTCTGTCTGTCTAGTATTTAGCTGTTTTGTGTTCATTGTTTTCTCCTATGTGCAGATCTTCAGGGCTGTGCTGAGGAACCCCTCTGAGCAGGGACGGCACAAAGCCTTTTCCACCTGCCTCCCTCACCTGGCTGTGGTCTCCCTGTTTGTCAGCACTGGAACATTTTCTCACCTGAAGCCCCCCTCCATCTCCTCCCCATCCCTGGATCTGGCCCTGTCAGTTCTGTACTCGGTGGTGCCTCCAGCCCTGAACCCCCTCATCTACAGCCTGAGGAACCAGGAGCTCAAGGCTGCAGTGTGGAGACTGATAAGTGGGTGGTTTCAGAAACATTAAACTGCTGGCCAGTTTCTGCAAGTCACATGTAATAAAACTCAACTTTGATAGTTCTTGTTGGGACTGGTGGTTGGTTAATTCTTTTCATTCCTTTAATATTTTTTTAATATGGTCCACAAGAAATGCAATTGTTTGTGACATTTCTCATTTTGTTTCTTTCCACCTTTGCCGTGACCCCAGACTGTGTCAATGAGGAGCTGAGCCCTTGATGGCTTCAGATGAACTAAATAACCTCTCAGCAGAGATCCTATCATCAGAGATCTTTCCCCAGAGATCGCCTTTTGTTGCCTTCTCTGGAGCTGCAGCAGCAATGTCTGTGTGCAGAGCTGGGGCAGATCAGTGCTGGCCCAGCAGCTGTGCCCAGCAGCAGCAGCAGCACTTGGTGTTGCCAGTGCTGCTGCTGTGGCCCTGCCCCGCTGCCCTGGTGGCCCTGGTGTTGCTGCAGGGCCTGAGTGCTCTCGGGGCCGGGCACAGCCCTGGGGGTGGCAGTGCCGGGGCTGCAGCAGGGACAGGCCATGGGCACTGCTGGGGCAGTGCTGACGCCTCAGCCCAGGGCCTGGGGGCTCCAGGCTCCTTGCCCAGGCTCTCTCAAGAACACACCCAGGCCAATGCTCAGCACAGAAAAGCCCCGTGAGCAGCCCCAGGCTGGCCGTGGGCAGGCTGGGGGCAAACAGCATGGCTGGGGCTCTGCAAGGGCCCTGGGGCAGACGGGAAGGAGCAGCAGAGCAGGGGCTGATCCATCCCCAGTGCGCTGCACAGCCCAGGGCAGCGTCCCAGAGCGTCCTCATGGAGCTGCCAACAACATCCCCCCTCTGCAGCCCTGGCCTCTCCCCCAGCTCACACAGGTGCCCCATCCTTGCAGGAACAGACACAGCAGCACTGGCTCAGCAGCCCCTGTTTGCATTGCACACAGCAGGGGAAGCACCCCCATGCTGTTGGTGTGGGGACATGAACCTGAGGGAGCACAAATGCCATCAGCCCCTGGGGCCAGCAAGGGCTGGAGGACACCAGGGAAAGCACTCAGCTTTGTCCTGGCCTCTGCACTCAGCCAGAAAGTTTGTTCCCATCAGCTGGGAGTTTCCTGTCCCACTGCAGACGCTGCTGCTCAGACCCAGGGCTCCCTGGCAGCTGCCTCCAAACTGCCCTGAGAATTTCCTTTGCTTCATCTTTGCTTTCTTTTCTCTTCTGGTATAAATTTCTTCCTCCTATTGCCCACCCCTGTTCCCTCCCCTGCAAACAGCCCATCCCTGTTTGCCCTTTGCTGTCTGGCCCCACTCCCCATTGCAGCTCCTGACTTGTCCCCATGGGAACATCCCTTCAGGAGCAAGATCATCCTACAAGTGCTGCAGGAATTGTCTGCAGTCTCCTGCAGTGCCTGGTGCTGCTCCCTTGCCAGAGACACCCCAGGCCAGGGGGGCACATCTGGGCTGCTGTGTCTGGCTCTGGGGCTCCCTGTTCTGGGCAGTGAGGAGGAGCTGCAGAGGCTCTGCAGGACTGACAGGATGGGCTTTGGGGCTGGCAGGAGAAGCTGAGGGACCTGGGCTGATGGAGCTCCTGAAGAGGAGGCCCAGGACTCATCCTGAAACTGCTCCAAAGATGGGTTTCGAGAATCCCAGAATCAGCAAGGGTGGAACAGTCCATGGAGATCATCAGGTGTGCCCTGACACCACCTGTGCCCTGACACCACCTTGTCTCCCCTGAGCCTCCTCTTCTCCAGGATAAACAACCCCAGCTTCCTCAGCCACTCCTCACAGGACTTGTGTTCCAGACCTCTCACCAGCCTTGTTGCCCTTCTCTGGACATGCTCCAGCCCCTCCAAGTCCTTTATAAATTTGGGGCCCAGAACTGGACACAGCACTCAAGGTGCTGCCCAAGCAGTGCTGAGCACAGGGGAAGAATCCCTGCCCTGCTCCTGCTGGCCACACCATTCCTGATCCATAAGAGTGCCAGGGGTTTGATGAGGGAAATTGTGGGGAGGATGTGGGGACAAAGTGCTATTGATTGTCAGCCATGAGGGGTCTGTTTTTTTGTATCTGTTCAGACTGCAATACAAGGTACTGGGGGTCAATATCAATTGGACATTGCTGATACCAAATATGAAGAAGAGATGAATACTGGACAAAACAGTTCTCACTGCTGTTTTTTTTCAGCGTAGCAGATTCACTTTGAAGGCACTTCTGAAATGTGTCTCATTAACCACAGAAAACTAAAAACTTAGATTACTACCTTGGCCTTTCTTGTTCAGGTGTTTTGAACAAATGTTTAGGAACATTTTTCATTGAATTCCTGAGCTGAAGAGCTCCACAAGGTAGAGGCCTCTGGAGTAATAAAATTCATCACCAACTTCCAAGTGGCTGAGGATCCATCTCCAGCAGAGCAGCAATGAACAGAAATGGACACAGCTTTGTATCTGCCCCAGCTTTGGGATGGGCCCTGGGCCTGGAGCAGGAACTCTTCAAAAGTATCAATTTTGGCTATGGGTGCATGTGCAGGAAGGACAGATTTTCCCATAGGCAGAAAAGCACAGAGCCTCAGTGTTTGAAAGCAAGTGAGAGCCAGCTCTCAGGAAGTCATGGTCAGCCAGACTTGTTGGCAATGGCAGCTTTATCTGGGAGCAATCCCTGAATATTGGGAATTTTGGAGGGGAAATCCCATTTTGGCCATGGATACTTGAATGAGAAGAAAGTTCTGTTCCAGTTGAAGGAAAGCCCAGAGCCCCAGGGTTTCAGGGACACATGAGCAGAGACTGTCGACAAGCCAAGGGCAGTTGGACCAGTCAGGCCAAGCCTACCAGAGCTGTTACCTGTTCCCTTGTTTCCATGGGGCCCTGCAGGGTAACAATGGTCCCTTACTTCCATGATGCCTTGCAGTGTCACAGGGGTCTCCTATGTACCACAGCATCACAATGGACCCTTGGTTCCATGGGGATTAACAATGTCAGAAAGGGCTCCTTGGTTCCATGAAGCCCTGCAGAGCCCCTTGATTCAACGAGGCCTCAAAGTGTCACAATGGACCTTTGGTTCCATGTGTTCCAGCACTGTTCCATGAATCCTTAGTTCCATGGGGCCCTGTAATGTCACAATGGACTCCGTGGTGCCACATCGTGTGAAAACTGCCATTTGGTCTGCCAGCACTTCATGGTACCACAATGATTCCTTGCTTCCATGCGGCCTTCTAGTGTCACAATGGCCTCTTGGTTCAGTGAGGCTTTTGGTGCCACAGTGGTCTCCATAATCACATAAGGCCTTGCAGTGTCACAACAGACCATTGGTTTCACTGAGCCCCACAGTGTCACTGTGGTCCCCTTGGCTCCACAAGGCTCTGAAGTGCCACAATCACCCTTAGATTTCACAAGGCCTCAAAGTGTAAAAAGGCCTCTGTGGTTCCATGAGGCCCTGCTGGGTCACAATGGACTTTTGGTTCCATGATGCCCCAGAGTGTCACAATGGTATCCTTGGTTCCACTGGAAACTTCATCTTATGGAGACACACAGGGTTCACTGGAGTCCCCTTGATTCCATAAGGCCCTGTTATGCTGTAATGGCGGCTTGGTTCCAGTGGGTCCCAAAGTGTCAGAAGAGTCTCCATTGTTCCCTGAGGCCCCACAAAGACACTGTCATCCCCTTGGTTCCCCAGGGCCCCACAGTGTGACGATGGACTCTTGGTTCCATGAGGTTCCTCAGACACAATGGTCCCCTTGGATCCACAGTGTCACAGTGGCCCCTTGGCTCCATGTGGCCAGGCTGTATCACAATGGCTCATGGTTCCATGAGGCCACACAGTTTAACAAGGGACCCTTGGTTCCATGAAGCCACACTGTGTCTCAATGGACTTCTGGTTCCATGAGCTTTCACACTGCCAACAGCAGTCTCCTTGGTTCTGCAGTGTCCCCAATGTTCCTTTGTTCCATGAGGTTCCATAGTAGAACACAGTCACCTTGGTTCCGTGAGGTTCTGCAGTGTCACAATGAACCTCTGGTTCCACCAGGCCTTGCTGTGTCACAATGGCCCCTTGGTTCCATGAGGTTTCTCAGGGTCACAGTGGTCTCCTTGGATCTGCAGTATCACAATGGGCCATTGGTTCAATGTGGCCCCAATGTACCAAAGTGGATTTTGATTCCATTGGGTTCTGCTGTGTCACCATGGACCTTTTATACCATGAGTTTGCACAGGGTCACAGCTGACTCCTTGGTTCTGTGAGGCCTCGCCATCACCAAATATCCAATATATCAGAATAAGACTCTTTCACACTAATTTACTATTTAAGAGGGTATTATTTATTCAGGCCTGAGGTCTAGTGAGGGATAGCCCCAATCTTATGTGGACATGTAATTCTATCGGCGTCACTAAACGCATATTACAATTTTCCCATTACCATAAAACCCACCTCAAGTTCCAAGATTCAGTCCTTTATTTTCTATCACTGCATTCTTGAGGCAGATGTCTTTCTCTTCTCTTCTAGCCGTCCTTGCTGGGAAAACAGCCCCTGCATGCCTTGTTCCAGTGCCAAAAGTACACAGGCACAGTAGAAATTGAATTAACTCTTTTGAATCAGGCTTTTGGTATTGAATTGAATTAAGCTTTTGGTATCAAGTCCAAGGACTTGTGTGGGCAGGCAGAGGCAGGCAGGAGGCAGAGCTGTCAGCAAAGGAAGGGCCCAGCCAGGTGGGGCAGCCGGGGGATGCTGACAGCCTGCAGGGACAGAGGCGCAGGGCAGGGACACCGTGGGACAGCCTGGGCTGCACAGGGCACAGGGATGGGCAGCAGCTGCAAGACAGCCCTGCCAGAGCCACCTTGGGCAGCACTTTGGCCATGGCTGCTGGCCCTGGGCCTGAGGCCACGAGGGGACAAGTGACCCTTGCAGGCCTGGGGCCTCATTGCCTCCTTGTCCCTGCTCAGCAGCCTGGCAGAGGCCGCCCCATGCTCCTGCCCCTGGCATTGCACATCCCCACATGCCAGTGCCCATCCCAGCAAGAGCCCTGAGCAAGGAGGGAGGGACAGGATCTGCCTGGCCAGGGGCTGGGGCTCAGGCCTTGGCCCTTTGCATTCCTCAAACACATCCAGGTGTGCTCAGCACCAGAGACACCTTTACCTTGTTTGTCCCCAGCTGTCATCACTGCCTCCAGTATTCTGCTCTAACTGAAACTTGAGGACACTTTTTCAGTTGTGTCCCTGACAGGGATCTCTTCAAAGTCCAAGAAACTTCAGTGTTTCAATGTAACTGAGTTCTTGAGGTTTCTGTGACATCACTGAGGGGGTTGTGACATCACAGAACTGGCTGGGGCATCACGAAGTAGGATATGAGGCCATAGAGCTAACTCTGCCACCATAGGGTGTGGCTCTGTGACATCAGAAAGTGGGTTGTGACATCACCATGTGGCTGTGTAACATCATAGAGCAGACTGTGACATCACAGAACAGACTGTGACATCACAAGGTGACTTTGTGACATCACAGTCTTCTGTAACATCACAGAACTGCTGTATGACATTACAGGGTGACATAATAGAGTTAGCTCTGTGACATCACAAGGGGCTGTGTGGCATCACAGGGACTGTGTGAGATCACTGAAGAGGTCAATCCTCCCCAGCCCCCCCCTCACAGTTTACCCCAGAGAAGTCCAACGCTGCTCAAGCACAGTGGGGTCCCCTGTCCCCCGGGGTCCCCCTGCCAGTGTCACAATGATCCCTGCATTCCGTGGAGCCACACAGTCCCATTCCATGTGTGGCTCCATGGAATGTAGGGACCATTGTGACACTGAGAGGCCCCATCAAACCAAGGGTCCATTGTGACATTGGAGCCTCATGGAACTGTGGAAACCATTATTACACTTTGGGGTGTCATGGAAGCAAAGGACCACTGCGAGATCCCATAGAGCCAAAGGTCCATTGTGACATTGCAAGGCCTCATGGAACCATGGAGACACCATTAAGAGACTTCATGGCCTCATGGAACCAAGAGGCCATTATGACACTGAGGGTACTCATGGAATCATGGAGACCATTGTGGCACTATGAGGCCTCATGGAATAAACAAAGCATTGTGACACTGTGAGGCCTCATGGAACCAGTGAGACCACTGTGACCCTGGGGGTCCCCACAGATCCAAAGGAGACCATTGTGACACTGCAGGGCTGCATGGAGCCTTGGGGCCATGGTGACATTGTGGAACCCCATTGAACCAAGGGTTCAATGTGACATGGCAGGGCTGCATGGAACCAAAGCTCCAGGGTGACACAGAAGGGCCTCCTGTCATCAATCGTCCATTGTGACACTGTGGAGCCAAAGGAGAGCATTGTGACACTAAAAACCCCCAGGGCCCAAAGGTCCATTGTGACATTCATGGCTCATGGAACAGAGGAGTCAGGTGACATTTGGGGCCTGGGGAACCTCAGAGACCATTGTGACACTGCAAGGCCTCATGGAATCATTGGGACCATTGTGAAACTGCTGAACTCCATAAAATGGTGTGCCCCTTGGGGCCAAGACCCTCAAGAACTCAGTTGTCTGTGCTAATGAAATACTGGGGCTCCATGCTCTCCTTCTTCTCCAAGCATCCATGGCCAAAACTGGGATTTCACCTCCAAATTTCGTTATATCCAGGGATTGTTCCCATAGGAATATTGCCAGGACAAGTCTGGCTGGCAGTGGTTTCACAAGGGTCAGCTCTCATCTGTCCCCAAAACACTGGGGAAGGCTTCATGCTCTTCTTCCTGTGAGAAAAAAACTGCTGCTTCTCCAGGCACCCATGGATGAGATTGAGCTTCCACATCCAAAATTCCTTAAATCCAAAGACAGCTCCCATAGAAAATCTGGCTGGCCTTGGACTACTGAGGCTCTCACCGGCCATCTAAACATGGAGCTTTGTGCTTTCCTTCCTATGGAAAATAACTGTCTTTCTCAGGCAGGTGCCCATGGCCAGAATTGGGATTTCACCTCCAACATTCCCTGTTGTGACAGACTGGAGGAGATTGTTGGCTGGAAACATTTTGTGTGCCGGGAAGGAAGGGGCAGGTCCAGCCCAGCCCTGCCCTGGAACCCCAATCCCCCCAGAGCCTCTATCCCAGCCCAGCAGTGGCTGCCAGTCCCTGGCACAGCACAGGCAATGCTCCACAGCCACCTCTGCAGCCCCAGCCCAGCTCCTGAGGGACCAAATGAGCCCAAGTCCCACCTGGGGGATGGGCCCAGGGAGACTCAGGGGTATTGAAGGCTGACCACAAGGCAGGAACACACCTTGACCCTACCTCCTCTTGGAATTTCTATCTGAACACCTCTGGAATCCAGGAGTTGGTAGCTATGTGTGTGCTTCTCTAAATCTTTTATGTTTTTCTCTCTTTCTGTGTCTTCTTCTTCTGTTTCTGTGCTTCTGCAGATTTTGATTAACATTAAATTGAACAAGCTTGGAGTTTGTGAAGTTGAATGGGCCAAGTCAATACTTTGAGAAGTGTTTTATATTGATTGAATGTCTGTCAGTTTGACATGAGAAGAATTTTAAAAAGTAATACAAAACTTTTTGTGCAAGTGACAATCTGTTAAATCACTAAGATACTGAACACGCCTCTGTGAAACACATATGTTAAAGATGAAAAAACCCAAGAACCTTCTCTTTATTTTCCAGTCAACAAAGAAGCAGCAGTCCCTGGCCCCGGCCTCCATCTCAACCAAAGCAAAGCAAAGCGAAGCGAAGGAAAGCGAAGGCAAAGGTGAAGGCAAAGGGAAAAGCAAAAGCAAAAACAAAAGCAAAAGCAAAGCCCTGCCAAGCCAAGCCACACCACACCACGCCAAGCCACACCACTCAGCCATGGGCTGAGCCCGCTACCCCCACCCCCCACCCATTGGCCCCATTCTAACCAAACCAAACCCCAACAACTACCAAACAGGAAAACAAGAGGGGCTACAAACCCCTAACCAGAACAAAGCCAGCCACAGCTGTTAGAATCTTACCATTAAGTCCCCTCCCCCCAAGACAATTAAAACAAAATCTTCTACAACCTACAACCCACACAAAATAACACCACAACTAAAATTAAACAAAAAGCCCCACAAAAACGAACCATAAAACCAATCCTAACCCAACCCAACCACAACCTCAACCACAAGCTACTGACAGGTCAGGTGTTAATCCTTTCAGTACTTCAATCCTCCCTCAAGTAAAAGAAAAACAAAATGCAAGCATATAAAAAAACAACATAAAACCATCAATGTCAGTAAAGAAGAAATTAAATCTGAAAAAAAATTTTCGTTAAAACACATAAAACTATTTTAAAAATTCAAATTAATATCAAAGAAAAACCTCCATGCTAAAAGAAAACAAATGTTAAAATAACTGTAATTACATAAAAAGTTTAAACATGGGGAAAAAAAGTAATCCAGTATTCCCAAGAGAAGATCTGTGTTCCGTGAGATAAAAATTAATTTTAAAAGTAAATTATGAAAACTTTTACCTTTAAAGAACTATTTTTAAAACAATACCCCATAAGTCGACATGGCCCACCAACAAGCCATAAAACAAGCTTGTAGCAATAAAACCAACTTCACAATAACAAAGTTCCCCAGACAACTGTTATCCATGACTAAATTAAGAACCACAAAAAAAATTTTTTTCCTCTTGTAAAAAAATCTCCATAAGCTTAACATGAAAATCATCTCTCCCAAAGAAATCTAAAAAAAAGACTATTCTAGAAATAGTAAACTAACAAGAAATTTTAAGTAAAGTTTCTTCACATTGTCAGTAAAAACTTGTAAAGAAAAAAAACTGTACTAAAGAGTTCATTTTAATTCTTACTACATTTTTCTTTTTTAATTTACTTTTAATACCATTTTCTTTATACCCTTTTAAAATTTTAGGCCTACTTTATCTTTCTCATAATCCTATCTCACAACAAAATAAATGCATAATTAATTGACACCAAAACCCAACACACTCATCAACACATTAATTAAGAAACCTCAAGATTAGAAAAATCTTGAATTAACAAACCAAAACCACCACAATGTTATAAAAAACCTTTTGCCAAAGTTCTTCAGATTTTCTAAGGTTGCCAGTAAAGGCTGTTTTGTTTTTTTGAGCTCCTGAGAATCTCTTGTTGGTATTTCTCCAGTGTGTCCAACTCAGAGTACACAAACAATTATAATTCCTTTTAAATGTCTCTTTGTGAGAGTTGTTTGGGGGATGGGAGTCAGGGCTGGTGTGTCCTGCTTGGCACAGCCCAGGCAGGGCTTTCCCAGCCCCATTCCACACTCCATTTCCCAGCTGGAGCCACTGGTGCCTCTGAGTTGTGCTGCCCCAGCCCCAGGGACGCTCTCCTTGTCTGCCCATTCCCCCACGGTCTCTGGGCAGGGATGACCTCAGTGGGGGCTGCTGACATCCTCAGCACCTTGGAGGCTGCTGCTGAATTTTCCTGCTCCAGAGGCTTGTTCAGCCTTCAGCTCTTCAGTGCAGGAATTCAGTGTCCCAGGGCTCATTAACATTCAGAACAGCTAAACAAGCCAAGCCTCTTGGAGTAATTTGATTGAAGTGTTCAAATCAAATGTGTGGTTAATTAGATTTCAGAAGCCAATTCAATGTGAATACCCTGAATTTAAAAAAACAGCAAGAAAATATTTTTTTAGGTCCTGTAATTTTTTTTTTACTAGTAATTCATTGAAATGTGCAATCTCCAATTGACATTGAATCCAAGTACCTCTGCATGCAATTTGAATAGATATGAAAATCAAGACCCTTCATGGCTGACAATCAATCTGACTCTGTCCCTACCCCCACCCCACCATTTCCCCCATCCAAGCCCTGGCACTCAGAGCAGCCTTGTGCAAATCTGAGCTCCCTCCAGCCCAGGCTGCACCTGCAGCTTTCAGCTCCTTTGCTCCAAGTCCCACCTGCTTTCCTTGGAGAAGGAGCTGCCCGAGACACAGAGGGATGTTCATTTATTGTCAGCCAACAAAGCCAAGGGAAGGCACAGCTCCATCAAATGCAAAAGTCATTCCACTGCTGGATATTAAATCCACTTTCCACAGCAGACAGTCTCAGAGCAATGGAAAACACCTTCTGTGTCCAGCACAGATCCCAAGGTCGCCCCAAACCCTCCCTGCCCCAATTCTGCCCAGATTTGCTCTTTGCACACACGAGTCACAGGCTGAAGTCAGGAGCTCCCTCCATGGCAAGAGGGAGGAAAAGAGAAAGGGGATGAAGAGCTCTCCTGTGCACAGCCAAGGTCCAAGTGCCCCTGCAGTGGGAGCCACAACTCATCAGGTTTGTGTCCTTTGGGGCCAGGGCCTGGTGACTCTCAGAGGCACAGAAAGATTTCCTGCCAAGAAACACAATTTGAACACCTGAACAGTTTTAACAACTATCACAGCTCTTCCATCAGCTCTCTGGAATGTCCCAGCAGCATCTGACATGTCCACTATCCGCAAAGGATACAGAGGAACAGTTTTAGACATAGATATAAGAAAAGGTAATTCTATGATAGATATAAAGACAATTAAGATGTCACATTATGGGATGTTTACTTAAACTTCAGAAAGTTTGGGCAACTGCTTGAAGCTCAAAGCATGAAACAAGTTAGTTGAGAGGCACTTGAATGACCAGTGAGCATCTGGTGGAGGAAATCTGGGACCAATGGGAAAAACAAATACCCAACTGGTCAAGTGAACAGATGTCCTTAGACATGGCAATTTAACCATAAGAGATGGAAGCACTTGATGGAAAAGAGAGAGATTAAATAATAGACTGATTATTGGTGACACAAGTAGATGGGAAGATAAGTATTTCTTCTCCTGCCATCAGTACACTTCCAGGAAATCCCCGTTTCTGGTGGGAAAACGTTGCCATTCCTTAAGAGTACTCAAATGATCCAGATAATAAAGATTTGCTTGTATATTATGAAACTAAAAGGTATTAAAACCTGTGCCCCTTTCCTGGCAGACATCAGCTGTTTGCCCATGAACAGCCAGTGCCACTTGTGCCCTAAGGTGCCCAGCTGCGATTGGGTCTCTCAGAGAGCACCTGAGGGAGAGCAGAGCACCTTGCAAGCTGCAGGTCCCTGACAGCCCTGCAGGGCTCCTGTCCCATCAACATCTGCTCTGCTCCAGTCTGAAACAGGGCCCAGCATGGTGCCAGGATCATCAGAGAGCTGAGGTGTGTGCTGGAATTCAATGCCCTCCCCATCCCGCAGCAGCCCTGCATTTTCCTGCTGCAGCCTTGGTCTCCAGCACAGCCATGAAGGCTCTTTGGACACTGGGTTGTTCCTGCAACCCCCAAGGGCAGCTGAGCTCTGCCTTTGGCAGTCAGGCCTGGCCAGCGCAGGCCATGCTCAGCAATTGCTTGTGTGTGCCTGGCCTTGCTGTCAGCCCCGGCAGCGGCTGCGTGGCCCCTTTGTGGCCCTGTGCTGACCCAGCCATGGTGGCCCAGCCCCTGTGCAGGCCCAGCCCAGGCCAGGAGCATTGCGGCTGGGAACGGCCCCTGTGCCGTGGTGCCCACAGCAGCCTTGGGGCTCTGTGCCTCCCTGCTGGGCAGTCTCTGCCAGCTCCTGCAGAGCCCCTGGCATCTGTGGGGCTGCACAGACAGCCCTGCCCCGGGCTCTGCCGGCCTCTGGGCCAGCAGAGAGGCAGCCAGGGCTGGCCATGGCTGGGAACAGGCCCTGAGCCCCGCAGGAGGATGGAGCTGGGCCACAGCCAAACTCAGCCCAGGCCAAAGCTGGGCTCAGCAGCCAGGGCTGCCAATGCATGGGGACAGAGGTTGGTGGTGACAAATGCTGAGCACTGGCCCCATGGCCTCAGTCCCTGGCAAGGGCACAGCAGCAGCTGCAGCTGCCACAGGACTCAGCCCCTGCCATGGGGGCAGGTGCTTGGCCAAGGCCAAAGGAGGCTCCCTGGCTGCCCTGCTCCCCTCTGGCTGAAGTGCTGAGAGCTCTGCAGCCCCTGCTGCCATCCCATCTGCCCAGGGCAGCACAAGAGCCCCGGCCTTGGGGCCCTCAAGAGCTGCTCCTGCTCCAGGCCCAGGGCCCATGCCAAAGCTGGGGCAACCACAAAGCTGTGCCAATTTCTGTTCATTGCTGCTCTGATGGGGATGGATCCTCAGCCACTTGGAGGTTGCTGATGAATTTTACTCCTCCAGAGGCCTCTTCTTTCTTGAGCTACTCAGTTGAGGAATTCAGTGAAAAGGGCTATTAAACATTTGTTTAAAACATTTAAACAAGAAACCCCCTGGGAAAATTTGAAGTTTTCCACTGTTCTGTGGTTAATTAGTCAGATTTCAGAGGTGTATTTAAAGTAAATATGGTATATTGAAAACTAAGCAGAGAGAACTGGTTTTGTCCAGTTTTCTTTTCTTGTTTATAGATTGATATCAGCAATGTCCAGTTGATATTGATCCCCAGCACCACTTGGCTTCAGGAATTAAGTGAGAAAAGCTCATAAACATTTGTTCAAAACACCCAAAACAAGAAAATCCCATGGGAATAATCTAAGTTTTCAGATCTTCTGTGGTTAATTAGACAGATTTCAGAAGTCTATTCAAAGTGAATATACCATATTGAAAACACTGCAGAGAGAATTGTTTTGTCCTGTTTTATTTTCTTCTTTATAGATTGATATCAGCAATCCCCAGTTCATATTGATCCCCAGCACCTCCTAATGCAGTTTGAGCAGATATGAAAATCAAGACCCTTCATGGCTTGAGGAAAGTGAAGGGAGACGAGCACACATCCGATTGATGAGCATCGATCTCAGATTTATTGATCCAGCTTCACACATTTTTAGTAGTGTTAATTAAGCTCATACATATTGCAAAACCCGAGCTCATCATTGGTTACAAATTACATGCCAACCCCTCCTTTGTTGCTAATACCTGTGGCTTTCTTGTTGAGACTAATACTTGTTTTTTATCCTGCTGCTGACTACATTCAAGGACTCCATGTTTTCCACCATGTTTTTCTCATCACTTAGCCAAGGACACAGTGTTTATTGTTTTTAAGGAAAAAGCCTGAGAACTTGCTGCTTACAGCTGCCTTTTACTTCTTAAACAGCTGTATATGATCGTGGCCTTTTTCTATAAGCCATGTCTGAACAAAACTCTCCAACAATGGTTGACAGTCACTTTGTTCCTACCCCAACCCCACCATTTCTCTCAACCAGCCCCTGGCAGTCAGAGCAGCTGAGGAATGGAGTCACATCCAGGGGTGTCCCCAGGCCTCAGGGCTGGGGCCCGGTCAGTTCAATCTCTTTATTGCTGATCTCAATGAGGCCATCGAGGGCACCCTCAGTCAGTTCCCAGGTCAGCCCAAGTTGGGTGGGAGTGTGGCTGTGCTTGGGGGGCAGGAAGCTCTGCAGAGGGATCGGGCCAGGCTGGAGCCATCCACGGGCCCAGGACAATGGGATAAGGTTCACCAAGGCCAGTTGACAAGCCCTGCCCTAGGCTCACAACCAGCCTCCAAATCCCTGGCTGTGCCCTGCCCCTGATCCCCACAGCCTGTCCTGTTTCCTTCATCCCTGCATTGCCAAGAACTTTCTGGGACAAGGGAGCTCTGCTGTGAGTATGGAGGGAAGTGCAAGTGCAGCCACTGGAGTGGGAACCACAACTCATTGGGTTTGTGTCCTTTGGGGGTCAGGAACTGGTGAGACTCAGAGGCACAGAAAGTTTCCCTTCATGGCCAACAGACCACAGTTGAACAGGAAACAATTTAATAACAATTAGGAAGGGCAGACTTTGGCCTATTTAGGAGGCAGATTTGGGGAGTAATGAATCAGGCAGTGATTTTTTTTAAGGAAAACATCCCTTAAAAACAAAAGGGTCCAGGAAGGATGGACATATTTCGAGAAAGTAATCTTAAGGGGGAAGGAGCAGCTTGTCCCAGTGTGGCAAAAGATGAGCTAGTGAGGAAAATGACTGGCCTGACTGGGTGTGGAGATTTTGTACGAACTCAAGGGTAACAAGAGGTGCATCAACTTTGGACAGAAGGTCAAGCAGCTTAGGAAATGTTTAAGGATGTTGTAAAGTCGTGCAGAAAAAAAGTCAAGAGGTCAAAGCTCAATTAGAGTTTAACCTGACCATTTCTGTGAAAAAAAAATAGACAATGTTTCCACAATTAAATTAATTGCAAAACATGGGATAAGGAGAACCTCTACTCTTTATTGGATGCTGTGGGGAATATAGTAACTAAAGATAAGGAGAAGGCGGAGCTACTTAACATCTTGTTTCTCTCAATTTTCAATATTAGAACAGGCTGTCCTCAGGACAAGTGTTCTCCTGAGCTGGTTAATGGGCACAGGAAGCAGAACAGCCCCTGTAATCCAGGAGGAAGCAGTTAGTGACCTGCTGAGCCACTCAGATGCTCACAGGTGAATGGCATCAGATGGGATCCATCCCAGGGGGATGAGGGAGCTGGGGATGAGCTCCCCAAGCTGCTCTCCATCATTTACCATCAGTCCTGGCTCAGCAGGGAGGTCTCAGAGGACTGGAGGTGCCAATGTGAGCCCATCCCCAAGCACGGCTGGAAGGAGGAGCTGGGGAACTCCAGGCCTGTCAGCCTGACCTGGGTGCCCAGCAAGGTTATGGAACAGATCACCCTGAGTGCCATCACAGGGTGCCCACAGGATGGCCGAGGGATCAGAGGCAGCCAGTGTGGATTTCAATGTCTGCACTGATGATCTGCATGAGGGGACTGAGTCCATCATGAGCAAATTTGCAGGTGACACCAAACTGGGTGTGAGTGTGGATCTGCTGGGGGATAGGAGGGCTCTGCATAGGGCCATGGACAGGCTGGATCCAGGGCCCAAATCCAACAAGGTAAGGTTTAACAAGTCCAAGTGCTGGATCCTGCCCTTTGGCCACAACAACCCCTGCAGCACTACAGGCTGGGGACAGAGGGGCTGGAGAGCAGCCAAGCAGAAAGGGACCTGCAGGGACTGATGGACAGCAGGCTGGGCATGAGCCAGCAGTGTGCCCAGGTGGCCAAGAAGGCACATGGCTCTGGCCTGGATCAGGAATGGTGTGGCCAGCAGGAGCAGAGCAGGGATTCTTCCCCTGTGCTGGGCACTGGTTAGGCAGCACCTCAAGGGCTATGTCCAGTTCTGGGCCCACTGGAGTGGGCAACAGGAAGAAATTTGTAGCTGGAAGAATAAAGAAAGCAAAGGTGAAGCAAAGGAATTGCTGAGGGCAGTTTGGGAGTGGCTGCCAGGCAGCCCTGGCTCTGAGCAACAGCGTCTGCAGTGGGACAGGAAACTCCCAGATGATGGGAACAAACTTTCTGGCTGAGTGCAGAGGCCAGGACAAAGCTGAGTGGTTTCCCTGGTGTCCCCCAGCCCTTGCTGGCCCCAGGGGCTGATGGCATTTGTGCTCCCTTAGGTTCATGTCCCCACACCAACAGCATAGGGGTGCTCCCCCTGCTGTGTGCAATGCAAACAGGGGCTGCTGAGCCAGTGCTGCTGTGTCTGTGCCTGCAAGGATGGGGCACCTGTGTGAGCTGGGGGAGAGGCCAGGGCTGCAGAGGGGGGATGTTGTTGGCAGCTCCATGAGAACGCTCTGGGACGCTGCCCTGGGCTGTGCAGCGCACTGGGGATGGATCAGCCCCTGCTCTGCTGCTCCCTCCCGTCTGCCCCAGGGCCCTTGCAGAGCCCCAGCCATGCTGTTTGCCCCCAGCCTGCCCACGGCCAGCCTGGGGCTGCTCACGGGGGTTTCCTGTGCTGAGCATTGGCCTGGGCGTGTTCTTGAGAGAGTCTGGGCAAGGAGCCTGGAGCCCCCAGGCCCTGGGCTGAGGCGTCAGCACTGCCCCAGCAGTGCCCATGGCCTGTCCCTGCTGCAGCCCCGGCACTGCCACCCCCAGGGCTGTGCCCGGCCCTGAGAGCACTCAGGCCCTGCAGCAACACCAGGGCCACCAGGGCAGCGGGGCAGGGCCACGGCAGCAGCACTGGCAACACCAAGTGCTGCTGCTGCTGGGCACAGCTGCTGGGCCAGCACTGATCTGCCCCCAGCTCTGCACACAGACATTGCTGCTGCTGCTCCAGAGAAGGGAACAAAAGGGCATCTCTGTAGAAAACTTTGCTGGGAGAGCATTCACATCTTTAAAGCCATCTAGAGCACAGCCCCTCCTTGACACAGTCTGCAGTCATAGAGAAGATGGAGAGAAACTAAAGGAGAAATGGCATAAACAATGACATTTCCTGTGGCACAATGTTAAGTAAAACCAAGCAAAAGAACCTCTAAGATGAAACCAATAAGAAGTACCAAAGATGATTTTTATTACTAGTGATATGCAGAAATTGGCCAGCAGTTTAATGTTCCTGAAACCATCCAGTCATCAGTGTCCACACTGCAGCCTTGAGCTCCTGGTTCCTCAGGCTGTAGATGAGGGGGTTCAGGGCCGGAGGCACCACCGAGTACAGAACTGACAGGGCCAGATCCAGGGATGGGGAGGACATGGAGGGGGGGCTTCAGATGAGCAAATGTTCCAGTGCTGAGGAACAGGGAGACCACGGCCAGGTGAGGAAGGCAGGTGGAAAAGGCTTTGTGCCGTCCCTGCTCAGAGGGGATCCTCAGCACAGCCCTGAAGATCTGCACATAGGAGAAAACAATGAACATAAAACAAACAAACAGCAAGCAGGCACTAACTGTGATGAGCCGCAGTTCCCTGAGCCCTGAATTTGAGCAGGAGAGCTTGAGGATCTGTGGGATTTCACAGAAGAACTGGCTCAGGGCATTGCCATGGCACAGGGGCAGGGAAAATGTATTGGCCGTGTGCAGCAGTGAATAGAGAAAGCCACTGACCCAGGCAGCTGCTGCCATGTGGGCACAAGCTCTGCTGCCCAGGAGGGTCCCGTAGTGCAGGGGTTTGCAGATGGACACGTAGCGGTCATAGCACATGATGGTCAGGAGGCAAAACTCTGATCCAAGAAAGAAGAAAATCAGAAAAACCTGTGCAACACATCCAGTGTAGGAGATGTTCCTGGTGTCCCAGAGGGCATTGTGCATGGCTTTGGGGACAGTGGTGCAGATGCAGCCCAGGTCGCTGAGGGCCAGGTTGAGCAGGAAGAAGAACATGGGCGTGTGCAGGTGGTGGCCACAGGCTACGGCGCTGATGATGAGGCCGTTGCCCAGGAGGGCAGCCAGGGAGATGCCCAGCAAGAGGCAGAAGTGCAGGAGCTGCAGCTGCCGGGTGTCTGCCAGTGCCAGCAGGAGAAAAT
Organism: Zonotrichia albicollis; assembly: GCF_047830755.1. Taxonomy (NCBI): domain Eukaryota; kingdom Metazoa; phylum Chordata; class Aves; order Passeriformes; family Passerellidae; genus Zonotrichia; species Zonotrichia albicollis. The sequence goes on from NC_133826.1 coordinate 35,744,295, forward strand.
GGCTGATGGAGCTGCTGTTGGACATTTGCTGGGGCTGAACATGGGGACCTGTTCATGGAGAAAGGACAGTGACAAGTCAGGAGAGGGTGCTTTGAGCCAAACCTGGGCCATTCCCTGCAGACTGTCCCACTGGGACTCACCCACCCTTGTTCCTGCTCTGTGAAAACCTTCACCCAGGTCCCTGCCTGAGCTCCAGTTGTGCTGGCTGAGTGTGCCAGGAGCAGCCATGCCTGTGCATGGGGGCTCTCGAGGAACCATCCCTGCCCCACTGCCCTGGGTTTGTGGCCATGGGGCAGAGGGACAAGGCTGGATGTTCAGGATTTGTCAATGGAATCACTCCTAATGCAGAAAGGCATGGTAGCATCTGCACTCCCACTTTTAAAGGATGGCAGGAATTTATTATAGGAATTGTTTTCCTACATACACATCATTCCTGGCTCTCTGAGGTCAGAAATCCCCAGCATTTCTACTGCACTTCGAGTTTGCTGCTGCGAGATGGGAGAGCCAAAGGATTCCCTGTGGCTGAGGGAAGATGAGGGGCTGGATGGGCTTGTTCCCAACTGCCCTGGCTTTGCACCTTTGGCTGCAATGAGAGCACAATCACACTCCAGGTTCACCCTGGGATAAACCAGACCCTGCCCAGAGCAGAGGGATCCCTGAATGTCTCACCCTCTCTAAAGGTCTCTGGGCAAGGTCTCAGCACCCCCTTGTGCCAAGGACACTCATGGCTCCCTTGGCCAACCCAACAGCATTTCCTCAGCTGTGGCAGCTCTGCCTTTCCCTTTGGGACATTCAGGGAACTCCCAGAGGCTCTGGCACAGATTTGCACCCAGGAGGGCAGCTCAGAGCTTGGAAGGGCACAGCAAGGAGATCCCTGGCTGTGCCCATGATGGGATCTCAGGGAGGGGGCTCAGCTCATTCCCCTTTCCCATGGACTTCTTTGCCCACAGCCCCAGAGGTGCCAGAGAAGCTTGGACACCCCATTCCCATGGACAGCCCTGCCTGGCAGGAATGCCAAGGGCAGTGCCTGACTCAGCTGCTGCAAATGCCAGAGCCTTTCTGAGAGCAGCAGATAACAGTGACAATATCAGGGCAGTGCAGAAACAAGAGAAGATGTTGTGGTGCTGTGCCTGAGAGGGCAGGGCAGAGACAGCCGGGCACTCAGGACAATGTTCCCGTGCCCAGCTGTGCCTGGCACCTCCCACACACCAACAGTGCCCCCTCTCCTGCCCCCAGCACTGCTCTCTTCAGCCCCCTCTCCTTCCCTGAGCATCTCCCTGGGCCTGGACATTCCCTCCTGAGAGGAGCCTTGTCCCTGCCAGTGCTCACAGAGCCCATCCCAGCCTGTGTGCCCTGGCTGGGGCCCTACAGAAACCTGCCTGTATGCAGGGCCCTGGCTGGTGCAGGCTCTGTGTGCAGCTGGGCAAGGGCAGCTCAGGAGAGCCCTGCTGGGCCCTGCAAAGGTGATGCTGCTGCTGTCCATGCCTGAGGAGTGGCTGAGGGCCCTTTGGGAGCTCCCAGCAGAGAGACTGACCAACTTAAGTTACAGTTCTGCAGTCCCTGTAAATGTTCAAACATTCCTTTGATGATCCTGTGTGTCCCTTTCAACTCAGAATGTTCTGTGATTCTGGGATTACAATTCCTGTTCTGCTTCTCTCATCCCCCTGTTGTCTATAATCCAAAGAGAAAAAAAATCCCTTGCAACAGTGTTAGAACAGTAAAGTAAAACCCAGACATTTATTGGAAGATTCCAGGTGTCCCCGTGGGAAAGGGCACACCCAGCTCCTGATTTCAATAATTTATTAAGGTTGATAATTAGGATATTTAACAGGAATATTCAAAAGGAGATTCAGTTTCCCTAGTTACACACCCCTGGGTCAACCCATTGGAGTAGGTCCAAAGGCTTCTTTGCCTTCATTCTTTATAATGACTGCTCATATTCTGCTCATTCTCAAAACCCAAAATGTTGCTATAGGTCCACTTCCTATAAGACTATATAATATTTCAGGACTATATAAAAGAATAAGACTATATAGCATTTTAGGAATATATTTAGACGGTCAGGGTTTTAAGAGAAATGTAAGGAAATATACTAGAGTTAATTAAGGATTAAAGCTATATAAGAATATAATAGTGGTTTAATGGAATTAAGAGTTTAATAGAGTTAAGTAAGTATTAGAGTATTATAACTATATAATAGTAATTTCGAGAGCTATGAATATATAAAAATGTATAAAATACAAAAATCTTTTTGTCACCACCCCAACATCCCCATCTTTCTCCAAGTAGGAAATTGAAAACACCCTCAGGAAAGATCTTGATCTTTACATCAATCCCAGGCTTACCTTCTTTGGCAAGTGTCCTCTGGAGCTGTGCCCAGGCTGGTCTGGAGCTGGGAGCAGCCCTGCCCCACCCAGCCCCTCTCAGCAGCAGCCCCAGCCCTGCTCGGGGTGGCTCCTTCCCCCCAGAGCTTCTCCCCAGCGCTGGGAGCAGCTGCCAGGGCTGGCTGAGAGCTGTCCCTGGCAGGCAGCAGAGTCCCTGCCCCAGCACAGCGCCCTGGGCTGCAGGACCCTGCTCTGCACAACAGCCCTGGGCACCCCTGGCTGCAGCCCCGGCTGCTCAGCCCTGCAGCAGAGCCTGGCAACAGGAGCTGCCTTGGGCTGTGCCTGGGCTGGGGCAGCAGGGAAAGCCAGCCCTGCCCTAGGGCCACAGCCCTGCCCTGGAGCAGCTCTGAGAGTCCTCCTGAAAGGTCCTCAAAGCTGTGGGATGTGCCAGCTCCAGGAGATCCCTGCAGGAACTGCAGCTTCTCTTCCCCCAGCCAGGGAATGACTGTTTCAAACCTGGGATGATTTCTGCTCTGGTGAGCCCTGAGTGAGCTCTGCTCTGTGCTCCCAGCCCAGGCTGAGTTTAACCCCTCTGTGCTGTGCCCGGGGTGGTTGCAGGCAGAGCCCCAGCCCTGCTGGGCTGTGCACAGGAGCTGCTCCTGGCCAGAGCTGTCTCTCTGCAGCGCTGCCCTTGCCAGGAGCTGCCTCTGTGCCAGGAGCCTCTGCAGGTTTTTCAAAGGACTTTGGGTTTGGCTTTTGTCTTGGAGTCTCTGAGAGGTTTGTGCAATCATGGCCTCCAATTATCTGCTGTAATTAGTCCCTGGAGAGGCTTTGTCAGTAACAACACTCAGTGGGGCTCATTAATACTTCAGGGTACTTCAGATTTTTTAAGGTACTTGGTGTTTCCCTTTTGATACAGACTCTGTGAGAGCTTTGTGCAATCATGGCCCCAATTTTCTGCTTTAACGAGTCCCTTGAGAGCTTTGTACTGACACTTAGTAGTGCTCATTAATACTTTGAGATACTCAAGGTTTTTAAGGTACTTTGGATTTTCCTTTCCACACTAAGTCTCTGAGAGGATTTCATGCCATCCTGGCCTCCAATTCTCTCCTCAAAGGAGTCCTGAGGAGCCCGTGTTGGGGATGGACCTCAGAGGGACCCATTCATGCCTCAAGAAACTTTGGGGTTTTCTTCTGACTTTGACACCTGGAAAGGTTTGTGCAATCTCCTCTCAGGCCCTGAAGTTCCAGGCTCAGCTCCAAATGCACCACAGGGCTCATTATGATCAAGCACATCCTGACAAACTGTGGTTTTGCTTTGAATTCCCTCAACTGTAGTGCAGTTCACTGAGTTCTTTTTCTATTGTTACAGACAAATATGTCAAGTAGCTTCTAATAAATCCACATTCCTGTTTTAAGGGTGTATGGTTCTCTTTAGAGAAGAAATGATAGCAGCATTTTGTGACGGATAGGCCCAGGGGCTTTCCTAAGGAGGTCTGGCCTGCTCTGAGAAGCTGTGTCTTGAGATCTGACCCAGTGTGGAGAGCCTTGCTCGACTTTTCCAAACCCCATCTTGTCTCTCCTCACTCACCTGGGGTCAGCTAAGCTTGGAGAACTGGCTGCGCTCAGGCAAAGAGCTTCTTTTATTTTAGTAATCTGAAACTCCTAAGCTCCCTGTTGAAAACAGACACCCTCCTCAAGTGTGTGCCAAGACCAAGCTGGCACCAAGACCACTCCAGACCTGCCCTAGGCCAGCTGTGAGAGTGTGTGGAGGCCCAGAGGCATACCATCAGAGTCTCATTCCCCCAGACATGGAGGACTGGTTCCAGATAAGAGGAATAGGCTTTCAGGTTAGGGTGAGATGCTTTCTTCTCATATTGATCTTTGCAGACACATGCTGATTTATGTTACGTTAGGTTACCCCATTGGCCTAATTACCCTAGTTCAACTCCTGTTGCCCACGTTTGGCCCTAGAATGTTCTCTCTCTGTCCCTCCATTGGCCCTAGTTTGCTGTATTCCTCCACCCTTGTTTCCCTATTGGCTGACCTGAGCTCTGACCCCTCCTCTGCACCATTTTCCCCCATATCCATTGTACCCTGACCCTCAGCTCCACCCTCACTACCCCATATAAGACCCTGATCCCTCAGCCTACACCCTGCCTTCTCCTGGAGCCTGTTCAGCTGTGTAGCCTGTTCCTGTACCCATAAACCCAGTTTGCTGGAGATCATATGAAGACCCATCTTGCTCATTCTGTCAGCTTTCTAAGGCAGCAGTGAGGTTTGGGGTCATGAGTGCTGGACACTCCAAGGGCCTCAGTAGGGCCATGATTTTACACATGGCGCCCGAAGAGGAACCAGATTCCTTGAGGTCCCTGTGAGTGTCTCTAGCAATCCATTTATCCTGCCAGCAAGACGTCACTGGAAGCTGTACCCCTTCGGGTCAGCCACAACACTGAAGTGAGACTCCAGTTTTATCGAATCTCACTGAAGAAGAAGTTGACAATCCCCTCAACATCCGTGGGACCAGCTTCTCTGACAGCCCCACAAGCCCCACTTTGGCTGGAGATTGTGCCTGTGAGACTGAGAGTGAGTGACTGAGTGGCAGAGAGCTCCCAGGGGTTTTGATTTTCTGTTCCTGTGGGTGGGCATTCCCTCTTCCACTGGGGGCAGCTACGGGAAATACTCCTTCCCAAGCTGAAAAGGATGTTTTTGTTAAGTTTTGGAGAGTTTTAAATTTAGAGGGGAGTTAATTTTCTGAAGGGAGTTTAAAAGGTATTGTTCATGGTTATTTGAGGAGCTTCCTGATATTTCTGTTGATTCTATCTGTGTTATCGTTTTGGGATTCTGTCAGGGAAAAGCTTTATATTTTACAAACACAAGGGGTTTTAAAAGTTGGGAAATTTTATCTGTTGTTTCATTCAATTTATAGGATCATTTAACGAGTTGATGGTTCCAACCCTTTGCCCTGGTTTATTCAACCCGCTCTCCACGTTCCCGAACCCAGGTTCCCTGAGAACAGGATGGGAGATGGAGCCCGCCCTTTGGCACAGACAAGCCATCTGCTGTCTGCCATCTCCCCTCCTTTTCTGTCCTCTCCTCAGGGTGGTAGTGGCCATGCTGCCTTGAGATATTCCCTCACCCACATTCCTTCATTCCCTAGTTCTTATCCTCCTTCCTATAAATCACAAGATGGCAATACTCCTGTTAGAGAGACCTCCATTTTAGATTCCCTCCCACCTTCATCCCCATTTCCCTCCTTTGCTCCAGGTGCCTCCTCTGTGACGGGGGGTCTCACCTTAATGTTGAATTCCACACTGCATTGGGTCCCTCCCCTGTCATCAGAAAGCTCCTCCCCGACGTGGGCTCCACCTCTCCATTTCCAGGCCCCTTCTCCAGTCCAGCCTCTTCCAGTTCCCACATCACTGGAACCGGACATGGGGCCAACTGGAAACAAGCCATTTTGGCTACCAAAGGCCTTCAACGCCAGGCATTGCCGGTCAGCAGAAAGGCCTGGGCCTCTGCCAGCAGACCTGCCTCCTCTACAGAGGAAAAGAGTGATAGCTTATCTGAGAGTGAGGATGAGCCCAAGGATTCTTGGCAGAGGATGCGGAGAAAAGCTGCAAAGGAGGGGGACTGGGAGGTGGTATCCAAGATTCAGGTGGCACCTGTGCAGTATAAGCTGGGGCCAAAACCTAAATGGGAATCCATAGGGAATAGATTCCCATTTAGGTTTTGCCCTCTGCTTATACTGCACAGTTGCCACCTGAATCTTGGATTCCCTACCTCCATAAGGAAATGAAGGACTTCGTAAAGGCTGCCAAGGATTATGGGAGGGGTTCTCCCTATTTTAACAATTTGCTGGACGTGCCATTTACTGCCCACACAATGGTACCACAAAATTTAAAACAGTGTATAAAAATTATATTGTCTCCTGATGAATTTATTTTCTGGAAAGGAGTTTGGATAAATAAAGTTAATGAGTTATCAAAAGGTTATGTTGGGGAGGAAGGGCGACAACAGCTCACAATGGACTGCATTACCAGGGAAGGAGACTATACTAGACTGCAGTAGCAGGCTGAAGTCATCCCCCAGTCAATACTGGAAGATCTCAAAGGCGCTGAACGGTCCACCCTCCTCCAAACACCTGATACTTCTACACCTGACACTGACTTCACTGACATTCACCAGGGCCTGGATGAGATCTATATCAAGTTCATAAAGCACCTTATGAAAGCCCTGGAAAAACAGGTAGATGATCAAAAGGTCCAGGATTATTTTAGTAGCAAATTAGCTTTCTGTAATGCCAGTATTGACTGCAAAAAGGTTCTTCACAGCCTCCCCCTTGACCCTGAGCCTACCATTGCTCAGATGGTTGATGCAAGCAATTGCCAAGCCGTCTCAGACCGTGACTCCAGCCTAGCCAAGGCCACCAGGCAGGGTGCAATTGAAATGCTGGTTCCAGCAAACGTGCTTCCCCACAATACAGAATGTAATAAAGACAGTGGAAACTGTAATAACTGGAGGAAAATTGGGCATGTAGCAAAAGACTATAAATACAAGAATACTGTTCTGGTTTTTTACCCAGCCCTCAGTCCTACAGCCATTACCCAAACTGTTCCTGAAGCCAACAGCACTATCAGCCCTCGGGAAACTCCCAGCAGAGCATGAAATGACACCAAATATGAAGCTATTCCTTCCCACCCCTCCACTGGTGAGAGATGTCCTAGGTTAGAATATAAAGATGTATTCTATTCCCATCCTCAAGAGCTGTTGAAACAGGAGGGGCATTATTTTATTCCTTATCTCCTGTTAATAGGCCCATCAATGCCTTTCTGCATGACTCAGAGATAACGCTCTTCAGGAGCCATTTCTGTTTAATGGACCCACCTCATAACTCATAGAATGATATCAGCCCATTGTGAGATGCTCCACCCAGGGGGAAGAGCTAAGCATGGCCCCCTAGATATTATCTGGGGTTTGGGACAAAACAAGCTGCCTTTCCACTGGAATCCCCAGAGCAACAGCTACCTTTTCCACTGGATCTTCAGAGGTAGGCTACACCCTACTACAACTGGATTGCTATCAACACCCTGACCAACAGAGTGACAGGTTATATTCTGACTTTATCAGTGTTTTTTCTTTTGTATTATTGCATGATTTTGTTTTTTCCCTAATAAATTGTATTTCTGACTTTGAGTCTCTCTCTGGTTTTGTTTTCAAACCAGAACAAATGGAAAAGCCTGAGGTGGGTTTCCTGAAAAACAAACCTACCTCAGAAACCACCTGCTCAGTCCAGGCTGCCTGGAATGATGTCACCTTTCTACAAGGGACAGTGTGAGCAGAAATGATCTCTGGGAGCAGAATTCTCTGAGTCTCCCAGCTGAATTCTCTGTCCCTGTCCTTTCCCTGGATCTCTTTTGCAGATGAAGCTGCTGGTGCCATCCTCAACTTTTACCTCTCTCTTGAATGCAGATGTTCCCAGGTGTATTAAGCACGATTTTTCAAAGTTGCTACAAAACTCTTCTCTTCCTCATGGAATGAAGGAGCCATTTTGGCACTGAGGAGGTGACGGGGAAGCAAGGAGTCAGTCATGACCCTGGGGTCCCGTGGAACCAAGGGGCCATGGTGACACAGCAGGGCCATGTGGATCCAGTGGTCCATTGTGACACTGTGGATCCAAGGAGACAATGGAGACACCCCCAGAACCTCATGGAACCAAAGAGTCCATGGTGACCCAGCAGGGCTGCATGGAGCCAATTGTCAATAGTGACACAGCCCATCCAAGGGGGCCATTGTGACACTGCAGAAGCTCATGGAGGGAGGGAGGCCATTGTGACACTGAAGAACTTCATGGCACCAAATATCCATGGTGACACAGCAGGGCATCATGGGAACCAAGGAACTGCTGTTGGCAGTAGGGACACTCATCGACCCAGGGGCCGTTGTGGCACTGCAGAACCAACAGAGCTGCTGGACCTTGTCCCCTGGCCCTGCACAGCTCCTTGGGAGTCACAGCAGGAGCAGCACCCTGGGAGCCTCGGGAATGCCCCTCTGGGATCCACGGCACACACTGCCAGGGGCTGCAATTCCAGTTCCCAGCCAGGAAAAGATGTTCCTGCCCTGGAAGGCAAAGCTCTTAAGAAGGAGACAAAGGCCAAGTGGAGCAAGATCTTACAGGGACATTTCACTGCCAGCCTTCATAGCTTCACCCGTGGTTGTTGTAGCTCCTGGAGTGGGAATTAAATCAGGACAGGGTCTTTGGTGGGAGCTGCCCTGGGTCAAGAGAGACACTGACAGAGAAACAGAGCAGGCAAAGAAAGGCAGGAGAGAAAGGAGGGCACAAACACAATCAGCTGCGAAGGTGGCACGCTGAAAAACAAACTGGAACTGACAAAAAATGAATGGGACAGAAATCAGTAATTCTGAAAGTTTTATTTACTATCAAAATACAGGCCACACACCCAGCCTCACACAATCGCCATCCCACACCCTCAAATTTGGATGCACTTCTCCCAATCTCCTTCCAACCCCATCTCACCCTGGACATTGTGGAATCAAGCAGATTTGTCATGGGACTGAGTTTTTCTTAGGTGAGAATAGGGCAATTTGACATGGATTGGTCAATTTTGGGGTAAAATTGAGGTGTTTTTAATGGGATTGAATCATTTTGAGGTGACAGACCAATCTATCTGGAATTCTGGAGTGCAAAGATATTGAGAACACTTGCTGAAATCCCCCCATAACCCACAAATCCTGCAGAACAAATGTTCACAAACCATAAATTCCACCTCAAACACCTCTTAAAGGGCAGGACTTTGGACATCCTTGATCAATTACTTTCATTTTAGTCCTATTTGAGGTGTTTTTAATTGATAAAGTCAAATCAGAAGAAAATTAGGTGAAAAAGAATAACAATCCAGGTGTCCTCCCAACATGGATCACTGGGAATGTGGGTCACCATTGTTCTGACCAGTGTGGGTCCTCCTATGGGGGATGAAGCTGCACCAGTGCACAAAGCTCCTCCTGCAGTTGGAGCACGTGCAGGGCTTCCCTTACTGATGCCTCCGTTGGTGTCGTGTCAAGGTAGAGCTGTGTGAGAAGCTCTTCCCGCACTGGGGACACTTGTAGGGCCTCTCCCCGGTGTGGATGCGCTGGTGGATGATGAGGTGGGAGTTGCGTTGGAATCCCTTCCCGCAGTCAGGGCAGCGGAAGGGCCTCTCCTCAGTGTGAATCCGCTCATGCAGGGCGAGATGGGAGCTGATCCAAAATCTCTTCCCACACTGGGGACACTTGTAGGGCCTCTCCCCAGTGTGGATGCGTTGGTGCCTGATGAGTTCTGAGCTGTTCTGAATGAGTTCTGAAGTGCAGCTGAAGCACTTCCCACATTCCCCACACTCGTAGGGCCATTGCCTGGTGCGGATCATGTGGTGGCAGATCAGGGTGCTGCTCTGGCTGAAGCTCTTCCCGCACTCCAAGCACTTGTAGGGCTTCTCCCCATGGTGAAGCTGCTCATGCACCACCAGCTCTGAGCCCTGGCTGAAGCTCTGTCCACCTTCCTGGCCCAGAGTGGGTCTTTCCTCTTCAGAGCACCCTGGGCTGTGTTTGGAACACCTCCTCCTGTGGGATCTCTGGGGATTTTCCTCCCCATTGGATTCTTGTGCCATGGAGCTGCTCAAAACAGCCTCTTCCATGAGGTTCTGCTGTGGGGATTTGTCCGCCCTGGTCTCCATCCGCAACTCCTTGTCTGTGGGAGGAAGGACAAAGAGAGGATGATATTTGCCTCTGTGCCAGAGGGAAGGGGAAGGAGATGTCCCCAGTGCTTCCCCGGCAGGATGGCTTTGGCAGTGGGGTTCTCCTGCAGCCGGGGGCCGTGCTGGGCTGGGAGATGGAGGAGGAGAGAGGGGAAAAGGGGCACTAACTTCCTCCTCACCCGCCTGGGTGTCCGGGGGCATTGTCTCAGTTTGAATAGACAGGTGTCTGCTAAGGAAGGCAAGAGCTTCCCTTGAAATGGAAAATGTAAACAACCTGCTTCCGAACTGTTATAATTTTGAAATGATGGGGCTCTAAGGCAAATGGGAATAGGAATAAGAGTTATTTAGCAGGAAAATTAAAATATAAACGCAACAGTACAAAGAAAAATCACTGACAGATTCAGAATACGACCTGACACCCTGTGGGTTACAGTGGCGGTGGCAGTCCCAATAAATGGTGGCTGCAGTCCTCCTGCAATGACAGCTGTGGTTTTGTAGAAGCAGGGATCCTGTAGAACAGTGGGGTTTTCCTCTGAAGATCCAGTGGTGGTGATGTTGGGCCTGGTCTTCCTCTGGGAATCCTGTGGAAAAGGCTGACTCTGGTCTTCCAGCCCTCTGATTATATCCAGGTAGGAATGCTTGGCTCCTCCCTCTGGGCGGAGCTTCTCACAATGGGATGATGGAATTTTATCAGTCATGCAGTGGCACTCAATGGCCCATTAACAGAAGATATCTCCGAGGAGGGAGAATGGGTTTTGGAAGAGATAAAGAAAACTGCCCAATTAACAGAAGGTAACTGCCCCATCAGATAGGAATAGAATACACCCCCCATGTCCAATCTAAAACAGCTGGGAAATGCTTTGCAGCATTCTGTGTCTGTGTGTCTGTGTCTGTGTGCATTTTACACTCAAAGTCCCCCAAACTTCCAAGAGGTTTTCCCTGGGGTGTTTTCTTGTCCCTGTGTCCGTCTGCACCTCCCTGTGTCACTGTCACCTCCACACATCTCTGAGCCCACTGGCGACTCCCAGGTTTGCACTGAATCCCTCCCTCCTGCCCTCCTGCACCAGCAATGACCATGGCAGGGAGCTCAGAGCAGGAGCAGCCAAGCCAGGGCTAATGCCAGGATCAGGAGCACCTGGCAGAGGCAGGAGGAATCCCCCATTCCAAGGGGTGCAAGGGGGGCACCCATGTCCCCTCTCAGCCCTAGGGCTACAGACCAGGGAGGAGATGCCTCAACTGCCTCAGCTGAATTGATCCCCTCAGCCCTTGGCCCGGGAAGTCTCTGGCTGGAGCACAATCTCTAGAGGAGAGTTCCCACAAGGAAAAGAAAGGAATTATTTCTTCCCTTTCTCTCATCCCTTCACCCGTGTGCTGATTTTCTTGGCATTTCTTACAAAACCAACAAAAAAGTATCTGGAATGAAGTGTTTCCCAGGATCAGTTCCTAAATAGGGCCAAAGGAAGGTTTTCTGACAGGGAAAAAGTGACAAATGTGGGATTTGTTCAGACAGTTGAAAACATGACAGTTTCTAAGCACTGGAAATCCAGAGACTCTAAAAACAGAGTTTGCAGTTGTAATGGACCATTGTCCTCCCTCTTCCCACTGCTGATTTGTCATATCCCAACTCCAGAGGAGCAGATTATGGAAAGACCCGCAGGGAGTGTTGGAGGCCTAATCCCAGAGACTGGAAGAAAGAGTGAAATCAGGAAAAGATCTCCAGTTGTTTTCCTGTCATGATGACCACAAATAGCTCTGTAGTCCATGTGCAATATCCAGATGTAGAGGCACGTTCCTGGTTTTTAATGCCAAATTGCAGTACTTTGGAACATCTTTCTGGATTAGAACAAACCACAGGCCAATAATTGACCCACTGCGGTTCCCAAATCAGAAATCATTAAACTTCTACCAAGTTGTCTTTCTCTGCAGGTGCCCCAGATTGCAAGGCAAGATGCATTCTATTTGCCATCTGTATGACAGTTTTCCTTATCTCTTCCACAACCACTCCTCCCTCCTGGGGGGACATCTGCTGATAACAGGCTATTGAATGTCACTGCATGGCTGATAAGAACTACAGCATCCCATTGGGAGATGCTCCGCCCAGATGAAAGAGCCAAGCATTCTAGCCAGCTAGAATCTGGAGATTCTGGAATAGCAGCACAACTTCTCCACTGAATTTCCCAGAGGAACAGCAGCTGCCTCTTCTTCCACTGGATCCTCAGAGAAAGACTACACCCTTTTCTACAGGAGCCTTGCTCCAACAGAACCTGACACTCCAGGAGGACTGCAGCCACATTTCCAATTGGATTGCTACCAACACTCTGACCAACAGGGTGTCACGTTGTGTTCTGACTCTCTAAGTGCTGTTTTAGTTTACTGCATGGTTTATTTTATCTTTTTATTTTCTTCTCTATGAAATAACTGTTATTTCCTGCTCCCATATTTTTGCCTGAGAGCCTCTTGATTTAAAATTCATAGCAATTCAGAGGGGGAGGGTTTACATTCTCCATTTCATGGGAGGCTCCTGGCTTCCTTAGCAGGCACCTGTCTTTCCAAACCAAGAGCGCAGGACAGAAGGCACTTTGATTCCTTTGTTCCCAAGTTTCTCCTGATTTCACGACTTCAAATGAACTGGAATGGTCCCAACAGCACAAAAGCAGCCACAATGAGCAGGATCAAATCCCCAGGTCACCATTGAATGCACTTGATCCACACCTTCCACAGCCCAGCAGCAATTCCTGCCTCTGCCCCCAGCTCTGGCTCAGCCTGAGGGGCAGCGCTCTGGTGTGTGCGGGGCCGGTTCCTGCAGGACACAGCGCTGGGAGCCGCTTTGTGTCCCGCAGCTTCGGCATCTCAAGCACCTTTCCACAGTGGTGGGGCTGTGCCACAAATGTTCCATGGCTGCAGCTCCTGTGCCACCACTGTTCCATGGCTGTAGCTCCTGTGCCACCGCTGTTCCATGGCTGCAGCTCCTGTGCAACCACTGTTCCATGGCTGCAGTTCCCGTGCCACCACTGTTCCATGGCTGTAGCTCCTGTGCCACCGCTGTTCCATGGCTGTAGTTCCTGTGCCACCACTGTTCCATGGCTGCAGTTCTTGTGCCACCGCTGTTCCATGGCTGTAGTTCCTGTGCCACCACTGTTCCATGGCTGGTGTTCCTGTGCCAAAAACTGTTCCACCTTTTCCATGCTCACTCCATTGCTGCTCAAAAGCACTGTTGTGCTGTTTCAGCACAGCTCCTCTGCTCTTTCACGGCTGCTCCACTGCTGCTCGAAAACTGCTCATCTACCACTGTTCCTCTGCTCCTTCTCTGATCCTCCCCTGCACCCCTGCTGTTCCACAGATGCTGCTTCTGTTCTAGTGCTGCTGCCACAGCTGCAGAGTCACAGAGGGGGAACGTTTGGGCAGCACCACTGTGGTGTCACAGAGACCGGGAAAATGGGACTGGCACAGCTGTGGTTTTTTAGAGAGGGGAACACTGGGGCTGCCACTGCTGTGGTGCCATAGTGAGGGGATCTTTATGGCTGACACCACAGTGGTATCATACACATGGGAACACTGGGGCTTCCAGTGCTGTGTTGTCATTGAGAGGAGAATATTGGTGCTGCCTCTGCTGTGGAGTCATAGAGAGGAGAATGTTGGGGCTGCCAAAGCTGAGGTGTCACAGACAGGGGATGCTGGAGCTCCCACTGCTGTGGTATCATAGAGAAGGGAGTGTTGGGGCTGCCATCCTTGTGGGCTCAAAGACAGAGGAACCTTGGGGCTGCTACCCCTGTTTTGTCATAGAGAGGGTAATCATGGGGCTGCCACCGCTGTGGTGTCATACAGAAGTCAATGTTGGGACTGCCAACTCAGTGGTATCACAGAGAGAGGAATGTTGGGGGAGTCACTGCTGTGGTGTCACAGACAGGGGAGCATTTGGGGCTGCCACCCCTGTGGAGTCATAGAGAGGGGAATATTACAGCGACCTTAGACGGTCACTGTGGTGAGAGAAGGACGAGAATCTTGTTTCTTGATCAGAAGGCTGATTTATTGATATAGGATATATAATACATTATAACTATACTAAAAAGAATAAGACGAGAGGTTGCAGAGAGCAGCTATGCCAAGAATAGAATAGCAAGAATGAATAACAAAGGTCTTTGCCCAGGGAATCTGTCCCTGAGCTGCTCCTGTGATTGGCCTTTAATGGTACACAAGGAAGATGAGCCAATCACAGGGACACCTGCTACATTTCACAACAGCTGATAACAATTGTTTACATTCTTCTTCTGGGGCCCTTTGCTTCCCAGAAGAAGGAGAAATCCCAAAGAAAGGATTTCTATGAAGAAATGTCTGCGACATCTCACCCTTCTAAATTGTATAAATTAAAAGAAAAATGCTGATGTGAAATGAACAGGAGATTTCTTCAACTGTAAAATATACAATACTAATAAATCACTAAAACAATCCTACAATCTAAAAAAATGCAAAAAACAATGCAAAGAGAATTCAAGTCCAAGCAGCTGGGTTTCAGGAACAGTCCAAGAGCTGAAGTTGTTTCTCTTGGATATCTGAGAGTCCTTTTCGGTCCTGAAAACAGACTTGCTGCAAAAGTCCCATCAACAGTTATCAAAAACATATTGACAATCTTACAACTATTTCAAACAATTTCAAACAATTTGAACAACTTTAGAATGTCCTTTTCTGGCCCTTCAATGCTTCAGTGCTTCAGAGCTGCTGCCCACTGTTTTCAATCTTTTTTATTTAATTTTTTTTTCTTTTTTTTTTTTTTTTTTTTTTTTTTTGTGATCGAAAAAGAAAAGAGCAGCAGCAAAACAGAGCAGTGCCAGAGAAGGAAAGGCCTTGGGGGCCCTGGCCCATGATGGACCAGGAACCCCAAAACTGGCCCACAAAGGGGGACCAGGACCAGTAGGAGAAACCTCAACCCCCAGTAACACCAAGAGGCCAAATGCTGGCCCTGGCCCAAAAACTTCCTGAGCCCAACGGCCCAGGCCAAACCCATGAGGCAGGCCCTGCATTCCCACAGGCCTGCACCCTGCTGCCAGTACAATGGCAGCACGAGTGGGGACACGCTTCCTTTCCCCAAAACCACTGAGGCATGCCAGCAGCAGGGAAATAGAAGCCTTCCCCAGAGATCCCATCCGGGGTCTGGAGATGTTTGTTTCCCACAGCAAACCAGCTATGGTCTCCTCCATCTGTGCCCTCTTCCCCTGCAATGCATTGGGTTTGTGTCTCATCCGCCCCATGGCATCATCCCCACCCCCTCCGGGCTGGAGATCAGAGGCAGAGCTCTCGGGATGCACCTGCCCCCCGCCTCTAGGGCGCAAGAGAGGCGGCAGAGATGGCAGCCTCCATGGGACAATCCCCGAAAAACCACCCCCGAACCCGCCGAGAATGCTGATCTTAAAAGCAGGGAGACGGGCTGTCCCCCCAGTCAGCTGGCGGGCAGCCCCCGCTCCACGGAAGGGGAGACCAGCCGCCGGGGCCCCTGCTACAGCAACCGGTCCGGGATGGTCCGAGCTCGAACAAGCCGCCGGTTCCAGGGCAGTCTCTGACGCCGACACGGAGGACACAGCCTCTGACAACGGCAGGACTGCTGGGGCAGCCTGTGCAGGCAGCGGGGGGGAAGCCGGAACCGGGGAGGGAATCCCGCTGGATGTAGGAGCGGCCGCGGGTTGTTCCGAGGGTCCCGCAGGTTCGGCGCCATCTCCAGCACCATCCTGAACAGGGACCGTCTCGGCTTGAGGTGGCGAGGAGGCCGATGGAAGCGGCAGAGGGGCCGGAGGGGCCGGAGAGAACAACTCCCCCGCTGAGCCGGAAGCTGGAGACGCGTCGTCGTCGCTTAGCAACTCAGCAGCCACAGGAAGTGCCTCTTCTGCATTCTCAGACGCAGGCGCTGGCAGGGGCGGGGAGGCCTGTGAAGCCGTGGGCGGGACTGCCTGGAGAGGCGGAGACGGGATCGCCTGGAGTGGCGGCCGCGCCGGTGAGGCGGGTCTTGAAGGCGGACGCAGCGCTGGCAGGGGCGGTACCAACGGCACTGGTTCGAGCGGGACCGCCCATTCCCATCCCCCCGGAGAGAGAGAAGGAGGGGGGGGAGAAGGTTCCGTCTGCGCAGGCTCCGGGGAAAGAGTAAAAAAAACTTCTTCGCTCGGCGCAGTTTCGCCCCCCCCCGCCGCGAAGCAGGGGGGGCCGGGCAGCCCCCACTCATCCCCCGCCGGGTCTTCTCCCGCTGAGGACATGGGGCTGGGAAGCCCCCACTCATCCCCCGCCGGGTCTTCTCCCACCGGGGACGGTGGAAACGGAGCCTGTCCATAACAGTTAGAAATCCATTGAAAAATAGCTGCTCTCCGTTTCAAAACCGGGAAGAGCTTTAGAAATGCTGGGTAGACAAAAGGCAAAACACGTTCCTGGCCCCAGACGGACTGGAAAATGGAATCCATGCACTCCCAGACAAAAACATCCAAGGCATACAGGACATCAGCAAAGAACCGAAAAAGCTTTGCCCATCGAAAGAACTCATAGAGATCTGTTGCTGACAGAAAAATCCCATCTTCTCTACACCATTTTTGCCAGAGGGCAATAAGTTTCTCCTCTGAAGGGGAGAACTGAACCTCTTCTTCCAAGGCATGTGTTCGCCATACCAACCGCCACACACTACGAAGGGCTGGGTCATCAGGAAGGGAAAAGACAAAATTACCTTGTGAAAATGTCCAGCTTGCTCTGGCCAGCTCTGCGAACATCTTCCTGAAGGTGTTCCAGAAGAAGGTTCTCTTTGTGGTCAGCCTTGGCTGTGAACTCTGTCCAAATCAGGATCTTCAGTTCTTCAGCTCCTGGCTTGAATCCACTTCTGTGGTCACTTCAAAGCAACCATCACATGCTACACATACAGGATTTTACCCAGTGCAGCAATTTTGCTCCTCTGGTCTTTATCAAATTAATTTTTGCCCTGACACGAGGGGTCACCAGATATTACAGCGACCTTAGACGGTCACTGTGGTGAGAGAAGGACGAGAATCTTGTTTCTTGATCAGAAGGCTGATTTATTGATATAGGATATATAATACATTATAACTATACTAAAAAGAATAAGACGAGAGGTTGCAGAGAGCAGCTATGCCAAGAATAGAATAGCAAGAATGAATAACAAAGGTCTTTGCCCAGGGAATCTGTCCCTGAGCTGCTCCTGTGATTGGCCTTTAATGGTACACAAGGAAGATGAGCCAATCACAGGGACACCTGCTACATTTCACAACAGCTGATAACAATTGTTTACATTCTTCTTCTGGGGCCCTTTGCTTCCCAGAAGAAGGAGAAATCCCAAAGAAAGGATTTCTATGAAGAAATGTCTGCGACAGGGGAATGTTGGGGTTGCCACTGTGGTGCTGTCATAGAGAGGAGAACGCTGTGGGTGCCACCTCTGTGGTGTCACTGACAGGGAAACACTGGGGCTGCAAATGTGAAGGTGTCACAGAGAGGGGAATGTTGGAACTGCCACTGGGGCACTGCCTTAGAGAGTAGAACTTTGGACAGCCACCCCTGTAAGTGTCATAGAGAGGGGAACTTTGGGGCTTCCACTGCTGCGGTGCCACAGAGAAGGGGATATTGGGACTGCCATAGCAGTGGTGTCACTGGGAGAACTTTGGGGCTGCCACTACTGTGGTATCACAGACAGGGGAAGGTTGGGGCAGCCACTGATGTGGAGTCAGAGAGAGAGGGACGTGGGGCTTCCACAGCTGCAGTGTCACAAAGAGGAGAAAGTTGTGGCTTCAACTGCTGTGGTGTCACAGAGAGGGGAACGTTGGGGCTCCTACTACTGTGTTTTCATAGACAGGGAAATGTTGGGTGTGCCACCGATGTGGTGTCAGAGAGATTGGAACATTGGTGCTGCCAGCACTGTTTTCTCATGGAGAGGGGAATATTTGGTCTGTCACTGTGTTGGTGTCATACAGAGGGGAACGCTGGGGGTGCCACCTCTGTGGTGTCACAGAGAGGGGGAAGAGGGGTGGCACAGCTGTGTTGTCACAGAGACAGGAACACAGGGGCTGCAACCACTGTGGTGTCATAGAGAGGAGAATATTGTGGCTCTCACTATTGTGGTGTCACAGAGAAGGGATTTAGGGCAGCCACTGCTGTGGTGTCACAGAGAGTGGAATTTTAGAGCTACCACAGCTATGGTGTCACAGAGAGGGGAAGATTGGAATTGCCACCCTTGTGGTGGGACAGAGAGGGGACCGTTGGAATTGTCAGTGCTGTGGTGTCACATAGAGGGGGACATGGTCCTGCCAGAGCCGTGGTGTCACAGAGTGGGGAACACTGTGGCTGCCACCCCTGTGGTGTCACTGACAGGGCAATGCTCGGTCTTCAACCACTGTAGTATCATAGAGAGGGGAACGTTGATGTTGCCACCACTGTTGTGCCACAGACACGGGAACACTGCCAAACCTCCCCTGGTGCTTTGCCCACTCCAGTGCTGCTCCTCTGTGACACTGCAGGGCCTCCTGGGGACATTGTCACACTGCAGTGTCTCCTGGAGACATTGGAACACTGCAAATCCTCGTGGGAGTATAGGGGCCGTGTGACACTCCAGGGTCTTGTAGAACCCAGAGACTCCTTTGGGGTCCTGGGCCTCCATGGAACCAAGAGGAGACTATGAAACTCTGGGGCTTCATGGAACCATCCATTGTGATACCTCAGGGCCTCATGGTTCCCAGGAATCCTCATGACACTACAGGACAAAATGGAACCAAAGGGACATTGACACTGTGGGTTCTCATGGAATCCAGAGGCCCTTGTGACTCAGTGAGACCAGTTGGAAACAAGGATCCTTTGGAATACCTCAGGGCCTTGTGGTATCCAGTGATCCTTGAGACATCATGGGGCCTCATGGAACCACAGGGACCCAGGAACACTGATGACAGAAGGCCTGGCAATGTCACAATGGCCCCTTGGTTCCACGCAGCCCTGCAGATTCACAAAGGCCTCTTGTTTCATGGTGCCCCACAGTGTCACAGTGCTTTGCTTATTCCATGAAGCCTCATGGTGTCACAATGGTCTCCAGGATTCCAAGAGTCCCCTCAGTGTCACAATGGCTCCCTGGTTCCATGAGGCTGTGAAGTGACTTAATAGTCTTTCCATGGTTCCATGGTTGCATGAGGCCTTGCAATGTCACAGTAGACCTTTGGTTCCATGGGGTCTCACAGTGTCACAATGGCCCCTTGTTTCCTTGACACCCCAAAGTGCCATAGTGGTCTCCACAGTTCCATGAGGCCCCTCAGTGTCACAATGGACCCTTGGTTTGATGGGGCCTCTCAGTGGCACAATGATCCCTACATTCCATGGAGTCCCACAGTGTCACTACTGTCCCCTTGGTTCCATGGGGCCCAGCAATGTCAACGTGGTCTCCATGGTTCCATGAGGTCCCAGAGTGTCACACTGGTCCCTTGGTCTCACAGGGCCCCACAGTGTCACAATGGTCCCTTGGTCTCACAGGGCCCCACAGTGTCACAATGGTCCCTTGGTTCCATGGCCCTGTGCTGCTGCATTCCCCCCTGTCCTTCTCAGGCCGCCCTGCCAGCTGAGAAATGCTCCTTGGGGCTTGGCCTTGGCCAACAGCCCCTGGGCTCAGCTCCTCTGCAGCTCATCTCAAACACTGTCTGCTCCAGGCACTGCTGCTGCCCAACCAGCTCCTGGTTCCTTTAGCAGCAGCCCTGGGAGCCATTTCTGTTCCCTCAGTGGCACAACATCCCTGTTCTCACACTGCCAAAGAAAGCTGCTGATGCCAAGTGTGGCCAGGATGAGCCATTGCTGGGACTGAAGCCCCTCTCTTGGGGCCCTGCAAACAGCGCTCCAAAAGGAGCCCTTGGAGCTCTCCTGGGCCAGCGACTCCCTCTGAGTGGGGCCTCTCCCAGCCGGGAACTCTCCCGTTTGCTGCACTCGGGGATCCTGAACAACGACGGAGCCTGGGCCGATCCCCCCACTCCTCCAGGCTCAACCCTTTGCCCTTTGCTGGGGAGATGCCAAAGAATCAGCAGTGAGCATTGCCTGCCCTCAGGGGAATTGCTCACAGGTGCCTTGCACTGACTCTTGGTGTCTGTGTGTACACAGGAGTACCTGTGCTGGGGAAATGGGGCAGAAATGCTGCTCTCTGAGGGGTCTGAGTGCCTTGGATAGCTGAGCCAGTCAGATATCCAGATATCAGTAAGTAAGGTTAAGGCACAAGGTCTAAGCTAAATTAAATGCTGCTGAGAGTTGTTCTTTTGCTAAATTGCTACATTTTACTTAAGTTATTGGTTAAGTAAAGTATTGTTAAGTGTTATTCCTCTGTTAAATTGCTAAGTCATAGGTTATAAGTTAGGTTAAAAAGTGTTGAATGCTATTGTTTTGATAAACTTTGTTGTTTAACGTATCAGTCACATTTAAGGTGTAAGTCCTGTAAAGTGTGAGGCCTGTTAAGCCTTTGGGGCGTATTTCTTTTATCCTTACCCTCATTTGTGTCACACACACAGGGACATTTCTCGGTTAATTTCTGGTTTGATTGCCTGGCTTCTGTTTGGTTCTGTTGTTGCTTTGTTTCCTTGGTGTGCCTGAAGTGTCCAGTCAGGAGCAGAGTGACTCTTGCCAAGGAACTTTGTGCTGCTCTCCCTTAATATTCAGTCTGGTTTTTGCTGCTCCCTTGCTGGGGATTTTTTCAGCGCTCTCAAGGCCTCGTTGGTAGCAGGGTAAAGGAGCCCTGGCCCGGGCTCTGGCCCTGGGGGACACGGGGACGGTGCCAGGGGGTCCCTGTCCCCCTGTGCCACCCCCAGGGTCCCGGCCCCGCGTCCCCATGTCAGGCTCTGGGGTCGATCTCATGGA
This sequence comes from Zonotrichia albicollis, assembly GCF_047830755.1. Lineage (NCBI taxonomy): Eukaryota > Metazoa > Chordata > Aves > Passeriformes > Passerellidae > Zonotrichia > Zonotrichia albicollis. The sequence goes on from NC_133826.1 coordinate 35,765,220, forward strand.
ACATCCTCTGGGGGAGGCTGCAGGGCTGGGGGCGGGGGGACCCGGGGGGACAGGGGACCCCGCTGTGCACAAGCAGGGTTGGACTGCTCTGGGGGAAGCTGTGAGGGGGGACGGGGCAGAGTGACCTCCCCAGGGACCTCACACAGCCCATGTGATGTCACACAGCCCCTGTGATGTCACAGAGCCCACTCTATGTCACCTTGTTATGTCATATAGCAGTACTGTGAGGTCACAAAAGACTGATGTCACAAAGTCAACCTGTGATGTCACTATCTGTTCTGTGAGGTCACAGCCTGCTCTGTGATGTTACACAGCCACCAGGTGATGTCACAACCCACTCACTGATGCTACAGAGCCACCCTCCATGATGGCAGACTCTGCTCTATGGCCTCAGACCCTACTCTGGGATGTCACAGCCCTCTCAGTGATGTCATAATACCGTCAAGAACTCAGTTCTATTGATACATTGAAGTTTCTTGTACTTTGAATAGATTCCTGTCAGGGACACAACTGAGAAAGTGTCCCCAGGTTCCAGTTAGAGCAGAACACAGGAGGCAGTGATGACAGCTGGGGACAAGCAAGGCCAAGGTGTCTCTGGTGCTGAGCACACCTGGATGTGTTTGAGGAATGCAAAGGGCCAAGGCCTGAGCCCCAGCCCCTGGCCAGGCAGATCCTGTCCCTCCCTCCTTGCTCAGGGCTCTTCCCGGGATGGGCACTGGCATGTGGGGATGTGCAATGGCAAGGGCAGGAGGATGGGGTGGCCCCTGCCAGGCTGCTGAGCAGGGACAAGGAGGCAATGAGGCCCCAGGCCTGCAAGGGTCACTTGTCCCCTCGTGGCCTCAGGCCCAGGGCCAGCAGCCATGGCCAAAGTGCTGCCCAAGGTGGCTCTGGCAGGGCTGTCTTGCAGCTGCTGCCCATCCCTGTGCAGCCCAGGCTGTGCTACGCTGTCCCTGCCCTGCGCCTCTGTCCCTGCAGGCTGTCGGCATCCCCCGGCTGCCCCGCCTGGCTGGGCCCTTCCTTTGCTGACAGCTCTGCCTCCTGCCTGCCTCTGCCTGCCCACACAGAGCCTTGGGCTGCTCCAGGCTCCTGCTGGGGACGTGCTGCACCACAGCCTTGCCCTGGCAGGGAAATTCCTTTCTGCTGCTGCCCAGGCTGGGCCTGCCCAGCTGCCCTTGGTGCCATTATTTCCTTCTCATGCTTATATCCTCTAGGAAGAAAAGCTCCAGCCTCTCTGAAACCACCCATCCATCCCTCCCAGACTATTCCTGTTCTGTCCTCAGTCTCCACACCACTGAGCCCACAGTCCACAGTCTCTACCTGCTGGTTAGGTGATGAGGCCTCCAAACCCCATCTTGGGAGATGTTTGGGTCCTCTCCAAGGTTTGTGAAAATGGAAAAACAGTGGTCAAAGGTATTTTCTCCCAAATCTTGCAGTGGCAGAACAAGGGTCAATATGTCTAAAGTGAATGAGGTGGGATTTACATTTGTTAGAAGGAGGAAATATTTTACAGTGATGAGAGTGGAACAAAACTGAAACTGTTTTTCCAGAGAAGTGGATGTGCCATCCCAGGAATTATCCAAGAGCAGGAGCTTTGTGCAACTTGACATAGGGAAACACTTTCCCTCCCCAAGGATGGAATTCCTGTTGTGTGGGTTCTCTAATGTGCTCACAAGGCTTCTGGCCAGAATGTCAGCTGAGGGCAGCCACTTTGCTGCAGCAATTCAGAGGCATCTCCCTAATAATTTTAATAACCAGATGATAACAACCCACTGAAACTTGAACAGAACTTGTTCACCTTTAAATAGTTTAAGCAATCACTATGGGGAAAAATGTATAGACCAGTACATTTAGAAAATGTTGCATTTCTTCAGTGCGAAAAAAAAAAGCACAATCAGTAGAGCATATATTGTTCATCCACTCAGCTGGCAAACCACAGAATTTCTGCACCAGAGGATGGGCACCATCCCATCCTGTATTTCCTTTTGGCATTCTCTCTCAGAGTGCAGATGAGACAAAACCAAGAAGTTCAACTTGAGTCAATCTTTACCTTCAAAGGAAATTCGGGAACCTTTTGCAGAAGCCAATGCTATGCACGCTGATGAACTCTTTGTAGAGGCCAATGCTTTGCAGGCGTAAGAACTTTGCAGAGGCCAATGCTCAGCAGGTGTAGGAATTCTCTGCACAGACCAATGCTGCGCGAACAATTCCCTTTGCGAATGGCTCAGTGCAGCCGCCTGCAGGAGCCCAGGCTGCGCACACCCAGCCAGGGCCGCGTTCTCGGGCAGCTGAGGCCGCGCCGCTGTCACAGACGCCGCTGCCGCGTTCGCGGTTCCCAGGCACCCGCGGCCCCCGGCAGCCGCCGCCGTTTCCCGGATCCTGCCCCTCCCGGCCCCGCACGCCCCCCCAGGATGCTGCTGGGGCTCGGGGGCTTCGTCTGCCCGGGCTGGGGCTCGGCGTCCCCCGCGGGACAAAGTGAGGGGGGGTCCCCGGGGGTCGTGTCCCCCCGAGAGCGTGTGTGAGTCCCCCATGTCCCCCCCAAGCCGGGATCACCCCCATTTCTCTGCCCAGAGCTCCTGAGCCAGCTCCTGCTGCTCCCCGGGAGGGGCTTTGGGGAGCCTCCCGGGGACCCCCTTGAATGCCCATTCCTGGGCACTGGGACCCCCGCATCTCCTTCCCCAGCTGCAGGACCCCCTGCACCCCCTTGTCCTGCCCCGACACCCCCTGCACCCCCTTTCACGGGTATCCTCCTCTGGCAGACCCTGGATCTCCCGTTTCCATGAGCCCGGGGCCCCCCACCCCCAGGCCAGCCCGGGGCCCCCCACCCCCAGGCCTCCCTTTGCCCGGCGACCGGTGACGTCACTGAAGACCCGGGCGCCATTGGCGGGCAGCAAAGAGCGGCGCCAATGGCGGGGCCGGAGGAGGCTCGGGGGCGGGGCCGCAGCAGAGCAGCGCGATGGCTCCAGCGCTGGGGGTGAGGGCGCTCCTGGGACCCGGGGGGCAGCGAGAGCTGATGGGGACCCCCGGCACCGGGACTCTGTGATCGCCCGTTCTGGAGCACCGAGGGGCCCCTGAACCCCCATTCCTGGGCATGGGATCCCTCCGCACCCCCATTCCCGGGCATGGGCTCCACCCTGCGCCCCCTTATCCGGCACCAACAACCCCCGCACCCCCTTCCCGGCCATCCTCCCTCTCCCAACCCCCAGAGCCCCCTTTTCCTTGGGCCAGAGACCCCCTGACCCCTATTCCTCCCTTTGGGAATGTGGAGCAGCGGGATGGGGGTTCCCCTCCCCGCCTCACCATGCCGTGCTTCCCAGAGCCGGAATCCAGCGGGACTCTCACCCTGGTGCTCCCTGTGTCTGTCCGCGCTGCCATCGGCGTTGTTCTCCTCATCGGATTCGGCTTCTGGAGGCTCCAATCCGCTTCCCCCCAAGCCCTTCCTGGGGGTCACCCTGTTCTTCCCCCCTCCCAAGACTTCTGAGGTTCCCCCATGTCCCACCCAGCCCCCCCAAGCTCCTCCTGGGTCCCCCATAAGCCGCACATGGGGATTCCTGGGAGTTCCCCTGTGTTCCCCTATTCCCAGGACTTTGGGGGACCCCCGACCTGTCCGTTCCCCCGCCAGATTTCTTCCACAGCCCCCCAGCCATGGTGGGGCTGGGGGCTGAGTGCTGGTGCCCCCCAGCCTGCAGCAGATCCAGCGCTGAGGGCAGTTCGGGGGTCCCTTTGCATTTGGGGTCCTCTGGGGGTTGGGGTGACCCCCTGGGCCCCCAGGATCCCCCTGAACACGCTGACGCTGCCTGTGCTCAGTGAGGGGGCTCATTCCCAGCACGGGGTCCCAGCTTTGTCACCGGCATTGCCAAAGTACCCCCAAAACCTCCCGGGAACCCCAAACCCCCTGGAACACCCCAAAATCATCCCTGGGCTCTCCAAAAGCTCCCCAAGACCGCAAAAGCTCATACAGACTCCTCCAAACCCTCCCAGGACATAAAAATTCCCACAGGATATCCCAACATCCCTCCAGATCCCCCTGAGAAGGTTCATACCTAGCACGGGATCCCCATCTCTGTTGCCAGCAGGTATCCCAAAACAGCCTTGGGTTCTCTCAGGCATCGCCTTGTGATAAACGAATCGACCGAATTTAAGAATTGTACAATAATCTTTATTATGCAAGCAAGAATAAGCAAGATTCAGCGCTAGGCGGCCAGGAGTCTCTGCTCCTCTTAGGCGCGCGCCTCCCCCCTTTAAAGTTCGCTTTTTATTGTCCTTTTTTTCCGGATTCCCGGATGACATGGTCTGTTTTCTGCGCGTGCTCCTCCTGTTGCTAGGGGTCTTTTTTCTGCCTTCTGGTGGTCGTGGGATGAAGGCCCCAAGTCTTCCTCTTTGGCCGCTTTCCTTATAAGGCATACCTATAAGTCTAATTTTTTTTTAAGCTCAACATTCTTGCAAGGTTAATAATTGTTACCATATGTGTTTCAGAAAGTCTCCTACATCTATAGGGTGGAAGTTTTGCAGAGCAAGCAATTCTACAAGGTTAGTAATTATTACCAGATGCGGCTGTATCTGGTTACCGGGGGGGGGGTTTGTAACTCAAGCACTTCTTATAAATTTAGCTATTGTTTTTTTTAATTTAAATCATCATCTAGCTATTAATGAACAAATATATTGTTACTTATTACAATCCCCCATTTCTCTTTTTATCAATTTTGTTCATTAAACCTTTTTAGCTCCTTCCTAGCAAGCGCTAACTGATCTATTTCATCAGTTAAGCTCTGTGCATTAATTATACCTGCTAATTTCTTTAGTCTTTTCATCATATTCCAATTCACAACAAATTGAACTGCTGACAAAATAAATGCTAGTACAATCAGAATTAAAAGAACAACAATGGGATGGCACATACTGTTTAAGACACCTGTGGCAGTAGGTGACCATCCGAACAGGGTGTCCCACCACCTATAATTGCTATCTTGCTTCACTCTTTCTACTACCTGGTGTATTTTCTCTACATCATGTTGAACAGTTACTAGGGTCTTCTGTCCGCTTTTCCTGATTTTCTCAAGAATTTTTATCAGATCCTGGTGAAACAATAGTTGTCTCACTAGGGTGAAGTTCATCCCAATCGGGGTGGGCATTAACTTGTGAATCAGCGTGTAGTTGGATTGTAATAGGCGGTGAGAGGTAACTGTAGCTTCATAAGTGGTGTCACACCCTGTAATCTTGGTGAAGTTACAAGCACAGAAGTTTGAGTCATTCTTTGTATCTACCATAACATTATCTACTAGCACAAAATCACAGAGAGTTCTAAAACATGTGCACCCATTGCCTATGTATATAAGAACTGTTTTAGAAACCTCGTTAGGGCGAATCTCAAAATGGCAAATGTTTTGCTCTGTGTCCAAACAGATATCTTGAGCTATAATTACATCGCCCTCGCAGATGAATCCCAACTGTTCTCGTACAATACAAGATTCCAAGTCAACAGTTTGCCATTTGTCACCAAGCTGACGGGCCCATCCTCTATGTTCTGTAGGATAGAGGACAGCTTCGTCATGGTTTATTCCTAATGCAATGACAGGAAAAACTAGATGTACAGAGGCATTTTGTATGGTCAAGACAAAGGCAGTGACTGTATTAGAAATAGGGTTATAGGTAAAATTCACCAGTTTCCACCAGGATTGGAATTCCCTTTCAAACTCAGTGGCATTATCCCAAATTATTTTCCGAATTTCTGTGGGGAAAGTGCCTTCCTCGCCCTCTCTTATAATTGCAGCAGAGACTGACTGCATCCATAATTGTGCCTGGATACAGCTGAGGGCTAAGGAGACATTATTTTGTGTGGCACCAAGTGCATCAATCACCAATTTGTGATCATTCACATTTACTCTTTCCCAATTTGGCAAAATGTTTGACAGCGTCCACTGGTGTCTCCCCAAGGCCAGTAGAGATGACCTCAGTGGTTGCTGTAATTTGGACAGATCTCTGGCCGTAGCAGCCAGTTTGTTCATTAGTACCTCCGAATCGATGCTATTCAGAATTCCCAGTCCTGTGCCTAGAACACCAGTCACATCTCTAAGTTTCCTTGTTTTAAAAGAGCTGCGTTTCCTGAGCCAAGTAGTCCAGCCTTCAAAGGATGTTTGCAAAAACGGAGAACAAGCTGGCTGGATTTCTGAAACATTGGTCTGCATCAGCAGTTCGACCTGTTTTAGAGACCATGCTGGATTAAATAATATTTGTTGTTGACCAGTTTTTTTGATTATATAAGGTCCTATTTTGAAAATTTTTGGTGTGAGTGTGACCAGTGGTGTAGGTGAATCAGTGATAATGTGAGGTTTAGTAGTGGTAGATTGTGTTTTAATATTTATTGTGAATTTAAAGGAAAGGCCTTGTGTATCTTTTGTCCAGAGACAGACTACCTCTGCCGTGTGAGTTAATGTGAAGTTTTGCCAGCAGTCTCATGCTGGGTATTCTCAATTTATTTGTTTATCCTCCTGACCCATGGAAACACTGATTGAGATTGTGTTAGTATAGTCTGATCCATTAACCACTCGACATCCAATATTAATTTGTTCTCCCACTACTCCTTGAAGCTCCCAACTTTTCTGCCTCTTCCATTCGTGTTTGGCATACGGCAGACCGTCATGCAGAACTAAAGTTTGTAAACTCAAACCTGTGGTATTTCCCATAGATCCGGTAAATTGCAAAAAGGCCTGAGACCAGTCAGTGATCAGGGTCCGTTTGACTAGGATCTTGTTCCCTTTATAAGGCTGATGGGGGTTTCCCCAGGCAGTCGGGAAGCTCAGGATTATAATGATAAAAATAGCTCGCCAAGCAGGGCAGGGTCCTAGCAACAAATTTTGTTCACCTCTTATAACCATATCTCTTTTACCTGGAGCATTCCTGTGCTCCATTCCTGTTCCTGTGGCCCGTTGCTCTCCCCCACTCCTCCTTACCTCTCTGCCTCGCCTGCCAGCCCGGGTGCATCGGTCTGCAGGGATCATTATCTTCTCGGCAGCAGGGGTAGTCTTCAGGGGGTGCATTATTTGGGCTATTTCTTTCGTTCCTGCCCCCACTCCTAAGGGCAGGCTGCCAGGCCTCCAGGCAAAGGATGTCTCTTATTTTATGGCAGATTCTCTGCCGTTCCTAGCGAGCTTTATAGGGCCTGAGTCCCACTGTCTGGGTTTTTCCTCCGAGCCTTACGGGCTCGTTTCTTATATATTCGGAAGTAGCGGTGTACAGTACTATCCCAATTTCGGGGCTCAACTTGCCACTCTATGGGAACATGAATCTTTTTCCCTACACATACCTGGTCTAATATCACACTCTGATTTTGGCAGATGATCCTATATGATTGGTTATGTATTGCCCAGGCCAGGGCCCAATGTCTCCTCTGCTCTATATTTTCAATTAATGTTATTGCCTCCCTATAAGGGATTTCTCTTTGTCCTGGGGCTGTTGCAATTTTGCTTAGAGCCGTGTAAGGGTTTTCCCTCCTCCAACCCCAATCACAAGTATGACACCAGATACCCCCACCTAATTGTGATTGGAAAACCCACCATTTGAGCCTACATCCTCCGCAAAATATTTTTATTCATGCCCTACAGATGGGATCACCACATTTAATGCACCCAGGTCTGTTAGACTGTGGCCGCCTTATCTCAGCGAGGACCTCAGCCACTGATATCAGATCATCCCATGTGTGCCAAATAAGAGGACACTTCAGTTCCTTTTCCACCCTTTGAATATTGTCTCTGACCAGTAGCTGCAGTCGGTGTTTCTCCCTCTTAGTCATTCATATTACCAGTTGTTATGCGTTCTTATGTTTCCCGAAGAGTCAGTCGTAGATCTCCAGGGCGACTGGTCACCTCCCAAGGGGTGTCTGCAGTGATGGGTCCTTTCACTCGACTGGCATGTGTCCAGCCTTTTTCAGCAGTTCGGACGGCTGTCTCTGTGGTAAACAGAACAACATAGGGACCTTCCCATTGGGGTGTTAGGGATGTCTCTTTCCAAGTTTTAATTAGGACTCTATCTCCAGGTTTAAGCTTATGCATTGCTATATCCAAAGGGGGTCTTTGTACCAATAGCCCTTTTTGTTTTAATTCCTCCCTTCGTTTCATTAGCTGTTGTGTGTAACTCTGAATTTGACTATCTTGGATACAGGGGTGGTTCCCTGGTAGCTCTAAGTCATAAGGCATTCCATAAAGCATTTCAAAGGGAGAAATTCCCACATCCGTCCTAGGTTGGGTTCTAATGTTTAGCAGTGCCAGGGGTAAACATCTGACCCACGACATTTTAGTTTCCACCATAAGTTTAGTGAGTTGCTTCTTGATTTCTCCATTTGCCCTTTCTACCCTCCCTGAGCTTTGAGGGTGCCAAGGGGTGTGATATTTCCATTTAGTACCTAAGGCCATGGTTACCTCCTTTAGTACTTTATTTGCGAAATGGGGGTCTCTATCAGAGTCTAATATTTCTACTAATCCATACCAAGGGATTATTTCTTCCAGTAAGGTTTTAATCACTACGTTTGCAGTAGCCCATGATGTAGGATATGCTTCTACGAAGTGGGTTAGATGATCTACCAGTACCAATAAGTACTTGTACTTCCCTACTTCCGGTAGCTCGGTGAAATCTACTTGTACATGTGAAAAAGGTCGGTGTGCTAATTCCCTTCCTCCTGGAATCCTTTCTCGAGCTTGATGCCTATTAACCCTCTGGCATGTTATACATCCCCTAACTACTTGCTTTGCTATATCATAAATTCCTATACACATATACTTAATAGTAAACTGATCTACTAAGGCTTGGGTTCCCCAGTGAGTCTTTTCATGTAACTGCTGCACTATCCTCTGACCTACAGATTTTGGCAGCACTTCCCTATCATCTGGTAATTTTCGAATACCCTCATTCTCTGTTATTCCCATTCTGTCTAATTTTTCCTTTTCCTGGGCTGTGAAGCTCAGGACACAAACTCTTTCACCATCTCGCATTCTTCTTGTTCCCTGCTCCTGGAATTTTCTGAGGGCAGCTTTCTTTGCTTCTCTATCTGCTATATTGTTTCCTCTGATCAGATGAGAGGGACCCTTTTGATGTCCTTTAACATGTACTATTGCTATTCTCTTTGGGCCTCTTAACGCTTGTAATACCTGAGTGATTAGTTCCCGATGTATTAATTCTTTTCCTTGGGAATTTATTAACCCTCTTTCTTCCCAAATTTTTCCAAAAGTATGTATCACTCCAAAGGCATACTTTGAGTCCATATAGATGATCCCATCCTTAGCTTCCAAGAATTTCAGAGCCCGCAATACCGCATAAAGCTCACAGGCCTGGGCTGACCAACTAGGACTCAGAGGGCCGGATTCTATTATTTCTAAATTTTCACCTCCCACAATGGCATATCCCGAGATTCGCTTTCCCTCAACAACCCTAGAGGAACCATCCACAAATAACTTTTCTCCCTCTTCCAGCTCCTCTTCTTCGAGATCCGGTCTAATTTTTGTTTGTTTCTCTATGCTATGTAAGCAATCATGAGTTAAATTCTCCTGTGGATCCCCAAACAGGAATTCAGCAGGGTTTTGCAGAGAGGTAGTTTCAAGTATCAACCAAGGGGATGACAGTAAAATGCCCTCGTATTTCAAAAGTCTGGAGTCTGTTATCCATTTTTCTGCCTTTTGTTGCAATACTGCCCGTATATTATGGGGAGTAAAAACTTTCAGTTCTCCTCCATAGGTAATTTTGAGAGCTTCCTCCACTAAAAGGGCTGTGGCTACTATAATCTGCAAGCATGTTGGCCACCCCCTACTTACTGGATCCAGTAATTTAGAAATGTATGCCACTGGTTTTCGACTGCTGGCCCAGTCCTGAGCCAATACCCCAAATGCTACTCCTGCCTCAGTATTAACGAACAAATAAAAAGGTCTCCTAACATCAGGGAGGCTTAGCACCGGGGCATTAGTCAATTCCTCTTTTAGTTGTTCTAATGATTCATCATCCTTTTCAGTCCATTTAATCAAACCATCAGTAGTTAGTTTTTCATACAAGAATTTTACTTTGCCACTAAAATTTTCAATCCATTGTCTGCAGTATCCTATGAGACCCAATAGCTGTCTGATTTGTCTCTTATTTCTTGGGGGGGGGAGGGAGAGGATTCCCTTAACCCTCTCTGGATCTAGTGTTTTAGTTCCTTTACTGAGTCGGTGTCCCAGGTACTTCACTTCTTCTTCTACGAATTGCAATTTAGTTTTGGACACCTTCAGCCCCTGAATGCTCAAAAAGTTTAAAAGCTTAATGCTTTCTTCCCTAACTGCTTCCTCACTCTTTCCAGCTATTAACAGATCATCTACATATTGAACAAAGGTTATTCCCGGGTTTGGGGTATAGGTTTTCATTATCTGTTCTAATGCATGCCTAAATAAATTCGGGGACTCAGTATATCCCTGTGGGAGCACGGTCCACCTTAGTTGTTGCTTTCGGTGGGTATCGGGATCTTCCCATTCAAATGCAAACTAGTCCCTACATTCTTCCTTCAAGGGGCATGCCCAAAAGGCGTCTTTTAAATCTATAACACTATACCATTGGTCATCAGGTTTCAATTGACTGAGCAATGTATGGGGATTTGCTACTACAGGGAACCGGGCAATAGTTCTCTTATTTATTTCCCTTAAATCATGTATTAGTCGGTATTTCCCATCTGGTTTTTTTTACAGGTAAGATGGGGGTGTTGAAGGGAGACATACAAAGTTCCAGGAGCCCTTGTTGTATTAACCGTTCTATTTCTGGTTTTAGTCCCCTTCGCCCATCGTCTGACATGGGATATTGTTTTATCCTCACCGGGATTTCCGGGTTTTGGATAATAACTGTGAAAGGCTCTATATTCAGTCTCCCTGCTGTGTCAGGGGTATACCAAACCTCCGGGTTTATCTTCTCCTCGTCAGTGGCCCGTAGGGGGCACAGTCGGACTTTCAACTGTTCTTCTTCAATATTTATATTTATTCCTAATTCCACCATTAAATCCCTACCTAATAAATTGTAATCGGCTTCAGGAACTAGTAGCAAGGATCCTATCCCTACTTTTTTCTCTGATTCTATTAAGACATCTTTAATTACAGGAACCTTGAAAGGTTCCCCTTTTGCCCCAATAACTTGTACTGTTAAAGGCGAAATCTTACATCCGGGGAGCAAAGACTGAACTGTTGATCTCTCGGCCCCCGTGTCTACAAGGAAGGTTATGGGGGTTTGCTGGGGACCCACTTTAAGTTTTACCAAGGGCTCTGATGACATTTTAGTCCCCAATAAATAGAGCCCTTGACCCCCCTAATCCTCTTTAAACATTTTCTCATCCCTAAGCCTCTTTTGACATTCCCTCTTCATGTGTCCTTTACCACCACAGTAGTAGCACACCGTCCCTTCTCTCCCCCCAGCTGGGGGCCCTCCTAAATCCCGGGGACCCCTTCTCATGTCATTTCTTTCCCGTGGTGGAGAGTTGTTTCACTGCCCCTCCCTTACTGCTGCCACCATCATCCGAACTTGCCCTTTATGTGCTTCTTCCTCCCGTCTAACATATACTTTCTGAGCCTCCCTAAGCAATTCATCAAGTCCTCTGTCCTGCCAATCCTCTAACTTTTCTAATTTCTTTCGAACATCTTCCCACGATTTAGCTACAGACTCTGTTTTCAGGAGTGCTTGCCCCATAGGTGTCTCTGGATCCACTCCTGAGTATAACTGAAAACTCTTTCTTAATCTTTCCAGCCATTCGGTGGGGGTCTCATCCTTTCCTTGGCACTCTCTGAATGCCTTGCTTATATTTTGTCCCCGGGGCACAGCCTCTCCTATGCCCTGGATTATAATGGTTCTTAAGTCCTGCATATGACCACGATGGTTGGGGTCCTGATTATTCCAATTAGGATTTTGCAAGGGCCATTTGACATCAGCCGCAGGACCTTGAACATGCTGGGCATCCCAAATTCTCATTCCTGCCCTTCTAATCATCCCTCTCTCCTCTGTTGTAAAAAGTATGCCTAGAATGGACTGTATCTCTACCCAAATATATATATTTGGTCCCAGGAACTGATCCACCCTTTCTGCTACTCCTATAGGGTCTTCTAATAATTTTCCCATCTCTTTCTTAAACTCACGGACATCTCCTGAGTTTAAGGGGACAGTGACAAACCCCATCCCAGCCTGAGGTCCTCCTAATGCTATTTCCCTAAGAAGGAACAACCCACTGTTCTCTCCTTCCTCAATTACTGTTTTCATTTGGCTCTGAGTACGTCTCCTGTAATCCGAGGAGTCTGTGACCTGCTGTTTGTCAGGGGCTGATGCCGGAGGAATGTTTGGAAGGGATACAGGGGGGGCTGGGGCTGGTGGTGGTACATATGGGGGAGGATAAATAGAAATCTCTTCCTCCACTCAGGAGTTTTTCTTTCTTTCTTCCTCCCCTTGGCTTCCCTTAAGGGGGAGCAATCTAGTTATTTGCTCATTACTTCCTACCAACCACAATTTAGCATAAGCATTCTCCTCCAGGTTTTCTGGCTCTTTGGAATTCACATAGATATTCAAGGCTTGGCAGACCCAGTCCTCAGAAGATCCTAAAACGGGCCAGTAAGTATTTCCTGAATCCAGTTTCTTACCCCCCCATACTACCATGCAATATTTTATCATTTTTGCTTTATCTTTCCCTTTTCTAGAGGGAAAATCATCCCAATACTTAATCATTAATCCTAACGGACTATCCTTAGGTATTGGGGGTAACCGGGGGCCCTCCCCCATGGGGTCAGAAGGCTTGCTTTCCTTCTGCCCCATCTTCCAAGGCACCTCCACGCACACACACACACACACACACACACACCCCTCGGTCGTGGCTCGCTCCCTCGCAGGTTATGAGACACGCACTACTGGAGGGTCCCTCTTGCCTCGTCCTCAGTTGGACGTCTCATTCACTGTGCCCTGGGATTCCAACCCCAACCGAGCGGTTCACCCATATACTCATGCGTCTTGCGTCTTCGCTCGGATCTTCGTGCACAAAGTTTACAGGGTTACCGGTGTTTCCTTGCTTATTCTCGAATTTAGGTTCGTCGGTCCAGAGGGGGGGTCGGTTGAGAAGATCAGGGCCACCAAAGGGGTGGGGGCGCCCCCCCGAATTCTCAAACCAACCCTGTCTCAGGATCCGAGTCACAGCACCAAATTGTGATAAACGAATCGACCGAATTTAAGAATTGTACAATAATCTTTATTATTATGCAAGCAAGAATAAGCAAGATTCAGCGCTGGGCGACCAGGAGACTTGCTCCCTTAGGCGCACCTTCCCTCTTTCAGGTTCGCTTTTTATATTGTCCTTTTTTTCCGAATTCTTGGGTGACGTGGTCTGTTTTCTGCACGTGCTCCTCCTGTTGCTAGGGGTCTTTTTTCTGCCTTCTGGTGGTCGTGGGATGAAGGCCCCAAGTCTTCCTCTTTGGCCGCTTTCCTTATAAGGCATACCTATAAGTCTTTTTTTCAAAGCACAGCATTCTTGCAAGGTTAATAATTGTTACCATATGTGTTTCAGAAAGTCTCCTATATCTATAGGGTAGAATTTCTGCAGAGCAAGCAATTCTACAAGGTTAGTAATTATTTCCAGATGTGCCTGAATCTGGTTACAAAGGGGGGGGTTTGTAGACTAAGCACTACTTAAACGTTTCCCATACAGCCCTATAGATATTCTACAAAATCTATTTAGCTATTGTTTTAATTTAAATCATCATCTAGCTATTAATGAACAAATACATTGTTACTTATTACATGTAGGAACTCCCAAACTTGATCCAGTTTGTTTGGGTAATAAGAAAATTGGTTTTATCACTCTAGCATTGCAGTTGCCAGATGAGGTCAAACGTAGGGGTTTAGAGCTCCCCTGAAATGTGTTCCAAAAGGGGTTTATCTCTTTTCCAGTACACTCATATAAATACTTGTAACAAACAATTTTTCTTACCATTTTCAGCATTTCTTTTCTTTTTACTTGATCTGCTGAGCTTGTTTCAGCAGCATCACATTCAAAGCAAAACCAGGCTTCCTCTATAGGGCACTCTCCTAGGAGTGGCTGCCTAAAAGTGGCAGTATTGTGTGCTATCCAATACACTCTCTTATTTTTCTGATAAAGAACCAATTGGGAGGGGTTAACACAATCAGGGTTAGAACTGATGTGGACTCTCGACAAGGAGCTCACTTCCTCCTCATAGAGGGGTTGGTAGCATTCACTGCACAGCTCATCTGGGCTCTCCTGAGCACCACCAGCAATTAGAGCCAGCATTACTACCCTTCCCAAGAGTCCGGTATGGGTCATCTTGCACAGCCTGCCCACCCGGCCTTGCCTCTTGGGGAATTTTACTGAGGAGAAGCTTCCAAGCTCTTTAGAGCCCCTTCTACCCGCTTCTCTGGTTAAACCTCTCTTGGTCTGTTCCCTACCAATTTTAGTTTCCCCCAGGGGAGTGTTCTGTAGAGGATTAACCTGGAGTCTTTAGAATTAAATTAGGGAACTTAACCAGAAGTTACTTATTTACAGCCTTAAACTTTTTACCAACATAGTTTACACAGAACAGTTTTGAAGCATTTTAAGCAATGTTAGAACTCTGATACTAATTTTTCCCATACAGTTCAGTCTTTTTGACTCTTCCTCCTAAGAGTCAACTTTAAATCACAGTATACTCAGGTGAATTAACTTGTGATGTGGATGAATCCTTATCCAGTGCCCGGAGGTGAGTGGTGTGGACTCTGGCCCAATGCCAGAAGGAAAAACTGGGAGTCTGGCCCAATGCCAGAAGGAGAAAGGGGTGGAGTCTGGTCCAATGCCAGAGGGAGAATGGGGTGCAGTCCGGTCCAATGCCAGAATGCCAGAGGGAAAAAACCTGATGTTGAATCCTGGTCCAATGCCAGGGGTTGAGAGTGATGTGACTCCAACTTTTTCTTTTGGTCTTCACAGTCGAATTAGTAATGAAGAGTACCTGAAATGGGCTTTCAAACACAGGCATTAATGGTCTGCTATTTAATGATTTTATCAAAACTCAGCTTCTCTGTTTAATGTTTTCAGTAATTTCTCTTTTTCCATAGCTTGTATGTTTCTCTCATCAACTTCTACATACTCTGTATTTTGCAAGGAGTTGTATTTCTCAGCTAACTTAACTCCCAAAGTACTCTTATTCCCCTATTTTTCTGTGTATTTAATTCACTGGTTTTCCGTTCTATTTTTCAAGATCTTATTTATTTATCTGTCGCTTCTGTTTCTTTCTTTCACTTACAGCTTAAATACTTCTTTCAACCCCTTACACTTAATTTTTTTTTTCTTTACATTATTCTTCTACGCAATACACTTCCCTCTAAGGAGATGTGGTAAAACTTGTAGTGCACAAGCTACATTACCTCTATTCTAATTGTTTTACATTTATTCTCTTTTTCCTATTCACTTTTACACATTCCTTCACACCCTCAAGACACAAACTGGATCATTATTCCCAGATAATCACGGGTCCCTGTAGCCCTCCCTCACCCTGGGGTTGGCCCACAGGTCTCATTATCTCTGGGCCTCTTGGAAGGGCCCTGACTCTGGTTGCCTCTGGTGCACATTCACCTGTGAGGCTGTCTGCGTGTCACTAACACTCTTACAGCTACAGCTCCCTCACCCATCTGGGGAGCACTAGTCTGGTTTGCAGGTCACACACACACACACTTTGGTCACAGCCCCCACCCGCCCGGGGGACACAAGCCTGGTTTGCAGGTCACACACACACTTCCACTGCCCCCTTCCCACCTACCCGGGAAGTTGAGGCTGACTTTGCTTGTGACTCACTCTCACACACACAACAAGACAACAATAAGGTACCTTTTACTTTCACACCACTTATTAAAAGTTAAGTATTACTGGCCAGTTTTGGTGCTATTGGATATCCTTTCTACCTAGCTGTTTTTTTGTCTAACTTCAGATGTTACTTTGTTGAGACAGGACTTATCTGCTCCTGTATCAACCAAAAATTCTAATTCTTCATTTAGGGGTCCCACCTCAAAGTTTACCAAGGGCTCTTCTAGATGTTGCATCCGGTCCCCCAAAGTGTAAAGCCCCTGACCCTCTAATCATCACTTCTAAGGATCTTTTCTAAATTATCTTTTTCCCTGGCTATTGCCGCATCGAGACTGGGCTTTCTACAAAACCTCCTGGTGTGTCCTGCCTTTCCACAGTAATAGCAATGTCGTTCTCTCAGAGGCATTTGAGGTGTCTCCATCCCTCTTGCACCTGACAGTACAAGAGGCCTATCCTTGCCACCTCCTGGTGGTGGACCCGCCCACCCTGCACTTTCTCTAGCTACAGCAACCATGATCTTAGACTTGGCCTTTGCTTTTTCTTCCTCCCTCCTTAAATACACCTTCAATGCCTCTCTTAATAACTCATTAATGTCTGTCTCTTGCCAATCTTCCATCTTTTCCAGTTTTCTCCTTATATCAGGCCAAGATTTGGTAACAAATTGGACTTTTAGTAGCATTTTACCTTCTAGGGTGTCTGGGTCTATTCTAGAGTACAACTGGAAGTTCTGCTTTAGGCAGTTAAGCCAGGCAGCAGGAGCTTCATCTTTCTCCTGTGTACCCTCAAATGCCAATTGGGTCTTAGTTCCTTTGGGAACTTGTGGAGAGTTTTATTAATAGTTGGTTAGCTGAGAAAGGCCATGCTGACATAATGCCGCTGGTTAAGCTAAGAGAGGGAAATCAGCAGTCAGCAAGCTGAAAGAAGATGTCAGCAACTAGCAATCAGTGGACTTGCTGCAACATGAGGAGAGGGAGTAGAGATTAGTCCTGAATATCTCCTAAGAATATGTAGAAAGTATCAAAAGTAGGACCATAGGAATGTAAAAGTAGGTGTAGCTGCTGATATGTAACTAACCAATCCTGAGCTCAACTTTTGCAATATGCATGAAGTTCATTACGAACTGTATTTAACCCGCCGTACTGATCAATAAAATTGGGCCTGTGATGATCAACTGATGTCCTGGTCTCCTTCCTTCGACAAATGGTGGAGAATGCGGGCAACAACGCTGTGAGCACCACTGCGGGCAACGATGCGGCAACGTTGAACCTCTGTCCTTTTTTCTCGGATTACAAAGAAAAAGGGAACTCGCCACGGTCAAGGAAGTTGGGTGAGAGTCTTCGCAGCCGAGATGGTGCCGGATTATTTATAAAGCACCCTTAGGGATCACAACGGTGACCCAAGTCTCTACGTGCCGCAGGAGCCTGGAAGGGCTGCAGCAAGTGCGCACTGATTAATAGGTATGGATAGGCAAGCGGCATATGACCTTTCCTCCTCATATTTAGAAAGGCGAGGGGTAAAAGAGATAGCTTTAAAAAAGGAATTACCGGGGTTATTAGCTTACGGCCATTCTATAGGTATATTTAGTAACCCGCACACAGTTCATGAGCTATCAGAGTGGAAAAAGTTTGGGGAAATATTAATGGATACAATGTTAGACGGTGATAAAGCAGCTAAAAAATTTGGGAAATTATGGCGGGTAGTGTATAATACGTTACTCCAGCAGGTCTCTGAGAGAAAGGCAGCAGAAAGGGCGACAGAAGCTCATAAGAGGAATATAGGATATGGTCGTGAGGATGATCCTTTAGCACCTTCTGTAACTAAAATACTTATGCCTAAAAATCCCCAGCATAGTGGTGTTGAGGATGTGCCTATAGATATTGCGGAACCGTCTGCACCTCCCTTGTCTGAGGGGGAAGGTGAGTCAGATGGGGGAGGTAAGAGCAAACCAGCTTTGCCTCCACAGCCAGCTTTAGGCGAGTCGGATGGTGGGGGTGGGAGCAAGCCAGCTTCGCCTCCGCCTCCAGCTTTGCCTCCGCCACTACCCCCGGGCAGGCCAGCTCCGGTTACAGCTCCGGCGGGGGGGGGGGGGATCCCTTCCCCCATGCGCGCCGGCTCTGCCTGAGCAAGCTCCGGCCGGAGCCCTTCCCCCGCGCGATCCGGCTCCGGCTTCACTGACAGCTCCAGCGGGGGGGGCGCTTCCCCCGCGCGAACCAGCCTCTGCTTTACCGCTTCCCCCATGTGAAAACTCGGTGCCTGCACTAAAATGCCAGCAGCATAGCACCTCCAAAGAGCCAGCTCCCATCCCAGAGGCACACCGTGATCTATGGGGGGAAATGGCTAAACAAAGGAGGGAGGCTTGGTCTGCTATGGCAAAAGAGGCAATGCAAATGGGGGATGGTGAGGCCGTAGAAATTGCTTCTAATCTTGCATGTCCGGTTACATATACACCACAATATGATGCACAGGGGAACTTAATGCATAATGTAGCAGCAAATTCTGCCTTAGATTGGAAGTTGTTAGCTCAGCTACGTTCTACGGTTAGTCAGTTTGGTGTAAAAAGTGAACCTGTTAAGCAAATGTTAGATTATCTCTTTAACACTCAGATTTTATGCCCAAATTATTTAAGAGGAATAGTGGGTTTAATATTTACTCAGCATCAACAATTATTGTTTAATGCACATTGGCAAGCGTTAGTAAATGATTCAGTTGCTGTACAACGGGCTCAGGGAGACCCATTGCATGGGGTAACAGTGGATGAGCTCATGGGCTTAGGAGCATATTTGCGTACAGAGGCACAGATGATATTGGGACCGGATAAGCTTAGAAAGGCTATGCGATTGGTGCATACGGCAATAGATATGGTTAAAGAGCCAGGGGGGTTACCAACTTATATGGGTATTAAGCAAGGTAGAGAAGAATCATTTGGAAATTTTATCGATAGGGTAGCTACTGCTATAGATCGGGCCGGTGTGGCAGATTATCTTAAGGGGGCTCTATTGAAGCAGTGTGCCTTGCAAAATAGTAATCCAGCAATCCTAAGAGTGTTAGCTACTTTAGGAGCAAATTGGACCATTGAGGAAGCATTAGAGCGAATGGCATTAGTACCAACTGCTTCGCAGGCATTCATAGTAGACGCTATAAAGGAATTAGGATTGGGGTTACAAAAGCAGGCAGAGTCTACTCAGAATCAGGTGTTAGCTGCCCTTGCTCCTCTCCGAAGCGGCTCATTCATGCAAGGAAGTTCAAAGCCATTTTTCAAGTGTTACCGGTGCGGCACTGAGGGACACACACGCCGAGCCTGCAGAGCAACTGGTATATGGTATCAACACTGCCGATCCAGCTCCCACAACACCATAGCTTGTAGGCGGCGGTCGGGAAACCATCAGCAGAGCGCGCTTCACGGGGGCCGCGCCCAGACACAAGTTGCCGCCGTGACACCGGAGACACCAGCACCAGCTGCCGCGACATTGCTGCCACCTCCTGTCTGCAACCCGCAACAACAGGGAGCCTCGGTTTGGACTTATCAGCGCAGTAGACGTCACACTAATGACGAATCGGCCTGAGAAAATACCAACTGGAGTAAAGGGTCCTCTTATATTAAATGGACAAACATGTGGAGCATTATTATTAGGACGCTCTTCTACAACTATGTTGGGATTATTTGTTTTGCCTGGAGTTATTGATGCAGACTTTACAGGGGAAATACAAATCATGGCTTACACCCTTTATCCTCCAATTAAAATAACAAAGGGACAACGTATTGCACAATTGGTACCACTATCACAAATGACCTCTGGAATACAACCATTTACTGGACAAGCACGGGATGAAAAAGGTTTTGGCTCTACTGGTCTTACACTTTTAACTGTGGATTTACAAAATAGACCAAAGCAAAAGGTTAAAATTACTTATGGGCATCAGAGCATAACCCTTTATGGATTATTGGATACAGGAGCAGATACCAGCATTATTTCTCCAGAAGCATGGCCACAACATTGGCCTCTATTCCCATCAGCAAACATGCTCACAGGAGTAGGAGGATTTACATTGGCAAGCAGGTCACCTTCTTTGTCTGTGTGCATTGAGGATCAACAAATATCTGCTGTGTTTTCAGTTGTACAACTGCCTCCTACAGTTTCCTGTTTAATTGGAAGGGACATTTTAACGCAATTGGGAGTGGTGTTAACTAATCAGCACCCTTTGGGGTAATTGCCATTGCTTGGACTTTCCCCATTCCACTCACCTGGAAAACGGATACACCGGTGATGGTTAAGTAATGGCCACTAAAAGGGGAAAGCCTTATGCATGCTCATGAATTAGTGGAGGAACACTATTCAAAGGGACATTTACAACTTTCCACGAGCCCTTGGAATACACCTATTTTTGTGATCAAAAAGAAATCAGGGAAATATCGTTTAATACATGATTTGCGGGCTGTAAATGACCAAATGGAACCTATGGGGGCCTTACAGCCTGGTCTTCCAAATCCAGCTATGATTCCAGAACACTGGCCACTCTTAATCATTGACCTAAAGGATTGTTTCTTCACCATTGCCCTGCATCCTAATGATACGAAGAGATTTGCCTTTACTTTACCAGCAATAAATCGTGGAGAACCAGATAAAAGATTTGAATGGATATCTCTTCCACAGGGCATGCGGAATTCCCCGACTTTATGTCAGCTTTATGTTGATGCAGCATTACAGCCATTACGTCGCAGATGGCCAGCTACTATAATATATCATTATATGGACGATATCTTGTTTGCACAGCAACAACCATTTTCCTCTTTGCAGATTGACATTATTAGAAATACTCTTGCTGCATATTCACTTGTTATTGCTTCAGAGAAAATTCAAACTACAAAGCCCTGGAAATATTTGGGATGGACTTTGATGGATCAAATAGTGATACCTCAAAAATTGGAATTACAACTGGACATTAAGACTCTACATGATGCACAGAAGTTGCTGGGGGACTTACAGTGGCTAAAACCTATTGTGGGAATACCAAATCATTTGTTAGAAGCCCTACGGCCTTTGTTAAAGGGTGTTGACCCTACTACTCCTGTATGCCTGACAAAGGAGCATCGTCTTGCCTTGCAGCAAATCAGTGACTGTGTACAACAGGGGTACGTGTCTCATCGACAACTCGACCACCCTATTGACCTTACTATCTGGAATAGCCCTTGCCACCTGCTTGGTGCTCTCTCTCAACAACAAAAGAAAACGGGGGAGATACAGGTGTTGGAATGGTTGTCTCCACCATTACAGCATAAGAAAACAATATGTTCAAAAATCGAACAATTGGCTGCATTAATTAAAAAGGGGCGTCTCAGAATTCTTGAAGTGGACGGTAGAGAACCTGCTACAATTAGACTGCCTATGGAAAAAGAAATCTTGGACTGGTACCTGATTAATTCAAAGGATTTACAGGAAGCATTATTGACATCGTCTGCAAAAGTAGATGCCAGCAAATTAGTGCCTAGAGTTTTGCAATGGATGACAGAATGGAACTGGATTACTCGACCCTTGAGAGAAGAACGCCCTATAGAAGGAGCTATTACAGCCTTTACCGATGCAGGAAAGAAATCAAGGCGTGCTGCTGTCACTTGGCAAGAAAAAGGACAATGGAAACATCAAATCACCACAGCAGACCCTGCCGATAGTTTACAAACTTTGGAATTGTTGGCAGTAGTATGGGCAGTATCCAACTTACAGGGACCTTTAAATGTGGTTACAGACTCTATGTATGTTGCAGGAGTAGCTAAACGAATAGAGGAAGCAGCAATTAAGGAAGTGAATAATAAACGATTGTATGAGTTGTTGGTACAATTAAGGAAAGCTCTACGGGAGAGAAATGCAGGATATTCTGTGATTCATATCAGGAGCCATAAATGGTCTGAAGGTTTAGGAGAAGGAAATGAACGTGCAGATAAATTGGTTACCCTACCCATTGATAACTCTTGTCCTATTGATAAGCATACATTGGCCAGAGAAGCACATAGTAGATATCATCAAAATGCAAAAGGATTAGCAAAGCAATTTGAATTGAGTTTGTCAGAAGCTAAAGCTATTGTTAGAGCATGTCCAACATGTAGTTATCATAATGGTGGAATAGGTTTAGGCATTGGAGTTAATCCTCGGGGTTTAGAAATAAATGAGAAATGGCAAATGGATGTTACACATATTGCCAGATTTGGTAAAGTCAAGTGTGTGCACGTCACTATAGACACGTATAGTCATTACATATGGGCTACGGCTCAAGCAGGAGAGAAAGCTATACATGTTATCAGGCACCTGTTAAGTTGCTTTGCTGTTATGAGAGTTCCAAAAAGTATCAAAACGGATAATGCTCCAGCTTATGTGAGTGTTAGGGTTCAAAAATTTTTGAATCAGTGGTCGGTTAAGCATGTGACAGGTATTCCACACTCCCCTACCGGACAGGCAATAGTGGAAAGAGCAAACGGTACCCTTAAGCAATATATTGAAAAACATCAAGATTTGAGAGATCCACAAGCATGTTTGGCTAAGGTGTTGTATGTAATTAATCATTTATGTATTTTTGGGGAAGATGATACCCCTCCTGCAATTAAACATCATCCAAGGTCAGGTCAGGAAAGTACTAAGGAAACAGCGGTCTGGGTTAGGTATAAGAACCCCAGTACAGGATTATGGGAAAAACCTGCAAAAGTGTTATATTGGGGTCGGGGATATCTTTGTGTTTCCTCACCTACAGGGCCTCTGTGGGTGCCTGCTAAGTGGACTAAACCTGCTTTTGATGCAGCCTTTGGTGGACCACCTCACGGAGGAGGACAGGGAGCGACTGGGGAAGAAACTGCTTTTGGTCCTACAACCGCTACTGCTACAGCTGAAGGGATACTCAAAAGCGGTGGACAGAGCACTGACACACTACTGTCGGACAACCCAGGAGCTGATTGGTTTTATTGACTCATTATCAACTTTTCATTTAATAAATCCAGCAAAGGAACATTGCTTTGCCTGTCACGATCCACATTGTGCTGCCTGGATAGCCCTGCTTTGTGGGGGTTGTGATAGAACTTTTTGGTTAGAACAATCATTATTGTGTGATTTGTGGTGTCACCCTTGTCATTTTGAGCACCGGTGGAGTGAGAATTGGCAACATGAATTAAGGAGACAAACAGGGAAAAATGCATATGAAGCTCTAAGTCTTTATGAGTCTCCTGAACAGAAAATTCTTGCTTATTATCGATGGGAAATACAATGTTTCATGAGGAGAATTAAGATTCAAAGTAAATCGCGCATAGTCTCTGTAAGGTGTAGGAAAATAGTACCTTTAACACAATGCTCAGTTGTAGGACCCTTCACGGGAAATCCTGAAAGTGCACTAGACCACTGCATTGAAGAATTGCAGAAATTGAGTTTGCAAGTGGCAGGACCAGTAACAATAGGAGCAGCAAGTTTGAAGATAGATAAGAAAAGGAAGGCAAAAAGGGAACAACCTCGTCTAAATAAGGTTATTGGTGATTGCTAATTAATTTTAGCTCGCTGTAAAAGCTGATTTGCCTTCAAACTTCTCTCACGAAAAATGAGGTTTGCTCTTGTTATATGCTGTAATAACTGAAGCAGTAGAAATAACACGTTTTAGTCAGCCAAGAAAAAATTTATGGGTAACACTTGCTAACCAAATTAACCAATCATCACTTTGTCTTAGTCTTGGAGGAGTCACTAACCCATTTCGAACATGCCTGGTGGGACTTCCGGTATGGTCTCCTGGAGAATTTTGCAGTTTGATAAAAAATCAGACCTTATGTATGCCTAGCATGTCAAACATCAAATTGCCAGAGCAACAAGGATATACTGCAGGTCAGAGTGATGGCTATCGTCAATGTTTACTGATCCAATCACTCAACACCTCTTTACATTCTCCTCCTGAGAAATTGGACCTTTTTGGCAGTACAAACGCCAGTTTGTCTAACACTACAGCTGGTGGATGGTTTAGCTTTAAATTTTCAAACCGACCAAAAGAAACATGGGCCACCCTAGATTCATTCCTGAATGTGAGTGAAATCTCTCCGCAGCATTACAGTAAATGTAACAGCACAAAGATCACTGCACCAATGAAATTACCCACAGGAATATTTTTAATTTGCGGAGACAGGGCTTGGAATGGTATACCAGCTAGACCACAGGGTGGACCCTGTTATTTGGGAAAACTGTCATTGTTTCATCCTAATGTGTCCTTGCTAATGCAGCTGAGTCAAAATTCAAACAGAAAGAGACGTAGTATACATGACTTAGACTGCAGCTCGATAGGAGATCCACAGTTTTGGGGCACATTCAAACAAGTGGTTGTTTCAACTATCTTGCCGGGAGGATTTGCCAATAAGGCTATGAATTTAGCAAAGCAATTAAGGTGCTGGGCAAAGGATGAGCTGAACAAGACATCACAAATTCTAGACATGCTAACCGCAGATGTGCAGAGTGTTAACCATGCTGTTTTGCAAAATAGAGCTACCATAGATTTTTTGCTCTTAGCACAAGGACATGGATGTGAAGAGTTTGAGGGAATGTGTTGCATGAATCTGTCTGATCATTTGGTGTCCATTCACACTAAAATAAAAGAACTGCAACTGGGACTTCACAATCTCAAGGAAGAAGAAGGTTTAGGAATTGATGAATGCCTTAAAAACTTAGGACTTGGGCCATGGCTGAGGAACCTTGTGATCTATGCTATAGGACTGCTGGGTGTAATTTTACTGGTTTTGCTTATTCTGCCTTGTATCTTTAATTGTATTCAAAACATGGTCAGACATACAATAGCAAAAACCTGGCAAACTAATCTCCTTGCTCAAGAAGAAAACGGGGGAAATGTGGAGAGTTTTATTAATAGTTGGCTAGCTGAGAAAGGCCATGCTGACATAATGCCGCTGGTTAAGCTAAGAGAGGGAAATCAGCAGTCAGCAAGCTGAAAGAAGATGTCAGCAATTAGCAATCAGTGACCTTGCTGCAACATGAGGATAGGGAGTAGAGATTATTCGTGAATATCTCCTTAGAATATGTAGAAAGTATCAAAAGTAGGACCATAGGAATGCAGAAGTAGGTGTAGCTGCTGATATGTAACTGACCAATCCGGACCTCAACATTTGCAATATGCATGAAGTTCATTATGAACTATATTTAACCCGCTGTACTGTTCAATAAAATCGGGCCTGTGATGATCAATTGGTGTCCTGGTCTCCTTCCTTCGACAATGCCCATGCAGCCCATGGCATTGCTGGTGAATTACCACTGTTCTAAAGAGGAAAAGTCCTGTTCCAAGGCATCCTCAGAGCAGGTGTCTTCCCCATGGGGCACTGATGGATCAGTGTCTGGGAGGAAGAGCTTTTGGGGTTGTCCTGGGCTGCTGTCAGACTCCGGTTTGTTGGGGTCATTAGACCTGGACTTTGCCAGGCTCTCTTCCCCACTAATGCTGGCCTGGCAAAGCGTGGACCACTTCTGCCTCTCGTTGCGCAGCTCTTCAAGGAGTGCCATCACTCCTGACCTTGCTCCACACAGCTCCAGCTCTCACAGCTGATTGAGTGAGGGGCTGGGAGTGCGGCAGCGCTCTAAGGGGTACGGGCCTGCGGGCTTTGTCCTCTTGGGATGGGATCTGGGGGGTTCATCTGGGCCCTGCTCTGGGCTCGGGTGAAGCTCCCAGGGCTCTCCCCATGCTCTGTGTGTCAGGAAAATTAACCCACAAACACCAGAGATTTGTGTCCACAAAGGAGACAGAGGAGTCCTTTTACCTTATTCGAATAAAAGGAGAGGCCATGGGGTATTGTCCTGGGGTCTCTCAATTTTTTGGAGGACACAGCCTCCTTTTTATCTCAATTTCTGACCACGTTTCCCTTCTCTCTTTCCCCATTGGCTGAGGTACTTGAGAGGTACAGACTTCCTGGAACGCCTGATACTTAAGGTTTCCCTCTGATGTATAACCCTCATTTTTCATTTTTAATTCTTATGGAATTAAGGAATTACTAGAATGTTTTAGCAAAGTAATCCTTATGAGATTTCTTTAAACTTTTTCTTCCCCCCGGAGAGATTGTCTTGGAGTTTTCCCACTTTCTATTAAAGAAATTTTTCGATGATGCAATATTTTTTTCTCTGGATTGAGCCACCCTTTATGCACACACTCCATATTTAAGAACACAGGCTGCAAATTTAGGAGTGCATAATTCACCTCAAACCAGAAGCTGACAGCATTTTATGGATCTTACATCATGCGCCACATCTGCCAGGCTCTTTCCTATCCTTCCCATCCCACTGTGCTTCCCTGCAACAGTTTAGGAGAGGAAATAAAGAAATTTTAGGGGTGAGAAGCCTTCTTGGAGTAGGAAAGTGTAATTATCTCCCTGGAGATTTAGCAATGATAGCAGGCTAAACCACTCCTGTCCAGGTGCCATATTACCAAAACATCAGCCTTGAGGATTTCCCCCCAAATCAATGATCGCAGTTCAATGAAAAGAACAAGCATTCCTGATTTATCAATTCTATCATTTTATTTCAATAACAACATCCTATCTAGCCTGTACTAACTTAGCAAAAGCTACAATTCTTGTTTCCTGGTGGTGTCCATGGCCCAAAGAACAGAAGCAGGTTCTTTGGTAGGGCCTTGCCAGATTGGTGAAGGGACCCTTAAACCTAGTTGGTTTGCCAAGGGCACCGATCCATCGCAAGGCTGCCAGTCGGATGCCAACAGCTCTGATGGATGCTGGGACAATGCAAAGGCATTCCAGACACTGCAGCCAAGGCAGGAATAGTTCCCTGGCAGAAACACTGACAGAGTCAGTGGAGCCCTGGAATGAGGTGTCTGAGATTCCTGAACGCCCTGTGCAGAGCCCTGAGTGCCCTCCTGAAGGGGCACGGCTGCCGCACGGGGAGAGCCGCAGCTGAGCGCAGGCCCTGCAGACGCTCAAAGGACGGTCTGTGCCTCCTGAGCAACTGCTGCTCCCGCCAAGTGGCCCCCAGGACAGCCTGCATTTGTCTGCCATAGGTCTCCATATCTTCCATTTGGGACAGGCTTCCTTCTTCCGGCTGCTGGCTGCTGACGCCTGCGCCCATGTGAAGGAGTGGTGGGTGCACATGAGATGGGCACATCAGGGCTGCCTCCAGCTGACCTTGACCATCCTCTGGGGCTGTGCAGGCCCATGACTCACATGGCAGAAACCAGAAGGAAATGTCATCCTCTGTCCAAACATCATGTGGCAGGGTCACTGAGCCAATCTCCTCCCTGCTCCTCCTGCCTGGCTCTGTATCTTCTGGGAGTGGCTCACTGAGGAGGGACCCTGAGGTGCTCTCTTCCCAAGCCATCCTGCCTGGTTCTGTGTCTTCTGGCAGTGGCTCAGATTGGAGGGACCCTGAGGCGCTCACCTCCTCAGCCATCCTGCCTGCCTCTGTGTCTTCTGGCCACTCTGTGGATGGGCCAGAGCTGAGCTCCTCGCTGCAGGACCCCTCCTCTCCCCACAGCTCTTCCAGGAGTGCCAAGACTGCTGGCCCTGCCCACGGCCTGAGCTCTTCCAGCTGGCTGGGCCGTGGGCTGTGGGGGCAGCAGGGGCTGTGCGGGGCCGGTGCCCGGCTCTCTGCTGCTGCCGCCTGCCAGCAGAGGCAGCAGGAGCTGCTGTCTGTGCCAGCCCTTGTGCCTGGGCAGGGGCACTCACGTGCTGCTCCTCAACCTCTGGGGCTCTGGCCGGGGCTGCAGCTGCTGGCTGGGTGTCCGTGGGAGCTGCTGGGGCAGGAGATGTACTGGGCAGGTCAGAGTCTGCCTCCTCTGCCTCCAGTGAGCCAGGCTCCTGCATGAGAGCTGAGCAGAGAGGGTTGACCCAGATGGTGTGGATGGTGACATCCTTGTTCTTCAGCTGCCACAACTCTTGGGCCTTGCTGTCTTCCTTATCAGACACTGATGGATCTGTGTCTTGGAGGAACAGCTTTTGGAGTTTTTCTGGGCCACTGTCAGACTCCAGTCCATTTGCGTCAAACGAACTGGACAGTGATAGCCTCTCTCCCCTGTCACTACAAGCTTGGGAATCATCAGAGCAGTGCCCCTCCTCGCTCCCCAGCTTTTTGAGGAATGCCTTCACTGCCATCCCTGCCCACTGCCTGAGATGATCCTGCTGGCCGGGCAATGGGCTGCAGGGGCAGCAGGGGCTGTGAGGGGTCTTGAAAAGGAGATTGACACCGGTACTTTGGATGCTGCCACCCTTGTCCTTCTTGTACCACCTCTCTTGGGCCTCGCTGTCATCCTCATCAGACACTGATGGATCTGTGGCTTGGAGGAACCGTTTTAGTTGTTGTCCTGGGCCGCTGTCAGAGTCCGGTTCATTTGGGTCAAAGGAACCGGACTCCGAGAGGCTCTCTTCCCCACCACTCCCATCTTGGGAATCATCGGAGCAGTGCTGCTCCTCACGCCGCAGCTCTTCAAGGCGTGCCATCCCTGCTGGCCCTGCCCACTGCCCCAGCTCTTCCAGCTGGCCGGGCGAGGGCCCGGGGAAGTAGCAGGGGCTGTGCGGGGCAGCTGCCCGGCTCTGTGCCCTGGCTGCGGGGGCTGCTGCTGCCGTGGCTGAGCCTGTGGCCCGGTACAGGCGCCGCCGTGTCCCCGGCTGCCGGATCGCAGCCGCCACCCTGGTGAGTATGGCCCGGCAGCCGCGGCGCAGCGAGCGCAGCAGAGCCCGGCCGCGGGCCCTGGGGCTGTGCGGGGCCGCTGCCCGGCTCTCTGCTGCTGCCGCCTGCGGGCCAGGGCCGGCACGGGAGTCCCGGTGCTGCTGGGCCTGCGGAGCTGCTGCCCGTGGGTCAGAGCTCTGCGCCTGCACACAAGAGGAAAAGGCTCAGGCCGAGGCGGCACGGGGGACCCGCAGCGCTGCCCTGGCACAGCGGCTCCCTCCGTGCCGACAGGCCCGGCCCGGCCCCGAGGCAGCTGCGTGCTGCCATCGCTCACCTTGCGCCTCCTCAGAGAGCGCAGCCACTTCTGCTTGGGTTTCTCCTTGCTTGAAGGCATCTCTGCCTCGCCTTGGCGCTGCACAATCCTGGGAGCTGCTGTCTCCTGACGGAGCTGCTCTCCTGGGAGTGCCACCCCCGGGCTCTGTGCGCCCTTTTAACCCTCCTGGCCAGGGCGCGGCCCCAGGTGTCACAATGGGCCCTGGAACGCGCTGCTGTCCCCGGGGCCACTGCCCAGCACCCCGAGGCCAGCTGGGGGCTCCGAGGCAGCTGCAAAGCAGCTGGAACCAGCTGGGAGCGGCTGGGACAGGAGTGTGTGCAGAGTGCGGGGACAGAGCTGTCCCACCGCTGCTGCACTGACACATCAGTCAGGAAAGCAGCGCTTAGGCCGCAGCTTTAAAAACATGTGTTTCCACACATCACGCACAGCTGTGGCATTGTGGAAAGCATTGCTGCAGGATGAAATTTATTTATCCATAGTTGCATATTATAAAAAGTTGTGGAAATTTCAAAAAATACCAACAGTATTATTGTATTGCTGTCTATTAAGTGTGATAAGTGCACACTCACCAGAGAATTCCCTTCTAAAATCAGATGGCCTACTGAAAAATCCAGAGGCTCTAGTACATGTCCAACACCAAGTTTAGGATCAAGATCTGTGATGTGAAACTGCTGGGCTGATTGGGAAAAAAAGTTTTCCTTCCACCATAGTTAAGAATGCCATCATTTGTCCCTTTATTATGCAGAGTAAACCAAGGAGAACTCACACGATTCGGGAGGCAGAGGAAAAAACTCCAGAGATGAGTTGTTAGAATCTAATTTCAAAAATGGCTGAAATGTTCACATAGCTCCAATTGGAACTGAGAAATTACAAGAGGAAGTAATGGTGAATACTCCAGTGGAGGAGGGCAGAGTTGGATGGGATATTGGGAAGGAACTGTTCCCTGTGAGGGTGGGAAGGCCCTGGCACAGGGTGCCCAGAGAAGCTGTGGCTGCCCCGGGATCCCTGGCAGTGTCCAAGGCCAGGTTGGATGGGGCTTGGAGCCACCTGGGCTAGTGGAAGGTGTCCCTGCCCATGGCAGTGGGTGGCACTGAATGAGCTTTATTGTGCAGTGTCTGCACAGCTGTGGACAGTTTTCATCTATGAGCTTGGAAGAGATCTCTCTTTCTTACAAAAAATTAGGAGATTTGGGGTTCAGCACTTAGAATCAGCTGATGTGTTAAATGAGTTTTTCTCTCAGTTCCTCCCTCCTTTAAGGCCTTTCCAAAGCAATCAGGAAACATGGCCCTGTCCTAGGGAACAATTATGATTCTTTCCAAGGGAAAGAGGGATGGTGGCACGAAGCAAAAGGAATTCAGTCAGCAACTACTCAGCCAGACACCTCCATTGAAGGGACATTCCTGCTGGGAAGTCAGGCTCTTCAATGGCAGGAAAGGCTGAGGCTGGCTGGGATTCAGGCAGGAAAGGTAAAATCCAGTTCAGGTGTGACAACACCTTCCTGCTTCTCCCACTGCACAAACACCTACTGCAACCTTCCAAGCTGAAAGTGTCCTCTCCAGCCACATAAAACTGTAAATCCTGGCCCTGGGAACTGCCCCAGGAATGACAGCGAGGAGGAAGACAGCCTAGTCGAGAGTCTCAGCTCATCCAGGAGCTGCGCAGGGAAGAGGAGGAACAGCAAGACCATGGCCCTGGGCTGGCTGAAAGGGGACTCCTGGGCCCATGGGCAGAGTGGAGTACATGAAAACCCTCAGGCTCACAAATTCCTGCCGCAGGAATCGTTAGGAATTAATTGTCTGGATATGTCCTTGGGACTGATGCCTCCTGGCTGAGCACCACCCCCTCTGTGCTGCCCAGATTTTGAGACTTATACCGTGGACAGAGGCTTATAGCAAGGAGAGAGAGCATTTCCTAGGAGACAAAAAACAAAAAAAAAAAAGATAAAGTACATTGATATTTTGTTCTTGGTGTATCTACTTTATAATAATAGACATGTTAACACCAGCACTTGAAAGTAAACCGACCAAAACTACTTTGTATTTTATAAGAAACACACACTTAAGAGGGAACAACAGTATTTGCTTCTCTGAACATTGAACAGGTTACAGAATAACGGGTTGGGGTTTTTTCCCTCCAGGATTTAACAGTCACAAAACACATCTATGGTCTCATTGACTGCAATGTGAGTTTTATTTGGAAATATTTTAAAGGCTCTGCTAGTACTCAGCAGCAGCTTTTCATTAGAGATCTGCAGACAATTTTAGGGCACACTTTAGGAGAAGTCCTTCTCCTCTTTATGCCCATGCAGCCCATGGCATTGCTGGTGTATTACCGCTGTTCTAAAGAGGAAAAGTCCTGTTCCAAGGCATCCTCAGCGCAGGTGTCTTCCCCATGGGGCACTGATGGATCAGTGTCTGGGAGGAAGAGCTTTTGGGGTTGTCCTGGGCCGCTGTCAGACTCCGGTTTGTTGGGGTCATTAGACCTGGACTTTGCCAGGCTCTCTTCCCCACTAATGCCGGCCTGGCAAAGCGTGGACCACTTCTGCCTCTCGTTGCGCAGCTCTTCAAGGAGTGCCATCACTCCTGACCTTGCTCCACACAGCTCCAGCTCTCACAGCTGGTTGAGCGAGGGGCTGGGAGTGCGGCAGCGCTCTAAGGGGTACAGGCCTGCGGGCTTTGTCCTCTTGGGATGGGATCTGGGGGATTCATCTGGGCCCTGCTCTGGGCTCGGGTGAAGCTCCCAGGGCTCTCCCCATGCTCTTTGGTGTCAGGAAAGTTAACCCACAAACACCAGAGGTTTGTGTCCACAAAGGAGACAGAGGAGTCCTTTTACTTTATTTGAATAAAAGGAGAGGCCATGGGGTATTGTCCTGGGGTCTCTCAATTTTTTGGAGGACACAGCCTCCTTTTTATCTCAATTTCTGACCACGTTTCCCTTCTCTCTTTCCCCATTGGCTGAGGTACTTGAGAGGTACAGACTTCCTGGAACGCCTGATACTTAAGGTTTCCCTCGGATGTATAACCCTCATTTTTCATTTTTAATTCTTATGGAATTAAGGAATTACTAGAATGTTTTAGCAAAGTAATCCTTATGAGATTTCTTTAAACTTTTTTTCCCCCGGAGAGATTGTCTTGGAGTTTTCCCACTTTCTATTAAAGAAATTTTTCGATGATGCAATATTTTTTTCTCTGGATTGAGCCACCCTTTATGCACACACTCCATATTTAAGAACACAGGCTGCAAATTTAGGAGTGCATAATTCACCTCAAACCAGAAGCTGACAGCATTTTATGGATCTTACATCATGCGCCACATCTGCCAGGCTCTTTCCTGTCCTTCCCATCCCACTGTGCTTCCCTGCAACAGTTTAGGAGAGGAAATAAAGAAATTTTAGGGGTGAGAAGCCTTCTTGGAGTAGGAAAGTGTAATTATCTCCCTGGAGATTTAGCAATGATAGCAGGCTAAACCACTCCTGTCCAGGTGCCATATTACCAAAACATCAGCCTTGAGGATTTCCCCCCAAATCAATGATCGCAGTTCAATGAAAAGAACAAGCATTCCTGATTTATCAATTCTATCATTTTATTTCAATAACAACATCCTATCTAGCCTGTACTAACTTAGCAAAAGCTACAATTCTTGTTTCCTGGTGGTGTCCATGGCCCAAAGAACAGAAGCAGGTTCTTTGGTAGGGCCTTGCCAGATTGGTGAAGGGACCCTTAAACCTAGTTGGTTTGCCAAGGGCACCGATCCATCGCAAGGCTGCCAGTCGGATGCCAACAGCTCTGATGGATGCTGGGACAATGCAAAGGCATTCCAGACACTGCAGCCAAGGCAGGAATAGTTCCCTGGCAGAAACACTGACAGAGTCAGTGGAGCCCTGGAATGAGGTGTCTGAGATTCCTGAACGCCCTGTGCAGAGCCCTGAGTGCCCTCCTGAAGGGGCACGGCTGCCGCACGGGGAGAGCCGCAGCTGAGCGCAGGCCCTGCAGACGCTCAAAGGACGGTCTGTGCCTCCTGAGCAACTGCTGCTCCCGCCAAGTGGCCCCCAGGACAGCCTGCATTTGTCTGCCATAGGTCTCCATATCTTCCATTTGGGACAGGCTTCCTTCTTCCGGCTGCTGGCTGCTGACGCCTGCGCCCATGTGAAGGAGTGGTGGGTGCACATGAGATGGGCACATCAGGGCTGCCTCCAGCTGACCTTGACCATCCTCTGGGGCTGTGCAGGCCCATGACTCACATGGCAGAAACCAGAAGGAAATGTCATCCTCTGTCCAAACATCATGTGGCAGGGTCACTGAGCCAATCTCCTCCCTGCTCCTCCTGCCTGGCTCTGTATCTTCTGGGAGTGGCTCACTGAGGAGGGACCCTGAGGTGCTCTCTTCCCAAGCCATCCTGCCTGGTTCTGTGTCTTCTGGCAGTGGCTCAGATTGGAGGGACCCTGAGGCGCTCACCTCCTCAGCCATCCTGCCTGCCTCTGTGTCTTCTGGCCACTCTGTGGATGGGCCAGAGCTGAGCTCCTCGCTGCAGGACCCCTCCTCTACCCACAGCTCTTCCAGGAGTGCCAAGGCTGCTGGCCCTGCCCACGGCCTGAGCTCTTCCAGCTGGCTGGGCCGTGGGCTGGTGGGGCAGCAGGGGCTGTGTGGGGCCAGTGCCCGGCTCTCTGCTGCTGCCGCCTGCGCAGCAGAGGCAGCAGGAGCTGCTGTCTGTGCCAGCCCTTGTGCCTGGGCAGGGGCACTCACGTGCTGCTCCTCAACCTCTGGGGCTCTGGCCGGGGCTGCAGCTGCTGGCTGGGTGTCCGTGGGAGCTGCTGGGGCAGGAGATGTACTGGGCAGGTCAGAGTCTGCCTCCTCTGCCTCCAGTGAGCCAGGCTCCAAGATGCGTGCTGGGCAGAGAGGGTTGACCCAGATGGTGTGGATGGTGACATCCTTGTTCTTCAGCTGCCACAACTCTTGGGCCTCACTGTCTTCTTCATCAGACACTGATGGATCTGTGTCTTGGAGGAACCGTTTTAGTTGTTGTCCTGGGCCGCTGTCAGAGTCCGGTTCATTTGGGTCAAAGGAACCGGACTCCGAGAGGCTCTCTTCCCCACCACTCCCATCTTGGGAATCATCGGAGCAGTGCTGCTCCTCACGCCGCAGCTCTTCAAGGAGTGCCAGCCCTGCTGGCCCTGCCCACTGCCCCAGCTCTTCCAGCTGGCCGGGCGAGGGCCCGGGGAAGTAGCAGGGGCTGTGCGGGGCAGCTGCCCGGCTCTGCGCCCTGGCTGCGGGGGCTGCTGCTGCCGTGGCTGAGCCCGTGGCCCGGTACAGGCGCCGCTGTGTCCCCGGCTGCTGGATCGCAGCCGCCACCCTGGTGAGGATGGCCCGGCAGCCGCGGCGCAGCGAGCGCAGCAGAGCCCGGCCGCGGGCCCTGGGGCTGTGCGGGGCCGCTGCCCGGCTCTCTGCTGCTGCCGCCTGCGGGCCAGGGCCGGCACGGGAGTCCCGGTGCTGCTGGGCCTGCGGAGCTGCTGCCCGTGGCTCAGAGCTCTGCGCCTGCACACAAGAGGAAAAGGCTCAGGCCGAGGCGGCGTGGGGGACCCGCAGCGCTGCCCTGGCACAGCGGCTCCCTCCGTGCCGGCAGGCCCGGCCCGGCCCCGAGGCAGCTGCGTGCTGCCATCGCTCACCTTGCGCCTCCTCAGAGAGCGCAGCCACTTCTGCTTGGGTTTCTCCTTGCTTGAAGGCATCTCTGCCTCGCCTTGGCGCTGCACAATCCTGGGAGCTGCTGTCTCCTGACGGAGCTGCTCTCCTGGGAGTGCCACCCCCGGGCTCTGTGCGCCCTTTTAACCCTCCTGGCCAGGGCGCGGCCCCAGGTGTCACAATGGGCTCTGGGCACACGCAGCCCCGTGTCACAAAGGGCCCTGGAACGCGCTGCAGTCCCCGGGGCCATTGCCCAGCACCCCGAGGCCAGCTGGGGGCTCCGAGGCAGCTGCAAAGCGGCCGGAACCAGCTGGGAGCGGCTGGGACAGGAGTGTGTGCAGAGTGCGGGGACAGAGCTGTCCCACGCTGCTGCACTGACACATCAGTCAGGAAAGCAGCGCTTAGGCCGCAGCTTTAAAAACGTGTGTTTCCACATCACGCACAGCTGTGGCATTGTGGAAAGCATTGCTGCAGGATGAAATTTATTTATCCATAGTTGCATATTAAAAAAAAGTTGTGGAAATTTCAAAAAATACCAACAGTATTATTGTATTGCTGTCTATTAAGTGTGATAAGCGCACACTCACCAGAGAATTCCCTTCTAAAATCAGATGGCCTACTGAAAAGTCCAGAGGCTCTTGTACATGTCCAACACCAAGTTTAGGATCAAGATCTGTGATTTGAAAATGCTGGGCTGATTGGGAAAAAAAGTTTTCCTTCCACCATAGTTAAGAATGCCATCATTTGTCCCTTTATTATGCAGAGTAAACCAAGGAGAACTCACACGATTTGGGAGGCAGAGGAAAAAACTCCAGAGATGAGTTGTTAGAATCTAATTTCAAAAATGGCTGAAATGTTCACATAGCTCCAATTGGAACTGAGAAATTACAAGAGGAAGTAATGGTGAATACTCCAGAGGAGGAGGGCAGAGTTGGATGGGATATTGGGAAGGAACTGTTCCCTGTGAGGGTGGGAAGGCCCTGGCACAGGGTGCCCAGAGAAGCTGTGGCTGCCCCGGGATCCCTGGCAGTGTCCAAGGCCAGGTTGGATGGGGCTTGGAGCCACCTGGGCTAGTGGAAGGTGTCCCTGCCCATGGCAGTGGGTGGCACTGAATGAGCTTTAAGGTTCTTTCCAACCCAAACCATTCCATGTTTCCAGAATTCTCTGATTCTTCAAACTACTGTGAAACCTTTTACATCAGTGTGGAGAGGTCAAGTCCATCCTGCTTACAGATCCAAAGGATAATATTGATTTATTTATATCAGAATTTTTTCATGGCTGTGGAAAAGAAGGAGATTCCTCTAAAATGAAATATTGGCATCTAAAAGTCTTTGAATATAAAGATTTAATGCGTGGCATCTGCAAATGATGACTGTGAATTCACCTACATGTCCCACTCTCCACTGTTAATTTAACAAATCATATTGAAATCAGAGTGAATTTACTTCACAGACTCTGACACTGAAATTTCTTGAAAGTCAGAATGGAAAACGAGTAGTCTTTAACTCTCGAAAAGATGACATGTAATTATATTGCATAATTTTCAAATTATAAACATGTAAAAGTAAGAGAACCTGCTGAAGAAAATTAGTAAGAACATGACAATATCACCTACAATTAAGACAAAGAGCAAAGGTCCATGGAAACTGTTTGGTATTTCCTTTAGTAAGTCAGGGAGATCAGCTGCAGGTCATGTTTTAATGCATCAGGCACAGTGTGCTGAATGTTCATGATTACATGTGAGGGGTTTCGTGGCTTCCTCTATTCTGAATGTCAGAAATAGCCAGAAATTCTTCTGGGGATGTTCTTATGGCAGCCAGGTCCCCAGCCATGGTGATAAGAAAAGATCCAGCCTTCCTCAGGGGGAACCATGGAGTTGTAACAGTAGCAGTGTTCATAGTCTAAATTACTGGGACACTGTTTTCATGAGTTAAGTTATTACAATGGGATGCTTGGTGCACTGAACTTTAGATGCTGACTTTGAGCTAAAAATACAAGCTGAGCATAGGCTGGAAAAACAATTTTTGAAGTGTCTGATCATGGGGTTCTATAAGAGAAAAACCATGAAAGATTAAATCTGGGATTCTTTCAGAATTCTCCTCTGGAGCACAAAACTTCCAGCAGGCAAGAATCCTCCAAGTGATGGGTCTGAGATTTCCCAGTTCTGGGTTATTTTCCTCCCCTACTCTCAATGTATTTGAGGGGAACCAAGGGAGCTGGAGGAGGGAACAAAACAGAGGGAAGAGAGGCAAACATTCTCATTTCCTTCAAACCTTCTCCACCCCACACCCAAAATATTTCCAAATGAACACCAAGTTTAGCCTAGATTATTTGGGTTTGGCACAAATTTATGGAATTGTAGGATTATTTCTCAAGTTCCATGGAGAAGATGCATGCGTGTGTATGTGCATGTTTGAGATGCCTTCAGTGTAAAAGGAAGGCACTGAACTGGAAAGGGATTTCTCTTCCTCTGCTCCTGGATGATCTGGGGAAAAGAGGTGTCCTCACAGGCAGGCAAGAAAGAAGTGAAGTTTACTCTTAATTACATCAAAAAGAAAACAGGGAAAAGCAGCTGAATTCCTAAAGGAACCATGTGAGGAAGCACTGCCTAGAAGAAAGTAAAGCTTTCCTGATAACAAACTTCGAGTTCTTCTGGAGAATCCGTGCAGTGTCTGCACAGCTGGGGACGGTTTTCATCTATGAGCTTGGAAGAGATCTCTGTTTCTTACACAAAATTAGGAGATTTGGGGTTCAGCACTTAGAATCAGCTGATGTGTTAAATGAGTTTTTCTCTCAGTTCCTCCCTCCTTTAAGGCCTTTCCAAAGCAATCAGGAAACATGGCCCTGTCCTAGGGAACAATTATGATTCTTTCCAAGGGAAAGAGGGATGGTGGCACAAAGCAAAAGGAATTCAGTCAGCAACTACTCAGCCAGACACCTCCATTGAAGGGACATTCCTGCTGGGAAGTCAGGCTCTTCAATGGCAGGAAAGGCTGAGGCTGGCTGGGATTCAGGCAGGAAAGGTAAAATCCAGTTCAGGTGTGACAACACCTTCCTGCTTCTCCCACTGCACAAACACCTACTGCAACCTTCCAAGCTGAAAGTGTCCTCTCCAGCCACATAAAACTGTAAATCCTGGCCCTGGGAACTGCCCCAGGAATGACAGCGAGGAGGAAGACAGCCTAGTCGAGAGTCTCAGCTCATCCAGGAGCTGCGCAGGGAAGAGGAGGAACAGCAAGACCATGGCCCTGGGCTGGCTGAAAGGGGACTCCTGGGCCCATGGGCAGAGTGGAGTACATGAAAACCCTCAGGCTCACAAATTCCTGCTGCAGGAATCGTTAGGAATTAATTGTCTGGATATGTCCTTGGGATTGATGCCTCCTGGCTGAGCACCACCCCCTCTGTGCTGCCCAGATTTTGAGACTTATACCGTGGACAGAGGCTTATAGCAAGGAGAGAGAGCATTTCCTAGGAGACAAAAAACAAAAAAAAAAAAGATAAAGTACATTGATATTTTGTTCTTGGTGTATCTACTTTATAATAATAGACATGTTAACACCAGCACTTGAAAGTAAACCGACCAAAACTACTTTGTATTTTATAAGAAACACACACTTAAGAGGGAACAACAGTATTTGCTTCTCTGAACATTGAACAGTTTACAGAATAATGGGTTGGGTTTTTTTCCCTCCAGGATTTAACAGTCACAAACCACATCTATGGTATCATTGACTGCAATGTGAGTTTTATTTGGAAATATTTTGAAGGCTCTGCTAGTACTCAGCAGCAGCTTTTCATTAGAGATCTGCAGACAATTTTAGGGCACACTTTAGGAGAAGTCCTTCTCCTCTTTATGCCCATGCAGCCCATGGCATTGCTGGTGTATTACCGCTGTTCTAAAGAGGAAAAGTCCTGTTCCAAGGCATCCTCAGTGCAGGTGTCTTCCCCATGGGGCACTGATGGACCGGTGTCTGGGAGGAAGAGCTTTTGGGGTTGTCCTGGGCTGCTGTCAGACTCCGGTTTGTTGGGGTCATTAGACCTGGACTTTGCCAGGCTCTCTTCCCCACTAATGCCGGCCTGGCAAAGCGTGGACCACTTCTGCCTCTCGTTGCGCAGCTCTTCAAGGAGTGCCATCACTCCTGACCTTGCTCCACACAGCTCCAGCTCTCACAGCTGATTGAGTGAGGGGCTGGGAGTGCGGCAGCGCTCTAAGGGGTACGGGCCTGCGGGCTTTGTCCTCTTGGGATGGGATCTGGGGGGTTCATCTGGGCCCTGCTCTGGGCTCGGGTGAAGCTCCCAGGGCTCTTCCCATGCTCTTTGTGTGTCAGGAAAGTTAACCCACAAACACCAGAGGTTTGTGTCCACAAAGGAGACAGAGGAGTCTTTTTACTTTATTTGAATAAAAGGAGAGGCCATGGGGTATTGTCCTGGGGTCTCTCAATTTTTTGGAGGACACAGCCTCCTTTTTATCTCAATTTCCTGACCACGTTTCCCTTCTCTCTTTCCCCATTGGCTGAGGTACTTGAGAGGTACAGACTTCCTGGAACGCCTGATACTTAAGGTTTCCCTCGGATGTATAACCCTCTTTTTTAATTTTTAATTGTTATGGAATTTAGGGCTTTTCCCCCATTGTTTCTTTAATCTTTCAATATCCAATTTCATTTATCAGCAAACCTTCAGAAAAATATCTTTTTCTATTCAGCAATCGGTGGAATCCTTCCCAAAGTTGCCACCTCTGCCAACTCGGGCTTATTTGGCAATGCCATGTGCCTCCTGCAAACACACCTTTTGCTTCCTTGGTTTTCCAGTAAGACTGGCTCAGCAATTCTTTTCTTCTATACCAAAACTTGCTTTCGTTTCTCTTCCTTCTTCATATTCTACATTCAAAAATCTTTCTGCCAAGCATGCATATCTGTGAGACTTTCTTGTCAAATTTTCATCCTTCCCAACACAGCTGGCTGGGCAAGGGGCTGCTCCACATGGAGTTAAGGAAGCAGCTGCTGGCTATCAGCTCCCAGGGTTCCAGGTCTGTCCCGTGTGCCCCAAATCAATATTTATGATCATCAATTAGAGGTAATGTGAAAACAAGGTATCTGAAATATCAGAAATGGCATTTTCCTTCTCTGTGGCACTGTGGGATTTGTCATTTGTGACTCAGTAAGGATACAGGATTTGGGGAGCTGCGACCGTCTGGATGCATTTTGACATCTGTTTTATTTCATTTATTGGTCTTTGCAGGTCTGTCCAAACAAATAAAACAAAGCCCTTTAGCAACATTTTGACAACTTTGATGATGATAATTTTAAGGTACTGATATCTAGGAGCATCTTGCATTGAGTCCATTAATTTTTTATTGATTTCATTGCACAAAGGGGTTAGGCAGACAAAAAAAGTGTTATTTAAATACAATAAATGTGACATTTTCCACTGGTTTTTACTTTTTTTAAAGTTCAAAGTTACCCCAATGTAGTACTTATCTGGATTACTAATGGCTGAAACTTTTGTAGGGAAAAATGAAAGCATTTGCTCCTTAAATGACTAATAAATGTATCATTTTGATATTTTATTATTACAAGTTTAGCATATGAAGGAAATCATAATTTCATCCAGAGAGGTTGAAATGAGATATAACAGCTACTCTCTGTTTGCTACATAATGTTCTATCAACATCTATTATTTACAAGTTGAATTTTGTAGTCTTTTTTATGTCATTAAAGGCTGATCTTTTAATCATAAATTTAACTAAATGCATTATATCTAGATGTCTTTATAACTGCATTTTGATAATGTTATTTTTTAGCTCAAATATCCCTTGCTATTTATAATAAAATTTTACGTTGACTGTGGTCAAATGGAAATAACAATTTTTTATACCATTCTTAGCTCAAAGTAAATTATGCAGAAAACAAAAATATCAACAACTAATGGTTTATTTGCTTCAATTTTGTTGGTTTTTATACATCTGCTGTTGAGATCTGAACGGTACAGTTTCAGAAGCTTGAAAACCAAGTTCAGGGAGACAGAGATAGGGCATAGTGTTATAGTGTAATTTCAGTCAATAATTTCTCAAGTTCACCTTTTTGGTTTATTTTTTTTTGCTTTCTTTTCTTAATTTTAGTCAAAATTTAATTATTTCCCTCGAATCCATGATGTCTGAGTTCAGTAAATGGTATTTTCAATATTTTTAATAATTACTGGATCTTTTGTACTGAGTTCCCATGCAGGGCCAAAAAATAAAGCTACCAGTCCAGGTGAATCAAAGTCTCCTGAGTTTTTGTGAGTGCTTTTACAGCAAAATCTGCTGGACATGGCCCTGAATCTCTGTACTTTTCTGGGATCCTGTGTCTTGAGCTGCTTTTAATCCTGAATTTTGGCCTTACTGCTGGGATACTACTAAAAAAAGTGCTTTTGTGATGGTTGCAGCTAAAGTTTCATTTGTCTGTCACTGGGGGAAGGGTTCACTGGGAGGTGAATCCTTCAGTCCCTGGGAGGTTTTGTGAAGAGTTTCCTGCAGCATCAGTGCCCTGGGTGTTGTTGGCTCTTCCCTGTGAGTTGTGAGGACACATTTCCCTTTGACCTGTCCTTTGGATCATCCCACACTTTGGCTCCTCTGCTCAATTTTGTGCCCTCACTAAAAGAGGGACACTGGGGAGCTGAGGAAGGGTCTGGAGCACCAGGAGGGGCTGACGGAGCTGGGAAAGGGGCTCAGCCTTGAGAAAAAGGGGCTCAGGGGGGACCTTCTGGCTCTGCACAACTCCTGGGCATCAATAATGTGCTCTAACTCCTTGATTTCAGAAGGCTGAACAAATGCTTTGTTAAGCTATGTTATATTACACTAATACTATACTATATTAAAGAGATACTATACTAGAAAGATACTAAAGAAAAGCCTGTGACTCTCTTCAGACAGCCACGACACAGCTTTGACCCAGTTGGCCAATCAATCCAAACCACCATTATCAGAGTCCAATAACAAATCACTCTGGGTAAACAATCTCCATAACATATTCCACATGTGCCAAACAACAGGAACAGTGAGTAGAGATAAGAATTGTTTTCTCTTCTCTGAGCTTCTTAGTGCCTTCCCCAGGACAAATCATGGTAGAGAGAGTTATGTGTCTCTCTGTTCAGAGAAAGTGAATGCCATTCCCTGACAGGAGGGGACAGCCAGGGGGGTAGGGCTCTGCTCCCAGGAACAGGGACAGGAGGAGAGGGAACAGCCTCAAACTGTGCCAGGGAGGCTCAGGTTGGATTTTAGGGAAAATTCCTTCCTAGAAGGAGAGAAGCACTGGCCCAGGCTGCCCAGGATGGAAGGTTAGACTAGATGATCCTGGAGCTCCTTGCCAATCCTGATGGTTCCATGATCTCAGTATCCCACGTGGATTCACTCATAAAGAAACACCTCTGGAGCCCAAGTCATCCTGGGCAAGGATGAATCCCCCTTTGCAGCCCTTCCTGTGGAAAACTCCCCACGTGTTTAGAAGACTGAACCCATCCTTGATGCACCAAGTGCCATTGGAATGGTGGATTTCCTGCATTTTGAGGGAGTGGGACCTCAATTATTATCATCTGGGCAATATTGCTTATAGCAAGCAGAGTGATATAAAAATTAAATTTTTTGTGGGCAAAAATAAATCCCACATTTCCACATTGATTTTCTTCATTACCTTCGATTTATATTAACTAATTTCCAAGTGCTCCTTTCTCACTTTAGCTGGTTTCAATCTTTAATTACCTTAATTTAACCAGAAATCTCCAGACAGGTCACAGATCTCATGTTTAATGAAAAATGAGTGAAAAAGGCTTAATAGAAATTACTAAGTTCCTGATGTCCTTTGGAGTAACACATACATTATTTAGCTCTGAGTGATGCTCTACACATTTAACCATATTTAGGCTGCTAATTGTACTGGATTTAATGTCCCTGTGGGAGTATCCTTCACAACACAAGACAGCTTCTCTCTGAACTCCCCGCATTGCTCACCAAAGCAAAAACCACTCCTGGATATTGATTACTCCTAATATTCAAGAGTTTTAATGACAGAAGAATGCTTTGTAGAATAAACCAGAAAATCCTTAATTACTTTTAATGTTCCCTGGACTGCTCTAAGTCAAGGTAAAGAGATAGGGAGACAATTTCTATAATGTTTTAAAGTATGGTGGAATACATTTTTTTTGTTGCTGTCCAATCATTGTGGGTATTCTGTCTCAATACTTGGGGTCACTAATTCCAGTAGAATTCCAGTAGAAGCTGAAGGTACTTCCACACTGAAAATAAGATCCTCTCGCTTTTTTTGGTCTTTTTTGATTTACTTTACAATGGGAAGGCTCTAATAACAAACACTCTGCAAGATCACTGGTGAAATAAACTAGGCAAAGAAATGTTATTTATTCCAGAGTGCCTGGTGAAAATTGGCTTCAAAGAATGTCCTTCCTTTGGAATTTTGCTTCTTTTCTCCCCACTACA
This sequence comes from Zonotrichia albicollis, assembly GCF_047830755.1. Lineage (NCBI taxonomy): Eukaryota > Metazoa > Chordata > Aves > Passeriformes > Passerellidae > Zonotrichia > Zonotrichia albicollis. The sequence goes on from NC_133826.1 coordinate 35,808,133, forward strand.
TGATTGCATTTGACTTTGTTCAGGGCATTGAACTGAAGAGGGGAAATACTGGTATTCCAAGGGAAGAAAAAAGAGCCAACAAAAAAAAATTGAAAATTTAAAAAAGAGAAAGGCTGAATTTTTCATTCAGTCATCGAAATACATTAAAAATATTGAAACACAAAATGTGGTTTGGCTGTGAATAATTTTTTTTTAAGAAACACATCTTTCAGAAAAAAATGATGGAAGAGGTTTTTTGAAATCATTTTCAAAAGTAAAAAAATTTTCAGCAATTTGAATTTTTGGAAAATCACGGTGATCTATGTATAAAAATACACATAGAGGCTTCTTTTAGGTAACAAACTCAGTATTCAAAACATCAATTTTGATGATTTTCCAAGTTTTGCACCACTGAAATAATCAATATTAATCAACTTAACTACTATGGATTTCTAAGCTAATTGATGAAAATATTTTGGGGTGTAAGTGTTCTTTTTATTATTTTTTAATCCTGTCTTAAAGGAATTTAATTTGTACATAAAACATACTAAAAATTCAAGTGCTTACTATCAACTTGTGGAGAAGATAAGAATTAATGTAATTTTAAATTGCATATTTCAAAACCTCAAAACACCAAACAGATACCTAAAATGTATATAAGTATTCTCTCTGCTGCTTTATGATAATGTTAAAATATTTCTTTAGATCTTTATTATTTATTTTCTACTCTTCATAAAATCTTTCTGAGAACATCACTGAAAGAATGTCATTAAAAACATCTTTTTAGATGTCAAAGCTGAAAGTGAAGCCCCAACCTGAAGCCTCACCTGTGCAGATTCCTCCTCTTCATTCAGATTAGAATATTTTATCCAAAAAATTTAGGACGTTTCTGTGAATATTGAGGCTTATATGTACACTGGAATCAAAGGGATTCATGGATCTGTGTCCCAAAAATCCAGAGCACAAGAGCAGCTGAGGAGATTTGGCACATCTCATAAATCACTCAGTCAACAGCAGACAGGATTATACCTTCACTGTAAACCTCTGACACACTTCTTTATGGAATCTGTATTCTACACTGGATCATCCCTGGATATTTATATCATCTTAGAGTCTGGGGAAAATAATGCCTTCTTCTGATAATGTCATTTTAGTTCTAGGAAAGAAGAAATCTAGACAGATTGGGGGAGCAGTACAAGACTTCTTGGGTAGTTCTGTTTGATGCAAAACCTCTGCCATAAATAAAGCTAATATTTCATGTGACAACAGAAAATTTTAAGAGTGGTGCCTGAATGTGCATTGAGATTCTGACAAATGAAATAGCAATGAAATGACAGAATTTCTTGCAGAAATTGCAATATTGTTTTTACTGCTGTGAATGAGGCCTGTCTCATTGGAGAGTTTTCTAAATGTGATACAAAGAATGTTTAGTATGTGGGAATCCATAAAGTCAGAGGGCTTTTAGGAAATGGTTAAAGAAGAGTATTTAGGCCTCAGCATGAGGCCCGAAGTTCTGTTACAGCAGAAAAGTTTCCCAAGCAAGCAGAAAAGTTTCCCAAGCAGTAGACGTGACAAATAACAATACGACTTTGTAGGTTTGGCTTTAGGATGGCAACAAGTTTATTTAATGTATATCTTTAGAAGGTTACTGTGAATAGAGCTCTGTTCTTTGTTTCTTATGAAATAGTCTTTGTTTTAACTACCATTAGGTATGTTTTATAAGGTTGGATGGAAAGCTTGTCAATATCTCTTGTTTTGGTGTGATTGGCTGAAATCTAAACTGAGATGATTTTATGTCATTCCGTTCTACCCCACCTTCGGGGGCATTTCCCATTAGGCCAGCATGCTGTTAACATCTAACAATGTTCTGAGGCTGATGTGCTAATAATAATTAAAAAAAGCTGGTCTGGATTTGTCCAGTGTTGTCCATATTTGGACTTTTTGCTGCGACAAGTGGGTTCCTCTCTTAAGACGTGGGTTCCTGACACCATTGGATCTATATCTACCCTGGTGCCCTGACAACTGGTGCCCCGTGTGAGGAAGCCCCATTCAAGGACGTAGATTAGAAGAAAAAAGAAAAATCGTGGATTTCCCGGCCGCTGGAGATTCAAGTGTTAATCAAGAGGATGCTGTATCATCTCTCCCGCCCAAGCCAAGGAATTTGTAAGTAACTTTTCTCGGGAGAGGCTTGGGTAACGAGAAAACGAAAATGGGAACAAAGTTATCAAAAGTTGGATGCTACAAGAGACTGTATCAAAAGACAATGCTACAAGAAAAAGGTCTTTCTGAAGTCTCAAAAACTGAACTTAAAAACTTACTTATATGGGTTAAAACAAATACGCAAGATTTAAATTTATAGTCTGCCTTTACTTTTCATTTTTGGGATCAGATAAACTGGAGAATATATAATTTAGTCTCTCTTAAAAAAGATGAAAGCTTAAAAGCAAATGTGCCGACTTCTAAGGTGAACTCAGGCTCAGAAAACAAAGCTTCTGGCTCTGTCTCTTTAAATTCCAGTAAACCAGAGACTGTGTGTGTTTCGGAGAATGTAACAAATGTTGTTTCAAATGCTGATTTGAACTCCGCTGAGAAAAATCTTCCTTCTCTCTCTCTGGGAAAAAATGAGACTTTTTCGGGCTCTTCTTCGCGTTGTTCTGTTAATGTAAAAATATGTGACTCTTGTAAGGGGGAAGGGAAAAAATGTATAGAAAATGTAAATGAAAAAGTGAATGTATTTCCTAAGATTGTTTGTGCAGGGACACTGAAAACTGATTTAGATCCTGTTATGTCTGAAGTGGAAGCTGAGGGTGTCTCTTCCACTCGGGAAATTTTGGTTCCTGGGGGTTCTGGGAATTCTTTTTCAGTTAAGCAAAAACCTGGTTTTTATGGTATTTGTCAATCCATAGGTACAGAGAAAGAAAAATTGGCTTTAATTCAAAGGATGGAGTCCTTTGAAAGGATGGATAACTCTCAAAAACCTGAAAAAACACAGGTTGAGTTTTCCCCTCATTCTTGTGATCCTAATTCTTGTATTTTAAAACAAAACCATGTAAGTTTAAAACCTGGATTTGGGAATTCTTCAGCTGAGTTTTTCTTGGCAGGGAGACAATGTGAAACTTGTGGTAAAGTAGCAAATTCAAGGTTAAAATGTAGCAATGTTCCCAGAACAGGGGAACACGCCTCTGTCTCGGCCCCTTTGGGCCGGGCTTCGGAGGAGGCGTGTTGTTTGTTGGAGTCCACCCCTGCCTTTCATGGCAGGGTCCCAAGGGGGGCGTGTTGCTTGGAGGTTTCTGAAAAAAATTTAGAGGCGTGTTCTCATGATCAGGTTAGCTGGCCTCCTGGAGCTGGCCGAGCTCCCGGAATTGGCAGAATTCCCGGACAAGAGTACAGTATTCCTGTCAGGAATTTGGATCTGGGCAGAGTGACTGGAAGGTTTAGATTTAATGATTTTTCAGGATCAGAAAATGTATTGATTAGAAGCAAAGGGAATATTCAAACTGTCATTGATCAAAGTGACAATTTTGATTCTCCATTAAAATTACCGGATTGGTCATACATTAATTAGAAACTAGAAAAAGATTCGGATTTAAAGAAACACTATCTTGCTTGACCAGTAAAATATGGAAGAAATGATAGAAATCCAAAATATGAAAGACTCAATCACCATGATATAAAGGAATTACTACAGGCTTTGAAAGAAAGTGGATTTTCTTCTCCCTATTTTAATAGTGTGTTGAAAAATATTTTTAACTCTTATGATTTAGTTCCTACTGATTGCAGGAACGTGGCAACTTTGATCTTAACCAATTCACAGTACCTACTATGGGAGTTACAATGGAAAAAGTTACTTAACAAGTTGGTTGAAAGATACGCAAATACTGATTATGCCAATCTAGATGTTGCTCAATTAGCTGGTGATTCACCTTACAATAGGCCTGAAAATCAAGCAGCTGAACTGCCTCGGCCTGTTTTAGCAGACATTAAAGATGCTGCTAGAAAGGCCTTGCTTTCACTTGAGCCTGCAGGTTCACATCTAAGTTCTTATCCACTGATCAAACAAGGTGAAACTGAATCTTATGGTTCTTTTTTGGATAGATTAACTCAAGTTGTTGAAAGGCAATGTCCAGATGAACAAGCCCGCTCTTATATCATTCAAAATCTGGCTTATGTAAATGCTAATGATGAATGTAGAAAAATTATTTTAGCTTTGCCTGATCAACCTCCAACAGTTACACAGATGCTAACAGCTTGCAATAGACTTATGGGTTCACAAAATGCTGCAAATTCACAGGTCAATGCTTTAGAAAAAACACTGGAACACAATTTGACACAACGAATGGATAAAATTGAAAAGCTTTTAGAAAAACAAGAAAAACGTTGGGAAAGCTCTGTTAATGCTGTACAAGTAGATCCTAATAAAAAGCCTGTCTGTTTTGCTTGTGGTAAACTAGGGCACCTCAAAAAGGATTGTCATGGAACAGCAAATCAAATTTCTATTTGCCTTCGATGCCGAAAAGGAAGGCATCTTGCTAAATATTGTCACTCACTATTTGACATTAATGGTAACCCACTGTCGTTAAACTTCAAAAACAGCACGTTCCACCGTGCTCAGACACAAATTGTGGTACCCACTGGCAATCAGATTTCAGAACAAATGATGATGGCACGTCAGCCATTTGTCTCTCAACCAGCCCACCCTCGAATGATCCCAGCTCAACAATTCCAAACACAAGGGTTGAATTGAGTTCCTCAAAACTAATTCATCTTTTAACTAATTTTTGCTAGGTGAATATTCCCACTGGGCTGATCAACTCTTGTCAACAAGGACAAGATTTCTCAATTTTGGGCAAAGCAAACAACAAATTTCTGAGACTGTCAATCTTCCCTACTGTTGTTTCAGTAAATTATAAAGAAGAGCTGATGATTTTAGCTGTTGCATTTGATGTTCTTATGGTAATTCCACCAAACACACCTATTGCTATTGCATTTCTGGCATCTGAAAATGTGTCTCCTAATACCTCAGGTCCAGAAGTTTTCTGGGTGCAATATTTGAACAGGGACCGTCCACAACTAACTTGTAGCTTGACTCACTGTAGTAAAACAATTTATGTTACAGGAATGCCTGATACTGGTGCAGATGTTACTGTGATTTCTCACATGTTTTGGCCCAATGACTGGGATTTAGTAGCTCCTTCAGGTTCTCTTTCAGGAATTGGAGGTGCTACTGTTTGTATGCAAAGTGCATCCATGATTGACATTACAGGTCCTGAAGGAAAGACTGCAACAGTGCATCCTTTTGTTGTTCAGAAGCCTCTCACCGTCTGGGGGAGAGACGTCCTGTCCCAATGGGGAGCAAGACTGGAAGTGGGCCTGTAACGAAAACTTCGTCAAAACCTGCAACTTTAAAGCTCATCTGGAAAACTAACCATCCTGTGTGGGTCGACCAATGGCCTTTGATGGAAAAAAAATTGAACATTCTTAATAAACTGGTAGAAGAACAATTACAGAAAGGCCACATTGCTCCCACGAACAGTCCCTGGAATTCTCCAGTTTTCGTCATCCACAAGAAGACATCTAATTCCTGGAGGTTGCTACATGACCTGAGGAAAGTCAATGAAGTGATTGAAGACATGGGTTCTCTTCAGCCTGGACTTCCTTCTTTGCCCATGATCCCAAAGCATTGGCCTCTCGTTATAATTGATTTAAAGGACTGTTTTTTCCATATTCCACTTCACCCTGATGACGCTCCAAGATTTGCTTTTTCAGTTCCCGTCATCAACCGAAGTGAACCTGTTCGAAGATACCACTGGAAATCACTCCCACGAGAAATGAAAAATTCGCCTGTAATTTGTCAACATTTCGTTGCCCAAGCCTTGCATCCTGCCCGGCAGAAGTTTCCAAGATCCATGATTCTACACTACATGGATGATCTTCTCATCACAGCCTCTACACAGGAAGAGATGGAAGAAACTCGAGACTGTTGTTGCTGAAATTCAAAAGGCTGGACTTGAAATCTCTGCAACTAAAATTCAAGAAGGTTCACCTTGGAAGTACCTGGGATGGAAGATGACTGAGACGACAATAACACCACAAAAAATTCAGATCCGAACCAGAGTCAACAACCTACAAGAGTTACAACAACTTCTAGGAGAAATCAACTGGGTTAGACCGATGTTGGGAATCACCAATGATGAACTGAGTCCACTCTTCAATTTGCTGAGAGGAAGTTGCGACCTTACTTCGCCAAGAACTTTAACCCCTGAAGCTCGTGCTGCTCTTGACAAGATCACAGAAGCTCTTCAAAAAAGACAAGCTCATCGCTGCGTTCCTGAAAACCCCTTTCTTGCAATTTCAGAAGAGAAGATGCAGCTTTGTGGTCTCATTTTCCAGTGGGACGCCACAGAACAAGATCCTTTGTTAATAATGGAATGGGTTTTTCCTCCCTACAGGTTTCCAAAGACCATTTTCACAGTTCTAGAACTGATTGCCTACATTATAATTAAAGCTACAGCCAGATTGTTAACTTTGGCAGGTCAGGAATTTTCAGTTATCTATTTGTCATTGAAAAAAGATTACTTCAATTGGGCAATGCAAAATTCTGATGATTTACAATATGCATTTTTGGGTTTCCCAGGTGTTTTTTCCATACACTATCCAGCTCACAAACTACTGCAAGCAAAATTGAGTTTCAGAGAAAAACCTAAATTAAGTGAAGAACCTTTAAATGCTGTGACTCTCTTCACTGATGGCTCTGACAAAAGCCACAAGACTGTTGTAACTTGGCTTAATCAAAAAACTAATGTTTGGGAATCTGATATTCAAGCAGTAGAGGGATCCCCTCAAATTGTTGAGCTTGCTGCAGTAGTTCGAGCATTTCAGCTTTTTCCTCAGACTTTTAATTTGGTCACAGATTCTGCTTATGTTGCTAATGTAGTTAGGAGAATAGAAGGTTCAATTTTAAAGGATGTTAGCAATGAGACTTTACATGGTTGGCTTTCATGTCTTTTTACAACTTTGCAATATAGAACTAATCCATATTTTGTTTCTCATATTAGGGTGCATTCTTCACTTCCTGGATTTTTAGTGGAAGGAAACGCAAGAGCGGATAAGCTGACAATGGTCGTTTCTAACACGTTGACAAACATTTATGAACAAACAAAATTGAGTCATGCCTTTTTCCACCAAAATGCCCAAGCACTGATGAGAATGTTCCAAATCACTAAAAGTCAAGCTAAAGCTATCATTCATACTTGCCCTGACTATCAATTGGTATAACTTTCTGTTTCTACAGGAGCAATCAACCCCCGAGGCTTACAAAGCCTACAGTTGTGGCAAACAGATGTTACTAAATATCCTTCTTTTGGTAAATTTAAAAATATTCATGTTTCCGTAGACACGTTCTCTGGTGCAGTTTTTGCTTCCCTTCACACAGGTGAAACCGGCAATCATGCCTGTCATCATTTCCTGCAAGCTTTTGCTTCATTGGGTGTACCCCAAGAAGTAAAAACTGACAACGGTCCCGCATATATATCTCAAAAATTGGCCACATTTTTAAATGAATGGGGTGTTCGACACATTTTTGGTATTCCCCATTCTCCCACAAGCCAAGCAATCATTGAAAGTACACATCAAACCCTAAAACGCATATTAGATAAAAAGAGAGGGGGAATGGAGATCACCCCACAGATGAGACTGAACAAGGCTCTGTATGTTTTTAATTTTCTAAACAGTTCAAGTACGGAACCAGATCCACCAATTTTTAGGCACTTTTCAAATAACACACAAGCAAAACTGAAAGAACATCCTCCTGTTCTAATTAGAAACCCTGACTCCGGAGAGATGGAAGGTCTGTTTCAATTAGTAACGTGGGGCAAAGGGTATGCTTCTGTCTCCACAGGTGCTGGAATTAAGTGGGTTCCTGCCAAAAACGTCAAACCATATCGCACTTCAGAACTTGCAGTCGAGCCCAGAACCAAGGAAGCAAGTACGCAGACGTGAACCGAATCGAAGGATCCCGGGTCTCGCCTGACGCCTCTTGTGCCTGACGTTCTTTGTGCATTGGTGGAACCCATGAACTCTGATTTTGTGTCAATGTTGTTTATGAGTATGCTAATTGAATGCTGAATGTTCAACAGAGCTAATTTTTGGCAAAAAATTAGGTTATTGTTTTTGTGTAGAAAGAATTCTGCCAAGACTTAGTTCATGAAAGAGATGGGGCAAATTCAAATAGTATACTTGTTTTGCTTTATTTTAATTGTTTTTTGTCGTGCAGATTTGCCTGTGGATCAACTGAAAACAAATGTTTGGGTGACCTTAGCCAAGGCTGCCGGATCGAATACTTTATGTCTGTCTAATTTGGAACCAGAAAAGCCTTTTTCAACCTGTTTGGTTGGTGTGCCAGTGAAAGAGTTGCCTTTGGTCAAAAAACAATCCAATAGTAGGTCAGGTGGAATTGACAATGGAAACAATCCCTCCTTCAATTGGAACATTTGGTCCAAAAAACTTCTCAGGGCAGCATCTGAACCTCAAGAGTTGGAAATCCTTGGTTCTTTTACCATGGATTTTTGTTTTACTTTTATGACTCGTGCCTGGCGAAAAGGTGACCCCCCAAAGTTTAGTGTTATTCCTCATTATTTTGCATATAAAAATTTGAGTTTTTGGTGTAATGTTTCAAACAGTTGGGATGTATTTCTGGAGAGGGATCAATATCCACGGCAATTGCCGAAAGGGTATTGGTTCATTTGCGGAGACAGGGCTTGGCAAGGCATTCCAGCTCACCTTGAATGTGGCCCTTGTAGCATTGGTATGCTCACCATAATTGCCCCCCCTGCCAAAGCAGTAATGAAAAAGAAACAAAGGAGAATGAGAGCTGTCCCTCATTATGATGAGAACTGTCAGAGTGATTTTATGCCTTGGAATGCCACCAGAAGGGTTTCAGCAGGTATATTTTTACCCCAATTGGCATCAGCAGTGGCATTGAGACAATTAGATAGAGTTGGATGTTGGCTGAGCAAACAAGCTAATGCCACATCCTCTGCAATCAGTGATATGTTGACCGATGTTGATAGTATTAGACATGCTACTCTTCAAAACAGAGCAACCATTGATTTTCTTTTACTGGCACAAGGGCATGGTTGTGAGGAATTTGAAGGATTGTGTTGTATGAATTTGTCTGACCATTCTGAATCCATTCACAAAAGCATTCAAAAATTGAAAGATCTGACAGCCCAAATTAAAGAAGACGGAGATTCCTGGTTGGATGATTTGTTTCAAAAGTGGAGCTTTGCACCTTGGCTAAGGCAACTTTGCAAGATAGGTCTTTATGTACTAGGTGTTCTAATACTGATATTTATAGTGGTACCTTGTATACTTTGTTGTGTTTGGCAAATAACGAACAAAACAGTCTGAGAAGTTTTTGTCATACAAGCAGGAGAGTTAGGAAGTAGAAGCACAGAGAGTGTTTGAAATTTAACTAAAGCAGTAGATGAAGGTATAGACATGAACGAAGGTTTTGAATTAAGACCTTGGAATCGACCAGAGTTTTTGAACAATGACTTGTAACTATTACCAAACGTGATTCATATCTCTTTCAAGGATGGGGCCATCACAGCATTAAGTTGCTGTGCCGTAATATAGCAATGCTTTAGTGCAAATAGGTCTCCAACAGATAATAAGCAGAAATTTTGCAATAGAGGTATGAAACGCAAGTAGTAAGTGACAAGAAAATGAAAGATTCTGGGTCAAACAGAGAGGGGGAAATGTTGGAATCCAAAAAGTCAGAGGGTTTTTAGGAAATGGTTGAAAAAGAGTATGTAGGCCTCAGGCCCGAAGTTCTGTTACAGCAGGAAAGTTTCCCAAGCAAGCAGAAAAGTTTCCCAAGCAGTAGACGTGACAAATAACAATACGACTTTGTAGGTTTGGCTTTAGGATGGCAACAAGTTTATTTAATGTATATCTTTAGAAGGCTATCATAAATAGAACTCTGTTTTTTGTTTCTTATGAAATAGCCTTTGTTTTAATTACCATTACGTATGTTTTATAAGGTTGGATGGAAAGCTTGTCAATATGTCTTGTTTTGGTGTGATTGGCTGAAATCTAAACTGAGATGATTTTACGTCATTCCGTTTTACCCCACCTTCTGCGGCACTTCCCGGTAGGCCAGCGAGCTGTTAACATCTAATTCCATTGTAACAATGTTCTGAGACTGATGTGCTAATAATAAAAAAAAAGCTGGTCTGGATTTGCCCAGTGTTGTCCATATTTGGACTTTTTGCCGCGGCAAGTGGGTTATTCTCTTAAGACGTGGGCTCCTGACACCATTGGATCTATAGCTACCCTGTTGCCCTGATATGCCCCTGCTTCAGGACGAGCATCCTGATACAGGAACTTAATGCTGTTTATATCTATCACAGAACCACATTTATCTGAAATTATTTTAGTATGGAAATCACCTGTGGATGATGCCCTCACCAGATACTTCTGGGACGTTGCACATAGCTCAGGGAAGAGCATGATTGTTATTAAATTGTGTCCTTTTCAACCATGGTCTGTTGGCCATGAAGAGAAACTTTCTGTGCCTCTGAGTCTCACCACTTCCTGACCCCCAAAGGACACAAACCTGATGAGTTGTGGTTCCCACTCCAGTGGTGGCACCTGCACCTCCCTCTATTTCCAGAGCAGAGCTCCCTTGTCCCAGAAAGTTCCTGGCAATGCAGGGATGAAGGAAACAGGACAGGCTGTGGAGATCAGGGGCAGGGCACAGCCAGGGATTTGGGGTGGTTGTGAGCCCAGGGCAGGACCCGGCCCTTGGCCTTGGTGAACCTCATCCAACTGTCCTGGGCCAATGGATGGCTCCAGCCTGTCCAGATCCCTCTGCAGAACTTCCTGCCCTCTAGCACAGCCACACTCCCACCCAGCTTGGGCTCACCTGGGAACTGACTGAGGGTGCCCTCGATGGCCTCATCCAGATCAGCAATAAAGAGATTTCACTGACCTGTCCAAAATCCTGAGCCCTGGGGACACCCCTGGATGTGACTCCATTCCTCAGCTGCTCTGAGTGCCAGGGATTGAATGAGGGAAATGGTGGTGTGATAAATGAATATGATTCATGCTAACAACTGTAACTATATCGATATTTTAGAAAAAAGTAATAGAGGAAAAGAATATGTAATTAGTGTCACAAAACAGATGTTTTCAGATGTTCATGAGATTATAGGATCCAGGATATAGATTGTAATAAGTAACATCCCAAAACGGAGTAGGCCTTGGGATAATTAGAGAATCAACCTTGAAATAAACAGAATTGAAATGATTTCAGGTGCCTATGAAATAAAAAAGGCTTTCTTTTGGAATATAATGCCGGCTTCTATAACACACGACTTGGGGCGCATCTGCAACATGTGGGGTTGTTCAAAGAATAGTGACGATGAGGAGGAGTCTCCTTTGGATTGACCACCAAAGAGACAAAAGACCCCTTAGCAACAGTGAGAGCATGAACTGTGCAGTACAGTGACATAGATTTCAAGAATCAAAAACAGGAAGAGATTTATGGGAAAATATTGATGAATCTGTATTAGCATACAGTATATAAATATGTGTTTGGATTCCTGTGCTTTTTGTACAGGAGGGTGAGAGAAACCCTCCCCATATCCTGATTGATCAGTTTTGCTTATGCTTTATCAGAACCACTGAGAAATTTTTTGTATCTGTTTGACTTTATTTGATTGTAGTATTTTACATAAAATTGCTGCTCAATTAAAATTGCTGCTAAATTTAACTTTGTTGTTTATTGAATTAGACATGTAGAAATTCTTTCATAAAAGTGGGAAAGAGGTAGGGACAAAGTGTTATTGATAGCAATAAAAGGTGTGTATTTTCATATCTATTCTGACAGTATTAGAAGGTGATTGGGGTCAGTATAAATTGGACATTGCTGATACCAATCTATAAAGAGGAAAAGAGAACTTAACAAGATAAAATAATTCTCTCCTAATTGTTTTCAATACAGCATATTCACTTTGCTTACACTTTGGAAATCTGTCTAATTAAGCACAAAAGAATTTAGAACTTAAATTATTCTCAGGGGCTTTTCTTGTTTGGGCATTTTGAACAAATGTTTATGAGCCTTTGTCAGCGAATTCCTGAACTGAAGAGCTCCAGAAATAAGAGGCCTCTGGAGGTGTAAAATTCATTAGCAACCTCCAAGTGGCTGAGGATCCATCCCCATCAGGGCAGCGATGAACAGAAATGGGCACAGCTTGCTGACTGCCCCAGCTTTGGCATGGGCCCTGAGCCTGGAGCAGGAGCAGCTCTTGAGGGCCCCAAGGCTGGGGCTCTTGTGCTGCCCTGTGTGATGGTGGTCACAGTGGTCTTATGATGAGGGAAGAGACATAGATCTGACTCCATGTTAGAGAAGGCTTGCTTTATTATTTTAAGACATATATTACATTAAAATGACACTAAAAGAATAGAAGGAAAAGTTTCATCTCAGAAGGCTTGCTAAGCTAAGAATAGAAAAGAATTATAACAAAGGCAGCTGTCTCAGCCTCTTTGTCTGAGCCAGCTCTGCTGTGATTGGCCGTTAATTCCAAACATCCACATAAGACCAACCACAGATGCACCTGTTGCATTCCACGACAGCAGGCAATCACTGTTTACATTCTGTCCCTGAGGCCTCTCAGCTTCTCAGAAGGAAAAAATCTTAAGGAAAGATTTTTAATGAAAAGAGGTCTGCGACAGCCCTGGGCAGATGGGGTGGCAGCAGAGGCTGCAGAGCTCTCAGCACCTCAGCCAGAGGGGAGCAGGGCAGCCAGGGAGCCTCCTTTGGCCTTGGCCAAGCACCTTCCCCCATGGCTGGGGCTGAGTCCTGTGGCAGCTGCAGCTGCTGCTGTGCCCTTGCCAGGGGCTGAGGCCGTGGGGCAGTGCCCAGAGCAGCCTGGCATGAGCAGAGCTGTGGGGCCAGGGCCGGTTGGGGAGAGGCCCTTGGTGCTGCCCAGAGCTCAGGGCAGCTGGCAGAGCTTGCAGGGAGCAGGGCTGGGCTCAGAGAGCCCAGCCCAGAAACCATCAGTGTCCATCTCAGCCTGGCTGAGTGTGCAGGGGCAGGACTCAGGCCAGGCCTTGTGGGGCAGGGCCAGCGCCTGTGCAAGGCATTGCAAACAGGCAAGTGGCCCAGAGAGGAGGCTGCTCTGTGCCCTTGGTGGCATGGACAGAGCAGGGAGGGGCCCCAGGACATTTGTCTGTGCCAGCCACTGTGCCCAGCCCTTGGCAGCCCTGGCTGCTGAGCCCAGCTTTGGCCTGGGCTGAGTTTGGCTGTGGCCCAGCTCCATCCTCCTGCGGGGCTCAGGGCCTGTTCCCGGCCATGGCCAGCCCTGGCTGCCTCTCTGCTGGCCCAGAGGCCGGCAGAGCCCGGGGCAGGGCTGTCTGTGCAGCCCCACAGGTGCCACAGGCTCTGCAGGAGCTGGCAGAGGCTGCCCAGCAGGGATGCCATGGGGCACAGAGCCCCAAGGCTGCTGTGGGCACCACGGCACAGGGGCCGTTCCCAGCCGCAATGCTCCTGGCCTGGGCTGGGCCTGCACAGGGGCTGGGCCACCATGGCTGGGCCAGCACAGGGCCACAAAGGGGCCACGCAGCTGCTGCTGGGTCTGACAGCAAGGCCAGGCACACACAAGCAATTGCTGAGTATGGCCTGTGATGGCCAGGCCTGACTGTGCCAAAGGCAGAGCTCAGCTGCCCTTGGGGGCTACAGCAACAGTCCAGAGCCCAAAGAGCCTCCATGGCTGTGCTGGAGACCAAAACTGCAGCAGGAAAATGCAGGGCTGCTGTGGAATGGGGAGGGCATTGAATTCCAGCACACACCTCAGCTCTCTGGTGATCCCGGCACCATGCTGGGCCCTGTTTCAGACTGGAGCAGAGCAGATGTTGATGGGACAGGAGCCCTGCAGGGCTGTCAGGGACCTGCAGCTTACAAGGTGCTCTGCTCTCCCTCAGGTGCTCTCGGAGAGATCCAATCCCAGCTGGGCACCTCAGGGCACAAGTGGCACAACCTGTTCACGGGCACACAACTGATGTCTGCCTGGAAAGTGGCACAGGTGTTAATACCTGTTAGTTTCACAGAATTACAGAATTTCAAGGTTGGAAGAGACCTTTAAGATCATTGAGTCCAACCCATGTTCTAACACCTCAACTAGATCAGGGCACCAAGTGCCACATCCAGTCTTCCCTTAAACACATCGAGGGATGGTGACTCCATCGCCTCCCTGGGTAGATGATTCCAGTATTTGACCACTCTTTCTGTGAAAAACTTCCTCCCTAATTCTAGCCTATATCTCCCTTGGCGCAGCTTGAGACTGTGTCCTCTTGTTCTGTCTGTTGTTGCCCAGAGAAAGAGACCAACCCCCAGCTCACCACGGCCACCTTTCAGGAAGTTGAAGAGGGTGATAAGGTCACCTCTGAGTCTCCTTTTCTCCTGGCTGAACAACCCCAGCTCCCTCAGTCGTTCTTCCTACGGCTTGTGCTCCAAGCCCCTCACCAGCCTCGTTGCTCTCCTTTGGACACGCTCAAGTATCTCAATGTCCCTCCTAAACTGAGGGCCCAGAACTGGACAGAGAACTCAAGCTGTGGCCTCACCAATGCTGAGTACAGGGGAAGGATGACCTCCCTGCTCCTGCTGGCCACACTATTCCTGATGCTGGCCAGGATGCCATTGGCCTTCCTGGCCACCTGTGCACACTGCTGGCTCATGTTCAGCTGACAGTCAACCAGCACCCCCAGGTCCCTTCCCACCTGAGCACTGTCCAGCCACACTGGCCCCTGCCTATAATGTTGCAGGGAGTTATTGTGGCCAAAGTGCAGGACTTGGCACCTGGACTTATTGAACCTCATCCCATTAGATTCTGCCCATCCATCCAACCATTCCAAGTCCCTCTGCAAAGACCTCCATCCCTCTAACAGATCGATATATGCTCCCAGCTTAGTATCATCTGCAAATTTGCTAATGAAAGACTCTAATTTCATGACATACAAACAAATCTTTATTATCTGTGTCATTTGAGTACTTTTAAGAATTGGCAGAGTTTTTCCGCCAGGAACAGGAATTTCCTTGAGGTGTACTGATGGCATGAGGGAAAATACTGATCTTCCCTTCTAAGGGCGTCACCAATATTCTGTTCATTACTTCGTCTCCCTTTTCCTTCAGGTGTTTTCAGCCCTTCTGTTGAAATGGCCATGTCTAAGGACATCTCTTCTTTTACAGCAGGTGGATCTATGTACTTCTACTGCTCTCTGATTTCATCCTCTAGATGCTCTCTGGTCACTCAAGTGCCTCTCAACAGACTGGCTTCATGCTTTGAGCTGGAAGAAATTGCCCAATATTTCTGAAGTTCAAATAAATATATATTAAATATCATTTTAATTGTGTTTTTATCTATCACAGAATTACCTTAGGCCTTGTTTAAAACTGTTGCTGTACAGAAATCTCTTGGGGATGGGGGACATGTCAGAGGCTGCAGGGACATCACAGAGAGCTGTGATGGTTATTAAACTGTTCAAATGTCCAACTTGTGTTTGTTGGCAAGAAACCTTTCTGTGCCTCTGAGTGTCACCAGGCCCTGAGCCCAAAGGACACAAACCTGATGAGTTGTGGTTCCCACTGCAGGGGCTGCACTTGGACCTTGGCTCTGCACAGGAGAGCTCTTCATCCCCTTTTTCTCTTTTCCTCCCACTAGGCATGGAGGGAGCTCCTGACTTCAGACTGTGACTCCTGTGTGCAAAGAGCAAATCTGGGCAGAACTGGGGCAGGAAGGGTTTGTGGGACCTTTGGATCTGTGCTGGGCACAGAAGATGTTTTCCATTGCTCTGAGACTGTCTGCTGTGGAAAGTGGATTTAATATCCAGCAGAGGAGTGACTTTTGCATTTGATGGAGCTGTGCCTTCCCTTGGCTTTGTTGACTGACAAGAAATGAACATCCCTCTGGGTCTCGGGCAGCTCCTTCTCCAAGGAAAGCAGGTGGGAGTTGGAGCCAGGGAGCTGAAAGCTGCAGGTGCAGCCTGGGCTGGAAGGAGCTCAGATTTGCACAAGGCTGCTCTGAGTGCCAGGACTTGGATAGGGGAAATGGTGGGGTGGGGGTAAGGACAGAGTCTGACTGATTGTCAGCCATGAAGGGTCATGATTTTCATATATATTCAAACTGCATGAGGAGGTACTTGGATTCAGTGACAATAGGAGACTGCATATATCAATTTATGAACAGGAAAACAAAACTAAACAAGACCTAAAAAACCTCTTCTCACCGTCTTTTTAAATATCATGTATTCACTTTGAATACACTACTGAGATCTACTTAACCACAAAAGATTTGGAAATTAAATCAAATTATTCCCAGAGGCTTGGCTTGGTCAGGTGTTCACAATGTTAATGAGCCCTGGGGACACTGAATTCCTGCACTGAAGAGCTGAAGGCTGAACAAGCCCCTGGAGCAGGAAAATTCAGCAGCAGCCTCCAAGGTGCTGAGGATGTCAGCAGCCCCCACTGAGGCCATCCCTGCCCAGAGACCGTGGGGGAATGGGCAGACAAGGAGAGCGTCCCTGGGGCTGCGGCAGCACCACTCAGAGGCACCAGCGGCTGCAGCTGGGCAATGGAGTGTGGAATGGGGCTGGGAAAGCCCTGCCTGGGCTGTGCCAAGCAGGACAGACAAGCCCTGCTCCCATTCCTCAAACAATTCTCTCAAACAAGGCGCCCTTGATGCCTCAGGCTCTCCCTGGCACAGCTCCCAGCACGGCACTCTGCCCTTGTGCCCGAGCCCTTCCCTGTGCTGGGGCTGGCCTGGGGCTTTTCCTGCAGCGGGACCTGCCCTGCTCATGGCACAGGAAAGGCAGTTCCTGCTGGAGCAGGAGGCTCTGCCTGCAATGGCCTCCAACAACTCCAGACAGGCCCTCCAACAACTCCAGACAGGCCCTGTTTGCAAAGCCCCCAATGGGAAATGAAGGAGGGAGGTCATGCTGCTTTTGGGGTGAATAATGCTGAAACCAGCCTGACTCCTCCATCCCAAATTTCAGTTTCCTCAGGGGGAATTGAATATGTGGCAGAGCTGGAAAAATCCCCCGAGAAAGGAAAAACCAAGTGACACCACTGAGAGCTTCTGCAGAGCTGCTGAGCTGGCCCAGCCTGGGCACATCTGACTGACAGGGCAGCACCTCAGACTAGAAAAGCCCCGTCCCAAATTTTAACGGCAGCGTCTCCTGACATTTCCCTTCTTTGGGGAGGTGGGGATTCCTCCCTGCAGTGGGGACACCCCTCAAGGTCACTGCTCCTGGCTGAGCCAAAGGGACTTGCCCACAGTCAATGGTCTGCAGGAGTGACATCAATCTCTGCTTAATTACAGATTTTGCTTTAATACAGTTGTTTTGAAATAATTTCTTAGTGCTCTATATAATATATTATACATCTCTTAAATCACGATTAAATATTTCTGATTTAGACATTTTTCTCTAATAATTACCATAATAGATAATACATATTTATATAAAAATATCTGGTTTGCCATCCCTAATCCTGTGGGGCAAATTCTACAAAGGTTTATTTCCCACTTTATTATTCTGTACACACAAACTCTTGAAAAGTCTGCAGCTGGAATTGGAAACAGATGCTCCAATGTGGCTCTCCCAGAAGGAGTTTAGAAAGCCTGGACATCCTTGGGGGTATTTGGGAATCTGTGGGGGCTACTGGGGCTGCTTTCTGCACCTCGTGACCCAACAGGAACTTCTGTAATAAACTTTGACTGAAGCTTCCACTGTGCCCATGAGAGGAACCCCTGTGAGTGTCTGGGACATCCCGGCTCTTTGGCAGCCTGGAGACTCCTGGGATGTGACCGTGGAGCCCCCGTGAGTGCCTGTGACAGATCGGTGCGTTTGCAGCCCAAGGTGCCCGGGATGTCACCACGGAATGGCTGTGATTGCCTCTGACCACACAGCTCTTTAACATCCCGAGAAAGCCCTGGGAAAGTCCATGGACCCCTGTCTGTGTCTGTGACATTCCAGCTCTGGAACAGGCTAGAGACTCTTGGAAAGTCCCCATGGTACCTCTCTGACAGCCTGTGACAAATCTGATCCTTAGCAGACAACCATCACCAGCCTCCTGTTGCTATGGTCAGTTTCCATGGCAGCCATCACCAGCCCACTGTTGCTACAGTCAGTTTCCATGGCAACCATCCCCAGCCCCCTGTTGCTGTGCTCAGTCCCTTGGCAGCTCCATGGAGACCCCATGCCAGGGGTGGTTGCCATGGACACCAGCTCAGGCCTGCAGCCACAGCCCGTTGTCATGGCAACTATTGGCAGCCCCATCCCCAGGCTCATGGGATCCCGGAACCACAGAATTGGCTGAGCTGGGAGGGACCCATCAGGATCCTCCAGTCCAACTGCTGGCCCTGCACAGGACACCCCAACAATGCCAGCCTGGGCCTGGCAGCGCTGTCCAAACGCTGCTGCAGCTCAGAGAGCCCTGGAGCTGGGACCCTTCCCTGGGGAGCCTGGGCAGGGCCCCAGCAGCCTCTGGGCAAAAACCTTTTCCTGACATCCAACCTGAGCCTGCCCCGACTCAGCTGCAGCCGTTCCCTCCACTCCTGTCCCTGGGCACCAGAGGGAAGAGGTTCCCACAGCGCCAGCCAGGGACCCGCTCCCAAGGCTGTTGCCATGGCCACCAGGGCTGGGACCAGCTGGGATGCTCGGTTTCCACAGGCCGGGGTGCAGGAATGGGATTCCCCAATTTCCAACTCCTGCTAAAACCACGCTGCCCTCACTGCCCTCCTGCCTCCCATGGAAAGCACAAAAGGCAAAGATCCTGGGCTGGGATATAAACAATTTATTGGGAACAGCAATGAGATAAGGAACAAACAGAAACAGAAATAATATTGATAACAGAAGGGATAAGAAAAACTGTTTACAGGGAAAACTAATACATCAACAACAGGCTCTTCCTGGCCATGCATTTCCCCCACCTGGAAAGGACACCCTTGTCTACAGAGGGAGAGAGACAGAGTCCCTTTTCTGCCCCTGGCAATGACCTAAGGTGAGAGTAAATGTAATGACAGGGCCATGGCCAGACCCTCATGTTCTTCCATCCCACATCATGTCTTTGGCAAGGGCAGGAAAAGGGACAGATGTCTTCCCAGATGGATCACAGGGAAAATGGATTACCAGGGTTCTTCCCAATGTGGGCCCTCCAATGGGGGATGAAGCTGGAGTGCTGCATGAAGCTGTTCCTGCGTTTGTGGCATTTGCAGGGCTTCCCTTACCGGTGCCTCCATTGATGTCTGGTCAAGTGAGAGTGCTGGGTAAAGCTCTTCCTACACTGGGGACACTTGTAGGGCCTCTCCCAAGTGTGGATGCGCCAGTGGGTGATGAGGGTGAAGTTGGGCTTGAAGCCCGTCCCACAGTCACAGGGCATCGGAAGGGCCTCTCCTCTGTGTGAATCCGCTCATGCAGACAGAGATTTGAGCTGGTCTGAAACCTCTTACCACATGTGGGGCGCTGGTAGGGCCTCTCCCCAGTGTGGATGCGCTGGTGGATGATGAGGTGGGACTTGTGCTTGAAGCCCTTCGCACAGTCAGGGCAGCAGAAGGGCCTCTCCTCTGAGTGAATCTGCTGGTGCCTGAGGAGATCGGAGCTTGTCCGAAAGCTCTTCTGGCACTCTGGACACTCGTACGGCCTCTCCCCAGTGTGGATGTGTTGGTGGTTGGCGAGGGCGGAGCTGCAGCTGAAGCCCTTCCCACACTCCTCACACTCGTAGGGCCATTCACCAGTGTGGATGCGTTGGTGGGTCACAAGGTTGGATCTGTAGCTGAAGCCCTTCCCACATTCCCCACATTTGTAGGGCCATTTCCTAGTGTGGATCATCTGGTGGCAGAGCAGGGTGCTGATCTTCCGGAAGTTCTTCCCACACTCCAAGCACTTGTGGGGCTTCTCCCCATCATGAAACTGTTCATGGGCCACCAGCTCGGAACTCTGGCTGAAGCTCTGTCCACCGTCCTGGCTCAGGGTGGCTCTTTCTTCTTCAGAGCACCCTGGGCTGGGTTTGGAGCCCCTGCTTATGTGGGATGTCTGAGGTTTTTCTTCCCTGTTGGATTCCTGTGCACTAGAATCACTCAAAACGGCCTCTTTCACAAGGTTCTGCCATGCAGATTTTTCCTCCCTGGTCTCCATCCTCAGTTCCTTCCCTGGGGAAGGAAGGACAAGGAAAGGATGGGATTTGCCTCCATGCCACAGGGAAGGGGAAGGAGATCCCACCAGTGCATCCCCAGCAGGACGGCATTGGCAGCAGGGTTGTCCTGCAGCTGGGGGCTGTGCTGGACTAGGAGATGGAGCAGGAGAGATGGGGAAAGGGGCACTGACTTCCTCCTCACCTGCCTGGGTATCACAGGGAACCTTCCTCTTCCTCGCAGCCTCCTCCTCCATCCAGTCAAGATCTGGGAATGGGAAATCCTGTTCTGGGAAGAAAACAAAGGGTGCGCACTTTGTCTTTTGTACTGGTTTGAAGGCAAACCTGGGGGAGAGTCTAGGTCAGAATACAATTTAATAAGAAAGTGAAGACCAAGGCAATGATACAGAAACACTGCCTTAAACTGACAGAGTCAGGATATAACCTGACACCCTGTTGGTCAGGGTGGTGGCTGCAGTCCCATTAAATGGTGGTTGCAGTCCTGTTAGAGTGATGAATGTGATTCTGTCAGAGCAGTGATCCTGTAGAAGGGTCTGGTCTTCCTCTGAAGGTCCAGTGGTGGTTATGGAGCTCTTGTCCTCTGGGAATACAGTAGGCAAGCTGCTCCTGGTGTTGCAAGGCTCAGCTTATATCCAGGCAGGAATGCTTGGTTCCTCCCCCTGGGTGGAGCATCCCACAATGGGATGATGGATTTTTATCAGTCCTGCAGTGACACTCAATGGCCCATTCACAGAAGATATCTCCCCTGGAGGGCATTATCAGGGCTGAGTCATGGAAGAGATAAAGAACATTGCCCCACCTGTTTATAGCAGTTGATGAAGATGGGGATTTGAAACATGCATTTGGTTACATCTTGCATGGCAAACTGAAACATTGGGGTAATCCCTGCTCAGGGGGTGAACACCACCCCTCTTACCCAAACTGGCTCAGGTGTAAAACCCCCACCCTGGGAAGGGCACACACACAGGGGACAATGTCACACTTACCCTGCTTCAGGGGAGGTCTCTGTCCCTTGTCACTCCCTTGCTCTCTCCCCTTTTCTCTTTCTTTCCATCTCTCTCTCTACCTCACATTTACTGTTCAATAAAATACACTTTGGATGTGGCCTCATTAGCACCTTAATTGGGCAGAGGAATCTCTATAACAATTTGAGTAACCAGACTGTGACATTATTTTGGCACAGTGAATTCAGGGCACTGTTGTCTGACTCCAAGTGCCTTTGACAAGAGTGTGGTTCCCTTCTCTGAGGAGGTTGTGGTTCTTTCTGGAAGAACCCTTGGAAACTTGGACACAGTCCCTCCTTCCTCCCGGGGAACTTATGGGAGAAATGATGAGGAAAATGGCTGTTGTGAGTGGCCAGTGTAAAAGAAAATATTTTCTTGTCCTTCCTTGAAAAGTTTGTTAAAATCACTGGAGGAAAGGGAGAAAATGTTACCAGCGAGACTGACAAGGTTCATTCACTCCAAGGTGAAGAACATAAGGGGCTGCTGAAAGTCCCACAAGAAGCCCAGCTCAAGTAGATAAATTCCCAAATAACTCCGGAATTCACAGGCTTGGGGGCTTTATCAAATGTGAGAATCATTATTCTCTTCATTCCTGTCACCTTTTTGACAGCTACACTGAGTTTCCCCTTCCTTTTAATAATCTTTATATTGGGCCAAATTTGCACTTTGCTTTTATTGGAACCTGACAGCAGCTGAGCTGTAGCTATGCAGGAACCAATGTAACTTGGAATTGCATCAAAATTGCTTCTATTGTCAGTTTATTCATGTTTGGGATTTGTGTTTTCATCATATGTGACTTATGGGAAATCAAATATTCATCAAGGTATTTTATGTAGGATAAAGTTTTATTTCTGCCAAGTTTATTTTGTCCATTGCCCAGGGGATGCTCAGGGGGTCTCTGTGCCTCTCACCCTGGGGGATGCTTGGGAGGGGCTGGGGGGGCTCTCTGACCTTCTCACCCCTGGGGAGGCCGGGGGGGTCTCTGTCCCTCTCAGCCCTGCTGTGACCCCACCCAAACTTCATCGGGGTCAGAGGGACAGGGACACCCACAAACCCCCAGAAGGGTTGAACCTGGGATTTGGCTTGGGGCTGAGGATTTAGGAAGGGGCTGGAATTGGGGCTGGGCTTGGATTTGGGGCTGAGATTGGATTAGAGCTGGGACTGAGGTTAAGGTGAGACATGGGATTGGCTTCAGGGCTGGGGTTGGGATTGGGTCTGGGGCTAGACGAGTCAGGCACTGGGATGAGAATAGTGAGAACAGAACTGTGAGTGTGTCCAAGCATGGAGTGAGACTGAGACCAGGGTCAGGATCAGGTTTGGGACTGAGCTCACCAAGAGCAGGACAGGGGGGATGTCACTGCAGGATGTCCCTGGCATCATCCCAGCCCTCCTCAGGCACCTCCAAACATGGGGGGCAGCTGGGTGCTCCAAGATCCAGGTGCTCCCACGCTGCCCCTCCATACCAGGCGAGCATTCCCTGAGGGCAGCCCTGACTGTGACCCTTGGGGCTCTGAGATCAGCCCTCACATCCCTGTGGGAGCAGCTGCAGACAGGTTGAGATGTTTCCCCCCCTCTTTCTGGAGAAAGGGTGAAGCCTGGCTGCCTGTTTCTCCTGGTGCCTCCTCCTCTCCTCAGCTGAGGATGTCCAACTCCCCAGGAGCAGGAAAATCCCCATTCCCTCTTTCCTTGTGGCTGCAGCCTGGAACATCCATCCAGAGTTAAGGACTTTTTGACAGCTCTGCTGAATGACACTGGGAGGAGATTTGTGAGAAGGGGAAGAAATTGTATTTTGATAGTAACTAAAAGATGCAAAATTATTCCTTTCTGTTATATTGCTTTTCAGTCAGTTCTGGTCTGTTTTCAGAGTGCCACCGTCTCAGCTGATTGTGTTTGTGCCCTCCTTTCTCTCCTGCCTCTCTTCCCCTGCTCTGTTTCTCTCTCAGAGTCTTCCTTGACCCAGGGCAGCTCACACTAAAGACCGTGCCCGGATTTAATTCCCAATTCAGGAGCTACAGCTGCCATGGGTGAAGTTAGGAAGGCTGGCAGTGAAATGCCACTGTAAGATCTTGCTCCACTTGGCTTTTGGCTCCTTCTTGACAGCTTTGCCTTCAAGGGCAGGAACATCTTTTCATAGCTGAGAATTGGAATTCCAGACCCTGGCAGTGTGTGCCGTGGATCCCAGAGGGGCATTCCCGAGGCTCCCAGGGTGCTGCTCCTGCCGTGCCTCCCAAGGAGCTTCTCTCCCAAGGGGAGAAGATCCAGCAGCTCTGTGGGCTCCCAGAGCACACAGCAAAGGTGACTTTGATGGACATTTTCCAGCACCTTCCCCTCTGGAAGCAGAGGGAGGGAGGAAAAAGAAGCGAGTCCTGGAAGGACTGGGATGGGCAGGGACCCTGTCCATGGATTACGACCCCGCGAGTGAGAGACGCCTCTGCCCCAGTGGAGGAGCGAATGAGAGCGTGGGAACGCAACCGACGATTATTGAACGTGGACTGAACGGAACAAGAAATGGGGAGGAGAAAGGGAGAGAAAGAAATCGGGAAGAGGTCTCACAGAACAGAAAGAAACAGGAAAAGGCTCCCGCCTGGACTCCGCAGCTCCCAGGGACACCGGCAGGGCGTAGCGCCTTCCACAATTCCAGCCAATCAGAAGAGGCGCTAACCAATTTCCAGCCAACCAGAGCTTTCCTCGTCGATGACTCACCGGTTGCCAGGCGGACCCGCAGAGCCCGGTGGCCCCGGAGCGGAATTTGGGGCTCGGGCCGGGGGGACGGATCCGCCCCGGGGGGGTCCCCAAGCCCCCTGCCCAGCCCTGGGGCCGATCGGGGGCTCCCCCACCCAGCAGCCGGTGCTGCGGGGCCGCGGGGCAGAGCGGTGGGAAAGGGGGGTCCGGGCTGGGAGCGGAGGAAATGCGGGAGGAAGAG
The DNA here is from genome assembly GCF_047830755.1 of Zonotrichia albicollis. Taxonomy (NCBI): domain Eukaryota; kingdom Metazoa; phylum Chordata; class Aves; order Passeriformes; family Passerellidae; genus Zonotrichia; species Zonotrichia albicollis. The sequence goes on from NC_133826.1 coordinate 35,832,248, forward strand.
GAGGGAGAGGAGGAGCAGCAGCGGGAGCGGGAGAATCGCGGCGCTCGCAGCGCCCGCACGCCGAGCCTGCAGCACCCCCTGCCCCGGGAGCATCGCCCCCAGCCCCGAGCCGCAGGGGAGGGCGGAGGCCGAGCTCGCCCCGGCTCCAGCCAGGAGTCTCCGGGAGGATTTTTTGGAGAGTGTTCGGAGCCGGCAGATCCCGGACTCGAGCCCCGGATATCTCCGGGCTCCCCAAGAGGAGCTTTTTCGGGGGGAGAGGAGCCGCGATCGCCCCTCGGGAGGGTCTCGGGGGGTCCACGTGGGGATGGCCCGGTACCGACGGGGCGGGACATTGGTTTTGGGGATCCCCGTGAGAGCCGGGGCTGTGGAATGGGGGACCCCCAGGGCGGGGAGAGGGGAAGGGGAGATACCGGAGCTGGGGGACCCCCGGCAGCCCGGAGATGAGGAGGGGACGGGACCCCCTGACCCTGACAGGGGTGTCCTGGGGTGACTTCATGATGTTCGTACCCCCAATGGTCTGTTTAGCCCAGAAATGAGTTCTGCACCTTTAAGGCTGGTTCTGAGAGAGAAGGGGAGGAGGAAGAATCTGCAGTTTGTTTCAGAAACTGCACTCACTCCTCTACATTCCAGCTCCTGGATGGACAGACAGCAGGACAGAGCTGTCCTTTGCTTTTAGTCAGTTTTTAGGTCTCTGAGGCAGAGAAGTTCTCCGGACTTTGATTTTTCTTTTTCTTTGGAGCTGTTTAAACCTGCTCTGGACTGAACAACCAGAACACCACCGGCAGCTCCCACCTGAGGCCCACTGTGATGGACCTGGGCCGAGGCATTTCCAGCGCTGGACGGACTGATAAGAGACTGATAATAGACTGATAAGTGACTGATAACACTGATAAGACACTGATAAGACACTGATAAGACACTGATAAGACACTGATAAGACACTGATAAGACACTGAGTGGGCCCAGCTACAACCCAAGGAGGGACTTTCGGAGTTTGTAATCTATTTTTGAGCAGCAGGAGGTTTTATTGCTTAATATGGTTCAATTTTTGTGCTGGTGAATGCTTTGCCTGTAAAATAAAGTTTTTTTAGACTTTTCTCCAAGGAAATATTTTCCTGGACTGGCTGAGGGTGGGGCTGCTGAATCGGCATTCTAGAGGAGACTGCTTTTGGAGGGTTTGAACCAAATTTGCCCTAAACCAGGACAGGGTGGTGGAAAGAAGGGGGAACCCCAAGTGGCTGGATTGAGGGGAGGCTGGGGAGGGGGACCTTGTGACCCCAGAACCTCCCAGAATCCCGAAGCAGGACCCTGGAGGGGGGGAATCCCCAGGACCCATGGGATTCCCAGCAGCCCTGAGAGAGGGGACCACCAGAACCCCAGAGGGATGAGACTGGAAATGGGAAACTCATTGTGGGGGTTTTTTTTTCATTCACTCTTGATTTTTGGAGGTTTTTATGCACAGCAGGTGACTTCTAGAGATAGACTTGGGTGGGAGGAATCCCCAACCCAAGGCGTTCACACCTTGTTTTTCCCAAACCAGGATTTTCCCCAAATCTTCCTGCCGTGACATCCCCCCTGTCCCGCTCTGGGTGAGCTCAATCCCAAACCTGACCCCAATCCTGGTCTCAGTCTGACTCCATGTTTAGACACACTCAGTTGTGTATTTATTCTCATCCCAGTCCCAAACTCATCCACCCCAGCCCCAGCCCAAAGCCAATCCCATGTCTAGCCTTAACCTCAATCCCAGCTCTAATCCAAATCTCAGCCCCAACTCCAACCCAGCCCCAATTCCAGCCCCTTCCTAAACCCTCAGCCCCAAACCAAATCCCAGGTTCAGCCCTTCTGGGGGTTTGGGGGTGTCTCTGTCCCTCTGACCCCGATGATGTTTGGGTGGAGTCACAGCAGGGCTGAGAGGGACAGAGACCCCCCCGGCCTCCCCAGGTGTGAGAAGGTCGGAGAGCCCCCCCAGCCCCGAGCACCCTCAGCGGTGAGAGGGACACAGAGCCCCTGGTCCCCAGCCCTGCACAGGCATTGCCTGAGGCCATAGAGATGGAGACCCCCGAGCATCCCCCAGGGTGAGGGGACAGAGACCCCTGAGCATCCCCTGGGCTGAGAGGGACAGAGACTGCCCCGAGCATCCCCTGGAACAGAGGTGAGAGGGAGGGAGACCCCCAGGCATTTCCTGGGGTGAGAATGATGCAGACCCCCTGGGGAACAGCCTGGGGTGACAGGGACAGGCACAACCCCTGCAGAACGGCCTGGGGTGACAGGGACATGAAAAACACCCCCAAACCCCTTCCAAGCATCCCCCAGTGCGAGAGGCACAGAGACCCCTTGAGCATCCTTTGGGCACTGGACAAAATAAACTTGGCAGAAATCAAACTTGACTCTGCAAAATTACTTTGAAGAATATTTGCTCTTCCCACAAGTAACTTGTGATGAAAGCGCAAACAAATCCCAAACATGAATAAACTGACAATCCAAGCAGTGATGTGGCAATTCCAATATTCATTGCTTCCTGCACATCTCCAGCTCAGCTGCTGGCAGGTTCCGATAAAAGCAAAGTGCAAATTTGGCCCAATACAGATTAATAAAAGGAATGGAAATCTCTGTGTAGCAGTCACAAAGGTGACAGGGATAAAGAGAAAAATGATTGTCACATTTGGTAAAGCCCCCAAGCCTGGGAATTCAGGACTTATTCGGAAATTTATCAACTTGAGCTGGGCTTCTTCTGGGACTTTTGGCCGCCTTGTGTTCCTCACTGTGGGGTGACTGTACCTTGTCAGTCTCGCTGGTAACATTTGCTCTATTTCCTCCAGTGATTTTAACAACTTTATAAGGAAAGACAGCAAATTATTTTCTTTACACTGGCCACTCATAAAAGCCATTTTCCCCATCATTTCTCCCATAAAGAGAAAAAACTTTTATAAGCTCCATAAGCTCCGCAGGAGGAAGGAGGGACGGTGTCCAAGTTTCCAAGAGTTCTTCCAGAAAGAACCACAACCTTGTCAGTGGAGGGAGCCCTGATGTTGTCAAAGGCACTTCGGGTCAGAGAATAGCGCCTAAACACACTGTGCAAAAATAATGTCACAGTCTGGTTATGCAAATTTTTAGAGAGATTCCTCTGCCCCAATTAAGGGGCTAATGAGGCCACATCCAAAGTGTATTTTATTGAACAGTAAATGTGAGGTAGAGAGATGGAAAGAAAGAGAAAATATGAGTGACAAGGGGCAGAGACCTCCCCTGGACCAGACCAAGTGTGACATTGTCCCCTGTGTGTGGGGGTTTTACACTTGAGCGACTTTGGGTAAGGGGGTGGTGTTCACCCCCTGAGCAGGGATTACACCACTGTTTCAGGTTGCAATGCAAGATGTAAACAAATGCATGCTTTCAATCACCATCTCCATAAACTGTTAGAGACAGGTGGGGCAGGGTTCTTTATCTCTTCCATGACTCACCCCTGATAATGCCCTCCAGGGGAGATATCTTCTGCTAATGGGCCATTGCGTGTCTCTGCAGGACTGATAAAATTCCATCATCCCATTGTGGGATGATCCGCCCAGGGGGAGGATCCAAGCATTCCTACCAGGATATATACTGAGCCTTGCTACAACCAGGAGCAGCCTGCCTACTGGATTGCCAGAGGACAAGAGCTCCATAACCACCACTGGATCTCCAGACGAAGACCAGACCCTTCTACAGGATCACTGCTTTGACAGAATCACGTTCACCTCTCCAACAGGACTGCAGCCACCATTTATTGGGACGGCAGCCACCAGCCTTACCTACAGGGTGTCAGGTTATATCCTGACTCTGTCAGTTTAAGGCAGTGTTTCTATATCGTTGCCTTGATCTTCATTTTCTTTTAAATTGTAATTCTGGTTTAGACCCTCCCCATGTTTGCCTTCAAACCTGTACAAATCTCATGGTGCCCATCCCTTGTTATTCTCCCAAAAGAGGATTTCCCATTTCCAAACCTTTGCCAGATGGAAAAGGAGGCTGTGAGGAACAGGAAGGATCCCCAGGACACCCGGGCAGGTGAGGAGGAAGTCAGTGCCCCTTTCCCCCTCTCTCCTGCTCCATCTCCCAGCCCAGCTCAGCCCCTGGCTGCAGGACAACCCTGCTGCCAACACCATCCTACCGAAGATGCACTGGGGGGATCTCCTTCCCCTTCCCTCTGGCAGGGAGGCAAATCCCATCCTCTCCTTGTCTTTCCTCCCCCAGAGAAGAAGCTGAGGACTGGGACCAGGGATGACAAATCCCCACAGCAGAACATCAAGGAAGATGCTGTTATGAGTGACTCCAGGGCACAGGAATCCAACGGGGAGGAAACTCCCCAGAGATTCCACAGGAAGAGGGGCTCCAAACCCAGTCTGGGGTGCTCTGAGGAGGAAAGACCCTCCCTGAGCCAGGAAGGTGGACAGAGCTTCAGCCAGAGCTCAGAGCTGGTGGTCCATGAGCAGCTTCATGATGGGGAGAAGCCCCACAAGTGCTTGCAGTGTGGGAAGAGCTTCAGGCAGAGGAGCAGCCTGATCCGCCACCAACACATCCACACCTGGGAATGGCCCTATGAGTGTGGGGAGTGTGGGAAGGGCTTCAGCTACAGGTCAGACCTCATCAGGCACCAACGCATCCACACTGGGGAGAGGCCCTACGAGTGTCCCCAGTGTCAGAAGAGGTTTCGGACCAGCTCCAGTCTCCTCCAGCACCAGCAGTTTCACACAGATGAGAGGCCCTTCCACTGCCCTGAGTGTGGGAAGGGCTTCAAGCAAAACTCCGACCTCATCAGGCACCGGCGCATCCACACTGGGGAGAGGCCCTACGAGTGTCCCCAGTGTGGGAAGAGCTTCACCCAGAGCTCTAACATGACAAAACACCAACGGAGGTGCCACTAAGGGAAGCCCTGCGAGTGCTCCAGCTGCAGGAGGAGCTTTGTGAACTGGTCCAGCTTCATCCCCAGTGGAGGTCTAATGTTGGGAAGAGCGCAGGTGATCCATGGTCCCTATGATCCATGCTGGGAAGACAACTGCCCCAATACCTTCCCTGTCAATGACATGGTGTAGAACTGAAGAACATGAGGGTTTTTCCATGGCCCTGTCATTACATTCACTCTCACCTCAAGTTTTTGCCAGGGGCAGGACAGGGACTCTCTCTCTCCCTGAGAAGAAGGGTGTACTTTCCAAGTGGGGGGAGGCCGGGGGGGTCTCTGTCCCTTTCAGCCCTGCTGTGACCCCACCCAAACATCATCGGGGCCAGAGGGACAGAGACAACCCCAAAGCCCCAGAAGAGCTGAACCGGGAATTTGGTTTGGGGCTGAGGAGTTAGGAAGCCGCTGGAATTGGGGCTGGGTTAGAGTTGGGGCTGAGATTTGGATTAGAGCTGGGATTGAGGTTAAGGCGAGACATAGGATTGGCTTTGGGCTGGGGTTGGGATAGATGAGTATGGGACTGGGATGAGATAAAATACAGAACTGTGAGTGTGTCTAAATGTGGAGTGAGATTGAGACCGGGATCAGGGTCAGGTTTGGGATTGAGCTCACCCAGAGTGGGACAGGGAGGATGTTACGGTGGGAAGGTTTGGGGAAAATCCTGGTTTGGGAGAAAAACTAGGTGTTAATGCCTTGGGTTGTGGACTCCTCCAACCCACGTCCATTTCTAGAAGTCACCAGATGTCCAAAAATCAAGACTGAATCAAAAAAAGCCACCAGGAGTTTCCCATTTCCAGTCTCATCCCTCTTGGGTTATGGTTGCTCCCGCATCTCAGGGCTGGTGGGGATTCCATCAGTCCAGGGGATCCCTCCTCTCCAGGGTCCTGCTTTTGGATTCTGGGAGGTTCTGGGGTCACAAGGTCCCCCTCTCCAGCCTCCCCTCAATCCAGCCACTTGGGGTTCCCCCTTCTTTCCACCACCCTGTCCTGGTTTAGGGCAAATTTGGTTGAAACCCTCCAAAAGGAGTTTCCTCTAGAATGCCGATTCAGCAGCCCCACCCTCAGCCAGTCCGGGAAAATATTTCCGGGGAGAAAAGTCTAGAAAAACTTTATTTTACAGGCAAAGCATTCACCAGCACAAAAATTGAACAATATTAAGCAATAAAACTTCCTGCTGCTCCAAAATAGATGACAAACTCCGAAAGTCCCTCCTTGGGTTGTAGCTCCATGCACTCAGCGTCTTATCAGTGCCTTATCAGTGCGTTATCAGTGTCTTATCAGTGGCTTATCAACCTCTTATCAGTCTATTATCAGTCTCTTATCAGTCTGACCAGCGCTGGAAATGCCCAGGCCCAGGCTTATCCCGGTGGGCCTCAGGGAAGAGCTGCTGGTGGTATTCTGGTTGTTCAGTCCAGAGCAGGTTTAAACAGCTCCAAAGAAAAAGAAAAATCAAAGTCCGGAGAACTTCTCTGCCTCAGAGACCTAAAAACTGACTAAAAGCAAAGGACAGCTCTGTCCTGCTGTCTGTCCATCCAGGAGCTGGAATGTAGAGGAGTGAGTGCAGTTTCTGAAAACAAACTGCAGATTCTTCCTCCTCCCCTTCTCTCTCAGAACCAGCCTTAAAGGTGCAGAACTCATTTCTGGGCTAAACAGACCGATGGGGTACGAGCATCATGAAGTCACCCCAGGACACGCCCCTGTCAGGGTCAGGGGGTCCCGTCCCCGCCTCATCTCGGGGCTGCCGGGGGTCCCCCAGCTCCGGTATCGCCCCTTCCCCTCTCCCCACCCCGGGGGTCCCCCGTTCCACAGCCCCGGCTCTCACGGGGATCCCCAAAACCAATGTCCCGCCCCGTCGGTACCGGGCCATCCCCACGTGGACCCCCCGAGACCCTCCCGAGGGGCCATCGCGGCTCCTCTCCCCCCGAAAAAGCTCCTCTTGGGGAGCCCGGAGATATCCGGGGCTCGAATCCGGGATCTGCCAGCTCCGAACACTCCTCAAAAGAATCCTCCCGGAGACCCCTGGCTGGAGTTATTTGGGAATTTAGCTACTTGAGCTGGGCTTCTTCTGGGACTTTCAGCAGCCTTGTGTTTTTCATGTTGGAGTGAACGAACCTTTTCAATCTCGCTGGTATCATTTGCTCCCTCTCTTCCAGTGATTTTAACAAACTTTTCAAGGAAGGACAACAAAATATTTTCTTTATAATCCAGACCAACAACAGCCATTTTCCTCATCAGTTCTTCCATACGTGACTCAGAGGAAGTTCCAAGGGTTCTTCCAGAGAGAACCACACCCTCCTCAGAGGAGGGAACCATTCTGTTGACAAAGGCACTTGGGGTCAGGGAACAGTGCCCTGAACTCACTGCGCCAAAATAATGTCTCAATCTGGTTAAAAAACTTACTAGAGAGATGCCTCTGCCCCAATTAAGGTGCTAATGAGACCAAATCTAATGTGGATTTTATTGAACAGTAAATGTGAGGTAGAGAGAGTTAAAAGAAAGAGGAAAGCAGGGCATGGCGAGGGAGTGACAAGGGACAGAGACCTCCCCTGAAGCAGGGTAAGTGTGACATTGTCCCCTGTGTGTGCCCTTCCCAGGGTGGGGGTTTTACATCTGAACCAGTTTGGGTAAAGGGGGGTGGTGTACACCCCCTTGAGCAGGGATTACCCCACTGTTTCAGTTTGCCATGCAAGATGTAACCAAATGCATGTTTTCAATCCCCATCTTCATCAACTGCTATAAACAGGTGGGGCAGTGTTCTTTATCTCTTCCATGACTCAGCCCTGATAACGCCCTCCAGGGGAGATATCTTCTGTGAATGGGCCATTGAGTGTCACTGCAGGACTGATAAAATTCCATCATCCCCTTGTGGGATGATCTGCCCAGGGGGAGGATCCAAGCATTCCTGCCTGTAAATAAGCTGAAGCTTGCAACACCAGGAGCAGCTTGCCTACTGGATTCCCAGAGGATAAGAGCTCCATAACCACCACTGGACCTCCAGACGAAGACCAGACCCTTCTGCAGGATCACTGCTCTGACAGAACCACGTCCACCTCTCCCACAGGACTGCAGCCACAATTTATTGGGACGGCTGCCACAACCCTGACCAACAGGGTGTCAGGTTATATCCTGACTCTGTCAGTCTAAGGCAGTGTTTCTGTATCATTGCCTTGATCTTCACTTTGGTTTAGAATTGCAATTTTGGTTTAGACCCTTTCCCAGGTTTGCCTTCAAACCAGTACAAAACTCAATATGGTCATCCCTTGTTATTCTCCCAAAAGAGGATTTCCCATTTCCAAACCTTTGCCAGATGGAAAAGGAGGCTGTGAGGAACAGGAAGGATCCCCAGGACTCCCAGGCAGGTGAGGAGGAAGTCAGTGCCCCTTTCCCCCTCTCTCCTGCTCCATCTCCCAGCCCAGCTCAGCCCCTGGCTGCAGGACAACCCTGCTGCCAACACCATCCTACCGAAGATGCACTGGGGGGGATCTCCTTCCCCTTCCCTCTGGCAGGGAGGCAAATCCCATCCTCTCCTTGTCTTTCCTCCCCCAGAGAAGAAGCTGAGGATTGGGACCAGGGATGACAAATCCCCACAGCAGAACATCAAGGAAGATGCTGTTATGAGTGACTCCAGGGCACAGGAATCCAACGGGGAGGAAACTCCCCAGAGATTCCACAGGAAGAGGGGCTCCAAACCCAGTCTGGGGTGCTCTGAGGAGGAAAGACCCTCCCTGAGCCAGGAAGGTGGACAGAGCTTCAGCCAGAGCTCAGAGCTGGTGGTCCATGAGCAGCTTCATGATGGGGAGAAGCCCCACAAGTGCTTGCAGTGTGGGAAGAGCTTCAGGCAGAGGAGCAGCCTGATCCGCCACCAACACATCCACACTGGGCAATGGCCCTACGAGTGTGGGGAATGTGGGAAGGGCTTCAGCTACAGGTCAGAACTCATCAGGCACCAACGCATCCACACTGGGGAGAGGCCCTATGAGTGTCCCCAGTGTCAGAAGAGGTTTCGGACCAGCTCCAGTCTCCTCCTGCGTGAGCGGATTCACACAGATGAGAGGCCCTTCCGCTGCTGTGTATGCGAGAAGGGCTTCAAGCAAAAGTGCACCCTGATCACCCACCGGCGCATCCACACCGGGGAGAGGCCCTACGAGTGTCCCCAGTGTGGGAAGAGCTTCACCCAGAGCTCTCACTTGACCAGTCACCAACGGAGGCACCACTAAGGGAAGGCCTCCAATACCCAAGTGCAGGAGGATTTTGTGCACTGCCTCAACTCCAGTAATTGGAGTATCCACATTGGGAAAAGCCCTGATGATCCATATTCCCCATGATCCATGCTGGGAAGACACCTGTACTTTTTCTTGTCCTTGCCAATGATATGATGTGGGATGGAAAAACATGAAGGTCTGGCCATGGCCCTGTCATTACATTCACTCCCACCTCAGGTCATTGCCAGGAGCAGGAAATGGACTCTGTCTCACCCTGAGGAGAAGGGTGAAATTTCCAGGAAGGGGAAATTGTGGCCAGGAAGACCCAGTGACTTTTGTTGAGTTTTCCCTGTAAACAGTGCCTTCTGTTATCCAAATTGTTTCTGGTTTTGTTTGTTCCTTATCTCGTTGTTGTTCCCAATAAATTGTTCTTATCTAAGCCCAGAATCTTTCCTTTTTGTGCTTTCCATGGGAGGTGGGAGGGCAGTGAGGGCAGTGCGGTTTTAGCGGGAGCAGGAAATTGGGGAATCCCATTCCTGAACCCCGGCCCGTGGAAACCGAGCATCCCAGCTGGTCCCAGCCCTGGTGGCCATGGCAACAGCCTTGGGAGCGGGTCCCTGGCTGGCGCTGTGGGAACCTCTTCCCTCTGGTGCCCAGGGACAGGAGTGGAGAGAACGGCTGCAGCTGAGTCGGGGCAGGCTCAGGTTGGATGTCAGGAAAAGGTTTTTGCCCAGAGGCTGCTGGGGCCCTGCCCAGGCTCCCCAGGGAAGGGTCCCAGCTCCAGGGCTCTCTGAGCTGCAGCAGCGTTTGGACAGCGCTGCCAGGCCCAGGCTGGCATTGTTGGGGTGTCCTGTGCAGGGCCAGCAGTTGGACTGGAGGATCCTGATGGGTCCCTCCCAGCTCAGCCAATTCTGTGGCTCTGGGATCCCATGAGCCTGGGGATGGGGCTGCAAATGGTTGCCATGGCAACGAGCTCTGGCTGCAGGCCTGGGCTGGTGTCCATGGCAACCACCCCTGGCATGGGGTCTCCATGGAGCTGCTGAGGGACTGACCATAGCAACAGGGGACCAGTGATGGTTGCCATGGAAACTGACCATAGCAACAGGTTCCTGGTAATGGTTGCTGTGGAAACTGAACAGAACAACAGGTGGCTGGTGATGGTTGCCTGCTAAGGGTCAGATTTGTTACAGGCCCTCAGAGACGTTCCATGGGGACTTTCCAGAAATCTCTAGGCTGTTCCAGAGCTGGAATGTCACAGACACAGACAGGGCCTCCATGGAGATCTCCTAGGGCTTTCTGGGGATGGTAAAGAGCTGTGTGGACAGAGGCAGTCACAGCCATTCCATGGTGACATCCCGGGGGACCTTGTGCTGCAAAGGCACCGATCTGTCACAGGCACTCATGGGGGCTCCATGGTGACATCCCAGGAGTCCTCACTTGCAGGCCTGTCATCAATGGTCCATTGTGGCACTGTGGAGCCAAAGGAGACCATTGTGACACAGCAAAGCCCCAGGGTCCAAAGGTCCATTGTGACATTGCAGACCTCATGGAACAGAGGAGTCCCGTGACATTGTGGGGCCTGGGGAGCCACAGGGACCATTGTGACACTGCAAGGGCTCATGGAATCCTTGGGACCATTGTGACCCTGTAGGGACATCTGACACCTGGGGGCACTGTGACACTGTGGGACCCCATGGATCCAACGCACCAGTGTGACACTATGGAGCCCCATAAAACCAAGGGAACACAGAACAGCTCTGACTGGTTTGGCTTCCCATGGACTGCCTGACTGGTCCAGGTGACCTTTGCACCTTGAGGTTCACTTCTCATGTGCTGCTGAAACACTGGGGCTCTGTGCTTTCCTTCCCAATGGAAAAGCACTGTCCTTCTACTCCAGGCACCCATGGCCAGAATTGGGATTTCACCTCCAAAGTTCCTTATATCCAGGAATTCTTCCCATCGGAATATTGCCAGGACAAGTCTGGCTGGCAGTAGTTCCACAAGGGTCACCTCTCATCTGTCCCCAAAACACTGGGGGAGCCTCCATACTCTCCTTCTTATGGGAGAGAACTGTCCTGCTTCTCCAGGTGCCCATGGCCGAGATTGCGTTTCCACCTCCAAAATTCCCTAAATCCAAAATCTGCTATTACTGACATGTCTAGCTGACCTTGGCCTAGTGAGGGTCTCACCTACCTGCCTTCCAAACCTTGATGCTCTGTGCTTTCCTTCCCATGGAAAAGAACTGTCCTTCTAAGCCAGGTGCCAATGGCCACAATTGGGATTTCACCTCCAGCATTGCCTGTTGTGACAGACCAGAGGAGATTGTTGGCTCTAAACATTTTGTGTGTGGGGGAGGAAGGGGCAGGTCCAGCCTTGCCCTGCCCTGTAAGTCCAGCCCTGCCCTGCCCTGTGACCACAATCGCCCCAGGGGCCTCCAGTGGGTTTAAGGTTTCTACCTGACCCACGGCACACTGAACCCCCTGCACCGCCATCCCACCCTGGGCACTGGGGCCCTCTTGGGTGTACTCAGGGCTGCTGCTGTACTTGGGGCACCCTAAACCCCACTAGGGACCCGTGTCCCCCCACTGCAGGGATTGTGCAGGACTCACACCGCCCCGATCCTCCATGCACCCGGAGCTCCGTTCGGGGTTTGTGTGCCAACTCACCAATTCATCTACCACCTTTACTCGAGTTTGGTGCACAGGAAAAACACCAGCCAGATATTCGTAAGAGGTCAAAATGACACAAAATTCTACTGGCAAAGTGCAAAAAATCAAGAACTTTGGAAGAGTATTTAATGCAACATCAAATTACACATAAAACACTTATAATAGCAGTAACTTCATTTACTTAGCCCATTTATCCTGGAAACGTGAAAACACGTAAGCTGTTAGGGTATCCAAAAATGTTCCATATAAAGAGCATTAGAAGGAGAAGAAGGAGAGAGACAGAAAGACAGAAGCTCTATAGAAAGACACACATATGACTAACAGCTCCTAGGGTTTCAGTGTGGGTGAGACACAAACCCCAGGAGAAGGCAGAGTCCATACCAGGGGCTCACCTTGTGCTCTATGTTTTTAAGCCCCCGGGCCCTTGTGAGCCTCCCCCAGGTGGGATTTCTGATCGCACAGGCAATCAGGGCTGGGTTAGTGCTGTCCCCACTGTGTGACTGAGTGACAGCTCATCCCATGGTGTCTCAGGACATTGATCTCATCCAGCCTCTGACAGTGACCATGGTGATACAGGGGAACCTCAGGGAACCTTGGGTCAGTTGTGACAATGTGGGTCCAAGGACATCACGGTGACACTGGGGAACCTCATGGAACCATGGGTCAGTTGTGACAATTTGGGTCCAAAGACACCACGGGAGATGTCATAGACAGGTAGAATAATGATAAAAGAAAGGCCTTTTGACATGAAGCCTTGTTTGGCCATATCAATAGCTGGCCTATCATCTCTTCTGAGTGCAGCTAAGCAGTTACAAGTTCCCATGTGAAGCTATTTTGAGAATGAGACTTTGTGACCATTCTATTCTGAGGGTGAAAAACAAATGCACCTGCAATAACAAGGGATTTGTCCCACGAGAATCAGTGAAGAGGTAAACAATACAATAGAGAGATTTGATGCACAAGTAAAATCTATTTTATTAACCAATAATCGACTAACTGATAAGAAATCTATGAACAAACTAAAGGTGCACACAAGGTGTGTTAAACTGTGTAAAATGAGTTGGATGAATAAAGAATAAAGGCTTCTTCTCCATCTTAGCTTAGTCCTTTGGGATTTCAGTTCCCCCCTTCTTGACGGCTTCGGGTTCCCCCTTCTTTGGGTCTTTGGCTTCCTTCTTCTCTGAGATTTTGGCTTCCTTCTTCTCCGGGATTTTGGTTTCCTTCCACTCTGGGATTTTGGTTTTCTTTTTTGGGATTTCGGTTTCCATATTCTCTCGGGTCTTGGTTTTCCCCTTTGCTGGTATTGGAGGTTGCTTCCCAACAGAGACACTCTTCTTTCCCTTCTTCAGCATCTCTTCCTCCTTCCTCCTGTCTTCCTCCTCTAGGGCTTTTGCCTCCTCCTTGACCTTTTGAGTTGGCTCCTTCAGCTCCCTTCTGCAGACAAAATAGGAAACATGGCTGAGAGTCCCACCAGAACCTTGGGCTCCCTAGTCCTGGCTGGCCCTGCACTTCATTCCCTGACCCTGAGGCCATTTCCGTGAATTCTCCTCAACCCACAGAGGCTGGGAACATCCCAAGTGAGGGAATTGGTGGAAGGGGACCTCCAGGAGGAGCCAAACCTGAGCTTTGCCATCATAAGGTGTTGACTGTACAAGCTCCCTCTGAAGGCACAGCCAGACCCCTCCAGCCCCTGCCAAAGGCTGATCCAGCAGCTCTGCGCTGGTGCCTGGAAATGCCCTTTGTCTCTTGGCTTCCCAGTTAAAAGCAGAGCACAGATTGCTGACATCTGCTTAGCTCCCCTACAGTTCTTACTCAGCTCATTCAGCCCCCTTCTCCCTGGGCATAGCTGAGGCATGATTTTAAAGAGTTCAGATTTCAGCTGAGGGTTAGAAGCAATTCCCATTGATCAGGATGTAGGTTAGATAGGCAGACCACAGGTTAATGATTATGAGATGCTTAAGCTGGAGCTGATTGTTCTATTGTTTACCATTAGGAGCATCTTTCTAGAGGGAAGTGGAGGAAGTGAACTGGTATAAGAACATCTTGAAACCAGTAGAACAATGGTTAGCACCTGGGCTTGATGTCAATCAATCACTAAGTTGGGGACCTTGGATGGTGCCAGAGGGTCACAGAGACCTGATGAAGACATTCCTGACTTCATCCCTTAAGACCACTGACCCACTTCGAGACCATTGACCCAGTTCAAGGGAAGAATTGCACAGGAGTGAAGGACCAATGACCTCATTTGAATACAGAGCAGGGATGGGAGGTGCTGGGGTTGTGCAGATGTATTGTATGTAAGATCTTGGGAAATAAAGAGAGGGCAAAGAACCTTGGACAGTGCGGTCACGCCTTTTAGGGACAGCTCTGGTGCCGCCCGCCGGTGTTAATAAACATCCCACAATCTAACTTTGATTAGTTAGAGAGTCTCTGTCCATGATCTTCAGTTTTAACGACTCCTAGCCTGCTCCTTCATGAGAACAATACTATCAGTCAGAAAGCAAAGGCTACAGGAACTCCTCTCCTGCAAGACAGGCTCTTGTCAGGCAGATTTCCTGCTGGAACCCAGCTGGGACCAAGCAAACCAGTGCTGGCTGCCATGGAAACCATTGGAAGCAGCCTCATCCATCTCCTCCCCATGAAACCAACTCCAGCCTGGCCTGAAGAAGTCCTGCTGCACAGGCTGCCTTTAAGCAGCCTCCACTCCCAGCTCCACACTTGGCCTGTGTGTCCTGAGCTGGCTGCCTTGCTGGAGCTGAGCTGCTCCTGTGCTTGCCTACGGCTGCAGCTGCAGGGGAGCCTAAAGGATAGGAGCCTTTCTGGCTGCTGTGCCAACATAAGGAGAACCCTGGCAGGTCAGCATTGCAAGGACTTCATCTGTGGCAGGAGCAGGACCCAAAGCAAGGTTTGCTCTGTGCCCCACGCCTGCCCATACCACAATCCCACTGTTCTGGTGAAGAAGGCAGATGATGAAGAAGATGCCACTCAACACCATGGACTTCAAGACACCTCTAGAGGTGGTGCCAATGCAAGCCCAGAGCCCAGCTCCCTGCAGGCAGCAGCTAAGCCAGCAGGGCTCAGCACTCAAATAGAGAAGAAGAGGTTCTGTCTCAACAGAAGAAGGTCCTTCCTCTCTTGGCAGCCAGGGAGCTCAGAGTGGCCATCCCTGTGTTGCTGCTGGCCTTTGCTGTGCAGCTCCTCTGAGCTCAGAGGCCTTGGAGCAGGGAAGCCCTGCAGGGACAATAACCCATGGCAGAGCAGGAACCCACGGAAGGCTGACTCACCTGTCCCTGAGAGGGGCCTGTGAGCCACAGTTGATCTCCTGGGGGCTCAGGGAGGAGCTGACATGTGAGGCTGCCCTGGGCACCAGCACCTCGGAGGTGGAGCCTCCCTCCACGTGGCACAGCTCCGGGACATTGCAGGTGGTGGTGAGCTGGCCAGAGAAGGTGGAGGAGACCTGCTGGCTCTGTCCTGGCTGCAGCACACCTGGCAGTGGCAGGATACTGAAAGCCTGGACGGAAGACAGGAGAGATTGAGGTGTTGAGCATGGAAATGGAGGCAGAAGAGCATCTTGGAGCAAAGTGCAGCTGTAGCCAGGGGGCCTATTCTCCAAACACTGCCAGAATCACCCTCACCTCATCCTGCATCCATGCCATTGACCAGTGCAGGGACTATGGGGAAAATCTTCTCCCATACTCACGGGTCAATGCATTAATTAGTACATGACATGAAAGTGAACTGGGATGGCTCCTGGCAGTAGAAATTCTCTCTGATGCACAACTTGCCTTTAAAATGTTTCAAAACTTCCCGCTTTTAGAAAAGGAGGAGACTCAGAGTGAGAGCTCTTGGAGCTGAGGGAAGGAGTCCAGCCCAGCTCATCTGACTCCTGAGGCTCTTCCCCTCTCTCTCTGATTTAAATGCTTCTTTCTCAAGGTGCTACAGCAAAAGCTCCTGCAAAAATTTCCTGTGGAGCACCTGCGGAGTTGCAGGGGGAGCAGTGCCCTCCACAGGTGCCGCACAGCGTCCTTGGGCAGCCCCACAACGTGTCCTGCACGGCCTCTCCAACAAGCAGCTGCTCCAGCAGCACTTTGTGATGGGCCTGCAGGGATGGGAGGCCCCTCTGTGGCCAATGCTGAGGGCCCCCAGTGGCACTGGCAGCTCCAGCCCTGCTTGCCACACTGACAATGGGCAAGGGAGACAGATTCCCTCTTGCCTTCTCCGCTCCCAGGGGAGTGTGAGCCATGTCCAGGGAGCACCTGAATCCCTCCAAGCCTCGAGGGAGGTGAGGGTGCTCAGGAGTTGGTGCTGGCACCCAAAAAACAAGCCATTTTCTATGCTGGGAAGAAGAGACAGCCCCCTGCAAAGTCTCCCTTTGTCAGACAGCTCCAGGGCCAGCAGTGCAATAGCAGCTCTGGGTGAAAGCAGAGCCCTGCAAACAGGGAGTCTGGCTGCCTTGGGAAGAGGCTCCATGGAGATCAGGATCATCCCAGCTTGCTCTGGGAGGGAAGCTGGAGGTGTTACCATTATGATGCAGAGAAAAGCCTCATCTTACATGGGGAAGGAAACAAGGCAAAAAATCCCACACTCAGCACAGGCCTGTAGGATCTGAGTCAGCTTCTCCCAGGAAAACTCTCCTATTTCTCCCTCCCCCTCAGGCCATGTCCAGCCCTTGGCCCTGCTGCCCAGCCCACTGTCAGGGCACAGCACAGCAGGGCAGCAAAAAGGGAGCTCAGCATGAGCAGGACTTGGTGCTGGCAGGCTGGGGAGGCAAAGCAAGCAGTAGGTGTACAAGAAAATCTATCTCTGCTCCTGAAGAGTGGGTAAAATCCTGCACTTCTTTCAGGGCTCTTGCTGCCTCCACCTTTCCAGTCCTGAAGTGCCTCCATCGAGTTCCCGGGGATTCCAGACTGGTTCTCCTCTCCTTTGGTGGCTGGGGTTTGAATTTAGGTGGGTGGAGCTCATCTCTGGAAAATAAATAACTATGAACAGGGACCTGCAGTGGGAGGGAGGGAGGGACACCTGCATGAGCAGCTCCTGGCCAGGATGCAGCCCCTGGGTGGATGCTGGCACGTTGAACTGAGAAATGGTTTGATCCAGCCCTTCCCAATCCAGGCTGGGGCAGGTCTGTTCTAAAGTCAGCCCAGGGATGGCACTGAGGTGCTGCAGCAGCTGCAACTGCTTGCATTGAGCAACTACAGAGGACAGGCATTAACACCTGGTGGGGATGCAAAAAGCACAGTGGGAGAGGAAAAGACAGAGAAGGCAGCAAAAAGGTGAGATTTCAGACACCGAGGGGCAGACCCAGCCAGTGCTCAGCCAGCACAGGCCACCCAGTGCCCAAGGCCAGAAACTCTGCAGCTCCACCAGGGATTTATCAGGAATGTTCCCCTGACACCGCTGGGGGGGTTGGTTGACATTTTCCAACACTCCCAGGTGACTCAGGTCGCATTCCCCATCCATCCATCCTTCCATCCATACATACACAGGCTGTGGTGCTGGGATCCTGCCAAGCTCTGCCGGCCTTGGGCTTGGGGAGATTTCTGCCAGCCGTCCTGAGCTCCGTAATTGTGCTCTCTGTTCCAGGAAGCAAGCAAGAAAGATTTTAAAATCCCCAAAACAAACCACAACAGACAAACCTAAAAAACCTTCAACAGCTCAACCCTGCTCAAGTTATTGCTTTAGGGACAGCTACCACTCTCCAGCTGAAATGCTGGGCTTTTGGGGAAAAAGAAAATTACATGTTCACCTCCAAATTGAAAAGGATTAAGGTTAGAGAACCTTTCAAACTAAAAATTATTGCCCCAAAGCTTTTATCTTTGCAAGAAATCTCTAGGTAAGACCAGCCTGACAGTTAAACAACTGGTTCTTCTGGTGGGGAGAAACCCTCCTCTTTAAGGGAAGCAGCCTGATAGTTAAAAGCAACTGTTTGGTCAAACTTCAGGCTCCCTGGCACAGCCTGCATTGCCTGTCCTTCCTGTTCACTGATTTACAGGCAGTGCCACAATGGCCTGGGTTCAGATGTTTGGTGCCATCCAAGGAATTTGGCATTGCCATTTCCATGTTTTAATCGAAGTTTCAATCCTTGCAAACACTCTTCAAATGCCAGCTTTCCCTTCTTTTACAGAAAGCTCAAGGTTCCTAGAAGACTTCTGACATCCTCTTTTGTGCTCAGAGGGATGACATTTTCAAACAGATGTTTCCAAAGTTAACAGCATTTGAAAGAATAATGAACTCAAATGCCCCTGGATTCCAGCTTAGCCCAGCTCCATTCTGTGTCAGACACTGAGATTCCCACCTCTAAGGCAGGAGCTGTTTGTGCCCCCATCCCTCCTGTCCTTCTCCCCAGCAGCCTGTGCCTGTTGTCCCCGGCAGAATCCCTGTCCCTGTGCACCCTGCCAGGAGCAGCTGCACACAGGCTCACATCTCCCCTTGCCCTCACCAGGGGGTTTCTCTCATCCCCGAACACGCCGATGAGAACCTCGGTGCGATGAGTGCCCAGGGCCTGCACTGCCACCACAACTGGGATCTCTGCTGTGCTCTGGGGCTGCACAATCCCACAGGGCTTGGGGCTGGAGTAGAGCACAGCAGAGTCCTCCGTGCGTTTCTGGAAGGGACACAATGAAATGCAGATTCAGAGGGACCTCTCAAGAAACTTTAGGCTCCTTAACATCCACCACAACAGCAACTTACACACACCTTTAAAACTCCCCAGGACAAAGGTCAAAGGCACAAACAAGATGCAAGAATTGTAGGTTTAGCACTCCCAGGGGATCCTGCAAGGAAGCTGCCAGCACAGGCACTGCTGTCTGTGGGTGCAGCAGCTTTTCACAACCCTCTAAGATCTCCCACAGGAAAACACCCTGAGGACTAGAACATCAGCTGTTTCCTCAGGAGCTTAAACTGCCTCCTAAAGTTTACAGTTGGGTAGGATCCTGTTCTCAGCAGATCTTTAAGACTGAATAGAAAGCAGCAAGGTCTTATCCAAACCCTTTGTTCCCCTAATAATCTCCTCAGGAATATTTGACAGGAGGAGGTGGATGTGATGCCAAACCTGGGGAATAAGCCCGTAGCAGCCAGGAAGGTGGCTGGGATTCCTAATGAGGATCTTCGTCTCATAAGGCACCTTCAGGTGGCACTCATCACACAGCAGCACTGGGGAGGACACTTGGAGCTCAGGAACGAGACATCTGGGCAAAGAGATGACCCCAGGACAATCAGAGATATTGAGAGAATGGAGAATGCCTACCCCCAAAATTGTGAAATGGAGCAGAACACATTGGTCACTGTCAAATTCACATTGAAGTGCCCTACAGGGATAAATTGCCTTCCACCTCTTCCCACTCCAGCATGTCTTGCCAAGGAGGGGCAAACCCTGAGAGGCAGCACCCAGAGGCTGCCAAGGGCCCCAGGCAGAGCACTTTGCCCCACAGCTGCCTCAGCCCCTCCTTTGCCCAAGAAGGCTTGCAAGGACTCCTGGAACAGTCCCAGTGACCCATGAGCTCTGGGGAAGCCTTCCCAACAAGGATCAGTGCTCGCTAAGGTTCAAGGAACACACAGCTCCAGCGTCTCAGTAAAAATGACTCAACAAGGATCAGTGCTCGCTAAGGCTCAAGGAACACACAGCTCCAGCGTCTCAGTAAAAATGACTCAACAAGGATCAGTGCTCCCTAAGGCTCAAGGAACACACAGCTCCAGGGTCTCAGTAAAAATGACTCCCCTCTCTGCCATGGTGCTGTTGCCCTGCCTGAGAACTCAGCTCTTTGCCCCAGCCCTGGAGGGCACAAGACAGCAGCTGCCCCACAGAGGGGCTGATCAGCCCCTGCCAGGCCCTGCAGCTCCCTGGCTCCTTCACTGCACAGCTCCAGGCACTGCCTGGCCCCAGCTCCACCTGCTGTACACAATGGCAGCCCAGGCACTGCCTGGATGGCTCTGCCTGGCACAGGGAACAGCACCAGGGAGCTGCATCCCTCTGGGCATCGCACTGACACCCACAGCAGCACAGCACCATGGAATTCTGCTGCAGCAACAACCACTTTTGCTCTCAACTCTGACAACATTAAAGCTCAAAATGGGATGCACAGGGAAGGACAAAAACTGGAGCTGACCTGCCACATCAAAGGCTGCTTTCCCCTTGTCAGACCTTGCCCTCCCCACTCTTGCTGGGAGCCACTTCCCCCTGCCATGTGCCCTCATGGACAGAGCCAGAGCCTGACTCTCAGCAGCTGCGTGGTGTGGCCCAAACCAGTGCACGGTGCTCACAGCCAGCACAACTCCACCTCTTGCAGCCAGAAGGAGAGTAGGCCCTCAGGAAATTTGTTCCACCTCAAGCACCAAAAACAAGGCCAATCAATGATATCTTTCCTGGTGCCTTTAGAAGAGGGCCCAGGACCGTGCTGGGCTGTGAGCAAACGTGCTTTTCACCACGGGCTGCTGCCCAAGCACTGCTGTTCTCGTGTCCAGCTGGCACAACATGAGGGCATTCAGCAGCACTTCTCCTTGGCAGCTGCAGCCAGCACAGCCTGGGCAAGGCAGTGCCTGGGGGAGGCCAGGCAAGGGCTGCTACCTGGCTGTGATGATCAGGGCTGCCACTCCCTTGCCAATACCGTCCAGGTCCACCAGCAATCTCCGGCAGAACTCCATCACCGTGTTGGAGCACAGGGTCACCTGATGGAAGAGAAGAACAGTCAATTCTTCCTTCCAAAAGCTCATTACCCACGGGTGATATCCTCCAGTTCCTGAGGGAGGATTTGCCCTTAATTCTTCTACTGCTCCATGTGTAGAGCACAGTCTCAGTGTAACAAAAGCCTTCTGCCAATACCAGATTTGTTAAACACACCTTTTTATCAGGGCACAGGTCAGCTACATTAAAACATTAGACTACAGCTCCATGCACCACTGCATTCAAATTAAGGGGCCAATTTCTCATCTGACTACAAAGACATCCATGCAGAGGAAATCTGACTTGACCACAATGAGTTCAGCTTTACAGCAGGAGGCTGAGGGCAAAGTGTGGCCCAGCAGGTGCTGGGCAGTTCATGGCTGCCCTGGGAGCCTGAGCCCGGGCTGGCTCTGAGAACTCCGGCCCCACATCAGGAGTGGGGACTGCCCCAGGGTGGGCATTGACCACAGGCAGAACCCTCAGAGCCAGAACTGCCCCAGGGTGGGCAATGACCACAGGCAGAACCCTCAGAACTTCCCCAGGGTGGGCACTGACCACAGGCAGAACCCTCAGAACTGCCCCAGGGTGGGCACTGACCAGAGGCAGAACCCTCAGAACTGCCCCAGGGTGGGCACTGACCACAGGCAGAACCCTCAGAACTGCCCCAGGGTGGGCATTGACCACAGGCAGAACCCTCAGAACTGCCCCAGGGTGGGCACTGACCACAGGCAGAGCCCTCAGAGCCTCTTGCTCTACACTGCAAGAGACAAGCCACCACTGGGACCAGGCTGGGAGAAAGGAGAAGGATCTCTGTCTTGAAGTTCCACAAGAAAGGGTTTATTCCAAGCAAAAGGATCAGAGCCAAAAGAGCCCTGCACACTCCTGTGCAAGGAATTTTGTACAGACACAAAGCAGGGGGTGGATACAAACAGCAAACCAAAAGGGAATCCTTAGGGGAGCACTGAGGGGATTACATCAAGTGTCTGGAGCCACTTTGGGTAGGAGGGTGGGGAGGATGGCTCACATGGGCCAATGGGGCCTCCAGGAATAGGGGAATTCCAAAGGGGTGTTGCAGACAGGGATTGGCTCCAGGTTAAATTGGCAAAGAAGGTTGGGGAACAAAAGGGGCTGGGTTTGACAGCAGGGAAAGAGCTGGAACAAGGGGCAGGGAATGGCATGAGGGACAGCTTTGAGGGAGGGTAAAACCCTCCCCAGGGGTAAACCAACTCGGGGAGAACACGGGGTACCACAGAACAAACCACTTAAAAAGGAATCAATACAATAAATTTGAACCGCTACACATGGCTACAGATTTTTTTTTGGCTCCACTGGAGCTTCCTGCAGTGAACACAAATCATTCTGATACCCAGGACAGGGGAAATGAGACCAAGAAGAAAAGCTCACTGCTTGATACAATGACATCTCTCTAACAGCCACCTTCTGCCCTCATCCTTGCTCTGCCCCAATGCAATCAAATCAATCGCTCTCAAAAACACAAGAATGGCTTCAGGCCTTGACCATAAGGTCTGTGAGCTCAGCATATGATTCTGGAAAGCAAACAGCGCTCCTTGAGGAACATCCCGAGTAAGCCAGCTAGCAGAGGCCTCCCAGCAGTGCAGACCTCTCAGTGCCAGGATGCTCCAAGCTGGCACCAGAGCTAAAGCCCTCCCATCCTGCAGTGCAGCTCCAGCCCTGGTGCTGCAGTGGCTGTGGCCGGGCTCTTGCTGTACCTCGATGTCCTGGTGTCCCTGGGGGAGGATGGTGCCTTGGCTGGGATTGATGGTGAACTCCCTGGGCTCCACATGGAAATGGATTCCCTTGCTCCAGGCCGGGTCGGTGTCCCTGCGGATCTGATCCACGCTGTCCACAGCCGGCTGCGTGCCATCGTCCGACATGCGGAGCTGGAACGTCAGGGGCACCGCGGAGCTGTTGGTGAGGCGGCAGCGCTGCGTGTAGGGAAAGCCTGGGCAAGGACACAAATATCCATTCAGGCACCCAGCAGGGCACGATCCTGGGGGCAATATCCTGGCAGGATCAAAGTGGGATTGGAGTTGAGCTCTTTATTATCTGAACTACAGCTCACCCAGAAGCTGCGTGAGGAATTAATCGTCACTTAGTTCCCTTTGACACAGATTGACTGCAGCCTTGAAAACGCCCACTCCTAGCCCTGCTGAATGCTGCTAGATTCTCTCTTCGTGATGGGGACGAGCTCCCTCACCTGCCCCAAACCAGCACCAGGTCTCTCTCAGTGATGAGTGTGCACCCAGACCCAGCATTTACTCTGAGAATTCAAGCTGTCCAATTCCCTGCTCAGCCTGCCAACACTCCCACCTTTTTCAAGACATATAAAGAGTGAGTTGTCAGTGAGAAGAAGCTACAGCAAAAGAAAGTGAGGATGGAATCAGGAACTAGAACGTGAGGCAAAGCACCCTAATGCAGCTTCTCTCTGCAGGATCCTTAAGGCATCTCTTGCTTTGGGCCAAACAGACTGAGCACGTGACAGCTCAGAGCCCACTCAACTGGGGCACAGCCAAGCCTTGCTTTGAGATTAGCAATTAGGAACCAGGTCCCACCTCACCCAACAAACAGGGACATCACAGCCTTGCTGCTCACTGAGAGTGCTGCCTGCAAGGGTTTACCCCACTTTGGCTCTGAGATTTGCTTTCCATCCTGCAAAGCCAGAGATACAGCCACTCATGGTGGGGATGTCCTGCAGAGCGCACAGAGCAGCCACAGCCTGCTCTGCACTGCACATCTGGCTGGGCTGGCCAGCTCTGTGGGGAGGAGACTTCTCCCCAGGCCTGCTCACCAAGAGCATCTGGGACACAGATGGGGAGAAAAAACAACTGCAGCTGCAGCCCAGAGCTTCTCTGTACCGATCCAAGTGACCACTGCCAGCTCCAGCAGGGACTCCAGCAGGGAGGCAAGAGAGGCACAGAAAGGACAAACCCAGATGTCAAAACCTCCAACGAGACTGAGGCCAGCACATGCAGACAACAGTCAACAGGTACAAAGAAGCAAAGATAAAACAGCTGCCTTCAGCCTAAGAGCCCTTAGGAATGAAATTGGATTCAGCAGGATCAATCTCCTGCTTCAGAACCATATTTCCATCTCTTGCCTTTCTTGTTTCATTCCTTCCAAAGGCAACTTGACAAGCACCTCTGTGGTGATGCAGGCTGGGGAAGAAGCAGCTCAAAAAAGGCAATGACTTTCCTTCAGAGGTTCTGGCTTTAGGCTTGGCAGTGAATGTTGCCCTCGGTCTGGGAAGGGGGATAGGGGTTCTGGGGGGTTTTGGCCCTGGGCTGGGCTTTTCCCTTGGGGGTTTTTGGGAGTTGTGGCTTGATGCCGTGGGCGGCTGTGCAGTGGGAGCTGAGGCTGGGCAGGGAGCGGAGCTTCCCTTCCTCCCGCTCGGGGATCGCAGCTCGGCCGCTGCAGCTGCGGGAGGTTTGTGCTCGGCCGGGGCTGCCCTGGCTGCAGCTCAGCGCTGGCACCGACCCTGCCTGCCTGCCCTGCTGCTGCTGCTGCTGGGCACTGCCCACATCCCCCTGCCCTCTGGGGCTCTGCAAAAGGAGCATTTCCTCCTTCCCTTCCCTTCCCGCACCGGCTGGGGGGGATCCCTGCCCTGCCAGAGCCCACAGCTCCTCCTGCTGTGACCAGAACTCCACCAAAGGGGAAAAACAGGACTTGGCATCTGGGAAATGTCTGTTCTTGCCTTCTTGTCGGTGCTCTCCTGAGATAGTCTAGCAAAGAACTGTTATTTCTTTTCCCACAGTTTTGCCTGGGACCCCTGTCATTTCAAAGGGATAAGCATTTGGAGGGAGGGGATCATCTTTCCATTGCAGGAAGATTCCCACCTTCCTTGGCAGACATCTGTCTTTTAAAGCAGCACAGACACACCAGAAAATACTGCCTTTCTATTCCTTGCTTCCATTGGATCTCACAATGGCAAAATGCCCCCTGAGGCAGCAGCAGCAGCCCTGCAGTTCACAGCCTGAAGAGGCTGCTGGGGCAGGGCAGGAGTGAGGGATGCTTTTCTGTTGGAAGGCACAGATCCCTGAGGCTGTGTCCCAGCCCAGGGAACACTCACCAAAGGAGATGTCCCCGAAGTCGAGCTCAGCGAGGTCGAAGTGTAAACTCGGTGCAGTGACGCTGCCCCTGCAGGCCGAGGACAGAGCAGGCAATGGCTCGGTTAAAGGCATTGCAAAGGTCCGGCTGTCGTGGCTCGGGGGCACAAAACCCGGGCTCAGGGCACCCTGGGCTTCCAACCAACACAGCCCCGTGTGCTCAGCACAGGGCCCTGGGCACAGGAGGCAGCTCAAGCCAAGGGGCAGCAGCCAACAGCCCCTGATGGGCTCTGGGCACAGGGCAGGCACGAGAAGCCCCTGGGTTGCTGGGGGTCCCATGAAGGACCCTGAACACACACCCAGACATGGCTCCGTGCCTCAGTTTCCCCATCTGCAATGGCATGGACATCAAGGTGTCCCCACAAGCTTCTGTAAGCAGCCCTTCCAGCCACAGCTTCCCTGCTTTGCTCCTTCTGAGCAGCAACTGCTGTTCCCATGGAGGAGCTTTCTCAAGAGAGTTTGACCCACACAATCATTACAGACACTTTTCTGAGACACGAATCCAGGGCATTCCCAAACATCCTCTGAAAAGAGCAGCAACAGTTCTACCCAGGGCACAGATGAATCCTAAAGGAAAGGACCAGCTTGTCAGCAGTGCACCAGCTGGCACAGCCAAGAGCATAAGCTTCAACAACCAAACTTGGCTGTCCTGAATCAAGCACAGCACCTCACCTGTCCTTGAACTCAGCAGACACACTCCAAAAGCCACCAACATCCACTGAAATCAGCACTTGAAGCTGCACAACATTCACCAGTTGATTTCATGATTGATGCCAATCAGTGCCCACTCTGCCTTTTGGTTCAAAATCAAGAACCAGTGACCTGTGTCCTCTATTGTATTCACAGGACTGCCCCTGGCCCTGCTCTGCACATCTCAACAAGAGACACCTGCCCCTGCTCAAGGAGAAAGCTGCTGATGCAGAAACAGCCCATGGCCACTTTGGGGGAGGGACAGAGGAGAATCAATTATTTGATGGTGAAAGGTTCCCTCTTGATTTCCAAATGAAAAAAGCAGCACTTTTTCTCCAAAAACAAAGGCAGTGTCATTGTTTCTCCACTATGGGCACACCTGCACACCACTTTTCTCTTGCTAAGGAATCACTTCCTTGTTCTTCTTTACCCATCTCCCTTATCTCATTGGCATCATCCAGTGCAGATTGCTTTCATTTCTTCACTGCCTTGAGCCAGTGCCTCCCAAAAGCAGCAGCCCAGCTCCAAAGCTGCAGAGCAGCCAGCACCAGCTCTCCTCCTTCCACTGCATTATCCTTCAGCACATGGCTCAGGCTGGCAGTGACAAGGCCTCACGCTGCTGTGGTGCTGAGCACTGAGCTCTGCCTCCCCTATGATCAGCCCTTCTCCCTTTGGCTGGGCCAGGATTGTCTCTTGCCATGGCACCAGCCCACGGGACGGTGCCCCAGTCCTTGGCACAGCTCCTGCTGCACAGTTCCTGACTCCCACATCAGCCTTTTGCTGGCTGTGCAAAGGAGGCACCAGAGCCCTCTGTGCACAGGAGCTGAAGGCACAGCTTGTGCCCCACAGCATGGCCATGAGAGGTGAGCTGAGGCTGCTGCTGCCCATCTGGCATGGATTATTCACACAAGGTTTTACAAACACTGCTAGTACTGCAGAATCAGCCAGGCTGGCCCATCTGCAAAGCCCTGGGGGCCTTGCTGGGTGTTCAGGTGGGATTGAGATCCATCCTCTCAATGAATCACTACTGCACCTGACAGGCAGAAAAGTTAAGGTATGGAGGGGGTTTTAAAAGGTTGCTTTCTTCTGCTTTTATAACTAGGTCCATTGACATGTTTGCTTTCTTGTATGGCATCTAAAGACAGGTCCATGTCTCCCAATGGCACCTTGCAATCCCCAGACACTGCTCTTGCTTTGAGCAGTGTGTTTGCTCAGATGATTTCCACAGGCCCCCTCCAGGACCACTGCAAAGCCACGTGCCTGTGGCCTCCCAGAGAATGGCTCTGCTTGGCTGACAGTGCTGAGGAAGCGTTTCAGAAGCTGCTTGTGCTCAGCAGGGTGCAAGCCAGCTCCCAGCATGTTCCAGCAGCCTCCAGGAAATCTGGGACACGGAAAGCTCCAAGCCACTGAAAGCAAGAGCAGATGCCTTCCATCCTGCTCACTCCCAGCCAGGCTGCAGGGCAGCAGATCCGATGCTTGGTTCCTTCTGTAGCTCTTTCCCAACTCTGCTCTCACCCAAAGGTGTTTGCACAGGGACAGATGAGCTGCCTCACCTCTGGGTGCTCAGCTGGTACCGAGCTGCCCGGGCACCGACATTGCGCACCAGCAGAGTCTGCTGGGTGCTGACCTTGACTGGACACTTGGCGAAGTCCAGCTGGGCAGGGAAGTCCAGCACAGCTCGGGCACCAATGGCCCGAATTGGCACAACGATCCTTTCCCTGGCAGTCAGGCACACCAGCTCGTGGCAATAATCCTGCAGGAAAAGAAACTGGCTCAGCACAGGACATTTAGTGCCATCCCCATGGCAGAAGTAAAAACCATTTCCTATACCCCTTCAAGGGCATCAATTTACCTATTGCACCCTCAAATGAACAATAAGTTCTACTACTATGTCACATTTTAAAGGCACCAGTGCACTTTGCAAAATCTGTCTCAGTGGCATTCAGCTCTTGTGTCACTTGGTCATACAGATAACAGCCCTAGGCCACCATCATTTTTACTCTAAACTTTAATGATGTTAAAGAATTCCTAAGACCCTTCTAAGCAACATGGAGCTGGGGAACACAGGACATTGCTCTTTAGGCTTCTATATTCCCATTGTCTGACAATAGGACAAAGTGTTCAACTGACTCTAAGCAGCAAAAGGAAGAGGAGAAAACAGCTGCACCCAAAGACATCCTGCACCTCTGGCCTGGTGCAGAAACATCAGTTGGCTCACAAATCCCCTCTAACTTTGCCTGTCCAACCAAGTCAGGAGAAGAACAGTGCTAAGAGGTAGCAGGATGCTGTTGGAAAGGGCCTCTCTTTGTTTCCCTGCAAGGCTTCCTCCCTTCCATGCCATGCCCTCAACCCTTCTGTATGAACAAGCCTCCAGATCAGAACATGAACCCTCCAGATCCCAGCACTGAGATCAGACTTGCCAGGGCCTAAGCACTGCTGTGCAAACCTCCCCACAAAAGCACCTTTGGAACGGAATGGGTGCCAGCTGACAGAGCAAGCACAGGGACAGGCATGAAGACAGAGCCCCAGCAGTGTCACTGCCACGGGCTCTGGGCTCACAGCTCTGCCTGCAGCTTGTGCCTGCCCTGCACCAGCTCCTGCAGGCAGGTGTCCAAGTCCCCTGCAGCTCAGCAACCTCCTGCTGACCAAGGGCACCCAGAGCCCAGTGTGCTTGTGCCATGCTGGGCTCACGGGCACAGCACATCCTCTGCCCTGGCCCTGCAGCTGTGCCATGCTCACTTGTGCTCTGGGACAGCACAGCTGCACGGCTGCACAACACAGGGGGTGAAAAAGCACCGGCTTTGCTCCAGCCCAGGGGCAGGCAGGGAAGCTGTTGGCAGTCCAGGAAGGAGGAAAGCTCTCTGACCTCTTTGTTCCTCTGGTGTTTTCCATCAGAATGAAACTCCTTCCACTGGACCTAGAGATGGCCCAACATCTATCAACACCCCTCTGTCATTTTCATCCTGTTTTCTGTGCATCTTCCCTTGTCAATGCTCAGCAATGTGCAGGGAGGGGAAGCAGAGCCTGTCAGGCCTGGCTGCAGTGCCTGCCAGCAGTGCCAAGGTGTGACTGGCTGCAGGCTGCCTGCCCACGCCTGGAGCCCAGCTCACAGCATGCAATGGGCTGCAGCCAGAGTGCAGGGCAAACAATGGCTGTGGAGATCACTGTGTGCTTTGGCCCCTCCAGCCTCACCTTGTTCTTGCTGGGGGTGAAGCGGATGCGCACAGGGACAGAGGCGCCCGGCGGCACGGCACGGTACGCATCGCTGGAGCTCACCAGCTGGAAATAAGGTGAGCTCTCCATGGAGACCTTCACCACGTGAAGAAACTGCAGCAAAGACATGAAATTATGATTTTGCCACTTGTGGAAACAGGATGAGAGGAGACCTGTCAATGTCCTGCTAACATCACTCCCTTGCCCCTTTTCCAAAGCACTTTAAGCTGAGCAGGCAAAGGCACATCATTCACAAGGCTGAACTTGAATCCCTTCTCTCTGGCTCCAGCATTTTGGCCAGGGGCAGTAGGGCAGCGCCTGCTGGGAAGGAAGGGCCGAGCAGGTCAGCACCAGCAGGATGGAGACAGAGCACCTGAACCAAGTCACCTGCATATTCAACAAGGCCAAAAAACCTGCTGGCTTCTGCCTGCACACAGCCATGAAGTTGTCATGTTCCAGAGGGGGAATGTGCTACCTAAAAGCAAACCAGCCCATTACTGTGGGGGAAGGAAGAAATTCCCTTCTAGCAGATCGGGTTTGGTAGGGACCTTCTGGGGATACAGTCAGGCAGGCAGAGCAGCAAGACAGGAGACCAAACACTGTGGTCTTACTGGGAATAAAAGCAAACCTGAAAAGCAAAAGAAGGAATGAACACAGCAAGACAATCCCTAAAACAAGGAGATGGCAAAGAGAATTTAAATGGGCAGTAAAGCAGCAAGGAAGACTCATAAGACCATGAGAGCAACCAGCTTGCCAAAAGTGACAGAAACACAGACAGGCGGTGTCTATTGACCATGGGGCTTCAGAGGCATTTTCTGCCTGGAGAAACAGGACCAGCATTGACTGACAGTGTCGTTCCAGTGTGCAAAGCCACTCTTCGCTCTCCAGGGCTTCCTGCTGCCCGTGCAGGCAAGCTGGGCTGCCGGGCATTCCTGCCTGCAGCCAGCAGGCCAGGTTCTGCCCTCTGGGGTACACATGCACAGCACACATGCATTTTCTAGCACACTGATAGCATCAACCCCTGAGCACCAAAATGCTCTCCAAAAGTCTAAACCAGATGATTTGGACTCCCTCCTGTCTCCTCCCACCAGCCCACTCTTGGCACAAGCCTCACTTGACAAAATGTTTCCCTGACTGAAATTCAAATGGTCTCAAGTTTTCCTCTTTACAGTGGAACACAACTGACATTTTTCCACTTTTTCCCTCTCAGCTCTCCTGGGAAACTGCAAAACAATCCCAATTTCTTCAGGTGAAGGTGGAAACCTCCTGGAGCACATGGCTTTGGATGTGCTGTGCTTCTGCAAAGGGAAAGCAGAGCACCGTGTTGCTTTTGGAAAAGCTGAGCAGAGCTGGATGAAGCTGAGCAGGAGCCTCAAGTGGCACCTAAAGGCCTCTCACTGCTTCTGCTCCATCACTCTGATTGCAGGGCTCTTGCAGAACACGGTCCCTGCACGGCCAATGCCATTAATGAGAAGTGATTCCAGCATAAAGTGCAGAAGGCTCAGCCCCTGAGCTTTGCCTGTGAGCTGCACAAAGGGAGCCAAACTGGCTGAGAGAGGCAGAGATTCCTACCAGGAGCCAAGATTAACCAAGGACACACAGGGTGTGCTATAGACCCAAGGCAAAGACTGAGAGCAGGTAAGAACTGAACAGCCCTCAACATTCCTGTCAATCCAGAGCTTTCTAGAGAAGGAAACTCCTTTGGGATAGAAACCATCAACACCTGGCCAAAACCAGGGGACAATTCCCAGCACAGGAAGATTTCCAACATCTTGCAGAAGAAGGTGCTGAGACATTTTCTTCTGCATGTGCTGCAGCAGATAACTTGCTTTGCTGTACACTGAGGGAATGACAGCACTCTCCTCTTCCAGCACAGCGTTAAAGCTCTGGGTGCCAGCACTTACCTTGTCCTTATTCATGAGAGACAGCACCATTTCAGAGACCTCCCGAGCGACGAAGTTCTGAAATACCAGCTCTGGTGGGGAAACCCCAAACCAGCTCTGTTTCGGGGCAGCTGATGGCAGCTGGAGAGGAGAGAGAGCAGGGAGAGCTTCAGCTGCTGGGAGGAAGGTTCATGCAGGAGAATCTTCCACTGATCCCCAGTGAAGTACAGACTCTGGGCGAGCACGTCTGCCCAGCCCACACTGGGCAAACAGTGGCTCCCCCACCTCTGCTCTGAGCTGATCCACAGCTGCTGGGCCACACAGAGCAGGCTCAAGCCAAGCTGCTCTTTTGGCATGGATTTCTCCAGGTTTCTTTCTCCAGAATGCCAGGCAGCACTTTCCTAAAACACAGCCCTGTGCCCTTGTGGTCACAGAGCTCTGGGGCACTGACTGAGCACTCATGGAGTAAGTAAAACCCATGAATTTACAGGAGACTCCATGGGAAAGAATTTGGGATGTCTTTTACTCTGAGACAGGGAAACCGAGGCCCACACAACTGCAAATATCTTTTTTGCTCTAGAACTTAGACATCAGTAAGAAGAGAGCAGGAGCAGAGGAGGTGTGAGAGATGAGGTGACATTTGGCTGAAGCCAAAAGGTTATGAAGCAAAAGAATGGAATTTGTTGGTTCTCTGTGTTGTTTGTGGTTTGGATTTGTTCAGGCTGGTTTGTTGAGTGTCACAGTGAGAGGGACAGGGTTGAAGACCTGACCAAAAAGGAAGGAGGACGAGAAGGGAGGGCACAGAAAAGTTGGTGCTCAGTAGAGAATGGAAGCTCCTGAGTGCCCATCCAATGGCAAACGGCACAGGGACCGCCCCAGCCGGGTACAAAGGTGATACAAAGATTGCCATTTTCTCAGAGGGTGTGTGTGTGTGCTTGGCTCTCAGCGAGGGAGACATCCCCAGCTCAGCTGAATCCTTACTAAGAAACGCTTTTCTTTTGCTTTGATGATTCTATTCCTTTTCATTGTATTTAAAAGTTAGTGTGTTCCAAAGAGAGGAAAAGGCAAAAATAAAAAGACAAATGAGCTGAAAATAAAAAGACAAGTGAGGTGAATGCTGAATGAGGATAAGTTTCAGTTATTTTCTCAGCAACTTGGGTAAAAGTAGACTTGGTATCTCCTTTTTCAATGGCCTTTAAATGGGTGCTTTCTTGTCATTACTGCGATCTTATTTCATGCCATTGTAGAGGCACATCTGGAATGACACAACAACAGCAAATGCTTCTGCAGCAGAGACATTGCTTGGAGAAAACTCTGCCCTGCTTTGTCTGCCTTCTCCAGCCACACTGCTGTCACTGCAGAGACGCAAGCAGGTCTCCTCTGTGACTTCACAGCAGACACATTCTGCTGAAGGGAGTGGCTGCAGCACACTGTCCCTTAGCTGTGCCCTTCCCTGAGGTGTTCCCAAGGCTCCTCTCCAGGACAATCCTTTACCTGGATTGTGTTCCATGTCTCTTGCTTCCAATTTCCTGCTCAACAGCCCACCTCAGTCACCTACCCCTTTGGACTGTGCTTTATACCGAGCTACTCACGCCAGAAAAGCACCTTTAAACACACCTCTGAGTAGGCACTGATCCAGATAAAGCACATCCATTCCCCTCTGCCCAGGGCCAGTCCCCTGTACATCTGGCAGCCTGCAAAATCCAGCACCCCCTCAGGGTCCAACACATTGTTCCAGCCCAAAGCAGTAATGCAATTTGTTTTGTTCAATCTGAAGGAATTCCTGCAGATCCTTGGCCTTCAAAGGTCAACGCTGCCACTCTGCAGGGAATCCTGTGGCCCCGAGCATTTGATGGTGACCACACCAAAGCAAGAGGTGGCTCCTTCAGCAGGAGAATGGCAAAGGGCAATTTTGGGCCTCTGTGTCCCCAGCCTTCCTCCCATTGATTTAGCAATGGCAGCTGCACTCCAGCACACCCCAGCAGCTTCAGCAGAGGGTATTTATGTTGGCTTAGTGCACATCAGGACTCCCAGTCCACCACTCCCAGCACCTTGCAATGACAGCAGGACCTGGACACTGAGGTATTTTGCTGGAGGCAAGCCTGTCACAAACACACACCCTCTTCAAACTTCATGTGAAACAGAAAGGAAAAGAGCAGGAAAAGGCTACCTTTGGGCGAGTCTCACTCCTGTCTAGAAATGGGCCAATTCTGGGCAGAATACTCCCCCCAGTGCTGGCCTCCTTCTTCCTGCTGAGAAACTTCTCCCTCTGGAACTTAGAGGGAAGCAGCTGAAAGGCAAAAGTAAACCAGCTAGAGCCTCAGAGTTGTGCTTGTTCAGAAAGGCTTTTCTTGAACAAGTGGCACTGGTGAATAACTTGTGATCACAGCCACTAGGACAGTCCTGGAAGCCCTGGGAGTTTCTGCTGAAATACTTAGCATCAGTGAATTAATAATACAGAGTGGAACACACA
This sequence comes from Zonotrichia albicollis, assembly GCF_047830755.1. Classification (NCBI taxonomy): domain Eukaryota; kingdom Metazoa; phylum Chordata; class Aves; order Passeriformes; family Passerellidae; genus Zonotrichia; species Zonotrichia albicollis. Next base: position 35,865,087 of record NC_133826.1, read on the forward strand.
CACTCCAGCCATATGGCTCTGTCCCATTGGCTTCTCCATGATTGGATGGGACATGGTTGGGGATTTCTGCTCTTTGGGCATTTGTTTCCTCTCACGTTTCATTGGATTGAGGCAGTGACCTTTCCAGAGAATGGGGAGGAGCTCTCAGAAGTGCCTGAACTCCATCCCTGCACAACGCTCAGAACTCACAGCAAGGAGATATCGCTGCTGGATGAGTCCAAGAGATGCAAGAAAGGAACACTTTACCAAGAGCGAGGTGCACAGGAATGTGTCCAGGTTTTAGTTCTCCCTGTTCATTGTTTTCTCTGTCTGGGCTGACAGAGCCCTCCACAGAAGAAATCAGAGGCATCTACTTGACAGAGCCTCAGCAGTGGGGCATCTTCAGCCAAGTAAGCTGCAGACAGCAAGGGACCTTTGTGGCCCTGGCTCCAGCGCTGCCTGCAGGACTACATCTGTGCCCACACAGGAGCTGGGAGAGAACAGCTGCTTTGGGAGCTCTTCCAGCTGGGACCAGCCATGGCTCTCAAGGCTTTGGGCAGAGTTTGAGCTTCCCCGCCCACATGCCCAGGTGCCCAAGGGCAGGATGGTCAGAGCAGCACAGGTGAGTGCCCAGCCTGACAGAAGGAATTCCTGTGGCAAAGGGGAAGGGACAGAACACATGCTCAGGGCTTCAGCTGTACATTGGTTTCACTCGGCTCCGCTGGCACAGCCAGGCAAGACACAGCTGAAGCATCCCACAGTGTTCCCCATTGCACCAGGACAGCCCCAGCAACAGCAGCACAGCACAAAGGGCTGGGCAGGGGCTCTGCAGCTTCACAGCACTGCTGGAAAACACGGGCAGGGAGAGCAGGGACACCAGGGCAGTGCCAGCCCTAACACAGCCCAGTGGGTACTCACAGCATTAGGCTTCAGCCCTTCCCTGGACAAAAGACGAGGTGTTGGTGTCTTCTTTGGCAATCCAGACGCCATTTCCAAGGGACGGTGTCGCAGGTGAGCGACAATGCCTCAGTAAAACTGGAAGGAGCAACAGTGGAACTCTGAAAATCCACAACCCAATTCATGGCAGATTCAAGGCATATTCTGGTGCTAAAAATGTTACATTACTTGAAAGTAGCTAAGTGCTTGTTTGGTGTAAGTAGCTAGTATAGTTAGGCCTCTAGTTGGACTTCATTTGAACTATAGGCTACCGTGTGCAATTCAAAGTTAGATCATACTGAAACCTGGAGCTAAAAATCTGAACATTAATAACAGTTTGAACAGACAAAGCTGTAGCTTAAATATTACTCAAAACTAGCTAGATTGGGCCTCCTCTTCTTTAGGCTAAAGCACCCTTGCTCTTTCAGCTGCTCCTCACAGCTGAGAGACTCATGAGAGACTGGAATGTTATGGCTAATGGCTTAAATATCATTCTAAAGGACTTTCTGCCCGTGGTGACAAAACTGTATAAAGAAGCTGCAACCACCCAAGCCCACCCTTCCCTGAAAATGCCTCCTGACTGGAACTTGGCACTGTGAGTTAAGCTGCCTAAGGGAACTTGAGACAAGATCAAGGTGACACTATTGTCCCATTAGCTCAGGTCTGGGGAGAAGTAAACAAGGCTGAGGAGAAAAACCTATCCACAACAAAGCCAAACCCAGCAGCTGTCCTGAAAATCAGCTCTGTCTCCGTTCAGGCTGGGGAAGTCATAGCCACAGACTCTTCTGCCGAGGCCAGGTTTGCACACAAACCTCCCAGCAAAGACCTCCACAGTGCCTCCAGACCCATTCCTGAGGCCTCGCACCAGACGACTGCAGGACATGCAAAGTAACACAACAAATCTGAAAATCCAGAACCCAACTCATGGCAGACTCAAAGGATATACGGGTGCTAAAGATTTTATATTGTTTTAAAGTAGCAAGAGAAAGAGTCCAACTTGCCCCACTCCTGGGAGGTACCTGGGCAAGATATCACCTTGCCCAAATCTGCATTAATCCATTGGAATCTTACATTTTGCCAGACCTCACCACAGAAAAGACCAGAAGAGGATTTAATGGTAGGCCAATGGGATCCATGGAATGGTGATATTTTCTACTAAATCTCTCTCTGTCACTCTCTTTCTCCTCCCCTCCTTCCCAACCTCCATCCCCCTCCCACTTTTTCTTTTCTTTCTCTCTCTTTCTCCCTCACATTTACTGTTCCATCAAATCCAGACCATTGACTGTTCCATCAAATCCAGACCATTGACTTTGGCATATGGTCTCGTTTGCACCTCAATATAGAGGTATCTCCCTAAAAATTTTAAAACCCAGATGATAAAAACCCACTGCAACTTGAACAGAACTCGCTCACCTTTAAGCAGCTTAAGCAGTTACTAGAGGAAAAAAATGCATAGACTACTATCTTTAGAAAATGTTGCATTTCTTCGGTAAAAAGCACCTTTAAGCAGCTTAAGCAGTTACTAGAGGAAAAAAATGTATAGACTACTATCTTTAGAAAATGTTGCATTTCTTCAGTGGATAAAAACCCACTGCAACTTGAACAGAACTCGCTCACCTTTAAGCAGCTTAAGCAATTACTAGAGGAAAAAAATGCATAGACTACTATCTTTAGAAAATGTTGCATTTCTTCAGTAAAAAAAGCACAATCAGTAGTCCATTTATTGTTCATCCTCTCAGGTGTACATGTCACTGAACTACTGCGCCAGAAGACTGGCATGATCACATCCTCTATTTCCCTTTGGCATTCTCTTTCAGAGCACAGATGAAACAAAACCAAAAAGTTCAACTTTAGTCGGTCTTTACCTTCAAATGAAATTCAGGACTCCCTAGCAGACACCAGTGTTCTGCACGCTGCGGAGCTTTTCGCAGAGGCCAATGCTCTGCACCTTCAGCAATTCTCTACGCCGACAATTGCCCTGGCCAATGGCCCGGTGCAGCCGCCTGCAGGAGCCCAGGCCGCGCACACCCAGCCAGGGCCGCGCTCTCAGGCAACTGAGGCCGCGCCGCTGTCACAGACGCTGAGGGCCCGGGCGCGGTTACCGGGCAACCGCGGCAACGAGGGCGGGGCCGAGTGCGGGGCCGGGCCGGGCCGCCGGGATTTGCAAAGGAGATTGGCACTGCAGCGACTGACTGCACTTTGGGGCTTCACAAGAGTCTTTCTGGAACTAATGAAAAGTTAAAATGTGGTGACAAAGGCACCTATGCCAGGTCTGTACAGTGCTCTTTGCAGCACTAGTATTCGACCCTGGCTGGAACAGCAGGAGGGGCTGAGGCAGCACGGAAGGGGGCTCAGCCTGGAGAAAAGGAGGCTCAGGGGGGACCTTCTGGCTCTGCACAACTCCCTGACAGGAGGGGACGAGAGGCTGCTGCAAGTTCAGGCAGCGCCGCAGCCGCGTGGCTCCCCCTCTCCTCCCCCGCTCCGCCTCTTCCTCCCTCCCTCCTCCTCCTCCTCCTCCGCAGCCCTCGCAGCCGCCGGGAGGGGCGGGGATGGAGCCGGGACGGGTCGGAAGGCAGAGAGGCCTGGGGGATGCCAGGACTGGGAGTGACTGGGCTGTACTGGGATCATCCTGGGAGCAGCTCCTGGGTGACTGAGTTCTACTGGGATCATCCTGGGATCACACTGGCAGTGAGGAGGAGCAGCGCGATGGCTCCAGCGCTAGGGCTGAGGGCGCTCCTGGGGGGCCAGGGGGGAGTGGCAGCCCCGGCACCGGGACCCTGAACCGCCACTGCCAGCACTGGGAACCCCTGAATCCCCCTGTTCTGGACATCAGGACCCTCTGCTCCCCTTTTCCCGGCCATCCCATGGCTCCCAGCCTCCAGACTTGGCGTAGGCTTGACTCTGGGACAACCTGGAACGCCTTGGTCTCCCATTCCTGCCTTTCCCAGCCCCACCTTTCTGCAAAACCAGAGACACCCTGAACTCCCCCTTCCCGAACATCCCGAGTGTCCCCACCCTGGTCCCCCCTTTTTGGGAAACCCTGGACTCCCCTTTCCTGGGCTCAAGGACCCCCTGGAACTCCCTTCTACCTCTCCACGTCCCTGCCCCCCCCCCATTTTCATGATCCTGAGACCCCCCTGGCACCTCCATTCCTGAGAACCTAGACCCCCCTTCATCTCTTCATCGAGCACCAAACGCAACCTTTTCCCAGCCCCACGCCTCTCCCAGCCCCCAGCCCCACCCTTTTCTCTGGCCTGGGGCCAGAAGTGAAACTGACTGAAAACAAATGTGACAGAAAGAAATAATTTTGCTCCTTTTATTTACTGTTGAAATACAATTTCCTCCCTTTCTCACAAATCTCTTCCCAGTGTCATTCAGCAGGGCTGTCAGAAAATCCTTAATTCTGGGTGGGTGTTCCAAGCTGCAGCCACAAGGAAACAGGAAATGGGGATTTTCCTGCTCCTGAGGCGTTTGACATCTTTAGCTGAGGAGAGGAGGAGGCACCAGAAGGAAAGGGCAGCTGGGCTTCATCTTTCCACAGGGAAGTGCGGGGGAAAATCTCTCATCCTGTCTGCAGCTTCTCCCACAGGGATATGAGGGGCTGATCCCAGAGCCCCAAGGGTCACAGTCAGGGCTGCCCTCAGGGAATGCTCACCTGGTATGGAGGGGCAAGTGTGCGAACACCTGGATCTTGGAGCACCCAGCTTCCCCAGGTGCCTGAGGAGGGCTGGGATGATGCCAGGGACATCCTGCAGTGACATCCCCTCTGTCCTGCTCTGGGTGAGCTCAGTCCCAAACCTGATCCTGATCTCACTCCATGTTTAGACACACTCACAGTTCTGTATTTAATCACATCCCAATTCCAAACTTGTCTAGCCCCAGACCTAAACCCAACCCCAGCCCAAAACCAATCCCATGTCTAGCCTTAACCCCAATCCCAGCTCTAATCCAAATCTCAGCCCCAACTCCAAGCCCAGCCCCAATTCCAGCCCCTTCCTAAATCCTCAGCCCCAAACCAAACCCAGGTTCGGCCTTTCTGGGGGTTTGCGGGTGTCTCTGTCCCTCTGACCCCGATGATGTTTGGGTGGGGTCACAGCAGGGCTGAGAGGGACAGAGACTGCCCCGACCTCCGCAGGTGTGAGAAGGTCAGAGAGCCCCCCCAGCCCCGACCACCTTCATCCGTGAGCAGCACCCCTGCCGTGTCCTTTCTCCGGTGACAGCACAGACATTCCTTTGTGCCCGGGTCTGTGCCAGCCCCGCATACGGCGGTGATCTGCGGCAATGGGGACACGGGAAACGGTGCCTGCCGTGTGTCCCCTTTGTGTTGCAGTGTGTCCCCCCAAGGAGTATCCGGCTGTGTTCCCCCGGCCAAGGAGCTGCTCTGGCCCGGGATGGCCGGGCCCAGCCGCCGGGCCTCGCCGGCAGCGGGCAGGAGCCGGCCCGGGCTGCGGGACACGGTGGAGCTGCCCGGCTGGAAAGCAGCTCTGGCTCCTGCCAGGGAGCTGTGGGCAAGGGGCTGCCGGCTGTGCGGGAGGAAAGCCCCTGGGCCGGCCCCTAACGCTGCCCCGCAGAAAGGAAGGGGAGGAGGGAGCTGACAAATGAGCTCGGAATGTGGCAGTGCAGAGATGAAGGGACAAGTGCTGTTGGGGGCCGCGGGTCGGGGCCAGCCGTCGGGCACGGCTCCGAGCGGCTCCTGAGCCGGCATGAGGGCTGCCTGTAACGATTGCAGGCGGCAGCCGAGAGCAGCAATGCCGGCAGTGCCAGCCGGGCCCCATTGCCATCTGCCCGTGCCTTCGCAGCCCGTGAGGGCCGCGGGCTCTGCAGCACGGCTCCTGCTCCCACAGCCGGCCGGGAGCCTCAGGGCTGCCCCGCAGGCGCCGCGGGAGCAGCAGCGGCCTCAGGGCCTGGCGCGGGGCTCGATCTGCTCAGCCCGGGGGCAGAGCCACAGCAGGGGAGAAGGAGCTGAAGGAGCAGCAGGGAGCCTGGGGAGAGACAGGCTGTGACACAAGGTTCTGCCCGTAATTTTAACAGTTTTTATTAACCTAATAACTATATACAACTAACTTAGTAACTATATACAAGTAAAAATTCAAGTTCCTGATGACAGTTGTCTCAATGTTTCTCACTTCAGACAAGATGTCCCAGGTCGAGCACTGGGCGCTGAGTCCTTTCCAGCTGGCCGGGGGCTGTTGATGTCTGGCGGGGCTGGAGAGGCTGCTCGAGCCCTGGGGCCCATGACACCTGTCGAGGAGCTGTGCCTGCCCGGTGGTGCTCTCCTGAGGCGGCAGGGCCTGGGCGGTGAAGGACAAGGGTGAGCCGCCACAGGTGCTGGCCCCAGCGCACCAGGACTCAAGGTCTTGTCCCACACTGGGCATGGCCATTCTCCCACGTTACTCCAGCTCCAAGCTCTGTTGCCCCTTGTGCCAGTCCTCCTGCTCCATTCTGCCCCTTCCTTCTTACCCCAGACACAAAATACCCATGCCACATTACCTGGCTCTGTACACAGAGCCTTACTCATCCCCCAGCCAGCACCCTGCAGATAATCAGCCCCCTGTCGTCACTGACCCCCTCGCCCTGACAGGGCCATATGTGACCCATCCTGTGTCCTGATCGCCATGCGATGCTGGTCATTATGGCCCCTCAAGATGTGTCCCTCACCGTGCAGCAGGGTCACACTGGGCTGAGGAGGAGAGGGCAGCTGGCTGCAATGCAGGACCCAATCCAGCACCCCCAATAATCCTCCCAACCCAGGTCTCCCTGGGGACTGAAGGCACAGATTCCCCCTGGATAGTCAGCAATGCTTAAAGCCTCAGTCACCATTGTGTCTCTACCTTCACCACACCTACCTTGTTGTGGTGTACCAGGAGACGCTGCAGCTGTGCACTTGTATGTGGGGAAGCCTTGATGTTCTGCATCGTGAAACTTCTGCTTTGATGGTCCCCAGAGATCTGAGGCATACGGGGGACACTGGCACAGACCAGCGGCTTCCTGTGGGATGGGGCAGAGGAGGCTCAGTGCCCAGCCCTGTGGCATGCAGGGCATCACCCTGCTGTGCCAGGGAGGGCACTGGCAGTGCTGCTTGCAGGGGCATGTCCCTGCCAGCTCCTGTCCACCCTCTGCAGGAGCCCCAAGCCCATCCCACCAGGCTTGATCTGCTGGCTCTGTCCCCACAGCAAGGTATGCTGGCCATGGCCATGGCAGGTCCCTGTGCACAGGACACCAGCTGGCAGGAGCTGCGCTGTCCCAGCTGCAGGGACTGGTTTTGGGAACTCCTTTCACAGGAGGCACACAACTCCCCACCAAGCCTGAGCTCAGACTGAAAACAGACACAGCTCATCAGATGTGCTTTCAGCAACCTTGGGACAGAGAGGCGGGCCAGACAAGGCAGTGCAAGGCATGGAATGCAAAAGCCCCCAGCCCTGGGGCAAGCACTGGCCCTCCACAGCTGCCTTCTGCTCCCCTACCCTGCCCCGTCCCCCCCAGGCCCCTCCTCTGCCCTAGCCCAGGTGCAGAGCCCTCCTTGCTATGTCAGGGCTACCCTGCACCCCAGGCACGGGGAATGTGTCCTCAGAGCCCTTACTTTTGGCTGGGCGGTGGCTCCTTGCTAGGGGGCATCGGCTGCAAATACGGGAGTTTTTCGGGGTACCTGGGGAGGGCAGGAGTCACAGGTGTGTGGCAGGGGACAATGAACCTGTTCCTGTTGGAGGCAGCACCCCCAAAGCCATGGGATTGTAGCCCCTGGCATCCCGCTGCCTGTAGCCCTTGGGATGAGCCCCCACAGGCCCTGCTGATGGGCAGGGCTGCAGAGGGGGCTCCCCACATCAGCCCCTCCCAAGCAGACACTGTCACCCCTGTGCCCAGCACAGTGGGTCACTGCTGGCACCCATCTCCCCCCATGCCAGCCCCGCTGCCCCCTGTGCACTGGTGCTACTCACTGGCCAGGAACCTGCACGCTGAGCATGCGGTCACAGGACAGGCACGTGAAAGGGACTGGCAGGTGCCTAAGGAGGGTGAGGGAAGAGGGCCAGCTGAGCTCCTGGGGCCACAGGCCTGCAGCACACAGGCAGCAGCTCCCTGCAGCAGCCAGCTGCTGGCCAGGTCACTGCACAGGGTCACGGCCATTGCAGGGTGAACCGTGGGCTGTTGAGCCTGTTTCTCCCCATCCCCAAGGTGCTGGCTGATGCCGGGTGAAGGGCACAGGCACACATGCCACCATCTCAAGCAGCCCCTGCAGTGCTTTCAGCCCCTCTCTGGCACCAAAGTCCCCCCGTGTGCACAGCCAGGAGGGCAAGGCACGGCCCAGCTCAGGGGCATAGTGTGTGACAGCCCTGCCTGAGAGGAGAAGTTCCCATCTCCATTCCCAAAGCCATCAGAATCTCCATCACACTCACTTCTTAATCCCAGCGGCGTTTTCATGCAACAGCCTATCCTCGAGTTCCTCCATGTTCCTGTTCCGGGAGTCCTCCAGGTGTTTACGGAAAGTCTTCAGCTCCAGGCAGTCCAGCTGTGAACAGGTGCACAGCCTCAGCCAGCTGCTCCAGGATGTGACATGGAGCTCTCCAGGGAAAAGCCTGGAGGGGGATCCTCAGAGGGATGCTGCCGCAGGCTGTCAAGTCCCAAAGGTGCCAGTTCCTCATGGTGGGGACGAAATACCCCTCACCTTGTCTTCAATTGCATTGCTGAACTGCTGCTGCACATTGTTCCAGGGCAGAGGGAGGAGTGCTTCCTGCAGGCCATCATGCCCCTTTCAGGCTGCTGTGGCCCCATTTGCCCCATCACCCTGGTGAGCTTGGTCCCACCATATGAAGGGTGAGGGACCCCATGAGCTCAGGAAATTCCCCCTCCCAAGGGGACAATTTCTGCCACCCAGCCCCCAAGGGACAAGGGGCATTTGTCACCCTGCCCGGGAAGCCCTGGGCTGGCACAGAGGCCCCTTAGACTGTACCATGTCCATTGCAGCCATCATGTCCTGCTGATCTGCTTTCTCCTTCTGCTGCTTCTCCAGAGACTGGGACAGCATCTTTCAGCACAGAAAGGAACCCATGACACCACAGCAAGGTTGGGGCACACCCCAGGATGTAGGAGCACACTCCTCTCCCCCTGTCTGCACACACTCTGTCCCTGATTTGTCACAAGCCTTCTGCCCAGTTGGGTCTGCACACACTCTGTCCCTGATTTGTCACAAGCCTTCTGCCCAGTTGGGTCTGTCAGGGATAAGCAAAATGGACGACAAACAGGGTGAACAAAAGGGTTGATAGAAGCAATGAGCAAGGCAATGATAAAAAGGACAAGCAGCCAGCAGGCTCATTCTCCTTCCGAATCCCTTGCAGGACTGAGGCCCCTACTCAACACAACTCCTGTTGCCAGGCAACGCATCCCACTCCACTCCTGGAAGCCAGTGGGTCCCATGAAGTCATAGATTAATGGAGTCTTGGAATGGCATGGGCTGGAAGGGACCTAAAAAATCATCTCGTTTCACCCCCTGTCAGGGACAGGTAAAGGAACATTTTCCACTAGACCTGGTTGCTGCAAGATCCCATCTAAGCTGGTCTTGGACACTTCCAAGAATGGGGCAGGCTCTGTTAAGGCATCATCGTGCTCACAGGGAAGAATTTCTTCCCAATATCCCACCTATCTCTCCCCTCTGTCATTGTGACACCATTTCCATGCCAAGCCCTTGTACAAAGTCCACCTCCAGCCCTTTTATAGTCCTTTTAATTCCCATAAAGTGCTCAAAGTTCTCCCAGGAGAGTACAGCCTCATTGTTTTTCTTTTGATCAGTTTAATATGTGCGTCACATCTGAGACAGTTCCCCCACTGCTGCAAACCCTCAGACTGGTTTGGAGCATCCATTGGGATCAGCCTTTGCCAGGGAGCTGTGCATGAGCCCCTGGCTGAGCTATGGGGTTGTTGGGGCACAGAATCCTTTCTTCTCAGGAGTTTGGGCAAAAAGTCTCTGTGGGTGAAGCCTTTGGACATTTTCCTCCAAGTCAGGTTTTATGTCAGCTTGACAGTCCATAAAGAGGACAATGACATAATTTCTCCTGCCAATGTCCCCAAGACTCTTGGGGAAGACAAATCAAGTTCTTCCCTTCAATACCTGCCATTTACTAAATGTTCTACTTTAGGTGTCCACAGAGCCCCATAATTACCTTGGGCCACCTTGATTTGTTACTGAGCTCTCAAGGTAGCACTGACTGTTCCATTAACTGCCACTTTTGCAAAATTTGCTACACTTTCAGCGAGGTTTTATTGTCCCCTGGGGAATGGCCTGGGGTGACAGGGACAGGAAAACCCTCCCAAGCCCCTCCAAAGCATCCCCCAGGGCGAGAGGCACAGAGACCCCTTGAGCATCTCCTGGGCACTGGACAAAATAAACTTGGCAGAAATCAAACTTAACTCTGCATAAATCACTTTGAAGAATATTTGCTCTTCCCACAAGTAACTTGTGACGGAAATGCAAACAAATCCCAAATATGAATAAACCGACAATCCAAGCAGTGATGTGGCAATTCCAATATTCATTGCTTCCTGCACAGCTCCAGCTCAGCTGCTGGCATGTTCTGATAGAAGAAAAGAGAACATTTGGCCCAATACAGGTTATTAAAAGGAAGGGAAAGCTCTGTGTAGCTGTCACAAAGGTGACAGGGATCAAGAGAAAAATGATTCTCACATTTGGCAAAGAACCCAAGCCTGGGAATTCTGGAGATATTCAGGAATTTAGGTACTTGAGCTGGGCTTCTTGTAGGACTTTCAGCAGCCTTATGTTCCTCACCGTGGGGTGAATGAACCTTGTCAGTCTTGCTGGTAACATTTGCTCCCTTTCCTCCAATGATTTTAACACACTTTTCAAGGAAGGACAACAAAATATTTTCTTTTCACTGGCCACCCACAACAGCCATTTTCCTCATCATCTCTCCCGTAAGTTGCTCAGAGGAAGCTGTGTCCAAGTTTCCAAGAGTTCCTCCAGCGAGAGCCACAAACCTCCTCAGAGGATGGGAACCATGCTGTTGCCAAAGGCACTTGGGGACAGACAACAGTGCCCTGAACTCACTGTGCCAAAATCATGTCACAATCTGGTTAAGAAAATTGTTAGAGAGATGCCTCAGCCCCAATTAAGGCGCTAACGAGACCAAATCCAAAGTGGATTTTATTGAACAGAAAATGTGAGGTAGAGAGAGAGATGGAAAGAAAGAGAAAAGGGGGGGAGAGCAAGGGAGTGACAGGGACAGAGACCTCCCCTTGAGCAGGTGTAAGAGTCTGTCCGAATTTTCCCTCATCTGCCTCACGATCGTCATTTGAGGACCACTGAAGAGAAGATCCCCCCCCCTCCCCCCCCCCCCCCCCCCCCCCGTCTCCTCTGTAGGAGAAAGTCATATGCCACAAGGCCCTGAGACCTGAGAGCATTGCTAAGCTACTGTTTCCACAGGTGTTGTTTGCTGAATGCTACACTGAGCCCAATGAGAAGAAGGGGGCACCGTGCCCTTTTTGCAACAACAGCCTTGGAAGCTGCTCCACCTCTCGGTCTGGCTGGACTTCTCCTGAGTGGTGGAACCCTGCAGAAGACCCCTCTCACTCGTTTACAACCACCGTGACACACAGACGGAGATATAAGAAGCCTCTTCATCAAGAGATCGAGACATCAAACCCCCATGTGAGAAGGCCCCCTCTTATACTTTCCAAGGACTGGGACTGAGACCCCCAACCCGGGGGAGTTGTGTGGGGAGAGGCAAGCTGACCAAAGTGAGATGGATGTTGCAGGTGTGAGCATTGGACCACGAAAACAATGGCTCGCGCCCACTGCTGAATGTGGACTGTGTGTACCTTTTCGAAACACCATTCTTTCCCCAAAACTACCTTTGATTCGGTTGCAAAATTCATTCTCCCTTCCCCCATTGAAAAAGAGTATATTGGGGTACAGATGAACTGCGCCTCTGAGATCTCCCTGACGTAACAGGTGGATCCTTGACTGGACAGGACCAAAGGACTTCATCTTTACGTTTGGTAGCTATATCTCCCTCTCTCTCTCTTTTCTCTCTCTTTGTCTGTATTTTTCTCTCCCTTAATCCCTCTATCGCATTTTGCTGTGGTCATTCAATAAAGGAGCATTTTTTTTGATTAATACTGCAAATCCCCCTGTACTGTGTCGGTTTTTTGCACCCTGAGATCAATCCATGAACGATCACGAAACCCGTTCATAAGGACGGATCGTGACACTGGGGTTACTGGGAGCTACCAGGCCCATGCTGGGAGCTCCCTGTGCACACAGTGGGAGGAACTGGGAGAAACTGGGAATGACAGGATGCATGCTAGTGACAATTGGGATGTCCTGGCAGTGACTGGGATAAAACTGGGGGCAGCTGAACCATGCTGAGGTAACTGGGAGTGCCTAGCAATGACTACGAGAATGTTCAGGGCAGCTGGGATATACTGGGAGTGCCTGAGACCATGCAGGTGATGACTGGGACCGGACTAGGAGTGACTGGGAGCCACTGGAAGCGTGCTGCGGGGAACTGGGACCATGCTGGGGGCAATTGGGGGCAAGTGTGAATGACTGCGGCCCTGCTGGGAGAGACTGGCATCACACTGGGAGTTACTTGGGGAACTGGAAGAACTGGAACACACTGGATCAAAGGGGGAGCAACTGAGACCAACTGGAACTGTGCCGGGGCAAATTGCATCATAATAAAGAATGACTGGGAGCAACTGGGATCATCCTGGGAGCAGCTCCTGGGTGACTCAGTTCTACTGGGATCATCCTGGGATCACACTGGCAGTGAGGAGGAGCAGCGCGATGGCTCCAGCGCTGGGGCTGGGAGTGCCCTGGGGGGCCAGGGGGGAGTGGGACCCCTGGCACCGGGACCCCCCTGCTCCCCTCATCCTGCACAGGCACCCCCTGAATCCCCCATTCTGGACATCAGGACCCTCTGCTCCCCTTTTCCCAGCCATCCCATGGCTCCCAGCCTCCAGACTTGCCATGGGCGTCACCCTAGGATGCCCTGGACCACCTTGGATCCCCATTCCTGCCTTTCCCAGCCCCCAGCCCCACCTTTCTGCAAAACCAGAGACCCCCTGAACTCCCCCTTCCCGAACATCCCGAGTGTCCCCACCCTGGTCCCCCCTTTTTGGGAAACCCTGGACTCCCATTTCCTGGGCTCAAGGACCCCCTGGAACTCCCTTCTACCTCTCCATGTCCCTGCCCCTGTCCCCTGTCCCTCAGCTGTCCCCTGTCCCTCAGCTGTCCCCTGTCCCTCGGCTCTGTGGGGCTGGGGGTGGCAGTAGGAGCCAGGGCAGCCCTGGGGGAGAACAACCCTGAGCCCCAGCTGGGCCAGTTCCCCCAGTTCCCCCCAGGTCACTCCCAGCATGGGCCCTGTGGCTCCCAATCACCCCCAGGATGGTCCCAGTCACTTCCAGTTACACTCAGTGTGCTGCCAGTATCATCCCAGTCACTCCCAGTATGATCCCAGCATGGTCCCAGCACGGTCCCAGCTGTTCCCATCCATCCCTACCATAGTTCCAGGCACTCCCAGTATGGTTCCAGTCCTTCCCAGTATGATTCCAATATGAACCCAGTCACTGTCAGTACAGTGCCATTTGCCCCCAGTATGATTTCAGTCACTCCCAGATACTCCCAGTATTATTCCAGTAACTTTAAGCTTCCTCTGTGATCCCAGTCACTCCTGGTCTCCCCCAGTATATCCCAGTTGTCCTTCATGTGTTTCCACTCACTCCCAGTTGCTCCCAGTAGTTTCTAGCATTATTCCAGTTGCTCATAACCACTCCCAGTCACCTCCAACATGATTCCTGTCACTTCCTGTATATCCCAGTTGCCCCAGCATGGTCCCAGTTGCCCTCAGCCTGCTCCCAGTCACTTCCAGTATGATTCCAGAAGGATCCTAGTCACCCTCAGTGTGGTGCCAGTTGCTCCCAGTATGATCCCATTTGTCCCCAGCATGTCCCCATTTCCTCCCAGTGTGATCCCAGTTGCCTCTAGCACAGACCCAGTCCCTCTCTGTATGATCCTACTCTGATGCCATGATGATCCCAGTTGCTCCTAGTATGGTCCTGGTTGCTCCCAGTTGCTCCCAGTCTGATCCCAGTTGCTCCCAGCGGCCCTGTGTTATGCTTTGGAGTGGGAGGAAATTTAGGGAAGTGATGCAAAGTTTTTTGTGTATCTGACAGTCTGTTGAGCTACTGAAAAGCAAGACACGCTTTTGTGAAACACACATGGTAAAGATGAAAAAATACAGAAACTTTTTTTTCTTTGTTGGTCAGCAGGGAGCTGCTGGGTTTTGGCTTCTGCTCAGTGTCTGGGCTGGGCTGGGCTGGGCTGGGCTGACAGTCTTGCTGCAGGCTGGGCTTCTTTTCTATTTTCTGGGCTGCTTGCTGGCTTCTCTCTCCATGGGCTCTGGTTTGGCCGGGCTGGGCTTCAGCAGCTGCCGGGCAAGGAGACAGGGGAGGCTGCGGAGCTTTAGCCAGAGCAGGGCTGGCTGTGGCTGTGAAGATCCCGCTGTCAGGCTGCTGCTTCTTCTTCTTCTTAGTGTGGCTGAGACCAGAGACTTCTGTGGCTGGTGTAGAAAACTAAACACTAACTATAAAGCGGATCTGAACACAACTGAGCCACAGCTTTCTGTTACAAGTTATCGGTGGGTTAGGTAGGCCTCATGCGTGATGTGAAGTTTTTCAGTACTTCAGTCTTCTTCTGAGTGAGAGAAAAGAACAAAATGCAAGTATATAAAAAACAACATGAAGACACTAAAGTCAATAAAGAAGAAGTTGAGTCTGAAGCCCTAAAGCAGATAGCCTTCCAGAAGTAATGGGTTAAAACATGGAATGAGAAGCATGTAAAGAAAGGCCTAGCACTAGAACACACGGAGAAAGCACAGCACTAGGAAAACAGAGCAATAAATTAGATAAAAGGTAGAGCATCATGACAGGGGAAGAGATGGGTATAAGAGAAACTAATAAGCTAAGCAGGTTTAGAGCCAGCAATGTCAAAACGACCCTAAGGGTTTTGCCAAGCCACGGGATCTAAGCCAAGTACACCGGGAATTGACCAAATTAGGAAAAGAGTTCAAAAGTTTAAAGAGGAAGACTCATCGGAAAGACCCCGTCTATGATGAAGGCAACAGGAACGACCACCTGAAAATTCCCCAAAAGAGATGTCTCCACCTACGCTCCGCCCACGCTCCGCCTACACCACGCCCCATATGAATATGCATGATTATGTATCTGATCTGATGTAATCCTATACCCAAAATTGTATATAAGGCTTGCTTTTGCTATGTGAACTCAGAAATCCATTTTGTGATTTCTCCGACGCGTCGCTAATAAAAATACCTCCTGCTTAATTGACTTAAGCTGAGTCTGATTAGGCAGTCACTCTGCCTGTTTGGGGCAAAATTTGGCATCATTTTCTGGCGACCCAGATGGGACACTAGACGGGAGAGCAGACCCTTGAACGTCCTCCGGAGCTGGGTCCGGGGCCGGGACCCTCGGGCGCCCCTGACAGATTTTTGTCAGAAGAGACTCCCCCCCCCAGACCAGCGCTCTTCGGTGGACGAGAGGTTTCCTGCATCTCCTGCTCCAATTAAGAGGTATTTTAATTGTTTATTGCATATTGAATTTGGAACAAAGCGCTTTAATTGGGAAACGGGGACTAGACGTAGTCGCCCGACGGGAGCCATAGGGACGCCTTGGCATAATCCCATTTGGTATTGGGGTTTGAGTCCCCATTTGGTATTGGATTTGGTATTGGGGTTTGAGTCCCCATTTGGTATTGGGGTTTGAGTCCCCATTTGGTATTGGTTTTGGTATTGGGGTTTGAATCCCCATTTGGTATTGGTTTTGGTATTGGGGTTTGAGTCCCCATTTGGTATTGGGGTTTGAGTCCCCATTTGGTATTGGTTTTGGTATTGGGGTTTGAGTCCCCATTTGGTATTGGTTTTGGTATTGGGGTTTGAGTCCCCATTTGGTATTGGATTTGGTATCGGGGTTTGAGTCCCCATTTGGAATCAGAGTATTTGTTAAAAGAGTGAAAAAAAAAAAAAAAGAAAAAAAGAAAAAGAAAAAAAAAGGAAAAAGGAAAAAAAAAGGAAGAAAAAAAAAAAGAAAAAAAAAGAAAAAGAAAAAAAAAAAAAGAAAAAAGGAAAGGAAAAGAGTATTTGTTAAAAGGGTGTATGTTTTTCCTTAATGCTGTTGTTTTGTTTGAATTTTTAAAAGCGTTGTTGCTTTTTTGAATTTTTAAACTACGCCTGGGAATGTATCCAGCCAGGTCCGGGACCTTGTCCAATTTTTCCCTTTCTCTGATAAGGTTTTGAGGAGATACATTTGTGCTACACCTTTATTTAACTGTTATGTTGTTTGCAAGAATCTCGTAAAGGATTTGGTATTTTGTGTTAACTGTAACCTTTTTGTGTGTAAGAATTTATTGTGATATCATCTGCAAACTGTACCTTGGTTTACAGCTGTTTTACGGGTGTGTAATAGCCCGAAGTTGACCAGTATCGGTACTATAGGTTTGCCAGCGACATCTCGGGGTAAAGCGGTGTACTTTGATAGACCGGAAAGGTAGGACGGTTTGGATTAAAGTGTGTGGGTGTGGATGAGAGTGGATGAGACGCGATTGGAAATTGTGTGTATGAAGTGTTAAAATAAATTGACATACAGTGTTTGCGAGAAAGAGATTAAACCGAAAACGCAGACACAGAAAATAGCCATGGGAGGTCAACAGAGCAAGGACGTAAATATGAAAACCCCCTTAGGATGTATCTTAAAGCACTGGAAAGACTTGGGAAGAATTCAGGGGGGGTACCCCATTAAAATCAGGGATCGATGAGAAGATAAGCAGCCCTCAGGGACTAGATAGTCCACAGAGGTCAAGAAGCTACATGGATGCTGACAGCCCACCCAGACTAGAAGTCGAAGGGGAGAAAGGCAGTCCGTCAGGAGTGGAGAGCCGAAGGGAGACACGTAGCCTGCCCAAACTCAGTCCATATGAAGATAACCACACACCCAGAAGTGGAGGCATCTGTAGAATGGAAACCAGCACACCAAGGACTGGGGACAAAAGTAACTCACTGGGAAGTGACGTCTCTAAATTGAGATATAGTGAGAAGAATGATGAGACGTGAAAGGGAGGCAGAGAACAGCTCACAGAAACTGAATATAGTAATTCAGATAGAGGATAGGAGAAGTTGAAGAGAAGAAAAAGGAAGACGGGAAGATAGCTCAGTAGTGGCTGTAGCAGTGGCAGCTCAGAAGACAGGTTACTCGGAACCTGGAACTAGGGGAAGAGGTAGAGGCAACCCAATAGGAGGGAGGGGGAGGTACCAACCCCACCCAACTAGAGTAGGGCCAAATCAGTGTGCTTACTGCCTAGAAATGGGACACTGGAAGCAAGAATGCCCCCGACTAAGGGAAAGGCTGATGGCCACTACTACTACCACACATCAGGATAGTGAATTAGGGGGACCGGTGGGCCGTACCCTAGCAGACCCACTGGTTAAAATGGAGCTAGGGGAAGGTAAAAAGAATTGAACTTTTTGTTTGACACGGGAGCAACCTTTTCGGTTTTAAATCAGGAATTGGTACCTAAAAGTGATGAATTTGTACAAGTTGTGGGAGCAACAGGCCAACCAGAAAAGGCTTACTTTTTGAAACCTATTAAATACAAAATTGGGAAACAAATGGGAATTCACCAGTTCCTGTATTTACCAAATTCGCCAAAACCCTTATTGGGGAGAGACCTATTGGAAAACTTGGGAGCCGTAATAAAGTTCAACAAAGACAAATTAGAATTTCAAGTAAATGAGGAACAACTGATTACAGCTATAAGCCTAACAATCAGTTGTGTGGAACCCAAACCTGAGAGTCAAAAGATCTTTGCTTTTGAGTGGGAGTCTGTAGATAGAGGGAGAAAGACCCAGCTCACCTGGACGGTATTACCCCAAGGATGGGCCAATTCCCCCATGATTTTTGGGAACCAATTAGCCAAAGAATTAGAACAGTGGGAAAGGCCGCTGGGAGATGGTACCCTTCTGCAGTACGTAGACGACCTCCTAATAGCAACAGTGACAGAGGAAGAATGCATTGAATGGACCATTTCCTTGCTAAATTTCCTGGGTTTAAGCGGATATCGAGTCTCTCAACAGAAAGCACAGCTGGTGCAAAAGGAAGTGGTGTACCTGGGATACGAAGTCTCCAGAGGACAGCGATCCCTGGGAGCAGCTAGGAAAGAGGCCATCTGCCAGATGCCTAAACCAGAGACGGTGAGAGATCTGCGAGCCTTTCTGGGGATGACAGGTTGGTGTCGGCTATGGATCTACCAGTACGGAATACTCGCTAATCCATTGTATGACTTGTTGAAGGGATCCAAGAATGTCCTAGTGTGGACTCCCGAAGCAGAAGGGGCCTTCAAGAAGTTAAAGCTGGAACTAATGAGAGCACCAGCCTTAGGTCTCCCAGATGTATCAAAACCATTCTGGCTGTTCTCCCATGAGCGACAAGGGATGGCCTTAGGAGTCCTAGCACAGCAGTTGGGACCACATAAGAGAGCTGTGGCCTACTTCTCCAAGCAGCTAGATGAAGTAAGTAAAGGATGGCCAGGCTGTCTGAGGGCAGTGGCCGCAGTGATAATTAACGTAGAAGAGGCCAGGAAGCTCACGTTGGGTCAAAAGGTGACTGTGCTGGTATCTCACACTGTGTCGGCTGTGCTGGAACAGAAAGGCAATCATTGGTTGTCGCCCTCCAGATTCCTAAAATACCAGGCCATCCTGGCTGAATCAGATGATGTAACTATTCAGGTAACTAACATTGTGAACCCAGCTTCATTTCTAGAAGGAAGAGCCCCAGCAGAATCCATTGAACACGACTGCCTGGAAACAATTGAAGCCGTCTACTCCAGTCGTCCGGATCTCAAAGAGGAGCCGTTCGAAGATGCAGACAACTGGTTCTCAGATGGCAGCAGCTTTGTGAAGCAGGGAGTAAGACTGGCTGGCTATGCAATTACTACCACAGAAGAAGTAATTGAGTCAAACTCTTTGCCTGCGGGGACTTCAGCCCAAAAGGCAGAGCTGATAGCTCTGACTCGAGCTTTGGAATTGGCAGAGAACATGCAAATTAATATATGGACTGACTCTAAATATGCCTTTTCCATTGTGCATGCCCATGGGGCCATCTGGAAAGAAAGAGGACTGCTGACTACGCAAGGGAAAACAGTCAAGCATGCAGAGGAGATTCTACGATTGCTAAAGGTGGTCCAACTCCCAGCACAAGTGGCCATAATGCATTGTAAGGGACACCTGAAAGGTAATACTATTCCAGAAATAGGGAACAGGAAGGCAGATACAGAAGCTAAATTGGCTGCCACAAGGGCTAGGGAAGTGAAAGTAATAGCCCTAATACCAGGAGAACTGGATACCAATATCCAGCCAGATTACCAGGAATCAGATCATAGATGGATTCAAAGGAATAAGGGCAAAATACTAGAAAATGGTTGAGGTAGATTGGAAACGGGACAGCTAGTAATACCAAGAAACGTGATGTGGCAGTTTGTAAAAGCAGAACATGAAAAAGCCCACTGGGGCTTAGATCCGCTCTATCAGTACCTGCAAGCTAAGATAGCAGGGCCAAAATTATTTACCACCATAAAACATGTCACATCCCAGTGTGAGCGATGCCTGAAGAACAACCCGAATACAGGGACTAGGATACACCAGGGAGCAATAAATCGAGGTAAATTCCCAGGTGAAGTATGGCAAATTGATTTTTCTGAACTCCCAAGAAAAGGGGGGTTTCGGTACTTGTTGGTATTAACTGATACATTTTCTGAGTGGCCTGAAGCATTCCCTTGCAGGACAAATAAGGAAAGAGAAGTAACAAAAGTGTTATTGAATGAAATTATTCCACGATTTGGAGTACCGAAGACTATTTCTTCAGATAGGGGTACACATTTCTGTGCAAAAGTAGTGAGAGCAATAAGCAAAGCATTACAAATTAAATAGCAATTACACACGCCTTACCGTCCACAGGCCAGTGGGCAAGTAGAAAAGATGAATCATCTTATCAAACAGCAGATTGCCAAAATATGCCAGGAGACTAATTTGCAGTGGTATCAAGCTTTGCCTATTGCTCTGCTGAGGCTAAGAGTCAAACCAAGGTCAAAAGAAAGGTTAAGCCCATTTGAAGTTCTGTATGGTAGACCTTATGCTATGCAAGTTGTAAATGGGGACGCTATAGACCAAATTAGTAATCAGTACATTTACGATTATGTAGTTATGGTGGGGAAGCAGTTCGATAAGAATGCTACTGTAATGATAGAGCACCAACCTAAACAACCTGACTGCAAATTGCATCCGTTTAATCCCGGTGACTGGGTGTATGTTAAGAATCTTTTAGGAAAACCCCTACAAGAGAAGTGGGAGGGACCCTTCCAAGTGCTGCTGACTACCTTCACCGCGGTTCGGATCAAGGAGCGACCTGCGTAGATCCATTACTCACGGGTCAAGAAAGCTCCGGAGAACAAACAAGAGCAGACATCATGATCCTGACTCCACCTCAAACCCTTACAACTTTGATCATTGGACTCTCGATAAGTATAGCTCTTCCCCAAGACTATGCCCCAATAGACCCATGGTCTTATGCACATCAGTGTATCCACCCAGAATTAAGAATGAGCGGACCCTATTTCGAGGTTTATGCCTTACGTAACAACCAGCCATATGCAAGTGAAGTATGGGATCAGCCCTCCATGATAGCATACAAGGGAGACCAAATCCAAATTGGGTGTCGAGAGCTTGACCCAGCAAGAGAAAGAGAAGGAAAAACAAGGCGGCTAGTATTAACAATTCAACCCTCGATGCCAGCCTAAAGCAGTACACAACCTAACCTTTATAGGGCCTCAGGTGATAAGAAAATCTAACGAACTAAAATTATTGTTAGACCCCACTTATTCCCTGAAAAAGGTGCAAATGAACATTCACACCGATATTACTTATTTGCAAAAGGATTGCCGATTTATGCTTAGATGCTGAAAATAGTGTATGCACCTTAGAAATGCTTCCGCATGATAGAACACAATCACAAGTTTACTATATAAGAAATGGGTGTGCTTGCGTAAGGACAGCTTGTGACAACGTCACTATAGATAATTGCCTAGAAGAGACTAACAATACTAACTTTTGTGTATACAACTTTACCAAGATCATAGGTTGTGATTTTCATTACACTGTCCCAATAACTACCCAACAGCTAATTAACGCAAATTTCAACCTATATCAAGAGATACCGAAATTACAAATAGAGATAGACGTCAAAATTCTCAAAGCAATGCTTGCACACCCTGAAGTAAAGAAATTGGTACAAAAGGTGAATCAAACAACTAGACGAACGGTATGGCAGGTAGAACACAATTCAGAAAAGATAAAGAATGTCCTGACCGAAGTAGAACAAGTAGGCCAGCATCACTGGTGGGACATCTTTACAAGATACTCCCCAACAGCTACACAGGTCTTCCATTACCTGGTGCACCCAATGCTAATAGTAATTGTAGCTTTGTTATTACTAACTCTTACAAACATTTGTTTGTAGTAGAGATTAAGGGGCATAATGAAGAGGACCCAAATGATTTAAGCAATGGTACGAGCCTATCAGCGTCCTGTAGGACCAGAACTTGACGAAAGAATTCGTAAGTTACAAGAAAAAGGGGGGAAATGAAGCCCTAAAGCAGATAGCCTTCCAGAAGTAATGGGTTAAAACATGGAATGAGAAGCATGTAAAGAAAGGCCTAGCACTAGAACACACGGAGAAAGCACAGCACTAGGAAAACAGAGCAATAAATTAGATAAAAGGTAGAGCATCATGACAGGGGAAGAGATGGGTATAAGAGAAACTAATAAGCTAAGCAGGTTTAGAGCCAGCAATGTCAAAACGACCCTAAGGGTTTTGCCAAGCCACGGGATCTAAGCCAAGTACACCGGGAATTGACCAAATTAGGAAAAGAGTTCAAAAGTTTAAAGAGGAAGACTCATCGGAAAGACCCCGTCTATGATGAAGGCAACAGGAACGACCACCTGAAAATTCCCCAAAAGAGATGTCTCCACCTACGCTCCGCCCACGCTCCGCCTACACCACGCCCCATATGAATATGCATGATTATGTATCTGATCTGATGTAATCCTATACCCAAAATTGTATATAAGGCTTGCTTTTGCTATGTGAACTCAGAAATCCATTTTGTGATTTCTCCGACGCGTCGCTAATAAAAATACCTCCTGCTTAATTGACTTAAGCTGAGTCTGATTAGGCAGTCACTCTGCCTGTTTGGGGCAAAATTTGGCATCAAGTCTTAGATGAGAGGGCTGAGAAGATGCTTTGTTTCTAGAGCTGAAATCTTCTTGTAAGCTGTAAAGGACAGGAATAGTGGATTTGTTTTTACTAACAATCTGTGGGTCTGCTCGTAGATAAAACTAGCTCTGGAAGATAAAAGAAAGAATGGGAAGGATTCCACTGATCGATGAATGGAAAAAGAGATTTGCTTTTACAAATACACTTTAGGTTTGCTGATTAACGAAATAAGCCATTGAGAAATGAAAGAAACAATGGGGAAGAAAAACCCCTAAATTCTGTAAGAATTAAAAACTAAAAGGGAGGGTTATACATTAGAGGGAAATCTTTGGGAAATCTTCCGTGTCAGGCGTATCAGGGCATCTGTACCTCTCAAGCACCTCAGCCAAGGGGAAAGAGAGAAGGGAAATGTGGCCAGGAAATTAGGATAAAAAGAAGGCTGCATCCTTGAAAAATTCAAGAGATCCCAGGGGAATGCCCCCTGGGCATTAAAGGCAATAAAGGCCTCTCCCTTTATTGGAATAAAGCCAGAAAAGACTCCTCTGTCTCCTTTGTGGACATAAACCTCTGGAGATGTGGATTAATTTTCCAAACAACAAGAAAATACTCTTTTTCTTCATAACACATAAAACTATAAGGAGATGAAAGTGTTCAAATTGATATCAAGTAAAGGCTTTATGTTAAAGTAGGCAGATCTTAAAATAGCTGTAATCCCATGAGAAGTTCGAACAGAGAAAGAGTAGTCTTGTGTTTCTAAAAAGCGAAGAAGGGGCTGGGAAAAGGTTGAGTTGGTGCCGGATAAAGGGGTGTAGGGGAGTCTCAGTACTGAGCAAAGGGGTAAAAGGGCATCTGGGTTCTCAGGAATGGGGGTGCCAGGGGGGTCTCAGGGTCATGAAAATGGGGGGGGGGGCAGGGACGTGGAGAGGTAGAAGGGAGTTCCAGGGGGTCCTTGAGCCCAGGAAAGGGGAGTCCAGGGTTTCCCAAAAAGGGGGGACCAGAGTGGGGACACCTGGGATGTTCGGAAAGGGGGAGTTCAGGGTGTCTCTGGTTTTGCAGAAAGGTGGGGCTGGGAAAGGCAGGAATGGGAGACCAAGGCGTTCCAGGTTGTCCCAGAGTCAAGCCTACGCCAAGTCTGGAGGCTGGGAGCCATGGGATGGCCGGGAAAAGGGGAGCAGAGGGTCCTGATGTCCAGAACAGGGGGATTCAGGGGTTCCCGGTGCTGGCAGTGGCGGTTCAGGGTCCCGGTGCCGGGGGTGCC
This sequence comes from Zonotrichia albicollis, assembly GCF_047830755.1. NCBI lineage: Eukaryota > Metazoa > Chordata > Aves > Passeriformes > Passerellidae > Zonotrichia > Zonotrichia albicollis. Next base: position 35,888,605 of record NC_133826.1, read on the forward strand.
ACTCCCCCCTGGCCCCCCAGGAGCGCCCTCAGCCCCAGCGCTGGAGCCATCGCGCTGCTCCTCCTCACTGCCAGTGTGATCCCAGGATGATCCCAGTAGAACTCAGTCACCCAGGAGCTGCTCCCAGGATGATCCCAGTACAGCCCAGTCACTCCCAGTCCTGGCATCCCCCCAGGCCTCTCTGCCTTCCGACCCGTCCCGGCTCCATCCCCGCCCCTCCCGGCGGCTGCGAGGGCTGCGGAGGAGGAGGAGGAGGAGGAGGAGGAGGGAGGGAGGAAGAGGCGGAGCGGGGGAGGAGAGGGGGAGCCACGCGGCTGCGGCGCTGCCTGAACTTGCAGCAGCCTCTCGTCCCCTCCTGTCAGGGAGTTGTGCAGAGCCAGAAGGTCCCCCCTGAGCCTCCTTTTCTCCAGGCTGAGCCCCCTTCCGTGCTGCCTCAGCCCCTCCTGCTGTTCCAGCCAGGGTCGAATACTAGTGCTGCAAAGAGCACTGTACAGACCTGGCATAGGTGCCTTTGTCACCACATTTTAACTTTTCATTAGTTCCAGAAAGACTCTTGTGAAGCCCCAAAGTGCAGTCAGTCGCTGCAGTGCCAATCTCCTTTGCAAATCCCGGCGGCCCGGCCCGGCCCCGCACTCGGCCCCGCCCTCGTTGCCGCGGTTGCCCGGTAACCGCGCCCGGGCCCTCAGCGTCTGTGACAGCGGCGCGGCCTCAGTTGCCTGAGAGCGCGGCCCTGGCTGGGTGTGCGCGGCCTGGGCTCCTGCAGGCGGCTGCACCGGGCCATTGGCCAGGGCAATTGTCGGCGTAGAGAATTGCTGAAGGTGCAGAGCATTGGCCTCTGCGAAAAGCTCCGCAGCGTGCAGAACACTGGTGTCTGCTAGGGAGTCCTGAATTTCATTTGAAGGTAAAGACCGACTAAAGTTGAACTTTTTGGTTTTGTTTCATCTGTGCTCTGAAAGAGAATGCCAAAGGGAAATAGAGGATGTGATCATGCCAGTCTTCTGGCGCAGTAGTTCAGTGACATGTACACCTGAGAGGATGAACAATAAATGGACTACTGATTGTGCTTTTTTTACTGAAGAAATGCAACATTTTCTAAAGATAGTAGTCTATGCATTTTTTTCCTCTAGTAACTGCTTAAGCTGCTAAAGGTGAGCGAGTTCTGTTCAAGTTGCAGTGGGTTTTTATCATCTGGGTTTTAAAATTTTTAGGGAGATGCCTCTATACTGAGGTGCAAACGAGACCATATGCCAAAGTCAATGGTCTGGATTTGATGGAACAGTCAATGGTCTGGATTTGATGGAACAGTAAATGTGAGGGAGAAAGAGAGAGAAAGAAAAGAAAAAGTGGGAGGGGGATGGAGGTTGGGAAGGAGGGGAGGAGAAAGAGAGTGACAGAGAGAGATTTAGTAGAAAATATCACCATTCCATGGATCCCATTGGCCTACCATTAAATCCTCTTCTGGTCTTTTCTGTGGTGAGGTCTGGCAAAATGTAAGATTCCAATGGATTAATGCAGATTTGGGCAAGGTGATATCTTGCCCAGGTACCTCCCAGGAGTGGGGCAAGTTGGACTCTTTCTCTTGCTACTTTAAAACAATATAAAATCTTTAGCACCCGTATATCCTTTGAGTCTGCCATGAGTTGGGTTCTGGATTTTCAGATTTGTTGTGTTACTTTGCATGTCCTGCAGTCGTCTGGTGCGAGGCCTCAGGAATGGGTCTGGAGGCACTGTGGAGGTCTTTGCTGGGAGGTTTGTGTGCAAACCTGGCCTCGGCAGAAGAGTCTGTGGCTATGACTTCCCCAGCCTGAACGGAGACAGAGCTGATTTTCAGGACAGCTGCTGGGTTTGGCTTTGTTGTGGATAGGTTTTTCTCCTCAGCCTTGTTTACTTCTCCCCAGACCTGAGCTAATGGGACAATAGTGTCACCTTGATCTTGTCTCAAGTTCCCTTAGGCAGCTTAACTCACAGTGCCAAGTTCCAGTCAGGAGGCATTTTCAGGGAAGGGTGGGCTTGGGTGGTTGCAGCTTCTTTATACAGTTTTGTCACCACGGGCAGAAAGTCCTTTAGAATGATATTTAAGCCATTAGCCATAACATTCCAGTCTCTCATGAGTCTCTCAGCTGTGAGGAGCAGCTGAAAGAGCAAGGGTGCTTTAGCCTAAAGAAGAGGAGGCCCAATCTAGCTAGTTTTGAGTAATTGTTAAGCTACAGCTTTGTCTGTTCAATCTGTTATTAATGTTCAGATTTTTAGCTCCAGGTTTCAGTATGATCTAACTTTGAATTGCACACGGTAGCCCTATAGTTCAAAAAAGTCCAACTAGAGGCCTAACTATACTAGCTACTTACACCAAACAAGCACTTAGCTACTTTTAAGTAATGTAACATTTTTAGCACCAGAATATGCCTTGAATCTGCCATGAATTGGGTTGTGGATTTTCAGAGTTCCATTGTTGCTCCTTCCAGTTTTGTTGAGGCATTGTCGCTCACCTGCCACACCGTCCCTTGGAAATGGCGTCTGGATTGCCAAAGAAGACACCAACACCTCGTCTTTTGTCCAGGGAAGGGCTGAAGCCTAATGCTGTGAGTACCCACTGGGCTGTGTTAGGGCTGGCACTGCCCTGGTGTCCCTGCTCTCCCTGCCCGTGTTTTCCAGCAGTGCTGTGAAGCTGCAGAGCCCCTGCCCAGCCCTTTGTGCTGTGCTGCTGTTGCTGGAGCTGTCCTGCTGTTGCTGGAGCTGTCCTGGTGCAATAGGGAACACTGTGGGATGCTTCAGCTGTGTCTTGCCTGGCTGTGCCAGCGGAGCCGAGTGAAACCAATGTACAGCTGAAGCCCTGAGCTTGTGTTCTGTCCCTTCCCCTTTGCCACAGGAATTCCTTCTGTCAGGCTGGGCACTCACCTGTGCTGCTCTGACCATCCTGCCCTTGGGCACCTGGGCATGTGGGCGGGGGAAGCTCAAACTCTGCCCAAAGCCTTGAGAGCCATGGCTGGTTCCAGCTGGAAGAGCTCCCAAAGCAGCTGTTTTCTCCCAGCTCCTGTGTGGGCACAGATGCAGCCCTGCAGGCAGCGCTGGAGCCAGGGCCACAAAGGTCCCTTGCTGTCTGCAGCTTACTTGGCTGAAGATGCCCCACTGCTGAAGCTCTGTCAAGTAGATGCCTCTGATTTCTTCTGTGGAGGGCTCTGTCAGCCCAGACAGAGAAAACAATGAACAGGGAGAACTAAAACCTGGACACATTCCTGTGCACCTCGCTCTTGGTAAAGTGTTCCTTTCTTGCATCTCTTGGACTCATCCAGCAGCGATATCTCCTTGCTGTGAGTTCTGAGCGTTGTGCAGGGATGGAGTTCAGGCACTTCTGAGAGCTCCTCCCCATTCTCTGGAAAGGTCACTGCCTCAATCCAATGAAACGTGAGAGGAAACAAATGCCCAAAGAGCAGAAATCCCCAACCATGTCCCATCCAATCATGGAGAAGCCAATGGGACAGAGCCATATGGCTGGAGTGTGTGTGTTCCACTCTGTATTATTAATTCACTGATGCTAAGTATTTCAGCAGGAAACTCCCAGGGCTTCCAGGACTGTCCTAGTGGCTGTGATCACAAGTTATTCACCAGTGCCACTTGTTCAAGAAAAGCCTTTCTGAACAAGCACAACTCTGAGGCTCTAGCTGGTTTACTTTTGCCTTTCAGCTGCTTCCCTCTAAGTTCCAGAGGGAGAAGTTTCTCAGCAGGAAGAAGGAGGCCAGCACTGGGGGGAGTATTCTGCCCAGAATTGGCCCATTTCTAGACAGGAGTGAGACTCGCCCAAAGGTAGCCTTTTCCTGCTCTTTTCCTTTCTGTTTCACATGAAGTTTGAAGAGGGTGTGTGTTTGTGACAGGCTTGCCTCCAGCAAAATACCTCAGTGTCCAGGTCCTGCTGTCATTGCAAGGTGCTGGGAGTGGTGGACTGGGAGTCCTGATGTGCACTAAGCCAACATAAATACCCTCTGCTGAAGCTGCTGGGGTGTGCTGGAGTGCAGCTGCCATTGCTAAATCAATGGGAGGAAGGCTGGGGACACAGAGGCCCAAAATTGCCCTTTGCCATTCTCCTGCTGAAGGAGCCACCTCTTGCTTTGGTGTGGTCACCATCAAATGCTCGGGGCCACAGGATTCCCTGCAGAGTGGCAGCGTTGACCTTTGAAGGCCAAGGATCTGCAGGAATTCCTTCAGATTGAACAAAACAAATTGCATTACTGCTTTGGGCTGGAACAATGTGTTGGACCCTGAGGGGGTGCTGGATTTTGCAGGCTGCCAGATGTACAGGGGACTGGCCCTGGGCAGAGGGGAATGGATGTGCTTTATCTGGATCGGTGCCTACTCAGAGGTGTGTTTAAAGGTGCTTTTCTGGCAGGAGTAGCTCGGTATAAAGCACAGTCCAAAGGGGTAGGTGACTGAGGTGGGCTGTTGAGCAGGAAATTGGAAGCAAGAGACATGGAACACAATCCAGGTAAAGGATTGTCCTGGAGAGGAGCCTTGGGAACACCTCAGGGAAGGGCACAGCTAAGGGACAGTGTGCTGCAGCCACTCCCTTCAGCAGAATGTGTCTGCTGTGAAGTCACAGAGGAGACCTGCTTGCGTCTCTGCAGTGACAGCAGTGTGGCTGGAGAAGGCAGACAAAGCAGGGCAGAGTTTTCTCCAAGCAGTGTCTCTGCTGCAGAAGCATTTGCTGTTGTTGTGTCATTCCAGACGTGCCTCTACAATGGCATGAAATAAGATCGCAGTAATGATAAGAAAGCACCCATTTAAAGGCCATTGAAAAAGGAGATACCAACTCTATTTTTACCCAGGTTGCTGAGAAAATAACTGAAACTTATCCTCATTCAGCATTCACCTCACTTGTGTTTTTATTTTCAGCTCATTTGTCTTTTTATTTTTGCCTTTTCCTCTCTTTGGAACACACTAACTTTTAAATACAATGAAAAGGAACAAAATCATCAAAGCAAAAGAAAAGTGTTTCTTAGTAAGGATTCAGCTGAGCTGGGGATGTCTCCCTCGCTGAGAGCCAAGCACACACACACACCCTCTGAGAAAATGGCAATCTTTGTATCACCTTTGTACCCGGCTGGGGCGGTCCCTGTGCCCTTTGCGGTTGGATGGGCACTCAGGAGCTTCCATTCTCTACTGAGCACCAACTTTTCTGTGCCCTCCCTTCTCGTCCTCCTTCCTTTTTGGTCAGGTCTTCAACCCTGTCCCTCTCACTGTGACACTCAACAAACCAGCCTGAACAAATCCAAACCACAAACAACACAGAGAACCAACAAATTCCATTCTTTTGCTTCATAACCTTTTGGCTTCAGCCAAATGTCACCTCATCTCTCACACCTTCTCTGCTCCTGCTCTCTTCTTACTGATGTCTAAGTTCTAGAGCAAAAAAGATATTTGCAGTTGTGTGGGCCTCAGTTTCCCTGTCTCAGAGTAAAAGATCCCAAATCCTTTCCCATGGAGTCTGCTGTAAATCCATGGGTTTTACTTACTCCATGAGTGCTCAGTCAGTGCCCCAGAGCTCCGTGACCACAAGGGCACAGGGCTGTGTTTTAGGAAAGTGCTGCCTGGCATTCTGGAGAAAGAAACCTGGAGAAATCCATGCCAAAAGAGCAGCTTGGCTTGAGCCTGCTCTGTGTGGCCCAGCAGCTGTGGATCAGCTCAGAGCAGAGGTGGGGGAGCCACTGTTTGCCCAGTGTGGGCTGGGCAGACGTGCTCGCCCAGAGTCTGTACTTCACTGGGGATCAGTGGAAGATTCTCCTGCATGAACCTTCCTCCCAGCAGCTGAAGCTCTCCCTGCTCTCTCTCCTCTCCAGCTGCCATCAGCTGCCCCGAAACAGAGCTGGTTTGGGGTTTCCCCACCAGAGCTGGTATTTCAGAACTTCGTCGCTCGGGAGGTCTCTGAAATGGTGCTGTCTCTCATGAATAAGGACAAGGTAAGTGCTGGCACCCAGAGCTTTAACGCTGTGCTGGAAGAGGAGAGTGCTGTCATTCCCTCAGTGTACAGCAAAGCAAGTTATCTGCTGCAGCACATGCAGAAGAAAATGTCTCAGCACCTTCTTCTGCAAGATGGTGGAAATCTTCCTGTGCTGGGAATTGTCCCCTGGTTTTGGCCAGGCGTTGATGGTGTCTATTCCAAAGGAGTTTCCTTCTCTTGAAAGCTGTGGATTGACAGGAATGTTGAGGGCTGTTCAGTTCTTACCTGCTCTCAGTCTTTGCCTTGGTTCTGTAGCACACCCTGTGTGTCCTTGGTTAATCTTGGCTCCTGGTAGGAATCTCTGCCTCTCTCAGCCAGTTTGGCTCCCTTTGTGCAGCTCACAGGCAAAGCTCAGGGGCTGAGCCTTCTGCACTTTATGCTGGAATCACTTCTCATTAATGGCATTGGCCGTGCAGGAACCGTGTTCTGCAAGAGCCCTGCAATCAGAGTGATGGAGCAGAAGCAGTGAGAGGCCTTTAGGTGCCACTTGAGGCTCCTGCTCAGCTTCATCCAGCTCTGCTCAGCTTTTCCAAAAGCAACACGGTGCTCTGCTTTCCCTTTGCAGAAGCACAGCACATCCAAAGCCATGTGCTCCAGGAGGTTTCCACCTTCACCTGAAGAAATTGGGATTGTTTTGCAGTTTCCCAGGAGAGCTGAGAGGGAAAAAGTGGAAAAATGTCAGTTGTGTTCCACTGTAAATAGGAAAACTTGAGACCATTTGAATTTCAGTCAGGGAAACATTTTGTCAAGTGAGGCTTGTGCCAAGAGTGGGCTGGTGGGAGGAGACAGGAGGGAGTCCAAATCATCTGGTTTAGACTTTTGGAGAGCATTTTGGTGCTCAGGGGTTGATGATATCAGTGTGCTAGAAAATGCATGTGTGCTGTGCATGTGTACCCCAGAGGGCAGAACCTGGCCTGCTGGCTGCAGGCAGGAATGCCCAGCAGCCCAGCTTGCCTGCACGGGCAGCAGGAAGCCCTGGAGAGCGAAGAGTGGCTTTGCACACTGGAACCACACTGTCAGTCAATGCTGGTCCTGTTTCTCCAGGCAGAAAATGCCTCTGAAGCCCCATGGTCAATAGACACCGCCTGTCTGTGTTTCTGTCACTTTTGGCAAGCAGGTTGTTCTCATGGTCTTATGATTCTTCCTTGCTGCTTTACTGCCCATTTAAATTCTCTTTGCCATCTCCTTGTTTTAGGGATTGTCTTGCTGTGTTCATTCCTTCTTTTGCTTTTCAGGTTTGCTTTTATTCCCAGTGAGACCACAATGTTTGGTCTCCTGTCTTGCTGCTCTGCCTGCCTGACTGTATCCCCAGAAGGTCCCTACCAAACCCGATCTGCTAGAAGGGAATTTCTTCCTTCCCCCACAGTAATGGGCTGGTTTGCTTTTAGGTAGCACATTCCCCCTCTGGAACATGACAACTTCATGGCTGTGTGCAGGCAGAAGCCAGCAGGTTTTTTGGCCTTGTTGAATATGCAGGTGACTTGGTTCAGGTGCTCTGTCTCCATCCTGCTGGTGCTGACCTGCTCGGCCTTTCCTTCCCAGCAGGTGCTGCCCTACTGCCCCTGGCCAAAATGCTGGAGCCAGAGAGAAGGGATTCAAGTTGTGAATGATGTGCCTTTGCCTGCTCAGCTGAAAGTGCTTTGGAAAAGGGGCAAGGGAGGGATGTTAGCAGGGCATAGACAGGTCTCCTCTCGTCCTGTTTCCACAAGTGGCAAAATCATAATTTCATGTCTTTGCTGCAGTTTCTTCACGTGGTGAAGGTCTCCATGGAGAGCTCACCTTATTTCCAGCTGGTGAGCTCCAGCGATGCGTACCGTGCCGTGCCGCCGGGCGCCTCTGTCCCTGTGCGCATCCGCTTCACCCCCAGCAAGAACAAGGTGAGGCTGGAGGGGCCAAAGCACACAGTGATCTCCACAGCCATTGTTTGCCCTGCACTCTGGCTGCAGCCCATTGCATGCTGTGAGCTGGGCTCCAGGCGTGGGCAGGCAGCCTGCAGCCAGTCACACCTTGGCACTGCTGGCAGGCACTGCAGCCAGGCCTGACAGGCTCTGCTTCCCCTCCCTGCACATTGCTGAGCATTGACAAGGGAAGATGCACAGAAAACAGGATGAAAATGACAGAGGGGTGTTGATAGATGTTGGGCCATCTCTAGGTCCAGTGGAAGGAGTTTCATTCTGATGGAAAACACCAGAGGAACAAAGAGGTCAGAGAGCTTTCCTCCTTCCTGGACTGCCAACAGCTTCCCTGCCTGCCCCTGGGCTGGAGCAAAGCCGGTGCTTTTTCACCCCCTGTGTTGTGCAGCCGTGCAGCTGTGCTGTCCCAGAGCACAAGTGAGCATGGCACAGCTGCAGGGCCAGGGCAGAGGATGTGCTGTGCCCGTGAGCCCAGCCTGGCACAGGCACACTGGGCTCTGGGTGCCCTTGGTCAGCAGGAGGTTGCTGAGCTGCAGGGGACTTGGACACCTGCCTGCAGGAGCTGGTGCAGGGCAGGCACAAGCTGCAGGCAGAGCTGTGAGCCCAGAGCCCGTGGCAGTGACACTGCTGGGGCTCTGTCTTCATGCCTGTCCCTGTGCTTGCTCTGTCAGCTGGCACCCATTCCGTTCCAAAGGTGCTTTTGTGGGGAGGTTTGCACAGCAGTGCTTAGGCCCTGGCAAGTCTGATCTCAGTGCTGGGATCTGGAGGGTTCATGTTCTGATCTGGAGGCTTGTTCATACAGAAGGGTTGAGGGCATGGCATGGAAGGGAGGAAGCCTTGCAGGGAAACAAAGAGAGGCCCTTTCCAACAGCATCCTGCTACCTCTTAGCACTGTTCTTCTCCTGACTTGGTTGGACAGGCAAAGTTAGAGGGGAGTTGTGAGCCAACTGATGTTTCTGCACCAGGCCAGAGGTGCAGGATGTCTTTGGGTGCAGCTGTTTTCTCCTCTTCCTTTTGCTGCTTAGAGTCAGTTGAACACTTTGTCCTATTGTCAGACAATGGGAATATAGAAGCCTAAAGAGCAATGTCCTGTGTTCCCCAGCTCCATGTTGCTTAGAAGGGTCTTAGGAATTCTTTAACATCATTAAAGTTTAGAGTAAAAATGATGGTGGCCTAGGGCTGTTATCTGTATGACCAAGTGACACAAGAGCTGAATGCCACTGAGACAGATTTTGCAAAGTGCACTGGTGCCTTTAAAATGTGACATAGTAGTAGAACTTATTGTTCATTTGAGGGTGCAATAGGTAAATTGATGCCCTTGAAGGGGTATAGGAAATGGTTTTTACTTCTGCCATGGGGATGGCACTAAATGTCCTGTGCTGAGCCAGTTTCTTTTCCTGCAGGATTATTGCCACGAGCTGGTGTGCCTGACTGCCAGGGAAAGGATCGTTGTGCCAATTCGGGCCATTGGTGCCCGAGCTGTGCTGGACTTCCCTGCCCAGCTGGACTTCGCCAAGTGTCCAGTCAAGGTCAGCACCCAGCAGACTCTGCTGGTGCGCAATGTCGGTGCCCAGGCAGCTCGGTACCAGCTGAGCACCCAGAGGTGAGGCAGCTCATCTGTCCCTGTGCAAACACCTTTGGGTGAGAGCAGAGTTGGGAAAGAGCTACAGAAGGAACCAAGCATCGGATCTGCTGCCCTGCAGCCTGGCTGGGAGTGAGCAGGATGGAAGGCATCTGCTCTTGCTTTCAGTGGCTTGGAGCTTTCCGTGTCCCAGATTTCCTGGAGGCTGCTGGAACATGCTGGGAGCTGGCTTGCACCCTGCTGAGCACAAGCAGCTTCTGAAACGCTTCCTCAGCACTGTCAGCCAAGCAGAGCCATTCTCTGGGAGGCCACAGGCACGTGGCTTTGCAGTGGTCCTGGAGGGGGCCTGTGGAAATCATCTGAGCAAACACACTGCTCAAAGCAAGAGCAGTGTCTGGGGATTGCAAGGTGCCATTGGGAGACATGGACCTGTCTTTAGATGCCATACAAGAAAGCAAACATGTCAATGGACCTAGTTATAAAAGCAGAAGAAAACAACCTTTTAAAACCCCCTCCATACCTTAACTTTTCTGCCTGTCAGGTGCAGTAGTGATTCATTGAGAGGATGGATCTCAATCCCACCTGAACACCCAGCAAGGCCCCCAGGGCTTTGCAGATGGGCCAGCCTGGCTGATTCTGCAGTACTAGCAGTGTTTGTAAAACCTTGTGTGAATAATCCATGCCAGATGGGCAGCAGCAGCCTCAGCTCACCTCTCATGGCCATGCTGTGGGGCACAAGCTGTGCCTTCAGCTCCTGTGCACAGAGGGCTCTGGTGCCTCCTTTGCACAGCCAGCAAAGGGCTGATGTGGGAGTCAGGAACTGTGCAGCAGGAGCTGTGCCAAGGACTGGGGCACCATCCCGTGGGCTGGTGCCATGGCAAGAGACAATCCTGGCCCAGCCAAAGGGAGAAGGGCTGATCATAGGGGAGGCAGAGCTCAGTGCTCAGCACCACAGCAGTGTGAGGCCTTGTCCCTGCCAGCCTGAGCCATGTGCTGAAGGATAATGGAGTGGAAGCAGGAGAGCTGGTGCTGGCTGCTCTGCAGCTTTGGAACTGGGCTGCTGCTCTTGGGAGGCACTGGCTCAATGCAGTGAAGAAATGAAAGCAATCTGCACTGGATGATGCCAATGAGATAAGGGAGATGGGTAAAGAAGAACAAGGAAGTGATTCCTTAGCAAGAGAAAAGTGGTGTGCAGGTGTGCCCATAGTGGAGAAACAATGACGCTGCCTTTGTTTTTGGAGAAAAAGTGCTGCTTTTTTCATTTGGAAATCAAGAGGGAACCTTTCACCATCAAATAATTGATTCTCCTCTGTCCCTCCCCCAAAGTGGCCATGGGCTGTTTCTGCATCAGCAGCTTTCTCCTTGACAGGGGCAGGTGTCTCTTGTTGAGATGTGCAGAGCAGAGCCAGGGTCAGTCCTGTGAATACAATAGAGGACACAGTTCACTGGTTCTTGATTTTGAACCAAAAGGCAGAGTGGGCACTGATTGGCATCAATCATGAAATCAACTGGTGAATGTTGTGCAGCTTCAAGTGCTGATTTCAGTGGATGTTGGTGGCTTTTGGAGTGTGTCTGCTGAGTTCAAGGACAGGTGAGGTGCTGTGCTTGATTCAGGACAGCCAAGTTTGGTTGTTGAAGCTCTTGCTCTTGGCTGTGCCAGCTGGTGGACTGCTGACAAGCTGGTCCTTTCCTTTAGGATTCATCTGTGCCCTGGGTAGAACTGTTGCTGCTCTTTTCAGAGGATGTTTGGGAATGCCCTGGATTCGTGTCTCAGAAAAGTGTCTGTAATGATTGTGTGGGTCAAACTCTCTTGAGAAAGCTCCTCCATGGGAACAGCAGTTGCTGCTCAGAAGGAGCAAAGCAGGGAAGCTGTGGCTGGAAGGGCTGCTTACAGAAGCTTGTGGGGACACCTTGATGTCCATGCCATTGCAGATGGGGAAACTGAGGCACGGAGCCATGTCTGGGTGTGTGTTCAAGGTCCTTCATGGGACCCCCAGCAACCCAGGGGCTTCTCGTGCCTGCCCTGTGCCCAGAGCCCATCAGGGGCTGTTGGCTGCTGCCCCTTGGCTTGAGCTGCCTCCTGTGCCCAGGGCCCTGTGCTGAGCACACGGGGCTGTGTTGGTTGGAAGCCCAGGGTGCCCTGAGCCCAGGTTTTGTGCCCCCGAGCCACGACAGCCGGACCTTTGCAATGCCTTTAACCGAGCCATTGCCTGCTCTGTCCTCGGCCTGCAGGGGCAGCGTCACTGCACCGAGTTTACACTTCGACCTCGCTGAGCTCGACTTCGGGGACATCTCCTTTGGTGAGTGTTCCCTGGGCTGGGACACAGCCTCAGGGATCTGTGCCTTCCAACAGAAAAGCATCCCTCACTCCTGCCCTGCCCCAGCAGCCTCTTCAGGCTGTGAACTGCAGGGCTGCTGCTGCTGCTGCGTCAGGGGGCATTTTGCCATTGTGAAATCCAATGGAAGCAAGGAATAGAAAGGCAGTATTTTCCGGTGTCTCTGTGCTGCTTTAAAAGACAGATGTCTGCCAAGGAAGGTGGGAATCTTCCTGCAATGGAAAGATGAGCCCCTCCCTCCAAATGCTTATCCCTTTGAAATGACAGGGGTCCCAGGCAAAACTGTGGGAAAAGAAATAACAGTTCTTTGCTAGACTATCTCAGGAGAGCACAGACAAGAAGGCAAGAACAGACATTTCCCAGATGCCAAGTCCTGTTTTTCCCCTTTGGTGGAGTTCTGGTCACAGCAGGAGGAGCTGTGGGCTCTGGCAGGGCAGGGATCCCCCCCAGCCGGTGCGGGAAGGGAAGGGAAGGAGGAAATGCTCCTTTTGCAGAGCCCCAGAGGGCAGGGGGATGTGGGCAGTGCCCAGCAGCAGCAGCAGCAGGGCAGGCAGGCAGGGTCGGTGCCAGCGCTGAGCTGCAGCCAGGGCAGCCCCGGCCGAGCACAAACCTCCCGCAGCTGCAGCGGCCGAGCTGCGATCCCCGAGCGGGAGGAAGGGAAGCTCCGCTCCCTGCCCAGCCTCAGCTCCCACTGCACAGCCGCCCACGGCATCAAGCCACAACTCCCAAAAACCCCCAAGGGAAAAGCCCAGCCCAGGGCCAAAACCCCCCAGAACCCCTATTCCCCTTCCCAGACCAAGGGCAACATTCACTGCCAAGCCTATACCCAGAACAAGGAAGTTCATGAACCTCTGAAGGAAAGTCATTGCCTTTTTTGAGCTGCTTCTTCCCCAGCCTGCATCACCACAGAGGTGCTTGTCAAGTTGCCTTTGGAAGGAATGAAACAAGAAAGGCAAGAGATGGAAATATGGTTCTGAAGCAGGAGATTGATCCTGCTGAATCCAATTTCATTCCTAAGGGCTCTTAGGCTGAAGGCAGCTGTTTTATCTTTGCTTCTTTGTACCTGTTGACTGTTGTCTGCATGTGCTGGCCTCAGTCTCGTTGGAGGTTTTGACATCTGGGTTTGTCCTTTCTGTGCCTCTCTTGCCTCCCTGCTGGAGTCCCTGCTGGAGCTGGCAGTGGTCACTTGGATCGGTACAGAGAAGCTCTGGGCTGCAGCTGCAGTTGTTTTTTCTCCCCATCTGTGTCCCAGATGCTCTTGGTGAGCAGGCCTGGGGAGAAGTCTCCTCCCCACAGAGCTGGCCAGCCCAGCCAGATGTGCAGTGCAGAGCAGGCTGTGGCTGCTCTGTGCGCTCTGCAGGACATCCCCACCATGAGTGGCTGTATCTCTGGCTTTGCAGGATGGAAAGCAAATCTCAGAGCCAAAGTGGGGTAAACCCTTGCAGGCAGCACTCTCAGTGAGCAGCAAGGCTGTGATGTCCCTGTTTGTTGGGTGAGGTGGGACCTGGTTCCTAATTGCTAATCTCAAAGCAAGGCTTGGCTGTGCCCCAGTTGAGTGGGCTCTGAGCTGTCACGTGCTCAGTCTGTTTGGCCCAAAGCAAGAGATGCCTTAAGGATCCTGCAGAGAGAAGCTGCATTAGGGTGCTTTGCCTCACGTTCTAGTTCCTGATTCCATCCTCACTTTCTTTTGCTGTAGCTTCTTCTCACTGACAACTCACTCTTTATATGTCTTGAAAAAGGTGGGAGTGTTGGCAGGCTGAGCAGGGAATTGGACAGCTTGAATTCTCAGAGTAAATGCTGGGTCTGGGTGCACACTCATCACTGAGAGAGACCTGGTGCTGGTTTGGGGCAGGTGAGGGAGCTCGTCCCCATCACGAAGAGAGAATCTAGCAGCATTCAGCAGGGCTAGGAGTGGGCGTTTTCAAGGCTGCAGTCAATCTGTGTCAAAGGGAACTAAGTGACGATTAATTCCTCACGCAGCTTCTGGGTGAGCTGTAGTTCAGATAATAAAGAGCTCAACTCCAATCCCACTTTGATCCTGCCAGGATCTTGCCCCCAGGATCATGCCCTGCTGGGTGCCTGAATGGATATTTGTGTCCTTGCCCAGGCTTTCCCTACACGCAGCGCTGCCGCCTCACCAACAGCTCCGCGGTGCCCCTGACGTTCCAGCTCCGCATGTCGGACGATGGCACGCAGCCGGCTGTGGACAGCGTGGATCAGATCCGCAGGGACACCGACCCGGCCTGGAGCAAGGGAATCCATTTCCATGTGGAGCCCAGGGAGTTCACCATCAATCCCAGCCAAGGCACCATCCTCCCCCAGGGACACCAGGACATTGAGGTACGGCAAGGGCCCGGCCACAGCCACTGCAGCACCAGGGCTGGAGCTGCACTGCAGGGTGGGAGGGCTTTAGCTCTGGTGCCAGCTTGGAGCATCCTGGCACTGAGAGGTCTGCACTGCTGGGAGGCCTCTGCTAGCTGGCTTACTCGGGATGTTCCTCAAGGAGCACTGTTTGCTTTCCAAAATCATATGCTGAGCTCACAGACCTTATGGTCAAGGCCTGAAGCCATTCTTGTGTTTTTGAGAGCGATTGATTTGATTGCATTGGGGCAGAGCAAGGATGAGGGCAGAAGGTGGCTGTTAGAAAGATGTCATTGTATCAAGCAGTGAGCTTTTCTTCTTGGTCTCATTTCCCCCCTCCTAGGGAGCAGAATGATTTGTGTTCACTGCAGGAAGCTCCAGTGGAGACAAAAAAATCTGCAGCCATGTGTAGCGGTTCAAATTTATTGTATTGATTCCTTGTTCAGTGGTTTGTTGAATTGTACCCCGTGTTCTCCCCGACTGGGTTTACCCCTGGGTTTTACCCTCCCTCAAAGCTGTCCCTCATGCCATTCCCTGCCCCTTGTTCCAGCTCTTTCCCTGCTGTCAAACCCAGCCCCTTTTGTTCCCCAACCTTCTTTGCCAATTTAACCTGGAGCCAATCCCTGTCTGCAACACCCCTTTGGAATTCCCCTATTCCTGGAGGCCCCATTGGCCCATGTGAGCCATCCTCCCCACCCTCTTACCCAAAGTGGCTCCAGACACTTGATGTAATCCCCTCAGTGCTCCCCTAAGGATTCCCTTTTGGTTTGCTGTTTGTATCCACCCCCTGCTTTGTGTCTGTACAAAATTCCTTGCACAGGAGTGTGCAGGGCTCTTTTGGCTCTGATCCTTTTGCTTGGAATAAACCCTTTCTTGTGGAACTTCAAGACAGAGATCCTTCTCCTTTCTCCCAGCCTGGTCCCAGTGGTGGCTTGTCTCTTGCAGTGTAGAGCAAGAGGCTCTGAGGGCTCTGCCTGTGGTCAGTGCCCACCCTGGGGCAGTTCTGAGGGTTCTGCCTGTGGTCAATGCCCACCCTGGGGCAGTTCCCCACTCCTGATGTGGGGCTGGAGTTCTCAGAGCCGGCCCGGGCTCAGGCTCCCAGGGCAGCCATGAACTGCCCAGCACCTGCTGGGCCACACTTTGCCCTCAGCCTCCTGCTGTAAAGCTGAACTCATTGTGGTCAAGTCAGATTTCCTCTGCATGGATGTCTTTGTAGTCAGATGAGAAATTGGCCCCTTAATTTGAATGCAGTGGTGCATGGAGCTGTAGTCTAATGTTTTAATGTAGCTGACCTGTGCCCTGATAAAAAGGTGTGTTTAACAAATCTGGTATTGGCAGAAGGCTTTTGTTACTCTGAGACTGTGCTCTACACATGGAGCAGCAGAAGAATTAAGGGCAAATCCTCCCTCAGGCACTGGAGGATATCACCCGTGGGTAATGAGCTTTTGGAAGGAAGAATTGACTGTTCTTCTCTTCCACCAGGTGACCCTGTGCTCCAACACGGTGATGGAGTTCTGTCGGAGATTGCTGGTGGACCTGGAGGGTATTGGCAAGGGAGTGGCAGCCCTGATCATCACAGCCAGGTAGCAGCCCTTGCCTGGCCTCCCCCAGGCACTGCCTTGCCCAGGCTGTGCTGGCTGCAGCTGCCAAGGAGAAGTGCTGCTGAATGCCCTCATGTTGTGCCAGCTGGACACGAGAACAGCAGTGCTTGGGCAGCAGCCCGTGGTGAAAAGCACGTTTGCTCACAGCCCAGCACGGTCCTGGGCCCTCTTCTAAAGGCACCAGGAAAGATATCATTGATTGGCCTTGTTTTTGGTGCTTGAGGTGGAACAAATTTCCCGAGGGCCTCCTCTCCTTCTGGCTGCAAGAGGTGGAGTTGTGCTGGCTGTGAGCACCGTGCACTGGTTTGGGTCACACCACGCAGCTGCTGAGAGTCAGGCTCTGGCTCTGTCCATAAGGGCACATGTCAGGGGGGAAGTGGCTCCCAGCAAGAGTGGGGAGGGCAAGGTCTGAGAAGGGGAAACCAGCCCTTGATTTGGCAGGTCAGCTCCAGTTTTTGTCCTTCCCTGTGCTTCCCATTTTGAGCTTTAATGTTGTCAGAGTTGAGAGCAAAAGTGGTTGTTGCTGCAGCAGAATTCCATGGTGCTGTGCTGCTGTGGGTGTCAGTGTGATGCCCAGAGGGATGCAGCTCCCTGGTGCTGTTCCCTGTGGCAGGCAGAGCCATCCAGGCAGTGCCTGGGCTGCCATTGTGTACAGCAGGTGGAGCTGGGGCCAGGCAGTGCCTGGAGCTGTGCAGTGAAGGAGCCAGGGAGCTGCAGGGCCTGGCAGGGGCTGATCAGCCCCTCTGTGGGGCAGCTGCTGTCTCGTGCCCTCCAGGGCTGGGGCAAAGAGCTGAGTTCTCAGGCAGGGCAACAGCACCATGGCAGAGAAGGGAGTCATTTTGACTGAGACCCTGGAGCTGTGTGTTCCTTGAGCCTTAGCGAGCACTGATCCTTGTTGAGTCATTTTTACTGAGACGCTGGAGCTGTGTGTTCCTTGAGCCTTAGCGAGCACTGATCCTTGTTGGGAAGGCTCCCCCAGAGCTGGTGGGTCACTGGCACTGTTCCAGGAGTCCTTGCAAGCCTTCTTGGGTAAAGGAGGGGCTGAGGCAGCTGTGGGGCAAAGTGCTCTGCCTGGGGCACTTGGCAGCCTCTGGGTGCTGCCTCTCAGGGTTTGCCCCTCCTTGACAAGACATGTTGGAGTGCGAAAAGGTGGAAGGCAATTTATCCCTGTAGGGCTCTTCAATGTGCATTTGACAGTGACCAATGTGTTCTGCTCCATTTCACAATCTTTGGGGGTAGGCATTCTCCATTCTCTCAGTATCTCTGATTGTTCTGGGGTCATCTCTTTGCCCAGATGTCTCGTTCCTGAGCTCCAAGTGTCCTCCCCAGTGCTGCTGTGTGATGAGTGCCACCTGAAGGTGCCTTATGAGACGAAGATCCTCATTAGGAATCCCAGCCACCTTCCTGGCTGCTACGGGCTTATTCCCCAGGTTTGGCATCACATCCACCTCCTCCTGTCAAATATTCCTGAGGAGATTATTAGGGGAACAAAGGGTTTGGATAAGACCTTGCTGCTTTCTATTCAGTCTTAAAGATCTGCTGAGAACAGGATCCTACCCAACTGTAAACTTTAGGAGGCAGTTTAAGCTCCTGAGGAAACAGCTGATGTTCTAGTCCTCAGGGTGTTTTCCTGTGGGAGATCTTAGAGGGTTGTGAAAAGCTGCTGCACCCACAGACAGCAGTGCCTGTGCTGGCAGCCTCCTTGCAGGATGCCCTGGGAGTGCTATACCTACAATTCTTGCATCTTGTTTGTGCCTTTGACCTTTGTCCTGGGGAGTTTTAAAGGTGTGTGTAAGTTGCTGTTGTGGTGGATGTTAAGGAGCCTAAAGTTTCTTGAGAGGTCCATCTGAATCTGCATTTCATTGTGTCCCTTCCAGAAACGCACGGAGGACTCTGCTGTGCTCTACTCCAGCCCCAAGCCCTGTGGGATTGTGCAGCCCCAGAGCACAGCAGAGATCCCAGTTGTGGTGGCAGTGCAGGCCCTGGGCACTCATCGCACCGAGGTTCTCATCGGCGTGTTCGGGGATGAGAGAAACCCCCTGGTGAGGGCAAGGGGAGATGTGAGCCTGTGTGCAGCTGCTCCTGGCAGGGTGCACAGGGACAGGGATTCTGCCGGGGACAACAGGCACAGGCTGCTGGGGAGAAGGACAGGAGGGATGGGGGCACAAACAGCTCCTGCCTTAGAGGTGGGAATCTCAGTGTCTGACACAGAATGGAGCTGGGCTAAGCTGGAATCCAGGGGCATTTGAGTTCATTATTCTTTCAAATGCTGTTAACTTTGGAAACATCTGTTTGAAAATGTCATCCCTCTGAGCACAAAAGAGGATGTCAGAAGTCTTCTAGGAACCTTGAGCTTTCTGTAAAAGAAAGGAAAGCTGGCATTTGAAGAGTGTTTGCAAGGACTGAAACTTCGATTAAAACATGGAAATGGCAATGCCAAATTCCTTGGATGGCACCAAATATCTGAACCCGGGTCATCGTGGCACTGCCTGTAAATCAGTGAACAGGAAGGAAAGGCAATGCAGGGAGCCTGAAGTTTTACCAAACAGTTGCTTTTAACTATCAGGCTGCTTCCCTTAAAGAGAAGGGTTTCTCCCCACCAGAAGAACCAGTTGTTTAACTGTCATGCTGGTCTTACCTAGAGATTTCTTGCAAAAATAAAAGCTTTGGGCCAATAATTTTTAGTTTGAAAGGTTCTCTTACCTTAATCCTTTTCAATTTGGAGGTGAACATGTAATTTTCTTTTTCCCCAAAAGCCCAGCATTTCAGCTGGAGAGTGGTAGCTGTCCCTAAAGCAATAACTTGAGCAGGGTTGAGCTGTTGAAGGTTTTTTAGGTTTGTCTGTTGTGGTTTGTTTTGGGGATTTTAAAATCTTTCTTGCTTGCTTCCTGGAACAGAGAGCACAATTACGGAGCTCAGGACGGCTGGCAGAAATCTCCCCAAGCCCAAGGCCGGCAGAGCTTGGCAGGATCCCAGCACCACAGCCTGTGTATGTATGGATGGAAGGATGGGTGGATGGGGAATGCGACCTGAGTCACCTGGGAGTGTTGGAAAATGTCAACCAACCCCCCAGCGGTGTCAGGGGAACATTCCTGATAAATCCCTGGTGGAGCTGCAGAGTTTCTGGCCTTGGGCACTGGGTGGGCTGTGCTGGCTGAGCACTGGCTGGGTCTGCCCCTCGGTGTCTGAAATCTCACCTTTTTGCTGCCTTCTCTGTCTTTTCCTCTCCCACTGTGCTTTTTGCATCCCCACCAGGTGTTAATGCCTGTCCTCTGTAGTTGCTCAATGCAAGCAGTTGCAGCTGCTGCAGCACCTCAGTGTCATCCCTGGGCTGCCTTTAGAACAGATCTGCCCCAGCCTGGACTGGGAAGGGCTGGATCAAACCATTTCTCAGTTCAACGTGCCAGCATCCACCCAGGGGCTGCATCCTGGCCAGGAGCTGCTTGTGCAGGTGTCCCTCCCTCCCTCCCACTGCAGGTCCCTGTTCATAGTTATTTATTTTCCAGAGATGAGCTCCACCCACCTAAATTCAAACCCCAGCCACCGAAGGAGAGGAGAACCAGTCTGGAATCCCCGGCAACTCGATGGAGGCACTTCAGGACTGGAAAGGTGGAGGCAGCCAGAGCCCTGAAAGAAGTGCAGGATTTTACCCACTCTTCAGGAGCAGAGATAGATTTTCTTGTACACCTACTGCTTGCTTTGCCTCCCCAGCCTGCCAGCACCAAGTCCTGCTCATGCTGAGCTCCCTTTTTGCTGCCCTGCTGTGCTGTGCCCTGACAGTGGGCTGGGCAGCAGGGCCAGTGGCTGGACATTGCCTGAGGGGGAGGGAGAAATAGGAGAGTTTTCCTTGGAGAAGCTGACTCAGATCCTACAGGCCTGTGCTGAGTGTGGGATTTTTTGCCTTGTTTCCTTCCCCATGTAAGATGAGGCTTTTCTCTGCATCATAATGGTAACACCTCCAGCTTCCCTCCCAGAGCAAGCTGGGATGATCCTGATCTCCATGGAGCCTCTTCCCAAGGCAGCCAGACTCCCTGTTTGCAGGGCTCTGCTTTCACCCAGAGCTGCTATTGCACTGCTGGCCCTGGAGCTGTCTGACAAAGGAAGACTTTGCAGAGGGCTGTCTCTTCCTCCCAGCATAGAAAATGGCTTGTTTTTTGGGTGCCAGCACCAACTCCTGAGCACCCTCGCCTCCCTCGAGGCTTGGAGGGATTCAGGTGCTCCCTGGACGTGGCTCACACTCCCCTGGGAGCGGAGAAGGAGAGAGGGAATCTGTCTCCCTTGCCCATTGTCAGTGTGGCAAGCAGGGCTGGAGCTGCCAGTGCCACTGGGGGCCCTCAGCATTGGCCACAGAGGGGCCTCCCATCCCTGCAGGCCATCACAAAGTGCTGCTGGAGCAGCTGCTTGTTGGAGAGGCCGTGCAGGACACGTTGTGGGGCTGCCCAAGGACGCTGTGCGGCACCTGTGGAGGGCACTGCTTCCCCTGGAACTCCTCAGGTGCTCCACAGGAAATGTTTGCAGGAGCTTTTGCTGTAGCACCTTGAGAAAGAAGCATTTAAATCAGAGAGAGAGGGGAAGAGCCTCAGGAGTCAGATGAGCTGGGCTGGACTCCTTCCCTCAGCTCCAAGAGCTCTCACTCTGAGTCTCCTCCTTTTCTAAAAGCAGGAAGTTTTGAAACTTTTTAAAGGCAACTTGGGCATCAGAGAGAATTTCTACTGCCAGGAGCCATCCCAGTTCACTTTCATGTCATGTACTAATTAATGCATTGACCCGTGAGTATGAGAGAAGATTTTCCCCTGGTCCCTCCACTGGTCAGTGGCATGGATGCAGGATGAGGTGAGGGTGATTCTGGCAGTGTTTGGAGAATAGGCCCCCTGGCTACAGCTGCACTTTGCTCCAAGATGCTCTTCTGCCTCCATTTCCATGCTCAACACCTCAATCTCTCCTGTCTTCCATCCAGGCTTTCAGTATCCTGCCACTGCCAGGTGTGCTGCAGCCAGGACAGAGCCAGCAGGTCTCCTCCACCTTCTCTGGCCACCTCAACACCACCTGCAATGTCCCGGAGCTGTGCCACATGGAGGGAGGCTCCACCTCCGACGTGCTGGTGCCCAGGGCGGCCTCAGGTGTCAGCTCCTCCCTGAGCCCCCAGGAGATCAACTGTGGCTCACAGGCCCCTCTCAGGGACAGGTGAGTCAGCCTTCCGTGGGTTCCTGCTCTGCCATGGGTTATTGTCCCTGCAGGGCTTCCCTGCTCCAAGGCCTCTGAGCTCAGAGGAGCTGCACAGCAAAGGCCAGGAGCAACACAGGGATGGCCACTCTGAGCTCCCTGGCTGCCAAGAGAGGAAGGACCTTCTTCTGTTGAGACAGAACCTCTTCTTCTCTATTTGAGTGCTGAGCCCTGCTGGCTTAGCTGCTGCCTGCAGGGAGCTGGGCTCTGGGCTTGCATTGGCACCACCTCTAGAGGTGTCTTGAAGTCCATGGTGTTGAGTGGCATCTTCTTCATCATCTGCCTTCTTCACCAGAACAGTGGGATTGTGGTATGGGCAGGCGTGGGGCACAGAGCAAACCTTGCTTTGGGTCCTGCTCCTGCCACAGATGAAGTCCTTGCACTGCTGATTTGCCAGGGTTCTCCTTATGGTGGGACAGCAGCCAGAAAGGCTCCTATCCTTTAGGCTCCCCTGCAGCTGCAGCCGTAGGCAAGCACAGGAGAAGCTCAGCTCCAGCAAGGCAGCCAGCTCAGGACACACAGGCCAAGTGTGGAGCTGGGAGTGGAGGCTGCTTAAAGGCAGCCTGTGCAGCAGGACTTCTTCAGGCCAGGCTGAAGTTGGTTTCATGGGGAGGAGATGGATGAGGCTGCTTCCAATGGTTTCCATGGCAGCCAGCACTGGTTTGCATGGTCCCAGCTGGGTACCAGCAGAAAATCTGGCTGACAAGAGCCTGTCTTGCAGGAGTGGAGTTCCTGCAGCCTTTGCTTTCTGACTGATAGGATTGTTCTCATGAAGGAGCAGGCTAGGAGTCGTTAAAACTGAAGATCATGGACAGAGACTCTCTAACTAATCAAAGTTAGATTGTGGGATGTTTATTAACACCGGCGGGCGGCACCAGAGCCGTCCCTAAAAGGCGTGACCGCACTGTCCAAGGTTCTTTGCCCTCTCTTTATTTCCCAAGATCTTACATACAATACATCTGCACAACCCCAGCACCTCCCATCCCTGCTCTGTATTCAAATGAGGTCATTGGTCCTTCACTCCTGTGCAATTCTTCCCTTGAACTGGGTCAATGGTCTCGAAGTGGGTCAGTAGTCTTTATCAGGTCTCTGTGACCCTCTGGCACCATCCAAGGTCCCCAACTTAGTGATTGATTGACATCAAGCCCAGGTGCTAACCATTGTTCTACTGGTTTCAAGATGTTCTTATACCAGTTCACTTCCTCCACTTCCCTCTAGAAAGATGCTCCTAATGGTAAACAATAGAACAATCAGCTCCAGCTTAAGCATCTCATAATCATTAACCTATGGTCTGCCTATCTAACCTACATCCTGATCAATGGGAATTGCTTCTAACCCTCAGCTGAAATCTGAACTCTTTAAAATCATGCCTCAGCTATGCCCAGGGAGAAGGGGGCTGAATGAGCTGAGCAAGAACTGTAGGGGAGCTAAGCAGATGTCAGCAATCTGTGCTCTGCTTTAAACTGGGAAGCCAAGAGACAAAGGGCGTTTCCAGGCACCAGTGCAGAGCTGCTGGATCAGCCTTTGGCGGGGGCTGGAGGGGTCTGGCTGTGCCTTCAGAGGGAGCTTGCACAGCCAACACCTTATGATGGCAAAGCTCAGGTTTGGCTGGTCCTGGTGGTCCCCTTCCACCAATTCCCTCACTTGGGATGTTCCCAGCCATTGTGGGTTGAGGAGAATTCACGGAAATGGCCTCAGGGTCAAGGAATGAAGTGCAGGGCCAGCCAGGACTAGGGAGCCCAAGGTTCTGGTGGGACTCTCAGCCATGTTTCCTATTTTGTCTGCAGAAGGGAGCTGAAGCAGCCAGCTCAACAGCTTGAGCAGGAGGAAAAAGCCTTAGAGGAGGAAGAGAGGCAGAAGAAGGAAAAGAAGGATGTCTGTGTTGGGAAGCAACCTCCAAAACCAGTGAAGGGGAAAACCAAGCCTCGAGAGAATAAGGAAACCAGAATCCCCAAAAAGGAAACCAAATGCCCAGAGAAGAAAGAAACAAAAGCATCAGAGAGGAAGAAAACCAAAATCCCAGAGAAGAAAGAAACCAAAGGATCAGAGAAGAAAGACACCAAAGCATCAGAGAGGAAGGAAACCACAATCCCAGAAAAGCAAACCACAATCCCAGAGTAGAAGGAAACCAAAGCCCCAAAGAAGGTGGAACCTAAAGCCTCAAAGAAGGGGGGATCTGAAATCCCAGAGGAACCACCTGAACTGGAGAACTCTTTAGTTTTTATTCACACAACTTATTTTACACAGTTTGGCAGACCTTGTATGCAACTTTAGTTTGTTCATAGATTTCTTGCCAGTTATTCTATTATTGGTTAATAAAATAGATTTTATGTGTGTGTCAAATCTCTCTATTGTATTGTTTACCTCTTCACTGATTCTCATGGGACAAATCCCTTGTTATTGCAGGTGCATTTGTTTTTCACCCTCAGAATAGAATGGTCACAAAGTCTCATTCTCAAAATAGCTTCACATGGGAACTTGTAACTGCTTAGCTGCACTCAGAAGAGATGATAGGCCAGCTATTGATATGGCCGAACAAGGCTTCATTTCAAAAGACCTTTCTTTTATCATTATTCTACCTGTCTATGACATCTCCCGTGGTGTCCTTGGACCCAAATTGTCACAACTGACCCATGGTTCCATGAGGTTCCCCAGTGTCACCGTGGTGTCCTTGGACCCACATTGTCACAACTGACCCAAGGTTCCATGAGGTTCCCCTGTGTCACCATGGTCACTGTCAGAGGCTGGATGAGATCAATGTCCTGAGACACCGTGGGATGAGCTGTCACTCAGTCACACAGTGGGGACAGCACTAACCCAGCCCTGATTGCCTGTGCGATCAGAAATCCCACCTGGGGGAAGCTCACAAGGGCCCGGGGGCTAAAAAACACAGAGCACAAGGTGAGCCCCTGGTATGGACTCTGCCTTCTCCTGGGGTTTGTGTCCCACCCACACTGAAACCCTAGGAGCTGTTAGTCATATGTGTGTCTTTCTATAGAGCTTCTGTCTTTCTGTCTCTCTCTTTCTTCTCCTTCTAATGCTCTTTGTATGGAACATTTTTGGATACCCTAACAGCTTACGTGTTTTCACGTTTCCAGGATAAATGGGCTAAGTTAATGAAGTTACTGCTATGATAAGTGTTTTATGTGTAATTTGATATTGCATTAAATACTCTTCCAAAGTTCTTGATTTTTTGCACTTTGCCAGTAGAATTTTGTGTCATTTTGACCTCTTACGAATATCTGCCTGGTGTTTCTCCTGTGCACCAAACTTGAGTAAAGGTGGTAGATGAATTGGTGAGTTGGCACACAAACCCCGAACGGAGCTCCGGGTGCATGGAGGATTGGGGCGGTGTGAGTCGCGCACAATCCCTGCAGTGGGGGGACACGGGTCCCTAGCAGGGTTTAGGGTGCCCCAAGTCCAGCAGCAGCACTGAGTAGAGCCAAGAGGGCCTCAGTGCCCAGGGTGGGACAGCGGTGCTGGGGGTTCAGCGTGCCGCGGGTCAGGTAGAAACCTTAAACCCACTGGAGGCCCCTGGGGGGATTGCGGTCACAGGGCAGGGCAGGGCTGGGATTACAGGGCAGGGCAAGGCTGGACCTGCCCCTTCCTCCCCCACACACAAAATGTTTAGAGCCAACAATCTCCTCTGGTCTGTCACAACAGGCAATGCTGGAGGTGAAATCCCAATTGTGGCCATTGGCACCTGGCTGAGAAGGACAGTTCTTTTCCATGGGAAGGAAAGCACAGAGCATCAAGGTTTGGAAGGCAGGTAGGTGAGACCCTCACTAGGCCAAGGTCAGCTAGACATGTCAGTAATAGCAGATTTTGGATTTAGGGAATTTTGGAGGTGGAAACGCAATCTCGGCCATGGGCACCTGGAGAAGCAGGACAGTTCTTTCCCATGAGAAGGAGAGTATGGAGCCTCCCCCAGTGTTTTGGGGACAGATGAGAGGTGACCCTTGTGAAACTACTGCCAGCCAGAGTTGTCCTGGCAATATTCCGATGGGAAGAATTCCTGGATATAAGGAACTTTGGAGGTGAAATCCCAATTCTGGCCATGGGTGCCTGGAGTAGAAGGACAGTGCTTTTCCATTGGGAAGGAAAGCACAGAGCCCCAGTGTTTCAGCAGCACATGAGAAGTGAACCTCAAGGTGCAAAGGTCACCTGGACCAGTCAGGCAGTCCATGGGAAGCCAAACCAGTCAGAGCTGTTCTGTGTTCCCTTGGTTTTATGGGGCTCCATAGTGTCACACTGGTGCGTTGGATCCATGGGGTCCCACTGTGTCACAGTGCCCCCAGGTGTCAGATGGTCCTACAGTGTCACAATGGTCCCAAGGATTCCATGAACCCTTGCAGTGCCACAATGGTCCCTGTGGCTCCCCAGGCCCCACAATGTCACGGGACTCCTCTGTTCCATGAGGTCTGCAATGTCACAATGGACCTTTGGACCCTGGGGCTTTGCTGTGTCACAATGGTCTCCTTTGGCTCCACAGTGCCACAATGGACCATTGATGACAGGAGGCCCCTCTGTGTCGCCCTGGAGCTTTGGTTCCATGCAGCCCTGCAGTGTCACAATGGTCTCCTTTGGTTGCCCAGTGTCACAATGGACCACTGATGACATGAGGCCCTGCAGTGTCGCAATGGACCTTTGGTTCCATGCAGCCCTGCAGTGTCACAAAGGCCTCTTGGTTTCACGAGGCCCCACAATACCACAGTGGTCCTCCCAGGGTCACAATGATCTCACTGGTTCCTTGAGGCCTCACAGTATCACAACACTTGACTTACTCCATGGGGCCTCATAGTGTCACAATGGTCTCCATGAGTGCCCTGTCACAATGGTCTCTGTGATTCCATGGTGACCCTCAGTGTCACAGTGGCCCCTTGGTTCCATGAGGCTGTAAAATGTCTTAATTGTCTTTGCATGGTTCCACGAGGCCATGCAATGTCACAATGAACCTTTGGTTCCATGGAGTCCCACAGTGTCACAATGGCCGCTTGGTTCCATAACACCACAAAGTGTCATAATGGTCTCCACAATTCCATGTGGCCCCGCTGTGTCACAATGGACTCTTGGTTTGATGGGGCCTCTCAGTGTCACAATGATCTCTACATTCCATGGAGCCACACAGCATGAGTACAGTCCCCTTGGTTCCATGAGGCCCAGCAATGTCAAAGTGCTCTCCATGATTCCATGAGGCCCCGCAGTGTCACAATGGTCCCTTGGTCTCACAGGGCCCCACAGTGTCACAATGGTCCCTTGGTCTCAAAGAGCCCCACAGTGTCACAATGGTCCCTTGGTTCCATGGGCCCGGTGCTGCTGCATTCCCCCTTCCCCTTCTCAGGCCGCCCTGCCAGCTGAGAAATGCTCCTTGGGCCTCAGCCTTGGCCAACTGCCCCTGGGCTCAGCTCCTCTGCAGCTCATCACAAACACTGTCTGCTCCAGACACTGCTGCAGCCCAACCAGCTCCTGGTTCCTTTAGCAGCAGCCCTGGGAACTCTTTTTGTTCCCTCAGTGGCACAACATCCCTGTTCTCACACTGCCAAAGAAAGCTGTTGGTGCCAAGTGCGGCCAGGATGAGCCATTGCTGGGACTGAAGCCCCTCTCTTGGGGCCCTGCAAACAGCGCTCCAAAAGGAGCCCTTGGAGCTCTCCTGGGCCAGCGACTCCCTCTGAGTGGGGCCTCTCCCAGCTGGGAACTCTCCTGTTTGCTGCACTTGGGTATCCCTGAACAACGACGGAGCCTGGGCCGATCCCCCCACTCCTCCAGGCTCAACCCTTTGCCCTTTGCTGGGGAGATGCCAAAGGATCCACAGGGAGCATTCCCTGCCCTCAGGGGAATTGCTCACAGGTGCCTTGCACTGACTCTGTGTCTGTGCACACACAGGAATGCCTGTGCTGGGGAAATGGGGCAGAAATTCTGTTCTCTGTGGGGCTTGAGTGCCTTGGATAGCTGAGTCAGTCAGGCCTGTAAGTGAGGGTAAATCACAAGGTCTAAGGGAAGTTAAATTCTGCCAATAGTTTTTCTTTTGCTAAGTTGTAAGTTTAATATAAATTATTAAGTGTGTTAAGTATTGTTAAGTGTTATTCCTCTTAAAAATTGCTATGTCATAGGTTTTAAGTTAGGTTAAATACTGTTAAGTGCTGTTCTTTTGCTAAACAGTGATGTTTAAGGGATAAGTTAAGATATAAGTTCAGTCCTGTACATTTGAACTCTGTTCAACTTTAGGCCGTATTCATTTTATCCTTGCCCTAGCTGGCCTTGTGTCTCACACACACACAGGGACAGTTCTCAGTTCATTTCTGGTTTGATTGCCTGGATATTGTTTGGTTTTGTTTTTGCTTTGTTTCCTTGGTGTGCCTGAAGGGTCTAGTCAGGAGCAGAGTGACTCTTGCCAAGGAACTTTGTGCTGCTGTCCCTTAATATTAAATCTGGTTTTTGCTGATCCCTTGCTGGGGATTTTTCCAGCTCTCTCAGCCCCTCGTTGGTATCAGGGTGAAGGAGCCCTGGCCCAGGCTCTGGCCCTGGGGGACACGGGGACGCTGCCGGAAGGTCCCTGTCCCCCTTTTTCCCCTCAGGGCCCCGGCCCCCCGTCCCCGTGTCAGGCTCTGGGGTCGATCTCGTGGAACATCCTCTGGGGGAGGCTGCGGGGCAGGGGGGGGGGTGACCGGGGGGGACGGGGGAAACCTGCTGTGCACGAGCAGGGTTGGACTGCTCTGGGGGAACTGTGAGGGGGGCCGGGGCAGAGTGACCTCCCCAGTGACCTCACACAGCTCCTGTGATGTCACACAGCCCCCGTGTGATGTCACACAGTCCCCTGTGATGTTACACAGTTGCTCTGGGATGTCACAGAAGGTGCAGTGATGTCAAAGAGTCACACTGCGATGTCACAGTTTGTTCTGTGATGTCACAGGCTGCTCTATGATGTTACACAACCACCCAGTGATGTCACAACCCATTCTCTCATGTCACAGAACCACCCTCTATGATGGCAAGGTTCTATGGCCTCACACTATGATGTCACAGACAGCTGTGTGATGTCACAATCCCCTCAGTGATGTAACAAAACCCTCTCTGTAATGCCATACTGCCACTCTGTAATGTCACAGCACACATTTTGATGTCACATCTTGCTCTATGATTTCATACAGCCATGCTTTGATGTCACAGCCCGCTCTGTGATGTCACACAGTCCCCTCTATGATGCTGTAGCTGCTCAGTGTCCTCACTCAACAAACTCTGTGATATCACCATCCAACCTGTGGCCTCACAGAGCCCACTCTGTGCTGTCACACAGCCCCTTGCTGACATCCCAGCTGCTCTGTGCCTCTATGACACAGCCACAGAGGTGCTGCTGTGACACAGCCCCCTCTGGGACATCCCACAGCCCCTGCCAGTGCTGAGCCCCTGTGAGCTCTGTCTGTGCCCTGCTGGTGTCCCTGAGGGGACCTGGCAGTGCCCCAGCCCTGCTGGGCTGTGCACAGGAGCTGCTCCTGGCCAGAGCTGTCTCTCTGCAGCGCTGCCCTTGCCAGGAGCTGCCTCTGGGCCAGGAGCCCAGCCCAGCTCAGCAGCACAGACACAGCACAAGGACTTTAATGACCCTCTGGGGCTTTGGTGCGCTTTGCATCAGACTCAGTCCCTCACCTCTGAATGTACTCAAAGAACTTTGCAAGGATTCAAAAAGAGGGTGAAACGCTGAAGTTTCTCATACTTTAAATAGATCTTTCTAAGGGACAGGACTGAGAAAATGTCCCCAGATTCCAGGTAGAGCAGAACACTGGTGGCAGTCATGACAGGTGGGGACAAGGAAGGGAAAGGTGTTTCTGCTGCTGAGCAAAGCTGTGTCTCTGTCTCTGCAGGCTGTCGGCATCCCCCGGCTGCCCCACCTGGCTGGGCCCTTCCTTTGCTGACAGCTCTGCCTCCTGCCTGCCTCTGCCTGCCCACACAGAGCCTTGGGCTGCTCCAGGCTCCTGCTGGGGACGTGCTGCACCACAGCCCTCCCCTGCCAGGGAAATTCCTTTCTCCTGGTGTTTAGTCTGGACCTTTGTAACTGCACTTGGTGCTATTATGTCTTCTTCAGGCTCATTCCTACTATGAAGAAAAGTTCCAGCCACTCTAAAACCATCCTTCCATCCCTCCATGGCTACTCCTGTTCTCTCCCCGTCTCCACACCACTGACCTCAGAGCCATCAGCCTGTACTTGCTGGTTTTGTGATGAGGCCTCCAAACCCCATCTTGGGAGACTTTTGTGTCTTCTCCAAGGTCTGTGAAAATGGAAAAATAGTGGTCAAAGGAATTTTATCCCAAATGTTGCTTTGACAGAACAAGGGTCAATATCTCTAAACTAAACAAGGGTGTATTTACAATTGTTAGAAGGAGGAAATATTTTACAGCTAGGAGAGTGGCACAAAATGGCAACTGTTTTTCCAGAGAAGTGGATTCCCCATCACAGGAATTGTCCAAGATCAGGACAATTTGTGCAGCCTGACCCAGTGAAACTGTCTCATCCCCAGGGACAGAATTCCTGTAGTGTGGGTTCTCTGATGTGCTGGGTGCCCTCACAACGCTTTTGGCCAGAATGTCTGCTGAGGGCAGCCAGGCTGCTGCAGGGGCAGTGACCTCACAGCCATCACCATGGCAGCCCTGTCCCTTGGGCCTGGCTCTGCCCTTTCCTCTGTCCCTGCCTTGGCTCTGCTGGCATGAAGAGTTTTGTCATTAATATCTTGTCCCCAGGGTGCTGGGGCCAATGGCTTCCCAGTCAGGCTCCTGGAGCAGAAGTGGCTTTTCAGAGCCCAGCCAGGAATGAGCCCTGAGGCAGCAGCTCTGCAGGGGTGGCCACCAGGCCGGGCTGCCAAGGGAGGCTTCTGGCCATGGCCTGCAAGCAGCTGCTGCTGCCAAGGTGCCTTTGGTGCCTCAGGCTCTCCCTGGCCCAGCTCCCAGCACGGCACTCTGCCCTTGTGCCCGAGCCCTTCCCTGTGCTGGGGCTGGCCTGGGGCTTTTCCTGCAGCGGGACCTGCCCTGCTGATTGCACAGGAAAGGCAGTTCCTGCTGGAGCAGGAGGCTCTGCCTGCAATGGGCTCCAACAACTCCAGCAAGGCCCTGTTTGTAAAGCCTCCAGTGGGAAAAGAAGGAGAGGAGTCACACTGCTTTTGGGGTGAATAATGCTGAAACCAGCCTGACCCCTCCATCCTAAAGTTCAACATCCTCAGAGGGAGCTGAAGCTGTGGCAGAGCTGGAAAAATCCCCAGAGAAAGGAGCAACCAAGTGACACCACTGAGAGCTTCTGCAGAGCTGCTGAGCTGGCTCAGCCTGGGCACATCTGACTGACAGAGCAGCACCTCAGACTGGAAAAGCCACATCCCAAATTTTAATGGCAGCATCTCCTGACATTTCCTTTCTTGAGGGGTGTGGGGATTCCTCCCAGCGGTGGGGACACCCTCAAGGTCACTGCTCCAGGCTGAGCGAAAGGGAATTGCCCATGGTCATTGGTCTGGGGGAGTGACATCAATCTCTGCTTAATTACAGGTTTTGCTTAACACAGTTGCTGTGAAATAATTTCCTAGTGCTCTGTATAATATATTTTATGTCTCTTACATCCTGGCATAAATATTTCTGATTAAGGCAATTTTGTCTAATCATTACCATAATAGAGAATACATATTTATATGAATATATCTGCCCATGACAGGAACCCTGTGAGTGTCTGGGTCATCCCGGCACTTTGCAGTGTGGGGACTCCTGGGATGTCACAGTGGAGCCCCTGTGAGTGCCTGTGACAGATCGGTGCCTTTACAGCACAAGGTCCCCTGGGATGTCACCATGGAATGGCTGAGACTGCCTCTGACTACAGTGCTCTTTACCTACCCCAGAAAGCCCTGGGAGGTCTCTATGGGGCTCCTGTCTCTGCCTGTGACATTCCAGCTCTGGAACAGCCTGGAGACTCTTGGAAAGTCCCCAGGGAACCCCTCTGAGGGCTGTGACAAATCTGATCCTAAGCAGGCAACCATCACCAGCATCCTGTTGCTATGGCCAGTTTCCATGGCAACCATCACCAGCCCCCTGTTGCTATGGTCAGTTTCCATGGCAATCATCACCACGCCCCTGTTGCTATGGTCAGTTTCCATGGCAACCATCACCAGCCCCCTGTTCTATGGTCAGTCCCTTGGCAGCTCCATGAAGACCACATGCCAGGGGTGGTTGCCATGGACACCAGCTCAGGCCTGTAGCCACAGCCCGTTGCCACGGCAACCGTTGGCAGCCCCATCCCAGGCTCATGGGATCCCAGAACCACAGAATTGGCTGAGCTGGGAGGGACCCATCAGGATCCTCCAGTCCAACTGCTGGCCCTGCACAGGACGCCCCAACAGTGCCAGCCTGGGCCTGGCAGCGCTGTCCAAACGCTGCTGCAGCTCAGAGAGCCCTGGAGCTGGGACCCTTCCCTGGGGAGCCTGGGCAGGGCCCCAGCGACCTCTGGGCAGAAACCTTTTCCTGACATCCAACCTGAGCCTGCCCCGACTCAGCTGCAGCCATTCCCTCCACGCCTGTCCCTGGGCACCAGAGGGAAGAGGTTCCCACAGCCCCAGCCAGGGACCCACTCCCAAGGCTGTTGCCACGGCCACCAGGGCTGGGACCAGCTGGGAGGCTCGGTTTCCAGGGGCCGGGGTTCAGGAATGGGATTCCCCAATTTCCTGCCCCCGCTAAAACCGCACTGCCCTTGTTGCCCTCCCACCTCCCATGGAAAGCACAAAAGGCAAAGATCCCAGGCTGGGATAAGAACAATTTACTGGGAACAGCAATGAGATAAGGAACCAACAGAAACAGAAATGTTATTGATAACAGAAGGGATTAGAAAAACTGTTTACTGTTTATATTAGAGAAAACTAATATATCAACAACAGACTCTTCCTAGCCATGCATTTCCCCTGCCTGGAAAGGACACACTTCTCCTCAGGGAGAGAGAGAAGAGTCCCTTTCCTGCCCCGGCAATGTTCTGAGATGCGAGTAAATGTAATGACACGGCCATGGCCAGACCCTCATGTTCTTCCATCCCACATCATGTCTTTGGCAAGGGCAGGAAAAGGGACAGGTGTCTTCCCAGCATAGACCACAGAGAAACTGGATCACCAGGGATCTTCCCAATGTGGGCCCTCTCATGGGGGATGAAGCTGGAGTGGTGCATGAAGCTGTTCCTGCATTTGTAGCATTTGCAGGGCTTCCCTTACTGGTGGCTCTGTTGGTGTCTGATCAAGTTAGAGCTGGTGGTGAAGCTTTTCCCACACAGGGGACACTCATAGGGCCTCTCCCCAGTGTGGATGCGTCGGTGCTTGATGAGGTGGGAGTTTTGCTTGAAGCCCTTCCCACACTCAGGGCAGCTAAAGGGTCTCTCCCCAGTGTGAATCTGCTCATGCAGGAGGAGATTGGAGCTGGTCTGAAACCTCTTCTGACACTGGGGACACTCATAGGGCCTCTCCCCAGTGTGGATGCGTTGGTGGGTCACAAAGTTGGATCTGTATCTGAAGCCCTTCCCACACTCCCCACACTTGTAGGGCCGTTCCCCAGTGTGGATGTGTTGGTGGATGATCAGGTGGGATCGCCGCCTGAAGCTCTTCCCACACTGCAAGCACTTGTGGGGCTTCTCCCCATCATGAAGCTGCTCATAGGCCACCAGCTCTGAGCTCTGGCTGAAGCTCTGCCCACCTTCCTGGCTCAGGGTGGCTCTTTCTTCTTCAGGGCACCCTGGGATGTGTTTGGAGCCCCTCCTCATGGGGGATGTCTGAGGTTTTTCTCCCCTGTTGGATTCCTGTGCGCTAGAATCACTCAAAACGGCCTCTTCACGAGGTTCTGCCATGCAGAATTTTCCTCCCTGGTCTCCATCCGCAGTTCCTTCCATGGGGAAGGAAGGAAAAGGAGAGGATGGGATTTGCCTCCATGCCAGAGGGAAGGGGAAGGAGATCCCTCCAGTACAGCCCTGGAAGGACGGGGTTGGCAGCAGGGTTGTCCTGCAGCCGGGGGCTGGGCTGGGCTGGGATATGGAGCAGGAGAGAGGGGGAAAGGGGCACTGACTTCCTTCTCACTTATCTGGGTGTCCCGGGGCTCCTTCCTCTTCCTCACAGCCTCCTTTTCCGTCCCATCAATATTTGGGAATGGGAAATCCCGTTCTGGGAAGAAAACAAAGGGTGCGCACATTGTCTTTTATACTGGTTTGAAGGCAAACCTGGGGAGGGTCTAAACCAGAATTACAATTTAAAAGAAAATTAAGATCAAGGCAATGATACAGAAACACTGCCTTAGACTGACAGAGTCAGGATATAACCTGACACCCTGTAGGTAAGGCTGGTGGCAGCAGTCCCATTAAATGGTGGCTGCAGTCCTGTTGGAGAGGTGAACGTGATTCTGTCAAAGCAGTGATCCTGTAGAAGGGTCTGGTCTTCGTCTGGAGGTCCAGTGGTGGTTCTGGAGCTCTTGTCCTCTGGGAATCCAGTAGGCAAGCTGCTCCTGGTGTAGCAAAGTGTCAGCTTATATCCAGGTAGGAATGCTTGGATCCTCCCCCTGGGCGGAGCATCCCACAATAGGAGGATGGAATTTTATCAGTCCTGCAGTGACACTCAATGGCCCATTCACAGGAGATATCTCCCCTGCAGGGCGTTATCAGGGGTGAGTCATGGAAGAGATAAAGAACAATGCCCCACCTGTTTATAGCAGTTGCTGAAGGTGGGGATTGAAAACATGCATTTGGTTACATCTTGCATGGCAGCCTGAAACAGTGGGGTAATCCCTGCTCAGGGGGTGAACACCACCCCTCTTTACCCAAACTGGCTCAGGTGTAAAACCCCTACCCTGGGAAGGCCACACACACAGGGGACAATGTCACACTTACCCTGCCCCAGGGGAGGGCTCTTTTTCCTGTCATTCCCTTCCTGTCCCCCCTTTTCTATCCCATTTACTGTTCAATAAAATTCGTTTTGGGTTTGGTCTCATTATCACCTCAATTGGGGCAGAGGAATCTCTCTAACACTTTTCTTAACCAGACTCACCAGACTGTGAAATTATTTTGGCACAGTGACTTTAGGCACTGTTCTCTGACCCCACGTGCCTTTGACAACAGCATGGTTCCCTCCTCTGAGGAGGTTGTGGTTGTCTCTGGAGGAACTCTTTGAAACTGGGCTGCAGCTTCCTCTGAGTGACTTATGGGAGAACCGATGAGGTAAATCGCCTTTGTGGGCCCGGAGTGTAAAGAAAATATTTTGTTGTCCTTCTATTACAGCGACCTGATGAAGGTCTTCAGGGTGAGAGAAGTGGACGAGAATCTTGGTTCATGATCAGAAGGCTGGATTTACTGATATATGATATATAATACATTATAACTATATTAAAGGAATAAAGAGAAAAGTTGCAGAGGCTTGCTAAGCTAAGAATAGAAAGAAAAGAATGAATTACAAAGTTGTGTGTCCAGCAGAAAGCAAGGACCAACTCTCCCGTGAGTGGTCAGCAAATCCAAACACTCACAGAAGACCAATCACAGATGCTCCTGTTACATTCCACATCAGCAGAAAAGTATTGTTTGCATTTTTCTTCTAGGGCCCCAGCTTCCCAGAAAGGACAAATCCCAAAAGGGAGGATTTTATGAAAAAAAATGTCTGCGACATCCTTCCTTGAAATTTTTTTAAAATCACAGGAGGAAAGGGAGCAAATGATACCAACGAGACTGACAAGGTTCATTTACCCCATGGTGAGGAACACAAGGCTGCTAAAAGTCCTACAAGAAGCTCAGCTCAAGTAGCTAAATTCCCAAATAACTCCTGAATTCCCAGGCTTGAGTGCTTTGCGAAATGTGAGAATCATTTTTCTCTTCATACCTGTCGCCTTTGTGACAACTGCAAATAGTTTACTTTCCTTTTAATGATATCTGTATTGGGCTGAATTTACACTTTTATCAGAATGTGCTAGCAGCTGAGCTGGAGCTGTGCAGGAACCAGTGCAACTTGGAATTGCCACAAAATTGCTTGTACTGTCAGTTTATTAATGTTTGGGATTTGTTTGCATTTTCATCACATCTGACTTGTGGGAAAATCAAATATTCATCAAAGTGATATATGCAGAGTGAAGTTTGATTTCTGCCAAATTATTTTGTCCAGTGCCCAGGGGATGCTCGAGGGGTCTCTGTGCCTCTCGCCCTGGGGGATGCTTGGCAGGGGTTTGGGGGGGTTGTCCCTGTCCCTGTCACCCCAGGCCATTCCCCAGGGGGTCTCCATCATTCTCACCCCAGCGAATGCCTCCCTCCCTCTCACCCCTGTGCCAGGGGGTGCTCAGGGCAGTCTCTGTCCCTCTCAGCCCAGGGGATGCTCGGGGGTCTCTGTCCCCTCAGCCTGGGGGATGCTTGGGTGGTCTCCATCCCTCTGGCCTCAGGCAATGCCTCTGCAGGGCTGGGGACCAGGGGCTCTCTGTC
This sequence comes from Zonotrichia albicollis, assembly GCF_047830755.1. Taxonomy (NCBI): domain Eukaryota; kingdom Metazoa; phylum Chordata; class Aves; order Passeriformes; family Passerellidae; genus Zonotrichia; species Zonotrichia albicollis. Next base: position 35,924,053 of record NC_133826.1, read on the forward strand.
CCTCTCACCGCTGAGGGTGCTCGGGGCGGGGGGGGGCTCTCTGACCTTCTCACACCTGGCAAGGCCAGGGGGGGTCTCTGTCCCTCTCAGCCCTGCTGTGACCCCACCCAAACATCATCGGGGTCAGAGGGACTGAGACACCCCCAAACCCCCAGAAGGGCTGAACCTGGGTTTGGTTTGGGGCTGAGGATTTAGGGAGGGGATGGAATTGGGGCTGGGGTTGGATTTTGGGCTGAGGTTTGGATTAGAGCTGGGATTGGGGTTAAGGCTGGACATGGGAGTGGCTTTAGGGCTGGGGTTGGGATTGGGTCTAGGGCTAGACAAGTCTGGCACTGGGATGTGATTAAATACAGAACTGTGAGTGTGTCTATACGTGGAGTGAGACTGAGACCAGGACCAGAGTCAGGTTTGGGATTCAGCTCACCCAGACTGGGACAGGGGGAATGTTACGCTGGGAAGGTTTGGGGAATTTCCTTGTTTGCTGTGGTGTGTTCTTAAGTTTGTTAGCTTGCTCCCCCTATTTTCTGTATTAAATGATTTCTTCCTTTCCCTGGACTTCCTGCTGCTACCCTGTCAGTTAGGTTCCTATGGAAATGAAACTGCTCCTCCCCTGGTTTCTCTTACAAAGTGAAAGTTGTTTCCTCCTTGGGTTCAGTCAATCACCCCTTTTTCTCCTCCCAGGTTTCGAGAATTTTCTTTTCTCTGGGAGTTATGGTTGGCTGTAGCCCTGGAGCCCCTCCTATGATTTATAACAGTTGGTTACTTTGGTATATCAGTTATGTTTCGTACCTCCAAATATGTATTACTATTGGTTAGCCAGGTTTCCCTGCCTTCTTCCCCCCTTTTCCCTTAAAACCCTCTCTCGCCCCCTGTTCGGGGCCATTTGCTGGGAGGTTCCCCTCCTCGTTAGTTCTTCTGTAATAAACCGATAGTTTACCCCCAGCAAGTGGTCGCCTCCTAATTCGTCTCACACTGCGCTGCTCCGAGCTATCACCCAGCTCAGCCTGAGGCCAAGACGCCGAGGGGTGCTGGCTTCAGATGCGCAGGGGCACCGGCCTTCGCCCCTCACCAGCTAGCCAGATTCCAGGGCCGTGTACCCCCACGCGCAGGTTTTTTTGATTCACTCTTGATTTTTGGACATCAGGTGACTTCTAGAAATGGACTTGGGTGGGAGGAATCCCCAACCCAAGGCATTCACAGCTTGTTTTTCCCCAAACAAGTGCGTGGGGGTGTACACGGCCCTGGAATCTGGCTATCTGGTGAGGGGCGAAGGCCAGGGCCCCTGCGCATCTGAAGCCAGCCCCCCTCGGCGTCTTGGCCTCGGGCTGAGCTGGGTGATAGCTCGGAGCAGCGCTGTGTGAGACGAATAAGGAGGCGACCACTTGCTGGGGGTAAACTGTCGGTTTATTACAGAAGAACCAACGAGGAGGGGAAACACCCAGCAAATGGCCCCGAACAGGGGGCGAGAGAGGGTTTTAAGGGAAAAGGGGGGAAGAAGGCAGGGAAACCCGGCTACCAATAGAAATACATATTTGGAGGTACGAAACATAACTGATATACCAAAGTAACCAACTGTTATAAATCATAGGAGGGGCTCCAGGGCTACAGCCAACCATAACTCCCAGAGAAAAGAAAATTCTCGAAACCTGGGAGGAGAAAAAGGGGTGATTGACTGAACCCAAGGAGGAAACAACTTTCACTTTGTAAGAGAAACCAGGGGAGGAGCAGTTTCATTTCCATAGGAACCTAACTGACAGGGTAGCAGCAGGAAGTCCAGGGAAAGGAAGAAATCATTTAATACAGAAAATAGGGGGAGCAAGCTAACAAACTTAAGAACACACCACAGCAAACAAGGAAATTCCCCAAACCTTCCCAGCGTAACATTCCCCCTGTCCCAGTCTGGGTGAGCTGAATCCCAAACCTGACTCTGGTCCTGGTCTCAGTCTCACTTCACGTATAGACACACTCACAGTTCTGTATTTAATCACATCCCAGTGCCAGACTTGTCTAGCCCTAGACCCAATCCCAACCCCAGCCCTAAAGCCACTCCCATGTCCAGCCTTAACCCCAATCCCAGCTCTAATCCAAACCTCAGCCCAAAATCCAACCCCAGCCCCAATTCCATCCCCTCCCTAAATCCTCAGCCCCAAACCAAACCCAGGTTCAGCCCTTCTGGGGGTTTGGGGGTGTCTCAGTCCCTCTGACCCCGATGATGTTTGGGTGGGGTCACAGCAGGGCTGAGAGGGACAGAGACCCCCCCTGGCCTCGCCAGGTGTGAGAAGGTCAGAGAGCCCCCCCCCCGCCCCGAGCACCCTCAGCGGTGAGAGGGACAGAGAGCCCCTGGTCCCCAGCCCTGCAGAGGCATTGCCTGAGGCCAGAGGGATGGAGACCACCCAAGCATCCCCCAGGCTGAGGGGACAGAGACCCCCGAGCATCCCCTGGGCTGAGAGGGACAGAGACTGCCCTGAGCACCCCCTGGCACAGGGGTGAGAGGGAGGGAGGCATTCGCTGGGGTGAGAATGATGGAGACCCCCTGGGGAATGGCCTGGGGTGACAGGGACAGGGACAACCCCCCCAAACCCCTGCCAAGCATCCCCCAGGGCGAGAGGCACAGAGACCCCTCGAGCATCCCCTGGGCACTGGACAAAATAATTTGGCAGAAATCAAACTTCACTCTGCATATATCACTTTGATGAATATTTGATTTTCCCACAAGTCAGATGTGATGAAAATGCAAACAAATCCCAAACATTAATAAACTGACAGTACAAGCAATTTTGTGGCAATTCCAAGTTGCACTGGTTCCTGCACAGCTCCAGCTCAGCTGCTAGCACATTCTGATAAAAGTGTAAATTCAGCCCAATACAGATATCATTAAAAGGAAAGTAAACTATTTGCAGTTGTCACAAAGGCGACAGGTATGAAGAGAAAAATGATTCTCACATTTCGCAAAGCACTCAAGCCTGGGAATTCAGGAGTTATTTGGGAATTTAGCTACTTGAGCTGAGCTTCTTGTAGGACTTTTAGCAGCCTTGTGTTCCTCACCATGGGGTAAATGAACCTTGTCAGTCTCGTTGGTATCATTTGCTCCCTTTCCTCCTGTGATTTTAAAAAAATTTCAAGGAAGGATGTCGCAGACATTTTTTTTCATAAAATCCTCCCTTTTGGGATTTGTCCTTTCTGGGAAGCTGGGGCCCTAGAAGAAAAATGCAAACAATACTTTTCTGCTGATGTGGAATGTAACAGGAGCATCTGTGATTGGTCTTCTGTGAGTGTTTGGATTTGCTGACCACTCACGGGAGAGTTGGTCCTTGCTTTCTGCTGGACACACAACTTTGTAATTCATTCTTTTCTTTCTATTCTTAGCTTAGCAAGCCTCTGCAACTTTTCTCTTTATTCCTTTAATATAGTTATAATGTATTATATATCATATATCAGTAAATCCAGCCTTCTGATCATGAACCAAGATTCTCGTCCACTTCTCTCACCCTGAAGACCTTCATCAGGTCGCTGTAATAGAAGGACAACAAAATATTTTCTTTACACTCCGGGCCCACAAAGGCGATTTACCTCATCGGTTCTCCCATAAGTCACTCAGAGGAAGCTGCAGCCCAGTTTCAAAGAGTTCCTCCAGAGACAACCACAACCTCCTCAGAGGAGGGAACCATGCTGTTGTCAAAGGCACGTGGGGTCAGAGAACAGTGCCTAAAGTCACTGTGCCAAAATAATTTCACAGTCTGGTGAGTCTGGTTAAGAAAAGTGTTAGAGAGATTCCTCTGCCCCAATTGAGGTGATAATGAGACCAAACCCAAAACGAATTTTATTGAACAGTAAATGGGATAGAAAAGGGGGGACAGGAAGGGAATGACAGGAAAAAGAGCCCTCCCCTGGGGCAGGGTAAGTGTGACATTGTCCCCTGTGTGTGTGGCCTTCCCAGGGTAGGGGTTTTACACCTGAGCCAGTTTGGGTAAAGAGGGGTGGTGTTCACCCCCTGAGCAGGGATTACCCCACTGTTTCAGGCTGCCATGCAAGATGTAACCAAATGCATGTTTTCAATCCCCACCTTCAGCAACTGCTATAAACAGGTGGGGCATTGTTCTTTATCTCTTCCATGACTCACCCCTGATAACGCCCTGCAGGGGAGATATCTCCTGTGAATGGGCCATTGAGTGTCACTGCAGGACTGATAAAATTCCATCCTCCTATTGTGGGATGCTCCGCCCAGGGGGAGGATCCAAGCATTCCTACCTGGATATAAGCTGACACTTTGCTACACCAGGAGCAGCTTGCCTACTGGATTCCCAGAGGACAAGAGCTCCAGAACCACCACTGGACCTCCAGACGAAGACCAGACCCTTCTACAGGATCACTGCTTTGACAGAATCACGTTCACCTCTCCAACAGGACTGCAGCCACCATTTAATGGGACTGCTGCCACCAGCCTTACCTACAGGGTGTCAGGTTATATCCTGACTCTGTCAGTCTAAGGCAGTGTTTCTGTATCATTGCCTTGATCTTAATTTTCTTTTAAATTGTAATTCTGGTTTAGACCCTCCCCAGGTTTGCCTTCAAACCAGTATAAAAGACAATGTGCGCACCCTTTGTTTTCTTCCCAGAACGGGATTTCCCATTCCCAAATATTGATGGGACGGAAAAGGAGGCTGTGAGGAAGAGGAAGGAGCCCCGGGACACCCAGATAAGTGAGAAGGAAGTCAGTGCCCCTTTCCCCCTCTCTCCTGCTCCATATCCCAGCCCAGCCCAGCCCCCGGCTGCAGGACAACCCTGCTGCCAACCCCGTCCTTCCAGGGCTGTACTGGAGGGATCTCCTTCCCCTTCCCTCTGGCATGGAGGCAAATCCCATCCTCTCCTTTTCCTTCCTTCCCCATGGAAGGAACTGCGGATGGAGACCAGGGAGGAAAATTCTGCATGGCAGAACCTCGTGAAGAGGCCGTTTTGAGTGATTCTAGCGCACAGGAATCCAACAGGGGAGAAAAACCTCAGACATCCCCCATGAGGAGGGGCTCCAAACACATCCCAGGGTGCCCTGAAGAAGAAAGAGCCACCCTGAGCCAGGAAGGTGGGCAGAGCTTCAGCCAGAGCTCAGAGCTGGTGGCCTATGAGCAGCTTCATGATGGGGAGAAGCCCCACAAGTGCTTGCAGTGTGGGAAGAGCTTCAGGCGGCGATCCCACCTGATCATCCACCAACACATCCACACTGGGGAACGGCCCTACAAGTGTGGGGAGTGTGGGAAGGGCTTCAGATACAGATCCAACTTTGTGACCCACCAACGCATCCACACTGGGGAGAGGCCCTATGAGTGTCCCCAGTGTCAGAAGAGGTTTCAGACCAGCTCCAATCTCCTCCTGCATGAGCAGATTCACACTGGGGAGAGACCCTTTAGCTGCCCTGAGTGTGGGAAGGGCTTCAAGCAAAACTCCCACCTCATCAAGCACCGACGCATCCACACTGGGGAGAGGCCCTATGAGTGTCCCCTGTGTGGGAAAAGCTTCACCACCAGCTCTAACTTGATCAGACACCAACAGAGCCACCAGTAAGGGAAGCCCTGCAAATGCTACAAATGCAGGAACAGCTTCATGCACCACTCCAGCTTCATCCCCCATGAGAGGGCCCACATTGGGAAGATCCCTGGTGATCCAGTTTCTCTGTGGTCTATGCTGGGAAGACACCTGTCCCTTTTCCTGCCCTTGCCAAAGACATGATGTGGGATGGAAGAACATGAGGGTCTGGCCATGGCCGTGTCATTACATTTACTCGCATCTCAGAACATTGCCGGGGCAGGAAAGGGACTCTTCTCTCTCTCCCTGAGGAGAAGTGTGTCCTTTCCAGGCAGGGGAAATGCATGGCTAGGAAGAGTCTGTTGTTGATATATTAGTTTTCTCTAATATAAACAGTAAACAGTTTTTCTAATCCCTTCTGTTATCAATAACATTTCTGTTTCTGTTGGTTCCTTATCTCATTGCTGTTCCCAGTAAATTGTTCTTATCCCAGCCTGGGATCTTTGCCTTTTGTGCTTTCCATGGGAGGTGGGAGGGCAACAAGGGCAGTGCGGTTTTAGCGGGGGCAGGAAATTGGGGAATCCCATTCCTGAACCCCGGCCCCTGGAAACCGAGCCTCCCAGCTGGTCCCAGCCCTGGTGGCCGTGGCAACAGCCTTGGGAGTGGGTCCCTGGCTGGGGCTGTGGGAACCTCTTCCCTCTGGTGCCCAGGGACAGGCGTGGAGGGAATGGCTGCAGCTGAGTCGGGGCAGGCTCAGGTTGGATGTCAGGAAAAGGTTTCTGCCCAGAGGTCGCTGGGGCCCTGCCCAGGCTCCCCAGGGAAGGGTCCCAGCTCCAGGGCTCTCTGAGCTGCAGCAGCGTTTGGACAGCGCTGCCAGGCCCAGGCTGGCACTGTTGGGGCGTCCTGTGCAGGGCCAGCAGTTGGACTGGAGGATCCTGATGGGTCCCTCCCAGCTCAGCCAATTCTGTGGTTCTGGGATCCCATGAGCCTGGGATGGGGCTGCCAACGGTTGCCGTGGCAACGGGCTGTGGCTACAGGCCTGAGCTGGTGTCCATGGCAACCACCCCTGGCATGTGGTCTTCATGGAGCTGCCAAGGGACTGACCATAGAACAGGGGGCTGGTGATGGTTGCCATGGAAACTGACCATAGCAACAGGGGCGTGGTGATGATTGCCATGGAAACTGACCATAGCAACAGGGGGCTGGTGATGGTTGCCATGGAAACTGGCCATAGCAACAGGATGCTGGTGATGGTTGCCTGCTTAGGATCAGATTTGTCACAGCCCTCAGAGGGGTTCCCTGGGGACTTTCCAAGAGTCTCCAGGCTGTTCCAGAGCTGGAATGTCACAGGCAGAGACAGGAGCCCCATAGAGACCTCCCAGGGCTTTCTGGGGTAGGTAAAGAGCACTGTAGTCAGAGGCAGTCTCAGCCATTCCATGGTGACATCCCAGGGGACCTTGTGCTGTAAAGGCACCGATCTGTCACAGGCACTCACAGGGGCTCCACTGTGACATCCCAGGAGTCCCCACACTGCAAAGTGCCGGGATGACCCAGACACTCACAGGGTTCCTGTCATGGGCAGATATATTCATATAAATATGTATTCTCTATTATGGTAATGATTAGACAAAATTGCCTTAATCAGAAATATTTATGCCAGGATGTAAGAGACATAAAATATATTATACAGAGCACTAGGAAATTATTTCACAGCAACTGTGTTAAGCAAAACCTGTAATTAAGCAGAGATTGATGTCACTCCCCCAGACCAATGACCATGGGCAATTCCCTTTCGCTCAGCCTGGAGCAGTGACCTTGAGGGTGTCCCCACCGCTGGGAGGAATCCCCACACCCCTCAAGAAAGGAAATGTCAGGAGATGCTGCCATTAAAATTTGGGATGTGGCTTTTCCAGTCTGAGGTGCTGCTCTGTCAGTCAGATGTGCCCAGGCTGAGCCAGCTCAGCAGCTCTGCAGAAGCTCTCAGTGGTGTCACTTGGTTGCTCCTTTCTCTGGGGATTTTTCCAGCTCTGCCACAGCTTCAGCTCCCTCTGAGGATGTTGAACTTTAGGATGGAGGGGTCAGGCTGGTTTCAGCATTATTCACCCCAAAAGCAGTGTGACTCCTCTCCTTCTTTTCCCACTGGAGGCTTTACAAACAGGGCCTTGCTGGAGTTGTTGGAGCCCATTGCAGGCAGAGCCTCCTGCTCCAGCAGGAACTGCCTTTCCTGTGCAATCAGCAGGGCAGGTCCCGCTGCAGGAAAAGCCCCAGGCCAGCCCCAGCACAGGGAAGGGCTCGGGCACAAGGGCAGAGTGCCGTGCTGGGAGCTGGGCCAGGGAGAGCCTGAGGCACCAAAGGCACCTTGGCAGCAGCAGCTGCTTGCAGGCCATGGCCAGAAGCCTCCCTTGGCAGCCCGGCCTGGTGGCCACCCCTGCAGAGCTGCTGCCTCAGGGCTCATTCCTGGCTGGGCTCTGAAAAGCCACTTCTGCTCCAGGAGCCTGACTGGGAAGCCATTGGCCCCAGCACCCTGGGGACAAGATATTAATGACAAAACTCTTCATGCCAGCAGAGCCAAGGCAGGGACAGAGGAAAGGGCAGAGCCAGGCCCAAGGGACAGGGCTGCCATGGTGATGGCTGTGAGGTCACTGCCCCTGCAGCAGCCTGGCTGCCCTCAGCAGACATTCTGGCCAAAAGCGTTGTGAGGGCACCCAGCACATCAGAGAACCCACACTACAGGAATTCTGTCCCTGGGGATGAGACAGTTTCACTGGGTCAGGCTGCACAAATTGTCCTGATCTTGGACAATTCCTGTGATGGGGAATCCACTTCTCTGGAAAAACAGTTGCCATTTTGTGCCACTCTCCTAGCTGTAAAATATTTCCTCCTTCTAACAATTGTAAATACACCCTTGTTTAGTTTAGAGATATTGACCCTTGTTCTGTCAAAGCAACATTTGGGATAAAATTCCTTTGACCACTATTTTTCCATTTTCACAGACCTTGGAGAAGACACAAAAGTCTCCCAAGATGGGGTTTGGAGGCCTCATCACAAAACCAGCAAGTACAGGCTGATGGCTCTGAGGTCAGTGGTGTGGAGACGGGGAGAGAACAGGAGTAGCCATGGAGGGATGGAAGGATGGTTTTAGAGTGGCTGGAACTTTTCTTCATAGTAGGAATGAGCCTGAAGAAGACATAATAGCACCAAGTGCAGTTACAAAGGTCCAGACTAAACACCAGGAGAAAGGAATTTCCCTGGCAGGGGAGGGCTGTGGTGCAGCACGTCCCCAGCAGGAGCCTGGAGCAGCCCAAGGCTCTGTGTGGGCAGGCAGAGGCAGGCAGGAGGCAGAGCTGTCAGCAAAGGAAGGGCCCAGCCAGGTGGGGCAGCCGGGGGATGCCGACAGCCTGCAGAGACAGAGACACAGCTTTGCTCAGCAGCAGAAACACCTTTCCCTTCCTTGTCCCCACCTGTCATGACTGCCACCAGTGTTCTGCTCTACCTGGAATCTGGGGACATTTTCTCAGTCCTGTCCCTTAGAAAGATCTATTTAAAGTATGAGAAACTTCAGCGTTTCACCCTCTTTTTGAATCCTTGCAAAGTTCTTTGAGTACATTCAGAGGTGAGGGACTGAGTCTGATGCAAAGCGCACCAAAGCCCCAGAGGGTCATTAAAGTCCTTGTGCTGTGTCTGTGCTGCTGAGCTGGGCTGGGCTCCTGGCCCAGAGGCAGCTCCTGGCAAGGGCAGCGCTGCAGAGAGACAGCTCTGGCCAGGAGCAGCTCCTGTGCACAGCCCAGCAGGGCTGGGGCACTGCCAGGTCCCCTCAGGGACACCAGCAGGGCACAGACAGAGCTCACAGGGGCTCAGCACTGGCAGGTGCTGTGGGATGTCCCAGAGGGGGCTGTGTCACAGCAGCACCTCTGTGGCTGTGTCATAGAGGCACAGAGCAGCTGGGATGTCAGCAAGGGGCTGTGTGACAGCACAGAGTGGGCTCTGTGAGGCCACAGGTTGGATGGTGATATCACAGAGTTTGTTGAGTGAGGACACTGAGCAGCTACAGCATCATAGAGGGGACTGTGTGACATCACAGAGCGGGCTGTGACATCAAAGCATGGCTGTATGAAATCATAGAGCAAGATGTGACATCAAAATGTGTGCTGTGACATTACAGAGTGGCAGTATGGCATTACAGAGAGGGTTTTGTTACATCACTGAGGGGATTGTGACATCACACAGCTGTCTGTGACATCATAGTGTGAGGCCATAGAACCTTGCCATCATAGAGGGTGGTTCTGTGACATGAGAGAATGGGTTGTGACATCACTGGGTGGTTGTGTAACATCATAGAGCAGCCTGTGACATCACAGAACAAACTGTGACATCGCAGTGTGACTCTTTGACATCACTGCACCTTCTGTGACATCCCAGAGCAACTGTGTAACATCACAGGGGACTGTGTGACATCACACGGGGGCTGTGTGACATCACAGGAGCTGTGTGAGGTCACTGGGGAGGTCACTCTGCCCCGGCCCCCCTCACAGTTCCCCCAGAGCAGTCCAACCCTGCTCGTGCACAGCAGGTTTCCCCCCTGTCCCCCCCGGTCACCCCCCCCCCTGCCCCGCAGCCTCCCCCAGAGGATGTTCCACGAGATCGACCCCAGAGCCTGACACGGGGACGGGGGGCCGGGGCCCTGAGGGGAAAAAGGGGGACAGGGACCTTCCGGCAGCGTCCCCGTGTCCCCCAGGGCCAGAGCCTGGGCCAGGGCTCCTTCACCCTGATACCAACGAGGGGCTGAGAGAGCTGGAAAAATCCCCAGCAAGGGATCAGCAAAAACCAGATTTAATATTAAGGGACAGCAGCACAAAGTTCCTTGGCAAGAGTCACTCTGCTCCTGACTAGACCCTTCAGGCACACCAAGGAAACAAAGCAAAAACAAAACCAAACAATATCCAGGCAATCAAACCAGAAATGAACTGAGAACTGTCCCTGTGTGTATGTGAGACACAAGGCCAGCTAGGGCAAGGATAAAATGAATACGGCCTAAAGTTGAACAGAGTTCAAATGTACAGGACTGAACTTATATCTTAACTTATCCCTTAAACATCACTGTTTAGCAAAAGAACAGCACTTAACAGTATTTAACCTAACTTAAAACCTATGACATAGCAATTTTTAAGAGGAATAACACTTAACAATACTTAACACACTTAATAATTTATATTAAACTTACAACTTAGCAAAAGAAAAACTATTGGCAGAATTTAACTTCCCTTAGACCTTGTGATTTACCCTCACTTACAGGCCTGACTGACTCAGCTATCCAAGGCACTCAAGCCCCACAGAGAACAGAATTTCTGCCCCATTTCCCCAGCACAGGCATTCCTGTGTGTGCACAGACACAGAGTCAGTGCAAGGCACCTGTGAGCAATTCCCCTGAGGGCAGGGAATGCTCCCTGTGGATCCTTTGGCATCTCCCCAGCAAAGGGCAAAGGGTTGAGCCTGGAGGAGTGGGGGGATCGGCCCAGGCTCCGTCGTTGTTCAGGGATACCCAAGTGCAGCAAACAGGAGAGTTCCCAGCTGGGAGAGGCCCCACTCAGAGGGAGTCGCTGGCCCAGGAGAGCTCCAAGGGCTCCTTTTGGAGCGCTGTTTGCAGGGCCCCAAGAGAGGGGCTTCAGTCCCAGCAATGGCTCATCCTGGCCGCACTTGGCACCAACAGCTTTCTTTGGCAGTGTGAGAACAGGGATGTTGTGCCACTGAGGGAACAAAAAGAGTTCCCAGGGCTGCTGCTAAAGGAACCAGGAGCTGGTTGGGCTGCAGCAGTGTCTGGAGCAGACAGTGTTTGTGATGAGCTGCAGAGGAGCTGAGCCCAGGGGCAGTTGGCCAAGGCTGAGGCCCAAGGAGCATTTCTCAGCTGGCAGGGCGGCCTGAGAAGGGGAAGGGGGAATGCAGCAGCACCGGGCCCATGGAACCAAGGGACCATTGTGACACTGTGGGGCTCTTTGAGACCAAGGGACCATTGTGACACTGTGGGGCCCTGTGAGACCAAGGGACCATTGTGACACTGCGGGGCCTCATGGAATCATGGAGAGCACTTTGACATTGCTGGGCCTCATGGAACCAAGGGGACTGTACTCATGCTGTGTGGCTCCATGGAATGTAGAGATCATTGTGACACTGAGAGGCCCCATCAAACCAAGAGTCCATTGTGACACAGCGGGGCCACATGGAATTGTGGAGACCATTATGACACTTTGTGGTGTTATGGAACCAAGCGGCCATTGTGACACTGTGGGACTCCATGGAACCAAAGGTTCATTGTGACATTGCATGGCCTCGTGGAACCATGCAAAGACAATTAAGACATTTTACAGCCTCATGGAACCAAGGGGCCACTGTGACACTGAGGGTCACCATGGAATCACAGAGACCATTGTGACAGGGCACTCATGGAGACCATTGTGACACTATGAGGCCCCATGGAGTAAGTCAAGTGTTGTGATACTGTGAGGCCTCAAGGAACCAGTGAGATCATTGTGACCCTGGGAGGACCACTGTGGTATTGTGGGGCCTCGTGAAACCAAGAGGCCTTTGTGACACTGCAGGGCTGCATGGAACCAAAGGTCCATTGCGACACTGCAGGGCCTCATGTCATCAGTGGTCCATTGTGACACTGGGCAACCAAAGGAGACCATTGTGACACTGCAGGGCTGCATGGAACCAAAGCTCCAGGGCGACACAGAGGGGCCTCCTGTCATCAATGGTCCATTGTGGCACTGTGGAGCCAAAGGAGACCATTGTGACACAGCAAAGCCCCAGGGTCCAAAGGTCCATTGTGACATTGCAGACCTCATGGAACAGAGGAGTCCCGTGACATTGTGGGGCCTGGGGAGCCACAGGGACCATTGTGGCACTGCAAGGGTTCATGGAATCCTTGGGACCATTGTGACACTGTAGGACCATCTGACACCTGGGGGCACTGTGACACAGTGGGACCCCATGGATCCAACGCACCAGTGTGACACTATGGAGCCCCATAAAACCAAGGGAACACAGAACAGCTCTGACTGGTTTGGCTTCCCATGGACTGCCTGACTGGTCCAGGTGACCTTTGCACCTTGAGGTTCACTTCTCATGTGCTGCTGAAACACTGGGGCTCTGTGCTTTCCTTCCCAATGGAAAAGCACTGTCCTTCTACTCCAGGCACCCATGGCCAGAATTGGGATTTCACCTCCAAAGTTCCTTATATCCAGGAATTCTTCCCATCGGAATATTGCCAGGACAACTCTGGCTGGCAGTAGTTTCACAAGGGTCACCTCTCATCTGTCCCCAAAACACTGGGGGAGGCTCCATACTCTCCTTCTCATGGGAAAGAACTGTCCTGCTTCTCCAGGTGCCCATGGCCGAGATTGCGTTTCCACCTCCAAAATTCCCTAAATCCAAAATCTGCTATTACTGACATGTCTAGCTGACCTTGGCCTAGTGAGGGTCTCACCTACCTGCCTTCCAAACCTTGATGCTCTGTGCTTTCCTTCCCATGGAAAAGAACTGTCCTTCTCAGCCAGGTGCCAATGGCCACAATTGGGATTTCACCTCCAGCATTGCCTGTTGTGACAGACCAGAGGAGATTGTTGGCTCTAAACATTTTGTGTGTGGGGGAGGAAGGGGCAGGTCCAGCCTTGCCCTGCCCTGTAATCCCAGCCCTGCCCTGCCCTGTGACCGCAATCCCCCCAGGGGCCTCCAGTGGGTTTAAGGTTTCTACCTGACCCGCGGCACGCTGAACCCCCAGCACCGCTGTCCCACCCTGGGCACTGAGGCCCTCTTGGCTCTACTCAGTGCTGCTGCTGGACTTGGGGCACCCTAAACCCTGCTAGGGACCCGTGTCCCCCCACTGCAGGGATTGTGCGCGACTCACACCGCCCCAATCCTCCATGCACCCGGAGCTCCGTTCGGGGTTTGTGTGCCAACTCACCAATTCATCTACCACCTTTACTCAAGTTTGGTGCACAGGAGAAACACCAGGCAGATATTCGTAAGAGGTCAAAATGACACAAAATTCTACTGGCAAAGTGCAAAAAATCAAGAACTTTGGAAGAGTATTTAATGCAATATCAAATTACACATAAAACACTTATCATAGCAGTAACTTCATTAACTTAGCCCATTTATCCTGGAAACGTGAAAACACGTAAGCTGTTAGGGTATCCAAAAATGTTCCATACAAAGAGCATTAGAAGGAGAAGAAAGAGAGAGACAGAAAGACAGAAGCTCTATAGAAAGACACACATATGACTAACAGCTCCTAGGGTTTCAGTGTGGGTGGGACACAAACCCCAGGAGAAGGCAGAGTCCATACCAGGGGCTCACCTTGTGCTCTGTGTTTTTTAGCCCCCGGGCCCTTGTGAGCTTCCCCCAGGTGGGATTTCTGATCGCACAGGCAATCAGGGCTGGGTTAGTGCTGTCCCCACTGTGTGACTGAGTGACAGCTCATCCCACGGTGTCTCAGGACATTGATCTCATCCAGCCTCTGACAGTGACCATGGTGACACAGGGGAACCTCATGGAACCTTGGGTCAGTTGTGACAATGTGGGTCCAAGGACACCACGGTGACACTGGGGAACCTCATGGAACCATGGGTCAGTTGTGACAATTTGGGTCCAAGGACACCACGGGAGATGTCATAGACAGGTAGAATAATGATAAAAGAAAGGTCTTTTGAAATGAAGCCTTGTTCGGCCATATCAATAGCTGGCCTATCATCTCTTCTGAGTGCAGCTAAGCAGTTACAAGTTCCCATGTGAAGCTATTTTGAGAATGAGACTTTGTGACCATTCTATTCTGAGGGTGAAAAACAAATGCACCTGCAATAACAAGGGATTTGTCCCATGAGAATCAGTGAAGAGGTAAACAATACAATAGAGAGATTTGACACACACATAAAATCTATTTTATTAACCAATAATAGAATAACTGGCAAGAAATCTATGAACAAACTAAAGTTGCATACAAGGTCTGCCAAACTGTGTAAAATAAGTTGTGTGAATAAAAACTAAAGAGTTCTCCAGTTCAGGTGGTTCCTCTGGGATTTCAGATCCCCCCTTCTTTGAGGCTTTAGGTTCCACCTTCTTTGGGGCTTTGGTTTCCTTCTACTCTGGGATTGTGGTTTGCTTTTCTGGGATTGTGGTTTCCTTCCTCTCTGATGCTTTGGTGTCTTTCTTCTCTGATCCTTTGGTTTCTTTCTTCTCTGGGATTTTGGTTTTCTTCCTCTCTGATGCTTTTGTTTCTTTCTTCTCTGGGCATTTGGTTTCCTTTTTGGGGATTCTGGTTTCCTTATTCTCTCGAGGCTTGGTTTTCCCCTTCACTGGTTTTGGAGGTTGCTTCCCAACACAGACATCCTTCTTTTCCTTCTTCTGCCTCTCTTCCTCCTCTAAGGCTTTTTCCTCCTGCTCAAGCTGTTGAGCTGGCTGCTTCAGCTCCCTTCTGCAGACAAAATAGGAAACATGGCTGAGAGTCCCACCAGAACCTTGGGCTCCCTAGTCCTGGCTGGCCCTGCACTTCATTCCTTGACCCTGAGGCCATTTCCGTGAATTCTCCTCAACCCACAATGGCTGGGAACATCCCAAGTGAGGGAATTGGTGGAAGGGGACCACCAGGACCAGCCAAACCTGAGCTTTGCCATCATAAGGTGTTGGCTGTGCAAGCTCCCTCTGAAGGCACAGCCAGACCCCTCCAGCCCCCGCCAAAGGCTGATCCAGCAGCTCTGCACTGGTGCCTGGAAACGCCCTTTGTCTCTTGGCTTCCCAGTTTAAAGCAGAGCACAGATTGCTGACATCTGCTTAGCTCCCCTACAGTTCTTACTCAGCTCATTCAGCCCCCTTCTCCCTGGGCATAGCTGAGGCATGATTTTAAAGAGTTCAGATTTCAGCTGAGGGTTAGAAGCAATTCCCATTGATCAGGATGTAGGTTAGATAGGCAGACCATAGGTTAATGATTATGAGATGCTTAAGCTGGAGCTGATTGTTCTATTGTTTACCATTAGGAGCATCTTTCTAGAGGGAAGTGGAGGAAGTGAACTGGTATAAGAACATCTTGAAACCAGTAGAACAATGGTTAGCACCTGGGCTTGATGTCAATCAATCACTAAGTTGGGGACCTTGGATGGTGCCAGAGGGTCACAGAGACCTGATAAAGACTACTGACCCACTTCGAGACCATTGACCCAGTTCAAGGGAAGAATTGCACAGGAGTGAAGGACCAATGACCTCATTTGAATACAGAGCAGGGATGGGAGGTGCTGGGGTTGTGCAGATGTATTGTATGTAAGATCTTGGGAAATAAAGAGAGGGCAAAGAACCTTGGACAGCGCGGTCACGCCTTTTAGGGACGGCTCTGGTGCCGCCCGCCGGTGTTAATAAACATCCCACAATCTAACTTTGATTAGTTAGAGAGTCTCTGTCCATGATCTTCAGTTTTAACGACTCCTAGCCTGCTCCTTCATGAGAACAATCTTATCAGTCAGAAAGCAAAGGCTGCAGGAACTCCACTCCTGCAAGACAGGCTCTTGTCAGCCAGATTTTCTGCTGGTACCCAGCTGGGACCATGCAAACCAGTGCTGGCTGCCATGGAAACCATTGGAAGCAGCCTCATCCATCTCCTCCCCATGAAACCAACTTCAGCCTGGCCTGAAGAAGTCCTGCTGCACAGGCTGCCTTTAAGCAGCCTCCACTCCCAGCTCCACACTTGGCCTGTGTGTCCTGAGCTGGCTGCCTTGCTGGAGCTGAGCTTCTCCTGTGCTTGCCTACGGCTGCAGCTGCAGGGGAGCCTAAAGGATAGGAGCCTTTCTGGCTGCTGTCCCACCATAAGGAGAACCCTGGCAAATCAGCAGTGCAAGGACTTCATCTGTGGCAGGAGCAGGACCCAAAGCAAGGTTTGCTCTGTGCCCCACGCCTGCCCATACCACAATCCCACTGTTCTGGTGAAGAAGGCAGATGATGAAGAAGATGCCACTCAACACCATGGACTTCAAGACACCTCTAGAGGTGGTGCCAATGCAAGCCCAGAGCCCAGCTCCCTGCAGGCAGCAGCTAAGCCAGCAGGGCTCAGCACTCAAATAGAGAAGAAGAGGTTCTGTCTCAACAGAAGAAGGTCCTTCCTCTCTTGGCAGCCAGGGAGCTCAGAGTGGCCATCCCTGTGTTGCTGCTGGCCTTTGCTGTGCAGCTCCTCTGAGCTCAGAGGCCTTGGAGCAGGGAAGCCCTGCAGGGACAATAACCCATGGCAGAGCAGGAACCCACGGAAGGCTGACTCACCTGTCCCTGAGAGGGGCCTGTGAGCCACAGTTGATCTCCTGGGGGCTCAGGGAGGAGCTGACACCTGAGGCCGCCCTGGGCACCAGCACGTCGGAGGTGGAGCCTCCCTCCATGTGGCACAGCTCCGGGACATTGCAGGTGGTGTTGATGTGGCCAGAGAAGGTGGAGGAGACCTGCTGGCTCTGTCCTGGCTGCAGCACACCTGGCAGTGGCAGGATACTGAAAGCCTGGATGGAAGACAGGAGAGATGGAGGTGTTGAGCATGGAAATGGAGGCAGAAGAGCATCTTGGAGCAAAGTGCAGCTGTAGCCAGGGGGCCTATTCTCCAAACACTGCCAGAATCACCCTCACCTCATCCTGCATCCATGCCACTGACCAGTGGAGGGACCAGGGGAAAATCTTCTCTCATACTCATGGGTCAATGCATTAATTAGTACATGACATGAAAGTGAACTGGGATGGCTCCTGGCAGTAGAAATTCTCTCTGATGCCCAAGTTGCCTTTAAAAAGTTTCAAAACTTCCTGCTTTTAGAAAAGGAGGAGACTCAGAGTGAGAGCTCTTGGAGCTGAGGGAAGGAGTCCAGCCCAGCTCATCTGACTCCTGAGGCTCTTCCCCTCTCTCTCTGATTTAAATGCTTCTTTCTCAAGGTGCTACAGCAAAAGCTCCTGCAAACATTTCCTGTGGAGCACCTGAGGAGTTCCAGGGGAAGCAGTGCCCTCCACAGGTGCCGCACAGCGTCCTTGGGCAGCCCCACAACGTGTCCTGCACGGCCTCTCCAACAAGCAGCTGCTCCAGCAGCACTTTGTGATGGCCTGCAGGGATGGGAGGCCCCTCTGTGGCCAATGCTGAGGGCCCCCAGTGGCACTGGCAGCTCCAGCCCTGCTTGCCACACTGACAATGGGCAAGGGAGACAGATTCCCTCTCTCCTTCTCCGCTCCCAGGGGAGTGTGAGCCACGTCCAGGGAGCACCTGAATCCCTCCAAGCCTCGAGGGAGGCGAGGGTGCTCAGGAGTTGGTGCTGGCACCCAAAAAACAAGCCATTTTCTATGCTGGGAGGAAGAGACAGCCCTCTGCAAAGTCTTCCTTTGTCAGACAGCTCCAGGGCCAGCAGTGCAATAGCAGCTCTGGGTGAAAGCAGAGCCCTGCAAACAGGGAGTCTGGCTGCCTTGGGAAGAGGCTCCATGGAGATCAGGATCATCCCAGCTTGCTCTGGGAGGGAAGCTGGAGGTGTTACCATTATGATGCAGAGAAAAGCCTCATCTTACATGGGGAAGGAAACAAGGCAAAAAATCCCACACTCAGCACAGGCCTGTAGGATCTGAGTCAGCTTCTCCAAGGAAAACTCTCCTATTTCTCCCTCCCCCTCAGGCAATGTCCAGCCACTGGCCCTGCTGCCCAGCCCACTGTCAGGGCACAGCACAGCAGGGCAGCAAAAAGGGAGCTCAGCATGAGCAGGACTTGGTGCTGGCAGGCTGGGGAGGCAAAGCAAGCAGTAGGTGTACAAGAAAATCTATCTCTGCTCCTGAAGAGTGGGTAAAATCCTGCACTTCTTTCAGGGCTCTGGCTGCCTCCACCTTTCCAGTCCTGAAGTGCCTCCATCGAGTTGCCGGGGATTCCAGACTGGTTCTCCTCTCCTTCGGTGGCTGGGGTTTGAATTTAGGTGGGTGGAGCTCATCTCTGGAAAATAAATAACTATGAACAGGGACCTGCAGTGGGAGGGAGGGAGGGACACCTGCACGAGCAGCTCCTGGCCAGGATGCAGCCCCTGGGTGGATGCTGGCACGTTGAACTGAGAAATGGTTTGATCCAGCCCTTCCCAGTCCAGGCTGGGGCAGATCTGTTCTAAAGGCAGCCCAGGGATGACACTGAGGTGCTGCAGCAGCTGCAACTGCTTGCATTGAGCAACTACAGAGGACAGGCATTAACACCTGGTGGGGATGCAAAAAGCACAGTGGGAGAGGAAAAGACAGAGAAGGCAGCAAAAAGGTGAGATTTCAGACACCGAGGGGCAGACCCAGCCAGTGCTCAGCCAGCACAGCCCACCCAGTGCCCAAGGCCAGAAACTCTGCAGCTCCACCAGGGATTTATCAGGAATGTTCCCCTGACACCGCTGGGGGGGTTGGTTGACATTTTCCAACACTCCCAGGTGACTCAGGTCGCATTCCCCATCCACCCATCCTTCCATCCATACATACACAGGCTGTGGTGCTGGGATCCTGCCAAGCTCTGCCGGCCTTGGGCTTGGGGAGATTTCTGCCAGCCGTCCTGAGCTCCGTAATTGTGCTCTCTGTTCCAGGAAGCAAGCAAGAAAGATTTTAAAATCCCCAAAACAAACCACAACAGACAAACCTAAAAAACCTTCAACAGCTCAACCCTGCTCAAGTTATTGCTTTAGGGACAGCTACCACTCTCCAGCTGAAATGCTGGGCTTTTGGGGAAAAAGAAAATTACATGTTCACCTCCAAATTGAAAAGGATTAAGGTAAGAGAACCTTTCAAACTAAAAATTATTGGCCCAAAGCTTTTATTTTTGCAAGAAATCTCTAGGTAAGACCAGCATGACAGTTAAACAACTGGTTCTTCTGGTGGGGAGAAACCCTTCTCTTTAAGGGAAGCAGCCTGATAGTTAAAAGCAACTGTTTGGTAAAACTTCAGGCTCCCTGCATTGCCTTTCCTTCCTGTTCACTGATTTACAGGCAGTGCCACGATGACCCGGGTTCAGATATTTGGTGCCATCCAAGGAATTTGGCATTGCCATTTCCATGTTTTAATCGAAGTTTCAGTCCTTGCAAACACTCTTCAAATGCCAGCTTTCCTTTCTTTTACAGAAAGCTCAAGGTTCCTAGAAGACTTCTGACATCCTCTTTTGTGCTCAGAGAGATGACATTTTCAAACAGATGTTTCCAAAGTTAACAGCATTTGAAAGAATAATGAACTCAAATGCCCCTGGATTCCAGCTTAGCCCAGCTCCATTCTGTGTCAGACACTGAGATTCCCACCTCTAAGGCAGGAGCTGTTTGTGCCCCCATCCCTCCTGTCCTTCTCCCCAGCAGCCTGTGCCTGTTGTCCCCGGCAGAATCCCTGTCCCTGTGCACCCTGCCAGGAGCAGCTGCACACAGGCTCACATCTCCCCTTGCCCTCACCAGGGGGTTTCTCTCATCCCCGAACACGCCGATGAGAACCTCGGTGCGATGAGTGCCCAGGGCCTGCACTGCCACCACAACTGGGATCTCTGCTGTGCTCTGGGGCTGCACAATCCCA